>NC_090315.1:29521376-30138106 GCF_039906515.1 Pseudorca crassidens | reverse complement strand
GGGCAATTAATTCAGCCATTTGAACCTCAGTTTCCTTATCTGTAAGATGGGAATAAACATACACACATCTGTAAGGTGGGAATTAGCCTACTATGTTGCTGTGAAGATGCAATAAGACAGTGTAAAACCTGTAAATGATATCTATCATAAGGAACTCAAAGTATGTCCCCAAATCCCATTTAGAAAGCATTTGAAGCTACTTGGACAAGGCTTAGGCTTATCATGTCCCTTTTCCAGACAGAAATAAATAAATAAATATTTCAAGAAAATACTCACTGTTTTAAGTACTGCAAAATTCGAAGTATTATAAAATTAGATGTTATTGCATACTTTTACCTTTTATGACAACAGTGTCCAATGGCAACCACCTGAATATTCTCTATTTGTGTGGTTTCAGGCATACCTTGGGACTCTGTTCCAAGGGAATTTATCTTCAACCATATTAAAACGCAGATTTTCACTCACTGGGGCTGTACTCCCCCACAATCCATTCAGATTAGTGAGGTTTTAAAACAAATCAAATAATCCTTAAGAGTACATCACCACCCACCTAGCACACACTTAGCAGCTGCTATATTGTTGACAAGAGCCTGGTGATGTGCTCACAGAGAGCGAGCCATCAGAACACGATTTCAGGGACCTTACGATCTACGACAAACATGCTGACGTTTAAGAACAAATCAGGACATATGCACAGTGAGAATATGTGGGACGTCTCTGATTCTCATTCTTAAATCAATTCTTTTCCTGAATTATAACACAAAGCTTTCAAAATTCAAAGAGAACAGAAACAGGTAAGCAGAATCTAAGTCCCCCATTAATCTATCCTCTATAATCAGTGACTATAGGATGTTCTCTTATATGTGTGTGTGCATTTATGTGTGTTCATATAGGTGTGTGTTTATTTGTGTGTATATGCATATACATAGTGAACATGTGTGTATGTAGTGAATATATATACATACATATAAACACAAGCATATTTTTGTTTTTTAAATAAAAGCTAAATCATACTGTGCAAACTATTCTGTAACCTGCACTTGTCACTTAGCAATTTGTCTTTAGAGGGACTGTATCTTGCTTTTATTAATTGGGATCTTTGGACAGAAGAAAACAATTGATGTGTAAGTTAGGTTTTCATTACTGAGTTAGTTGTACAGGAAAGGTTTAGTTGAGGGGAAAAGAGTTTGAGATGGAGAAAACAGAGAATAGAAATAAAAATGGTTTTCAACAAGACAATGACATTTTATAACAGAAGCAGGGAGAGAGATAAAGGTTAAGGGACTCAATAACAGCCGTCGAAGCAATAAGTCAATTCCATGCCCACAACCAGAATCCAAAGCTGAGTTGACTGGTTCAAAACAGTATCAGAGCTTTCACATATGAACTTTGACCTCACCAAGGAAGCAACTAGGTGGCGAGGATAGGACCTATCCTTCTAACAGTCCCGGACTGCGACCACTATGCCTGTGAAAAATATGCCAGAGAGGAAGGGAATGGGGGAATGAGGGAGAAGAAACTTGCCATTTCTTGTCAGTGAACACAGTGGAAATGGGTTAAGTTAGCTCAAAAAAAACTCGAATCCCTTCTGCACTAATTGTGTTTCAGTATCGAGAAGGAGATGGGATTTTGTGGCTCTCTGTTGGCTTCCACTATTAGCTGAAAAAGAGCCAGAGAATTTTTTTAATAGAGGCTCTTCTGTAAAGAAAGCGGGGAAACAATAGCTAGCTGTCACAGCCAGCTGATATCTGCCTTTGATCAGCCAAATGAATGTTGCAGGCATTTCTTATAGAAAGGAGATTGCTTATCGATCTATATCAAAATATGCATGCTAATCCCAGGCAGCAGAGAGTATTTTCAAGTAGAGTTAATAATCTGATTGCTGCCCTGTCTGGAGCAATTCTCTGAACTCGGAGCTCTAATCAGTCTAGGGTCTTGCAGTCAAATATACTTTGCTGTTTAAATTTGGATTTGTGACATTGATTGAGGAGCCCTTGTAAAGGTGTTGACAAATCAAATTGTTTGCTCCTGTAGTGTTTTGCCAGAGATCAAGTCCAAAGTAATACACAGTGAATTTGTTCATTACTAGTAGGGTGAAAGGAATGATAAAATTCACCTGCGTCATTATCACAGACACAAGCCCGATAAAAGATATGTTCTGTCTGAAGGAAATATAGTTTTGTGGGTGCTCCAGTGAGTTATACTAGGGGTGGGGTAGCCCTCCTAGACCGGGAGGATATTAGATATGTTTTAAGAAAGATAGGCAAATAAATTTATTCCATATTTGAGATCAGAGCACTTTGTTTATTTAGTTGGCAAAGAAACCAAAATAATGGACAGATAGATGTCATGCATTACTGGAAGAAGTCCTTCACCACTCAGACCTGTGTAGGGTAAGAGGCTTCATCCACAAAAAGAGGAAGTGACAAAGGGGAAAGCATCTAGGCCCCCAAGTTTGATCCCTGCTTAAGGTGAGGATTAGTGGACCATCTTTACTAGTTCCCAGAAAGGACCAGAGCCAGCATGAGAGAAAGTAGCTTCGATAAGTCTATAGGTCCTCATACCCCTCTATCTGCTCTGAGGCTGACTTGGCAGGTGCTTTATGGATAGATGGAATGCAGGGGACTCTTTGAGGATGGGTTCTCCCAAAAGTAGACCCTGAGACAAGAATGTGAGTGCAAGTAAGTAGTTTATTTTGAAGATGATCCCAAGAAGCACTGGTAGGGGAATAGGGAGGTTAGATGGGTGAGGAAGAAACCTAATACAGGATGCATTAATGAGCAGGTCATTGCCATGGGCACTGGGGGTCAGCCCTGCTGGGGACTCTGAAACACCAGCAAAGGGAAGAAGAGAGAGAAGCTGACCTTGTGAGAGACAGCTCCTTGTGGGAGCTGAGGGAGGGGAGAAGCTCCTCCTGGAGCGCTGGGGCTTTGATCACTGCATTGGGCTGGACATTTGAATTACTGAAATGCTACTGCTTTTGTTAGTGGATGCGATTTGGGGTTGGGGGGGTTAGGAAAGAACTAGCCTACTGCCTGGGCTTGTGGTAACAGATTGATGTGGTTTTATATTCTACCTTTTCACATCATATTGCCACAACCAATAATAGTACCACTAATCGCAATTTTATCTGCTAACATTTACTGCATAACTTTCATCTGTCAAGCGCTTTTTTCTGTATTTAAATGCACTATCTTGATTTTACTCATTTAATTTATGAATACATTGAATTTATGAGTACATCATGTAATCTAATTAGTAAAGTCAGTCCTCTTGGTCAAAGCAACCACGTAAATCAGACTTACTTTGTCAGAAAAGTCTGGCTTCTTTTTTCCCCCAACTTTATTTTCAATACATACACAGTATGTGTTTATATGTTTCAAAAGTGAGTAAGTAAATAAATAAATACATTATCTTTGTGGCTTTTGTTTTTTTCATCTGCAGATTGTAAGCCTGTAGTGGATCTAAAATGACTTACTGGGTCACCTGTGAAAGAGAAGAGGACAAAGCAGAATAGATTAGAATAGTTTACAGTGGAGTGGAAAATATCAAAGTGTATCGTCCATTGCAAGGATTATCTTTGCCAATGAAAGCTTTGTGTCAATGGTGTGTGAGTGTGTATGCACATGTATGCACATTAGGTCACAGGGTAAAATATATTTCTTGTAACTCAAGGGCAGTTAGAAGAAGACTGAGTTTTCTCATTTAAATCTTGATGTTGATGTAGTTACCCCCCATTTTACAGGTGAGAAAACTGAGATTCCAAGATGTTAAATAACCTACACAAGTTCACACAGCAAGAAAGTGACAGGGCCAGGGTTTAAACTCATCCACAGAATGTTTGCTCTGCCCCATAGCAACCATAACCCAGTCAACTCTTTACAGCAAAGAAAATGGAAACCCTGTAACTTGCAGAGAGCCTGCATTGGGAAGCCTCCGGGACCATCTGCTCCTCCAGAAGGCTTGCAACTGTTCTTTTCATGTTTGTAAGGAGAGTTTGGTAACAAAACCCATTTAATATCAAACTGGAAGACAGCAGAGTGCTCCTTGGCTTTGTAGCGTTGTTGATGTCGCCTTAATTTATAACATGGCAAATGGTTAGGCAGATGGCATTTAATATATTCCCAGACATAAACATGAGGCTTAAGTTGTATACGGTATATGTTCCCGAGCTTCCCATAAACTCTGTAGGGGGTAAGACTATCTCTTCCCCCCACCTCCCATTTCTGCCCATGAGCAGCGTTAACCATTCAGAGACATGGGCAGGATGTACAGAATTGGCCCAACTCATAAGAAGAGTTACGAAGTGACTTAGGTGACAGGCTTTCCAGCTCATCCCAAACAGCACTGGCCTTGACTGAAACAGTTCATGTCGGCAAAAGGCAAGGCAACTGACACGTGACAGAAGGATACTGGCCTTAGGAATCTAAGACACCTGGGGCTGGGCTGTATCCTACATCTCACAAGTCATGTCACTGGTTTTTAATCAACAGGCTTTATTCTTTAGTATAGTTTTAGATTTACAGGAAAAATGAGCAGGTAGTAAAGGCTGTTCCCATATTAACACACACACACACACACACACACACACACACATACACATACACACACACAGAGTTTCCCCTTTTATATTACCACATCTCATATTAGTGTGGTATGTTTGGACAATTAATGAACCAGTAGTGATACATTATTATTATTAACTAAAGTCCATGGTTTATTCAGATTTCACTTGTTTTCACCCGGTGTCCTTTTTCTGTTGCAGAATCCCATTCAGGATTCCGTGTTACATTTGGTTGTCCTGTCTCCTTAGACTCCTTTTGGCTTTGACAGTTTTTTCAGACTTTCCTTGTTTTTCTTGACGTTAACAGTTTTGAGGATGACTGATCAGATATATTGTAGGGTGTCCCTTGATTGGAATTTGTCTGATGTTTTTCTCATGATTAGATTGGGGTCATGGCTTTGGGGGAAGAAGATCACAGAGATAAAGTATCATTTTAATCACATCACATCAAGGATACGTACAATCAACATGACTTACTGCTGTTGATGTTGACCTCAGTCACCTGGCTCAGGCAGTGCTTGTCAGGTTTCTCTACTATAAAGTTACTATTTCCCCCTCTTTCTATACTGCCCTCTTTGGAAGGCAGTGTGTAGCCCCCGCTTAAAGACTGGGGAGTTATGTCCCCCTCCTTGAGGATGAAGTATGTACATAATTTATTTTGAATCTTTCTTCATGGCAGATTTGGCTCTTCTCCATTTATTAATTTACTCAATATTTATTTATATCAGTGTATACTCATGGATATTTATCTTATACTTTGGGTTATAATCCAATACTAGTTTATTTTTTAGCTCAAATTGTTTCAGCTTTGACCATTGGGTGCTATTTCAGTTGGCTCCTGTGCCCCCTTGACATATGTCCATCAATGTGTTGGGGGTTTTTGTTGTTGTTGTTTGTTTGTTTTTTAGCATTTCCTTACTTTCTGGCAATACATGATGCTCCAGGCTCATCTTGTTTATTTCTTTTCCCGGTCCAAGAATCAGCCATTACTTTAAGAAGCCCTGGTTACTTTAATTGGAAGATGGTTTTAGAAACCAAGATCTGGACATTAGATGGGTTTGACACTACTGGGGTGTCATTGCATCTGAACCCTCTAAGCTGACAGGGCAGAGGAATATATGTGTATATATTAACCCATGTATATACATGTAGCTGTAAGTATTTCTCTATGTAACCATGTCTATCTATTTTAAGATAAACATGAGTTCTTACTGGTATCTCTAACTCATCCATTACCACATGGATCATTATGTAAATTCCCACCACGACGATGAAATACCTGCCTCCCTCCATCTGCCACCCATTTAATGAATTGTTCAATCCCAATATACGTGTATAGCATTATCAGAATTGTTAACCTGTACCCCTATTGGAAACAACTTTATCAATGAGAGTACAGTGCTTATGTGAAGCTCCTTTTGCTTTTAGTCTTACAGACTCCATTTCCAAAGTGACTTAGGGCAACACCTTTTCCCCCATTCCCTTCAATGAGGTTGTTTCATGCATTTGTTATACAGTAAGATTCTCTTTTTACACTCTGCAATCTTTCCTGGGATCCTCTGACATCCTAAACAATTGTTTCAAATTGTTATACATTAAGGTTGACACTTTGTGCTGTAAAGTTCCATGGGTTTTTACAAACGTGTGATGTCATGTATACACCATCACAGTATCATACAGAATATTTTTACCACCGTAAAAATCCCCTGTGCTTCATCTATTCACTTCTCTCTCTTGCCCACCAAACTCTTGGCAATCACTGACCTTTTTAGTATCTCTATTATTTCACCTTTCCCTGAATGACGTATAACTGGAATCATACAGAATATAGCCTTTTCAGAATGGCTTCTTTCACTAAACAATATACTTTTAAGTTTTCTCCATATCTTTATGTGGCTTGATAGCTCACTTCTTTTTTTTTTTTAACATCTTTATTGGTGTATAATTGCTTTACAGTGTTGCGTTAGTTTCTGCTGTATAACAAAGTGAATCAGCTATATGCATATGCATATCCCTATATCCCCACCCTCTTGCGTCTCCCTCCTACCCTCCTTATCCCACCCATCTAGGTGGTCGCAGAGCACTGAGCTGACCTCCCTGTGCTATGCAGCTGCTTCCCACTATCTGTTTTACATTTGGTAGTGTATATATGTCAGTGCTACTCTCTCACTTCGTCCCAGCTTACCCTTCTCCCTCCCCGTGTCCTCAAGTCCATTCTCTACGTCTGTGTCTTTATTCCTGTCCTGCCCCTATGTTCATCAGAATCATTTTTTTTGGTTTTAGATTCCATATATATGTGGTAACATACAGTATTGGTTTTTCTCTTTCTGACTTACTTCACTTTGTATGACAGACTCTAGGTCCATCCACCTCACTACAAGTAACTCAGTTTCGTTTCTTTTTATGGCTGAGTAATATTCCACTGTATATATGTGCCCCGTCTTCTTTATCCATTCATCTGTTGATGGACACTTAGGTTGCTTCCATGTCCCGGCTATTGTAAATAGAGCTGCAATGAACAATGTGGTACATGACTCTTTTTGAATTATGGTTTTCTCAGGGTATATGCCCAGTAGTGGGATTGTTGGGTCATATGGTAGTTCTATTTTTAGTTTTTGAATGGACCTCCATACTGTTCTCCATAGTGGCTGTATCAATTTACATTCCCACCAACAGTGCAAGAGGGTTCCCTTTTCTCCACACCCTCTCCAGCATTTATTGTTTGTAGATTTTTTATGATGGCCATTCTGACTGGTGTGAGATGATACCTCACTGTAGTTTTGATTTGCATTTCTCTGATGATTAGTGATGTTGAGTATCTTTTCATGTGTTTGTTGGCAATCTGTATAACTTTTTGAGAGAAATGTCTATTTAGACCTTCTGCCCATTTTTGGATTGGGTTATTTGTTTTTTGATATTGAGCTGCATAAGCTGCTTGTATATTTTGGAGATTAATCCTTTGTCAGTTGCTTTGTTTGCAAATATTTTCTCCCATTCTGAGTGTTGCCTTTTGGTCTTGTTTATGGTTTCCTTTGCTGTGCAAAAGCTTTTAAGTTTCATTAGGTCCCATTTGTTTATTTTTGTTTTTATTTCCATTTCTCTAGGAGGTGGGTCAAAAAGGATCTTGCTGTGATTCATGTCATAGAGTGTTCTTCCTATGTTTTCCTCTAAGAATTTTATAGTGTCTGGCCTTACATTTAGGTCTTTCATCCATTTTGAGTTTATTTTTGTGTATGGTGTTAGGAAGTGTTCTAATTGCATTAATTTTGTATCCTGCTACATAATCCATATTCACTGATTAGCTCTCATAGTTTTCTGGTAGCATCTTTAGGATTCTTTATGTATAGTATCATGTCATCTGCAAACAGTGACAGCTTTACTCTTCCTTTCTGATTTGGATTCCTTTTATTTCTTTTTTTTCTCTGATTGCTATGGCTAAAACTTCCTAAACTATGTTGAATAATAGTGGTGAGAGTGGGCAACTTTTCTTGTTCCTGATCTTAAAGGAAATGGTTTCACATTTTCACCATTGAGAATGGTGTTGGCTGTGGGTTTGTCATATATGGCCTTTATTATGTTGAGTTAGGTTCCGTCTATGGCTACTTTCTGGAGAATTTTTATCATAAATGGGTGTTGAATTTTGTCAAAAGCTTTTTCTGCATGTATTGAGATGATCATATGGTTTTTAATCCTTCAGTTTGTTAATATGGTGTATCACATTGATTGATTTGCATATATTGAAGACTCCTTGCATTCCTGGGATAAACCCACTTGATCATGCCATATGATACGTTTAATGTGCTGTTGGATTCTGTTTGCTAGTATTTTGTTGAGGATTTTTGCATCTATGTTAAACAGAGATATTGGCCTGTGGTTTTCTTTCTTTGTGACATCTTTGTATGGTTTGGGTATCAGGGTGATGGTGGCCTCATAGAATGAGTTTGGGAGTGTTCCTCCCCCTGCTATATTTTGGAAGAGCTTGAGAAGGATAGGTGTTAGCTCTTCTCTAAATGTTTGATAGAATTTGCCTGTGAAGCCATCTGGTCCTGAGCTTTTGCTTGTTGGAAGATTTTTAATCACAGTTTCAATTTCAGTGCTTGTGATTGGTCTGTTTATATGTTCTACTTCTTCCTCGTTCTGTCTCGGAAGTTTGTGCTTTTCTAAGAATTTGTCCATTTCGTCCAGGTTGTCCATTTTATTGGCATATAGTTGCTTGTAGTAATCTCTCATGATCCTTTGTATTTCTGCAGTGTCAGTTGTTACTCCTCCTTTTTCATTTCTAATCCTGTTGATTTCAGTCTTCTCCCTTTTTTTCTTGGTGAGTCTGGCTAATGGTTTTTCAATATTGTTTACCTTCCCTAAGAACCTGCTTTTAGTTTTATTGATGTTTGCTATTGTTTCCTCATTTCTTTTTCATTTATTTCTAATCTGGTCTTTATGATTTCTTTCCTTCTGCTAACTCTGGGTTGTTTTTGTTCTTCTTTCTCTAATTGCTTTAGGTGTAAGGTTAGGTTGTTTATTTGAGATTTTTCTTGTTTCTTGAGGTAGGATTGTATTGCTATAAACTTCCCTCTTAGAACTACTTTTGCTGCATCCCATAGGTTTTGGGTCATCGAGTTTTCATTGTCATTTGTTTCTAGGTATTTTTTGATTTCCTCTTTGATTTCTTCAGTGATCTCTTGGTTATTAAGTAGTGTATTGTTTAGCCTCCATGTGTTTGTATTTTTTTTACAGATTTTTTCCTGTAATTGATATCTAGTCTCAAAGCGTTGTGGTCGGAAAAGATACTTGATACGATTTCCATTTTCTTAAATTTACCAAGGCTTGATTTGTGACCCAAGATGTGATCTATCCTGGAGAATGTTCCATGAGCACTTGAGAAGAAAGTGTATTCTGTTGTTTTTGGATGGAATGTCCTATAAATATCAATTAAGTCCATCTTGTTTGATGTATCATTTAAAGTTTGTGTTTCCTTATTTATTTTCATTATGGATGATCTGTCCATTGGTGAAAGTTGGGTGTTAAAGTCCCCTACTATGTTTGTGTTACTGTCGATTTTCCCTTTTATGGTTGTTAGCATTTGCCTTGTGTATTGAAGTGCTCCTATGTTGGGTGCATAAATATTTACAATTGTTATGTCTTCTTGGATTGATCCTTTGATCATTATGTAGTGTCCTTCTTTTTCTCTTGTAATAGTCGTTATTTTAAAGTTTGTTTTGTCTGATATGAGAATTGCTACTCCAGCTTTCTTTTGATTTCCATTTGCATGGAATATCTTATTCTGTCCCCTCATTTTCAATCTGTATGTGTCCCTAGGTCTGAAGTGGCTCTCTTGTAGACAGCATATGTATGGGTCTTGTTTTTGTATCCATTCAGCCAGTCTATGTCTTTTGGTTGGAGCATTTAATCCATTTACATTTAAGGTAATTATTGATATGTATGTTCCTATTACCACTTTCATAATTGTTTGGGGTTTGTTATCTTAGGTCTTTTCCTTCACTTGTGTTTCCTGCCTAGAAAAGTTCCTTTAGCATTTGTTGTAAAGCTGGTTTGGTGATGCTGAATTCTCTTAGCTTTTGCTTGTCTGTAAAGGTTTTAATTTCTCTTTTGAATCTGAATGAGGTCCTTGCTGGGTAGAGTAATCTTGGTTGTATTTTTTTCTCTTTCATCACTTTAAATATGTCCTACCACTCCCTTCTGACTTGCAGAGTTTTTGCTGAAAAATCAGCTGTTAACCTTATGGGGATTTCCTTGTATGTTATTTATGGATTTTCCCTTGCTGCTTTTAATATTTTTTCTTTGTATTTAATTTTTTGATAGTTTGAGCAATACGCATCTTGGTGTGTTTCTCTTTGGGTTTATCTTGTATGGTACTCTTCAGTGCTTCCTGTACTTGATTGACTATTTCCTTTCCCATGTTAGGGAAGTTTTTGACTATAATCTCTTCAAATATTTTCTCAGAACCATTCTTTTTCTCTTCGTCTTCTGGGACCCTTAAAATTTGAATGTTTGTGCATTTAAGGTTGTCCCCAAGGTCTCTGAGACTGTCCTCAATTCTTTTCATCTTTTTTTCTTTATTCTTCTCCCTGGCAGTTACTTCCACCATTTTATCTTTCAGCTCACTTATCCGTTCTTCTGCCTCAGTTATTCTGTTATTGATTCCTTCTAGAGTATTTTTAATTTCAGTAATTGTGTTGTTCATCACTGTTTGCTTGCTCTTTAGTTCTTCTAGATCCTTGTTAAATGTTTTTTGTATTTTTTTCATTCTGTTTCTGAGATTTTGGATTATCTTTACTATAATTACTTTGAATTGTTTTTCAGGTAGTTTGCCTACTTCGTCTTCATTTATTTGGTCTTGTAGGTTTTTACCTTGCCCCTTCGTCTGTATCATATTTTTTTGTCATTTCATTTTTTTATTGTTGTTGTTTGGTGGTGCTCTATTCCTGTCTTACTGGTTGTTTGGTCTGAGACGTCCTGCACTGATGTTTGCAGGCAGTTAGATAGAGCTGGGTCTTCAAAGATGAGGACCTCCGGGAGGCCTCACTCTGATTGATATTCCCTGGTGTCTGAGGTTCTCTGTTAGTCCAGCGGTTTGGACTCAGAACTCCCACCACAGGAGCTCGGGCCCAACTTCTGGCCTGGGAACGAAAATTCTACAAGCTTTATGGCATGGTTAAAAAAAAAAAAAAAAAAAAGGAAGAAAGAAAGAAAAAAGGAGCAGTACAATATCAAACAATAAAAAACAGAATAAAATTAGAAAGATAAAAAATATAATACAAAAAATAAAACGATAATTGAAACAACTGCAACAAGGTAAAATAAAACCACAGCAGAAAAAAGAAAAAAAAAAGGGGGGGCGTGGGGGCAACAAGCCAAAAGGAGAGATCATTAACAAAGTATAAAGAATAAAATAAAATTAGAAAAATAAAAGATTTAATAGGAAAAATAAAAATATAAAAGAATCAACAACAATGAACCAGCAAGGTAACAGAACCCCAATCTAAAAGAGGAAAAAAGAAAAGAAAAAAAAAAATCCTTGGCTATAGGGGTGGAGTTTAGGTGGGTGTGGAACTTAGGCAGGGGTGGGGTTTAGGGTGGGGTGGAACCTGGGCGGGTGCGGGGGTTGACGTTTGAACGTGGGGCTGGGCCTAGGCTGCGGGACGTTCAAGCATGGGGGCAGGACCTTTGCTTAGGACCTGCACAGAGGGGGAGAGGCAGCACGTGGAAAGCAGGGCATCTGGAGTGTAGAGTTCCGGAGTTTGGAGGTGGGGTCCTGATGAGGGTGTGGGGGTGGGGTTTAGGCCCAGCGCGTTGGAGGGGGTCTCAGAGGGGGTAGAGGTGGGGCCCTGGGTGGGGGTAGGGGCGGAGCTTGGGCTCTGTGCGGCAGGAGGGAGGCTCTGAGGAGAGAGGATTAGGCCCGGGAACCCAACAGGCTGCCTGATTCCTAAGTGGACAGGGAAGGCACTGGTCCCGTTCCCTTCCGTTCCTTTGTGCCCCTCCCCCACCATCTCCCTCAGGGTCTCCCCTATCGCTGATGGACCTCTAACCGTGGGTGTGTCCTGCTAGGTGTAGGAACTCCTCACCTCCCCCAGTTACCCCTCAGGGGTGCCGTCCCAGAGGTCCGGCCTTTACTTTTGCTCCCCCTTCCCTCCCTCCCACTCCCTCAGGACCCCTGCAGCTGGAGGCGGCCTCAATGGGCAGAGGATCAGGCCCGGGATCTGAGCAGGTTCCTGGGGGGCCAAGTGGGCAGGGGAAACCTGGCCACGCTCCCTTTTGATCCTCTGCTCTCCCAGTGGTTCCCCAATTTCCCCCTTCGGGTGTGAGATCCCTTCCCCTCCCCCAGCGGCCCCTCAGGGGCGCCAGTCCCGTCCCACCTCCACTTCTCCTCCCCCTTCACTCCCATGCCCCATGTCTTACAGGGTCACTGGGGTTTCCTCCCGTCCCCTTAGGTGTCTGTGGTCCCCCACGGGTGCCTGGTAGGTGCCCTAGTTGTGCAGAGACATGAATTCTGGGTCCTCTTAGTATGCCATCTTGACTCTGCCCCCAGGCCCTAGCTCACTTCTTTTTATCACTGAAAAATATTCCGTTGTTTGGATATACCACAATTTATTTATTCACCCATGAAAGGACATCTCAATTTCTAGCAATTTTGGATGAACAATAAAAATAAAGTTACAAACATTCATGTGCATATTTTTATGGACAAAAGTTTTCAACTCAATTGAGTAAATACCTAGGACTGCAGCTACTGTGTCACATGGTAAGATATGCTTAGCTTTGTAAGAAAATGCCAAACTGTCTTCTAAAATAGCAGTGTTGGGCTTCCCTGGTGGCACAGTCGTTGAGAGTCTGCCTGCCGACGCAGGAGACACGGGTTCGTGCCCCGGTCTGGGAAGATCCCACATGCCGCGGAGCAGCTGGGCCCATGAGCCATGGCCACTGAGCCTGCACATCCAGAGCCTGTGCTGCACATCCGGAGCCTGTGCTCCGCCACGGGAGAGGCCACAACAGTGAGAGGCCTGCGTACCACAAATAAATAAATAAATAAAAATAAAATAGCTGTGCATTTTTAAAATTAAAAAAAATTATTTATTTTTTTTATGGGGGTATAGTTGCTTTACAATGTTTTGTTAGTTTCTCTGCTTTACAGAGAAGTGAGTCAGCTATATGTATACGTATGTCCCCTCTTTTTTGGATTTCCATCCCATTTAGATCACAACAGAGCACTGAGTAGAGTTCCCTGTGTTATACAATAGGTTCTCATTAGTTATCTTTTTTATACATAGTAGTGTATATATGTCAATCCTAATCTCCCAATTCATCCCACGCCACTTTTTCCCCCTTGGCCAAGAGGCACATGAAAAGATGCTCAACATCACTAATTATTAGAGAAATGCAAGTCAAAACTACAATGAGGTATCACCTCACACCAGTCAGAATGGCCGTCATCAAAAACTCTACAAATAATAAATGCTGGAGAGGGTGTGGAGAAAAGGGAACCCCTCTGCACTGTTGATGGGAATGTAAATTGATACAGCCACGATGGAGAACAGTATGGAGGTTCCTTAAAAAACTAAAAATAGAACTACCATATGACCCAGCAATCCCACTACTGGGCATATACCCTGAGAAAACCATAATTCCAAAAGATACATGCTCCCCAATGTTCCTTGCAGCACTGTTTACGATAGCCAGGACATGGAAGCAGCCTAAATGTCCATCAATAAAATAGCTGTGCATTTTGCATTCCAACCAGCAACGAATAAGAGTTCCTGTTACTCCACATCCTCACCCGCATCTGGTGTTTTCAGTGTTTTGAATTTTAGCCATTCTAATAGTATAATGGTATCTTATTTTAATTTGCAGTTCCCTAGTGATTTGCAGTTCCCAAATGATGTTGAACATCTTTTCATACACTTATTAGCCATCTATATATCTTTTTTAGTGAAGTGTCTGTTCGGATCTTTTCCCCATTTTTAACTGGGCTATGTGTTACTTTTATTGTTGCGTTTTAAGAGTTCTTTGTATATTTTGGATATCAGTTCTTTTGTCAGATACGTGTTTTACAAAGATTTTCTCCTAATCTGTGGTTCGTCTTTTCATTTTCTTAACAGTCGCTTTTGCAAAGAAGAAGGTTTTAACTTTAATAAAGACCAACTTAATCATTTCTTTTATGAATTGTGCTTTCGGTGCTGTATTTAAAACTTACCACCAAATTTAAGATTTTGTCCTGTGTTATCATCTAGAAGTTTTATACTTTCAAGTTTTTCATTTTGGTCTGTGATCCATTTTGAGTTAGTTTTTGTGAAAGGTGTAAAGTCTGTGTTTAAATTCATTATTTGCTTATGGAAGTCAGAATGTTTCCAAGCACTATTGTTGAAAAGACTGTCCTCTATCTTCTCTCCGTTGTATTGCCTTTGCTCTTTTGTCAAAGATCAGTTGACTATATTTGTGTGGGTCTGTTTCTGGGCTTTCTCTTCTGTTCCATTGATCCATGTGTCTGTTCTCTTTCTAACACCATGCTGCCTTGATTACTGTAGGTTTATGTTAAGTCTTGAAGTTCGGTACTGTCAGTCCTCCAACTTTGTTTTTCATCTTCAACATTATGTTGGCTATTCTGAGTCTTTTGCTTTTTTATATAAACTTTAGAATCAGTTTGTCTACATCTCCAAAATAGTGTGCTGAGATTTTGATTTGGATTATGCTAAATCTATAGGTCAAGTTGGGAAAAATTGACATCTTAACAATACTGAGTTTTCTAACAGGTGTCTTTTTTACCGGTTTTACTAGGGCATAATTGACATAAATTAAGCTACTCGTATTTAATGTGCACAGCTAGATAAATTTTGAGGTATATATGCACTCCTGACGATGTCACCACACTCAGTATAATGAACAAATTCATCACCCCCCAAAGTTTCTTCATGTCTCTCTGTAATCCCTTCCTTCTTGCCCCCCTCTCCAAATAACCACTGATATCATTTCTGTTACTATATAACAGTTTGCATTTCCTATAGTTTGATATACATGGAGTAATACAGCATGTAATCTTTTTGGTCTGATTTCTTTCACTCAGTATAATTATTACGAGATTTGTAAATGTTGTAGTACACGTCCAAAGATTATTTCTTTCAACTGGCAAACAATGTCCAGTTGTGTAGATATACCACAATTTGTTTATTCATTCATCTGTTGATGAACATTGGATTGTTTCCAGTTTTCAGCTATTCCAAATAGCAGCTATGAACAATTGTGGACAAGTCTTTGTATGGACATATGCTTCCATGTGTCTTGGGTAAATACCTGGAAGTAGAACGACCAGATCATCTGATAAGCATAATTTTACCTTTTTAAGAAACTGCCATCCTGTGCTCATCAATACATTCATTTGTTACAACCCAATTCCAAGGAGCAATGTGAGATGTTAAAAATAGATGTCTTCGAGCTGTTCTCTCACAGAAGAAGGAAGTGGTATGACACCAGTTAGAAACACTGGCCTCAGAGGTTGAGAAAGTTCAGCCCAAGTCAGACACTTCTTCCATCCCAGAGTTCTCTACTCTTAGTTAAAGATACTTGTTATTATGTTATGGCTGTTGTGTTATGGACAGAAACATTTGGTTTATGTGGTTCTGTTCCCTCCCTTCTTGCCAGTGGATTCATAATTTTGCCATAGGTTCTAAACCTCAAGGGTTTTCAGATGCATTCTTTTCTATTTTCAGTGGCACACTACCTAAAGTGTTTCTCAAGACAATGCTTTTGGGAAACCGTTCAAATCTTGTTCTTTCTTCCTGAAGATGTGAGTTATGTTCTCTTTAAAGAAAAAAAGAACAATACATGCAGTCTTCTTGTTTACATTTCCTTCTATAGAGTTCTGGGGCCCTTTGTTCTTCTTTTTGAAGCTGTTTCTTGTCCATCCCTCTCTTCTCTGTTTCTTGGACTAAGGGTTTTTATTGAGAACTTCTTCTTTTCTCTTTAAGCCACTACCACAATAGTTTCCAGATAATGGGACCACATTTTTAAAAAAATTAACACAATTTTTAAAATTACTTTCCATTTACAGTTATTACAAAATATTGGCTATATTCCCCATGTTGTGCAATACACCCTTGAGCCTATCTTACACCCAACAGTTTGTACCTGCCGCTCCTCACCCGTATATCACCCCCACAACTGGTAACCACTAGATGTTCTCTATATCTGTGAGTCTGCTTCTTTTATGTTATATTCACTAGTTTGTTGTATTTTTTTAGATTCCATATATAAACAACATCATACAGTATTTATCTTTTTCTGACTTATTTCATTTAGCATAATGTCCTCCAAGTCCATCCATGTTGCTGCAAATGGCAAAATTTCATTCTTTTCTATAACTGAGTAGTATTCCATTATATATACACCACATCTTCTTTATCCATTCATCTGTTGATGGACTCTTCGGTTGCTTCCATGTCTTGGCTATTGTAAATAATGCTACAATGAACATTGAGATGCATGCATCTTTTTGAGTTAGTGTTTTTGTTTGTTTGTATGTTTTCGGTACGCAGGCCTCTCACTGTTGTGGCCTCTCCCATTGCAGAGCACAGGCTCCAGACGTGCAGGCTCAGCGGCCATGGCTCACGGGCCCAGCCGCTCCGCAGCATGTGGGATCTTCCCGGACCGGGACGCGAACCCGTGTCCCCTGCATCGGCAGGTGGACTCTCAACCACTGCGCCATCAGGGAAGCCCTGAGTTAATGTTTTTGAAGTGATGTCTCTGTTTTCCTTTTTTGGTTAGTTCCTAAAGTTATCTTTAATTTTTAAGCTAGGGAATATTTCAGTTTCTTTCTCATCTGAGAGATTTGGAGGGCTGAGAGACAGTTAATCTTGAAACAGTGTTTTCCGCGCCAGCTTGGGTACTTACAGAGTCAGCACAGGTGGAGTCCGGCTGGGGTGGCATGAAGAACTGTGAATGCTGTGAGCTGTAGGGGTCTTCCCTTCCTCCTCCCCTCCCCTCCCTCCTCACTTCTCTCTCTCTTTCTTTCTAAAACAACGGCATAACTCATCGTATTTTGATCTCCTCTTTGTGCTGTGTATGGAGTTTGGGGGAACTCTAGAGCAGGGACTGGTACACTTTTTCTTAAATGGCCATATAATAAATATTTTAGGCTTTGCCAGTCTGGAGTTAAAATCAAGGCTATTATGTTGGTACTTGTACAACCATTTAAAATGTAACTATTTCAAAATGTAAAAAAAAAAAAAATTCTTAGCTCTTGGATCATAAACCAACAGGCAGCTGGCCAGATTTGGCTCCCGTAGTTTGCTGACCCTTGATCTAGAGGATTGGATAAGATCTCATTTCTCAAGGGACTGGGGAGTTCTCAATATATAGAGAGCAACACGGAACAATTGGGAAAATCTGCATCCGAATAAGAATGAATTCACATCAAGTCTGTCTCTATCAACTGCTACCTGTCAAAATCTATCTAAAATAGGGGCTTCCCTTTTGGCGCAGTGGTTGAGAATCTGCCTGCTAATGCAGGGGACACGGGTTCGAGCCCTGGTCTGGGAGGATCCCACGTGCCGCGGAGCAACTAAGCCCGTGCGCCACAACTACTGAGCCTGCACGTCTGGAGCTTGTGCTCCGCAGCAAGAGAGGCTGCGATAGTGAGAGGCCCGCGCACCGCGATGAAGAGTGGCCCCCGCTTGCCACAACTAGAGAAAGCCCTCGCACAGAAACAAAGACCCAACACAGCAAAAATAAATTAATTAATTAATAAACTCCTACCCCCAACATAAAAAAAAAAAAAAAAGCCCTGGACTAAAAAAAAATAATAATAAATCTATCTAGAATAATTTTCCCTGCAACTGAAGAAGCTATTATTTAATTTCCCACTGTGCTGGGCCTGCCGTGTACGATGGGAACTTGGTGACTGGCTGCTGAATGGTTCTAGAATTTTCTCCTACTTCAGAAAACTCTCCAGCCTCATTTTGCTCCAGTGATCTTTCCACTCCAGTTTATCAATTCACGTACAGCTTCTCACTCACCTTCTCTGCCCCAACCTCCAAATGTTTGCCGTGGTCTCTGTGGCTGGGTCACACTCTCCACCTCCACATTCTCTCCATCAGCTGCCACTTATGGCAAGGTAAGCCTATCCGTGTCCTTAATGTGACGAATTGCCAACGTGCAACACATGGGCCCTAAGGAGTAAGCCAGTTGATTTCACAGGGTATATTAGGATAGGCAGACATGGAAGACGGCCTCTAATGATTTCTACTCCTGGTGCCTACACCCTTGGATAATCCCTTCCCCTTGGAGTTTGGGCTGGATCTAGTGACTCGCTTCCAAGGTGATGGGCTGTCCCTTTCAAGATGTGATCAGTTACAGAAGTCTGTGACTTGTCTTACTAGCATGCCCTCTCTTACTTTCTGACTTGTTCGAGTCAATGAAGACAGCTGCCGAGTTGTGAGCTTCCCCATGGAGAGGCCCATGTGGCCAGGAACTGAGGATGGCCTCTGGCCACCAGCCAGCAAGGAGCTGAGATCCTCAGTCCACACTCCTGTGAGGAGCTGAATCCTGCCAAGAACCACAGAGAGAACTTGCAAGTGGATCCTTCCCCAGTCCAGCCTCGAGTCCACAGCAGTCCCAACACACACCTTGTTTGCAGCCTCCTGAGAGACCTCAAGCCAAAGGACCTAGCTGAGCTGCATCTGAATTCCTGCTCAATGGAAACTGTGAGGTAGTAAATGTTGTTTTAGGTCCCTAAGTTTTGCGTATTTTGTTACATAGCAATAGGTAATTCCAGTAATCCCATGTTTATTATAATGTGTATTGGGAAAAAAACTTGGGTTTATTAAACATTTAATCTTCTTTTAAAATGTATTTAAGTAAAAAAAGAAAAAAAAGAGTTACTACAGGTGACAACATATAGATGTGGTAACATACTTCAAAAATTATAAAGATGACTGAAGCTTGGGAATGACTGCTTTAGGCAATGGCTTTGTATTTATCACTACCGGTAACCTGTCACCATTTAAGACACCCACATCCCTCTCTTCTCCATCTCCATTTATCACTTCATTACTCTGCAATTTTGTGTAGATGCCTTGTGCTGGCAAGGCAGGACGTACCTACTCAGCATTTTGTTGCGATTTTTGTCTGTTTTAGGACCCAAAGGAGAAAAATATAAGGTGATTTAATGTCTAGGTTCATGAGTTTAATATCTTAAGTGGAGCATCAGAACTTACTTTCATGAAACAATTTATATGCACATAGGAGTAAGAGATTTGTGCAGTGAAGCTGCGACTTGGATAAATGTTCAGGATTTGGGGGTGACCTGGATCATAAAGAGAAGTTAAAGGGATTAGAAAAGTCTAGAGGGTCTTTAAGGGAAAATCTTTTCAGCCCTGCAGAAAGGGTCTAACACTCATTACATGCCTACTCTAAATAAAGTACCGTGCACCTACAGATAGCAGTAAAGGGACACACTGTCCTGGTTTGTCTGGGACTGAGAGTTCCCTGGGATATGGGATTTTCCATGCAAACACCAGGAAAGCCCTTGGCAAACCTGGATGGTTGGTCACCCTACGTGGTGACCTCTTCCTTGTGGAGCTTTAAATCTAGAAAAGGCCACAGCTGGGCAAAAATTGTGAAAGGTATTGTGGAAGGCTGAACAATGGCCCCCACGTATCTCCATCTCACCCCTGGAACCTGCAAATGATACCTTGTATGGCACAAGCAACTTTGCAGGTGTGATTTACTTAAGAGTCTTATCTTGGATTAGCCGGGTAGCCTCAATGTCATCACAAGGGTCCTCATAATAGGGATGCAGGGAAGTCAGAGTCAGAGGAGGAGAGGATGTGACGATTGGAAGCAGAGAGTAGAATGGTGCACTTTGAAAATGAAGGAAGGGGCCACGAGCCAGGGAATGCAGGCACCACTAGAAGCTGAAAAAGGCAAGGAAACGGATTCTCCCCTGGAGCCTCCAGAAGGAACCAACCTGCTGACACCTTGGCTTTAGCCCAGTGAGTCTGATTTCAGACTTCTCATCTCAGAACCATAAGAGAATGAACGCGTGTTGTTCTAAGACATTAAGTCTGTGGTGATTTGTTACAGCAAAAATAGGAAACTAATATAGGTGTACATCCAGAAAAGAAAGGCCACGGTGATGGACTCATAATAACAGCTCCCTTGCGATGGTTAATTTTATGTGTCAACTTGACCGGCCATGGGATGCCCAGATTAAACATTGTTTCTGGGAGCATCTTTGAGTGTGTTTCCTTATGAGATTGGCGTTTGATTTGGTGGATTCAGTAAAGTAGATTGCCCTCCCCCATGTTGTGAGGATGAGAGCATCCATTCCCTGCCTGCCTTCCTGATTGAGCCGGGACATCAGTCTTCTGCCCTTGCACTGGGATTTATTGATACACCATCATCAGCTCCCCTGGTTCTCAGGCTTTAAGACCCGAACTGAATTACAGGACCAGCCTCACTGGGTCTCCCATTCTCTTTCTCAGTCTCCAATTTCCACGTAGCGGATTGTGGGATTTCTCAGGCTCCATTATCATATAAGTCAATTCCTCATAATCAATCAGTCTCTCGCTCTCACTAGATAGTTAGATAGATAGATAGATAGATAGATAGATAGATAGATAGATAGAGATATATCCTCTCTTGGAGATATATATATATATATATATATATATCCTGTTTCTCTCAAGAACCCAAACTAATATACCTTCCTAGCCTAGAACAGGTCAGAATGAAATGTATAGTTGTTAAGTACATATCTCCAGAGTGGGGAAAACTCACACCCTGGAAAACACAGATAATCCATTTTAGTGCATGAAGAGAATAACAGTATTTCCATTTTTTGTCTTTATCTCGTTATTTTCATATTTCTATTCGGGGGCATGTTATATAAAGTAGATAATATAGTCATGCTTGCATGTCATTTATAAATTAATAAATAAGTATTGATGGAAGTGTCCCTTCACACATTTTCTCCATGATGAGGTGTGCAACAGAAAAGTTTGATGATCACTAATCTCTAGAGTTAGACTTGGGTCAATTCAGGGTCACCCCCACTTGCCTCCTATTGGATTCAGGAGATGTTTTAGAACCTCTTCCATCCTCCACATGTCCAATCTGTGAAATAGGATGACAATAATGATATTAATACTTTAAATCATGAAGTTGGATGAGGGTTAAAATTGATACTGCATGTGAGATCTGGGCCTAGGGTGAGCTCTCAGGGTTGTAAGGACAGGGTCGGTCCCTGACATTTCACACCCTAGGACCTACTTTGTCTCTTTCTACTGCACGTGAGCACTCGGCATGTACCTGGCACAGAGATGGCTTGGTCACTGGTGGCTGCCAGAATTGATACTCGCTCTGTCAGCTCAGCCCTAGACTGGGACCCCACAAGACAGTCTCCCAGGAAGCCACAGATAGCGAGTTTCCAACATTCCTGGTCCCTGCTGTTCAGAGAGGAATTTGGTTGGCCTTTCTGGAATGAAGGCTCAACCCCACCAGGCCTAGCACTGGAGGCCAGCTCTCCCCACATCAGGCACACTCTTAAACATCTGTCTGTGGCATGATTTATTCTATTTTAAAATGAGGTTTTCAAACAACTCACTATCTTAATTTTAGCAGTTCGGCTCCTTTGTATGCTAACAATACCAAACATGCAAATGAGCTACCACTTTGCTTTCTAGCAAAAATGTTTCTGTGCAAACACTTGATTTTATAACGCACTTTGCAGCTTCCTCCTATAATTAGTTGTTAAATCTATATTTGACTTTGTCTAAATGGTTGCATTGCAAGGCTGATTTTCTTGCCTCTCACTTTGGCTGTTTCATCTTACCCCTGCCCATGTATCTGTCTGCATGGAGGTATGGCTTCTTGGTTAGTTTTTAGAAAGAAGGCAAAAACCAGGAAACATGCCAGACGTCAGGGTCCAGTTGCACCCAGAGAGCCCAAAGACTGCAGGTTGTGTTGGGTTCACACCACGTGTCTCTCATCCTCTTTGGATCAGCAGATTAGCCACGGCCTGTCCTTCTCACGGTGAGAGTAGAAGTACAAGAGGGCAGGGTTAACCACGCAGCTGATATCTAGCCTCTGTCCGCATCACGTCTTCCAGCATCCAAAACCAAGGGATGGCAAATGTCGTCCTCCCACCGTGAGGCCAAAGCAAGTCATGTGGCCAAACTCAATAGCAGTGGATGGGGAAGTATATTCCTCCTTTGGTAGTGAGGGTGGGAAGAGAGTGAATATTTTTTAACAAGAATCTGATCCCCCATAGGTACCAAAAAGACAGAGCTGGAAAAGTTGTTCATTCATACCAACTCATAAGTCAAGTAAAGACTTGTTGAGTGACTACTTGACACTGGTCACTGCAGGTGTAACAGGGATCTAAGAGTTTAAAGAAAAGATGACATAAACTCACCTTTCCTGTGCTTACAGTCTAGACTAAACAGGTCATGGAGGCCAACCCCAAGCGGCCTCCTACAAACGGTGGGACCTGAAGCATATTCAGTTTTGGAGCCCTCGTCAAGTAAAAGAATGCAAAGGTGTGAACACAAACTTAGGCACGCAAGTAATGTTTATTTAAAATGAGAAAAGAACTCGTGACAAAATACTAATTTTAAAAAGCCGACCAACCTTTTAATAAAAACTTCCAGAAAAAACAAGAATATTTTAATTCATTAGCTGCCTGGAACACCTCTGTAATACTTTTTTCCCTGCAGTTTTGGCTGCACACTCTTTGATTGCCTCTTCTTATGATGATGGCTTTGTAATGTTTTCTATGGAGAGAATAGAAAAATAATTCAGTCTTTCCTCTCTGTGGTTGATCAAAAAAATAAAACATGATATTTGGGCTGCATGGAGCATGCAACCTCACCAATAGGTGTCCTCACTAAAAGATACAGGTTTGCACTCTTCAAATACAATATTTCTGATAAATTATATTTCATGAGTTGTTCATATAAATTGTGGTGGGTTTATAATTATATTGTCAACAAAATGCTGCTTTATTTAGTATATTCTGACAGGAAAGAGCTTCTATTTTGACTAGGAATTAATGTGAACAGAAATTTCTGCTTATAATTGTGCACATTTGACGGGTGTAGAATTTTTCATAGCCTAGCTTCTGGCTCACTGCCTTTCAAATGTGTTTCTTCTCTCCTCTTCAATCCTCCTAATTCTGTGACTAGGGACCACAGGACACGTTCCTATCTCAATACAGTGTCTGTCTTTGCACTGTCATGTCACAGTGCAGTGAGTTGGCCCAGAGGCAGGAGCTGTACTCCTGAACCCACACTTACACTGGGGCAGCCATCAATGGCTTACTATTCATGGACCCTGTGGACCACACACATATATCTCACTAAATACAGGCTAAAAGTATCCCTAACTCAGTGTCCTCTTGACCAGCTCCTGAAAATGTTGCCACCCAACACATGGACTAATGTAATGGGAGGAAAGTTGGAACAGAAGGAGACAGCAGTCTTACCCAAATGCAGTTAAAATATCTAATGTTGAAAATTTCACAGAAACATGTTCTCTCAATCTATTCAGGCTACTATAACAAAATACTATAAACTGGGTAGCTTGTAAACAGCAAATATTTATTTCTCACGGTTCTAGAGGCTGGGAAGTCCAAGATCAAGGTGCTGGTAGATTTGATGTCTGGAAAGCCTACTTCCTAGCCATCTTACAGAGTAACCTAACTTGATAGAGCTTTCTCACGCCTCCATTATAAGGGCATTAATCCCGTTCATGACCTAATCACTTCCCAAAGGCTTCATCTACTAATACCATCCCTTGGGGGTTAGGATTTCCATATATGAATTTGGAGGGGACACAAGCATTCGACCTACAGCACATGTGATCACGTGAACCCACTGTTAAGCCCCTCTCTGGGCCACAGAAGGGGTCTGCGCAAGTGAGGGGCCCTAAGAATCAAGCTTCATGGTGAGTCACTACTCCTGTGATATGTCCTGGGAACTATGAAAAAGGAGGATCCACAGTCTTCTTTGCCTTTATGGGCTATATCATAAACTATCCAAACTAACTGACATACCCTGGCCCCATCTTCTCTCCGTCTCTCTGTCTCTGTGTCTCTCTCTCCACATCTAACCACTGACCTTGTAATTTATTCTCCCTTTTGGCTTCCACTTGCCCTCCCGATTTGACTGCATAAACCATGGGCTTCCTGGAGAAAACCTGCCCCAGCTTGCCCCGGCCCCAGGGGCCCTCCCTGTAAAGCTCTTTCCCAGCGACTGTAGGAAGTTCTTTCTAGATGAGACGCTAAAGGCTTATATGCATAAGAGAAAATATTCAAACTCACCGCTAATCAGGAAAATGCAGATTGAAAATCACAGAGAGATATTGTCTTGTTCTCATAAAATTGGCAAATTTAAAAAGATCTATAGTTTCAACAGCTGGCCTAGTTGCTGGCAAATAGGCATCAGTACACAACATAGTTAGAGAGGCTTTTGTGGGCTATCTGTCAAAATTTATAATGTGCCTGCCCGTGAACCTATGCATGTTTCAAAGAGCTTATTTTACAGAAATATACTCATTTGCTCAAAGATGTGTTACAGGGATTCTTTTTTTTTTTCCTTTTTTAGTTCCCTACACAGTAGGTTCTTGTAGTTTATCTATTTTATATATAGTAGTGTGTAGATAGATGTATTATAAGGATTTAATTGCAACATCAGAATTATGAAAAAGTTGAGGCAATATAAATGTTTATCAGTGGGAAACAGGTTAAATAAATTATGGTTCATCCACACTGTGAAAGAGCCTGGAACTATTTTTTTTTTTTAAATGGCTGTTCTGACATAGAAATATCCCCAAGATATATTAAAATGTGAGAAAATCAAGTCAAAGCACCACGCACGTGGTTATGGGCCCATTTCTCATGGATTGAAAAACTTTGAACAAATCAAACAATCTCTTGGGGCCTCAGTCTCCTCATTGGGAGAAAACTCCTCCCTCTTCTCAAGTGCTCGCAAACTAGAAGGGACAATGGACGTAAAGTTAAAGTTCTATATAATACACTGTTTAAAATTCATCAACAAAGAGGGAGAAATTGCGCTAGGGCACGAATCCTCGGCTTCCTATAGGATATCTCTCTAATTCCTGAAGTCACCTATAGTCTATTAAAGATATCTTAAGAAATAAATTATTTGGATTTCTGCAGTAGCTGTCACACAGCATAGGCAGATTGAAGTACATCTAGTAAAGTGCCTGGTGTATAGTGAGCGTTTAAAAAGTAGTCGTGGAGGGAATGACTAAATCACTGAATGGAAGGATGAAAGCCAGAGTGAACTGGATAAAAGCAAAAGATGGCGCTGGTCTTGGAGGCATTGTCAACGCCAGAATCACACAAACGACTCCAGAACCATAGATGAGGTTCACCTTGACCGAGTGTTACCCTGTTATTTACATGATCGTCAGGGTGAAATATTAAGTACAAGAACAGAATGCCAACATAGAAGGTACACTATGACAACTATGAGGAAAGGAAGTATTCTAGAGATCAGTCCTGGGTGGCAAACCCAAAATTGAAAACGGTTTGTTTAGTGCAGTGATATTGTGGGTAATATATTTTTTTTAATTCTAGGAGTGTTGTAATGTTTCAGGCAATCCACACTTTACTTACTTAAATGGATTTAGAAAAAAAAATAGGTACTCATTGGAGAAAATTAGGATATTTGAGAAAAGCTGAAAGGGGAAGATAAATTCACTCCCAGAACCATCACCAAACGATAATCGTTAAGAATAGGTTGTGTCTTTCCTTGAAGTCTTGCTACACTTTTTCTTATATTTTGGGGACAGATATTTTATGTGTTTGAGTATTCTACGTGCCATTCCCCACCACGTCATGACAAAATGTTGATGAGCCTGTGTTTTTGGTGAAGGGCTTGTGTTTCAGGGTCACTGAATTCTGGTTCAGTCACTTACCAGCTCTCCCACATGCTGGGCAAAATACTCTATCTGAGCTTCAGGTTCTGCATTTGTAACACGAGGATTTTTTTTTCTTTCTTTTTGCGGTACGCGGGCCTCTCACTGCTGTGGCCTGTCCCGTTGCAGAGCACAGGCTCCGGACGCGCAGGCTCAGCGGCCATGGCTCACGGGCCCAGCCGCTCCGCGGCATGTGGGATCTTCCCGGACCGGGGCACGAACCCACGTCCCCCGCATCGGCAGGCGGACTCTCAACCACTGCACCACCAGGGAAGCCCACGAGGATATTCTTAGTACATGCTCCCTAAGTGAATTATTTCCTGGAAACTGTGCATCTCAATTTCAGGCAGAGAACATGTACTGTAGAAGGAGTAATTCTGGAAGAAAGAATAAATGAACCAAGTAGGGGAACCTGGCCTGGTCCAGGAGATCAGGGAAGGCTTCCCAGAAGAAGTGGCATTTGACTCTGGGATCTGAAGGCTGAGCAGCAATTTACCATCAATGAGAAACAGGTTAAATAAAGTATGGTTCATCCATACTGTGAACTATTCACCCAGGAACTCAGAGGTGGAATTGGAAAGAATTTCAGAACCGGCTGCTGACATCCTCCTTGGGCACAGTGGACAGTGGCACAGAGGAAAGGAAGGGCGGGGGGAGGGATCACTCTAGGTGATAGGCCCAAAGTCACATGGGGAGTCAGAGGCAGAAGCGACCCAAAAGGAGGTCAGTGAGAAAGCGAGTCAGGGAGCAAAGGTGATCTGACGCACACAGAGACCAGGGAATCAACAGGGCAGATGGTGCAGGGCCCTAAGTCCATGATGGAGAGGTGGAGCTTGGTCCTAGAGAACAGTGGGGGACCATCAGAAGGTTTTAAGGAAAGAAAACCTGGTCAGATTTGTATATTTAGGAGTGTGTGCTACCTGCCCTATGGGGCATGGCTCAGGGATGGGGCCAAAGTGGGAATGGGAGGCCTCCTAAGAAGTTGTCTTGTTCATGGCAAGAAACGGCCATAGCTTGAGCTAGTTGGTCCGTCAGCAATGAATTTCCCCTTCACGAGAAAACAGACACCAGAACTCATTTTATTACTGGTTGCTGCCCAGCTCTTTGCTTTCAATGCGTCTCAAAATGCACCTTGCTCAGCCTGCCTTAGAACCTGCAGGTGTCCAATAAGTTGGATTGAGAAGGTCAGGAGGCATATTTCTGCTGCGTCTGAGACACGTACATAGTGCTACCACGGGTAGAAGAGAAGGCTGACCCGCAGGCCTGCAGCAAGCACCCTGGGTTTATATTCCAGAACAGCAGCCACTGTAATTATATATTAGTGGGCCTCAGAAAGGCACAGGTAGATGCTCGCAGCCAGGGCCTCTGTTATAAAGGCCCTGGTCTTGGTTGGTTATTAACTATACTGTACGAAGCCTCATAAACACCTTTTTATACATACAGTGCACCTTTCAATACAACAGTCAAATGCTTTTCAACAAATTAGTCTCCTAGAAAAGGGACCCCGTGATTGCTTCCCAGAAAGAGGTGGAAGGAAACTTTAGATAGAACTCGTTCGAAGCCTGATATTTAGAACCGTGTTTCCTTTGGGCTGAAAATGCTAGCCTGGAGTTCAGACCTCGAGCATCTCTGGGGAAATCAGTGCCAATGAATCCAAACATAGCCTGAGAAGAAATCAGACCACAGAAATAATCTAACCAACCCGATCTACTTTACAGAGGAGCAGAATGAGTTCAGAAAAGAGCAACCACTGTCTCAGGCCACCTGGGAACTCAGAGGTGGACCTGGGAATGAATTTCAGAACCAGCTGCCAGTGTCCGCCGTGGGCACAGCTTACTGACTAACTTGGTTAGTTCAGAGTCTGCCATCTTGTAAATAGAATGTCGCATCCTTATTCCCAACAGCTTTTCATAATCCTTTCTCTTACGCCCCAATCAAGCAAATTAGTTCTGCTCTTATAAAAATAGATTTTTAGGGCTTCCCTGGTGGTGCAGTGGTTGAGAGTCCGCCTGCCGATGCAGGGCACATGGGTTCTTGCCCCGGTCCGGGAAGATCCCACATGCCGCGGAGCGGCTGGGCCCGTGAGCCATGGCCGCTGAGCCTGCGCGTCCGGAGTATGTGCTCCGCAACGGGAGAGGCCACAATAGTGAGAGGCCCGCATACCGCCAAAAAAAAAAAAAAATAGATTTTTAGATTTCATAGACCAGTAAAATTTACAGTCGTAGGGTTGCAAACTTTTTATTTTGCCAAATAAGGACACTGGAGAAAAACAAGCTGACAAGACAATAACCCAAGAATATGTGCAAATTGCAATTACCAGCTTTTGCACAAGGGAAAAACATTACTATTAAAAGCAAAGGAAATTAAAAATAGAGAGGGGAAGAGAGAGAGAAGAAAATATGGAAATTATATTGGTGTTTACCTGGCCTGGGTGGAGGTGAAGTTTGACTGCATAGGGGCACAAGGGAACTTTCTGGGGAGATGGAAATATCTTCTATCTTGATTGAGATGGTGGCTGTATGAGTGTATCCATTTGACAAATCATTGCTGTTCATTAGAAGGTGTTCCTTCTGATACAAAACCATAAACAAGGCAAGATATAAGGGACAAAAAACCCAAATCCTGATCAGGCAAATCTTTCTTGGACCCAGACTTGTCTCTGAGTTTGGAGCTGGATTGAGGGACACGAAAGGGAAAGAGGGAAGGGTGGGTCCCCAATGTAGCTTCCCTCTGTGTCCTTCCCACCCATATTTCACTCAAGAGAATGCTGTGCTAGAGGGTGTTTCTACTCAGTGTCTCTGACTGAACTCAACCGAGGGCAGAGCCGAGGAATTCCTCTGTCTTTGACTTTGCCCTGAGGCCTTGGGAAAGGGGTACAACCACTCCTGGCTTCAGAATCCTCATTTGACCATTGAGAAAGCCATCACCCTCTAGGGTAAATGTGGGACTCCCCAGAACATGTCTTGAGAGTTCAGACCCTCACAGCATTAAGGGGAGCTAAGCAAAGCCGTTGAGGCTGGTTTTCTTAGTTCCAACTTTTGCTTGTTCACTTATAAAACACAAAGCTTAAAGGGAGGTGACTGAATGCAGACTTAGGCATCA
Source organism: Pseudorca crassidens (assembly GCF_039906515.1). Classification (NCBI taxonomy): domain Eukaryota; kingdom Metazoa; phylum Chordata; class Mammalia; order Artiodactyla; family Delphinidae; genus Pseudorca; species Pseudorca crassidens. Next base: position 30,108,990 of record NC_090315.1, on the reverse strand, counting down.
GAAAGACCTGAATATGAATCCTGGCTCTGACACTTGTAAGCTGTGTGACAGTGGGCAAGGAACTTCATCCTGATGAGTCTCCATTTCCTGTGCTGTAAAATGGGGATCGCAGACCTTCCAGAAAGACTGTGAGGATGGAGTAACGTAACATGCAGAAAGTTACCAGCTCGGTGTCTGGCACCGAGTAGGTTCTGAATAAATATCTAAATATTGTTGTAACTTCTTCTAGACATTTCCCTGGGCTTCCCAGCAGCCAACAGGAATGGGAAAACTTGCTTAACGTAGGGTGGGGTTCTGGGAGGCTCTGTTTCCTTGAATCTAAAGCAGTGAGGATAAAATGAGATGATGTGTGTGGAATGCTTACCCCCATGCCCAGCATATAGTAGGTACTCACTTAACGATAGCCCTGGTTGTAACTGTGTCAGTGGAAAGCTCAGATCACTTTTGGCCAAACGTGGCTGTGGAAGAGTCACGTGTGGTAGCCATGACTTAACTGCATCACCTTTTTGTCCATCAGTACACATTTTCCTAAAATTCTCCCAAGGCTTCAATAGGAATGACCAGAACCCTAATGCCTAAACTGGTTGTACAATCAGAATTTTGTTCTTTCAGTCCTTCTGTCGGCAGGAACTCTGTGCGCTGGTTTGCAGCTGCTTGCTCAGCTCCAGGAAGAGTGTTGAGTGCATAACAGGTGCTCAATAAGTATTTCCTGAATGAATGAATGAGTTCACAAGTAAAAGAATGAATGAAAGTGATGGGTTTGAGGCCTCTTGAATTCTTGACTCAGCCAAGTATGATTATCTTTAAACGCCAGGCAGGAAAGCAGATACAGACATTGTAGAGAGATTCTCAAGTGAATGGCCGTAGTTAAAACGCCAAGTTCAGTGTTGCTTTTCCTAGAGCTGGAGTTCCTCTGATTTGGGTTTGTTTTGGGTTTTTGGCAGATGAGAGAAATGCACGCTAGGTCTCTGTGATTCCCCAGAGTCCTTCACACATGCGAACATCCCAGGATCCATGTTCCCTAAATGACCAAAAAAGGGTACAACCTGGTTAATTTCTGCCCCTCCCCCCAACTTAAACCAGAATGTAAAATCAAACTCATGATGATTTGCAAGAACAGGCCGGCGACATGGCAGAAAACCAAAGCAAAGCCAAACAATCGACAAAAATAAAAATCAAAGCCAGCAAGCATTTCTGGCGTTCCAGGACTCGTTCTCATTTACACTTGGGTTTTAAACTCCACAAGACAACAGGAGTGCTCTAATTGGAGCCCGGGAGGAGGTACAGAATGGCCAGTCGCTAGTAAAACCGAAAGCATTTATTTATTGTTTAATTTGTTTGCCCAGGAGACTTCACTCCTGATGTAACATCTGGTTTTCATTGTAGCCCAACTTTTACCTAATTGTACAGCTGGAGAGATTAAGGCACTAGGGGTCACAGGCCGAGCCCAGCCAGGACCCAGCCCCCTATGAGAGCTTTGCTCCTTGCTTCAGGGTAGAGACCACACTCCTTGCCCCTGGTCCACCGGTGGAGACCTATAAATGAGAAAGGAATTACACTTTCAAGTCCCCACTCTCCCTCCTTCTGATTCTCATTAATGGCAGGGCTGGAGGTTGAGGGCAGAGGAGGGGGACTGGGGAGATGGAAGATGCAGGAGGTAGGGGCAGCAACCACAGAGGTTCCAGACCACAGGCAAGGGATGGAGTCGCGGCATGGACGGAAGTTGCTCTTCCGGGGGGTCCTTTGTCAAAGGCTGGCTCCTCTGACCCCAAGTGACTGGTAAAAGGCAGGCAGAGTCCGTTTTCCAACTTCGAGAGTGACAAGGAAGAAACAGATTTCCACAGTAACATCAGGAGGATGGAATGGAAAAAGAATAAACACCACCTGAGCAGAAGCTGCTACCAAGGGGCTTGGGGAATGTCCTTCACTGGGTTCGAGCCCCGTCTCTACCACTTCCAGTATGACCTTGGGTGAGTTAAGTTCTGTGAGCCTCAGTTCCCTGATTTCATGGGATTCTTGGGGAGATTAAACGAGATAATTTATAGGAAGAACCTAGGAGAAATAGCTGATGCTTAGTAAGCACTTTTAAAAAGGTGGTAACAGCCAGTCTAAAAAAACCAAATTGCTCCAGACGCCACACTTTATTCTGTGACCATTTAAAGGAGTGGACTCACCTCCAGGGCTACCTAGAGAATGTCGTGCAATGAACAGGACTGAAAAGAGATTAGAGGGCTGGTTTGAGCTTCACATTATGCTAGCCACTGGGGAAGAGGGGAGAGGTGGTGACACAGTGTCATGAAGATGTCTAATAACAGTCAACCAACACAAAATCTGTCTGGTGAGACCATAAGTGCTCACATGGAACTGTCCAATGATAATTCAGGGCTGAGTACCCACTAAAGCCGAAATGATGGCTACTCAAGTCAGTCTCAGAATCTGTCAGGGCTGGTGTTGCTAGGAAACCCTTCAGAGGGGAAGTGGGACTGGGTCTGGGTTTTGAAGGATGGGTAGGAGTTAGAGAGGCAGAGTGGCCCCCAGTGGAGCATTCCAGAATACAGTGGACTTGGGTGAACTTGGACCAGAGATGGTGGAGGAGTAGTGAGCAGACCAGCCTAGAAGGAGAGATGGCAGGTGGGCATGGAGGGCAGTGTGCTATATTCTGGGAGGTCTCGAAAGTCAGGCAAAGTTGTGTGTTTCCCAGGGCAATGGACTGCTAGCTATGGGCTACTGTGCCAAAGAGGATGATGACTCAGGGGTACTTGAGGAAACTCGCATGCACTGACCACAGGGGTAGGATGAAGATAGACTCAAAACTGGGATGCCCTTGGGATCTGATCTTCTGGGATTCCTGGCTCACCAAGGCTCAGTCCATCTTCTCCAGCCCATGAATCTTTGAGTCAGGGATTTCTCTCCTTGGTGAGCCTGGAACCATGTTCCATTTCCCTGTATTTCCTGCACTCCCCACTGGCCTTGTTTGGGGTACACTGCAGTGTATCTAACCTGGCATCGTAGCATCTAGGCCAGCTGTGACCTAGCTTCAGCGCAGCCCAAGGCTGCTCTGAGGGCACCAATTGGTTCATTAGCCAAGACTTTCAGAAAATAAGAATGTAAAGCAAGAAAAATCAGACCAGGATCCAGATACCTCATTCAGCTGACATGCTGGCATTCCACTGTTTAGATTACAAATTTGAAGGTGGGAAAACAAGACTACTTAACCTGGTACAGAGACATTCATGTTGGGCATTCAGAGCAAGTGGAGACGTGGAAACGAGTCCAGATTCTTCATGTGTTCCGTGCCAGGGTGGGGAGGCATCACATCCTTCAGGCTTTGGGATAACTTAACGTTTCTCACCCAGCTGTTTTCTGGAATGGTGGGATAGAAAACACACATGCTTTGGAGGGATCAAACATCAGTGAAGATTCTTCTGCTTTCATTGGGCAGGTCACTGGACTTCTCTACCTTTCATTTTCTTTGTCTATAAGATGAAGAGTTTTTGTTTCAAGGGTCAAATAAAGTCATGAGTGTTAAAGGACCTTGAAAAGGGATTTCTAAATATATGATGAGCACCCAGTATATGCTGAGCACTGTGGAAGGTGCTCAGGGTGAGTGGGGGTGGTGTCAAATAATTAAGGCATGGCTGATGACACATTGCCCAAACCATACTCTACAGAGAACCAGGTGAAGGGATGTTATCTGAACACACCTGTCCCATTGTCACATAATGTGTGACGTGCAGGATAACCAGAATTCCTCACTGCATGTTTCTTGAAACATGTAATATGCTAACATACACTGGAGGTATTGAAAGGACGTAAAGTGTTTCTCATTTCTCTCATGGAGCTCACAAAGTTGATCAATCTTTAAATGAAAAGGGGTCCTATTCCCTTGCCGTCCTTGGCAACGGGATGCTTCTAAGTTAGAGTCATTGCCCAGAGAAACAGCAAAGGACGCCCTCTCTCCAATCCATTTCACCCTGGTAACATTTTTCTCAAGGGACATCCAAGTATCTCAAACAAAAATAAATTTTAGTTAACTTAACTTACAAAAGAGGAAGTCACATAATACTACTTTTTTCAAATCATGGTTTTGAGTTTTTATTTGATAAGCAATAACAATGGCACTCTAAGACTTGATGGTGCAGGGAAAATCTTCGGAGTGCATCTTTCCTGATTTTCATTTCCCATTTGTATCTTAACCTTGCCTCCAACCTATGCAGACCCACCACTCTCACCAGGAAAAATCAAGAGTTGTCAACAACGTTATCAGACTATCTTGATCCAAGGGCAAGTCAACCATCAATGGTATCACACAGACCAGTTTTCCTTTTCCAATAGGTTTTGCTGTATAAAAGAGGGTTGTGCTACCAAGTCCAGCTTCCGAGTCTTGGGAGCTTGTTCTAATTTGCCATTAATCCACCTGGTTTCTACTTAAACGTCTAAGAGAAAAGTTAGCATCTCAAGGTGACAAAAGTTGAGACTGGGATTTCTCCTTCCTCCCTCTCTTAAACAATGGCCAAGGGTAAAGGAGAGTGCCGCTCTTAAATATTTGATGATGTTCAGTTCTGAGAGGGGAAAGTTTGAGCTGTTTTGAGCCTTGTTCCCAGAAGGACAATGTGTAGTATTAAACACATCCATTATGGCAGACATACGAGGTGTGAGTTTTATAACCCTGAAGACTTCTAGGAGACCTGTCTCTGGAAATCTTGGGGTCATCTCGTCTGGTCACTTCTACTCCCATATCTTTCAGCCCAACTTGAAGGTAGTCTAGAGAATTAAGATAAATGTATAGGGAACACATGTCCACTGCCCTTTACAAATGTAGTATCATGAAGCATGACCTTGCACAGTCAAGAATTCCTTCACCAGCCTAGCACTTCTTCAGGAGTCAGCCCTGAAGAGGGCTCCTAGGAAAACAAATCAGTGTACAGGTTGAAATCTCTTCCGCATTAGAATGGGGAAGAACCAACAAGAATATTACCTTCTAGTCTATCAGGGTCTTATCCTCACTCACGGGTGACACTCAGTCCCTGCCCTCTTGCCTAAACCCTGCATCTTAGCCTCTTAAACATGACTTTTCTTCTTCGACTTTCCTTCATAACTGGCCTCTCACCCAACTCTGAATTTAAGGAGCCCCTGTCGTCATTATCAGCAGCCAACTTTTCTTCTAATTGTTTTGTGTGTGTTAGATTTGCATCCTTAATCTTGGTTATAAGTTTCACAAGGGCTGACACTTAATCTCCTCAACCACTTATAGTACCTGACAATGATGGACACAAAGTAGACAAGTATTGGTTAATTCTTTGGGGCTATCAACTAAGTGTCTGGAGATGGAAGTAATGCTAGCTTAACAATGTCATTACATCTTTTGTTTTAAGCAACAGTATTCAAGTCAGGAGGAAGAAACTTGCTCATTTCCTGACCATCTTCTCCATTACGTACTCCATTACATTAATACATTACATGCCTTCACCTATCAACATTGTTTAAAATTTTTCCAGAATCACACGTATTACACACACACACACACACACACTCACCATCTTTTTGTTTTTTTATTTCTTTGTGCAAGGAACACTAAGGAACTTAGTTCTCTGATGCTGACTCTGGCCAAGCCTTAAAAAGCATGAGAAAGGGGCTTCCCTGGTGGCGCGGTGGTTGAGAGTCCGCCTGCCGATGCAGGGGACGCGGGTTCGTGCCCCGGTCCGGGAAGATCCCACGTGCCGCGGAGCGGCTGGGCCCGTGAGCCATGGCCGCTGAGCCTGCGCGTCCGGAGCCTGTGCTCCGCAACGGGAGAGGCCACAACAGTGAGAGGCCCGCGTACCGCAAAAAAAAAAAAAAAAAAAAAAGCATGAGAAAAGATGACACGTAGACACTAGTGTCTGATTGTGGGAGGTGAAAGAAATCTGTATTCTTGCCTCTGACAATTCACCCTGCATAGGAAAAAGTGTCATGCGTTGTAGAAAGAGAAAATGCAAAATCTGCCCTTCAGATAATACCTCTCTGCTTAGGGAAGTAGAGATGGGGGCAAACACACTGAATCACTCCTTCTTTCATTATTTTTGACATTGATTTGTCATTAGGAAAATTTATTAGGCCCCAGATTAAATTGATTTGAAGAATCATTAATTCATGGGATGAAGCCAGAACCGTTTGGCCTGCCCATGCTGAAATGAGGCAGTATTGATAAAGGGGAAAATATCAGAGCTATTTAAAACCCACTTTTTTCCTACCTAGAGGAATATTTTGGACATAATTCCAGGAGGATATTTTAATAGTCAACCTCAGTCAACTTTTTCCGGAAGAGGATTTTTCCAATACCTAAATCAGAGGGATGCGTGAATATTAATTTCAGAGAGGCTATTCAGAAAAAAGAAATTTACCAAGTGACCTATTTGCTCAAAAATAGAGATTAAAACACATCCTCCCTCCTCCCCCCATAAAAGAGAAACAGAATCTAACTTACCTGCACCCCAGCGCTGCCCCTCCCCAAACAATGTCCCCCTCCCCAAACAATGTCCCCCTCCCCTGGGTGATGACTTTTTTGGTCGAGCTGGGGGTAACCACCTCATTTAAAAAAGCTTATCCTAATGTAAGGCAGGATTATTGACTGTCTGATTCCCACCCAACCCCTCAAAAGTTACCCTGGAATATAAGTCACTGTGAAACATACCATAAAGCACATGGTTCCTTACCTTTTCTCTTAGTCATGTTCTCCTGTAACTTCAAAAGAAAAATAAGAATAATATCGAACCCCCACAATCATTGCATTAATCAGGGCTACTGTTTGCAAATGATCTGGTCACAAAGACTTAAGGAAAAAAAAGGGAATTTTTTGGTTCATGTGGCAGAAAAGTCCAGGAGTGTTATGGGCTCAGGCAGGGCTGGAAGCAGCTGGTTGAATAATGTCATCAAGACACTGTTTCTTTCTCTCTGTCTCTGTGTTCCTCTCCCTCCCTCCCACTCTCAATCCCTCTCTTCATTTTTCAAATCAGGCAGGCTCTCCCCATGTGCAGGACCCCATTAACACTGGGTTTACATCCTCTTTTTAAGCAGCAATACCTGTGGAATATGGCTCCTCTATTCCGAAAGCTACAACAAAGGTCCATGAATTGAGTCCTTTGTCTTGGAAGGGAACTTTTAACCTCTCATTTGTTCACTCATCCATTCCATTGTCTTCTTGTCCTTCTGCCCATCTCTATGCCACTCTCTATCATGTGCTAAGTTTCGGAGTCCCAGACACAGCCTTTGCCTTCAACCAACCTTCCTTTTGAACCAAGTTCTTTCTTTCTGGTGCTCGGAGAATACAAACCACCAGCTCAGCTGTTGCAAGCACCCATCCTTGCAGCAAAACAGATGCGGTTAAGAGTGACACAGCTGTTTTTTACTCCCCTAGAAATTCCTTATACTGGCTTAGTTTTCCAGCTAAATGAAGAAAGACCTGGAAGACTGGCATTGGCTCTAAGAAAGGATGAAGAGTTTGAAGAGTGAAGTTTGCTGACGTGATGACCTTTGGGATCTTACTGGAGCACAGAGAAGCAGCTGAGGAGAGTGCAACCCTGGAATGTTGCATATGGCACTGAAGCTGGATGAAGTGAAGGCAGAAAGTTCATGAAGACGAGTTGGGGATGAAATGTCTGGAGACCAAATTAAAAGAACTATAGCTTCACACAAACATGCACACACACACACACACTTTGGAATTTAAGTACACTGTGGGCTCACTTAAGTTCTGCCTGTGTTTGAGTGTATGTGTCTGTGTTTATCTTATATATTCTTCTGAAAGTTGGGAGATTGGGAGGAGGAACCAAGAGGCCCAGGCAGAGGGCAAACAAAGGAGAGTGCAGCCTCTGAGTGCCAACAGGTTGCCTAGTCTATAAATGCTGCCTCTTCCTTGAAGCCTGCGTCCTTCCATCCCCTTGAGATCTATACCCACCTGAATGCCTTAGAACCTGGCTTGCCCTCACTTTAGTGTTATTTTACTCTTTTGGGGGATTTGTTTAGTTTCCAGATGAAAGGGACAGTCTAACGCAGAAGACCCTCATTGAACCTTTTTTATTCGCATATCCCTGGAATCTCTAATTCATAGAACTGAAGACACCATCCCAAGTGTGTAGAACTCCACAACTTCCACACCACCTTTGCATCAATTTTATCATTAGCAAATATTTGCACACATTGAAAATCCACCATGATTAAACATTTGATGACATGCTAGGCACCATGTTGAGTGAATTGTGTGTATCTTCTCTTGTTTAAACCATCTAACAACCATGTGAGAATAAATATTATTGTCCTCATTTGACAAAGTGTCAGAGAGGTTAAACAGCCATCTCATTAATAACAAAGCAAGATTCAGGCCCAATCACTGTGCTCTTTCCAAAAATATTAACTCAATACTTTGCTCTGGACGCGCAGGCTCAGCGGCCATGGCTCACGGGCCCAACCGCTCTGCGGCATGTGGGATCTTCCCAGACCAGGGCACGAACCCACGTCCCCTGCATCGGCAGGTGGACTCTCAACCACTGCGCCACCGGGGAAGCCCTAACTCAATACTTTTGACATGGGCACTGAGCAAACACTTGTCGAATGAATGAACAATTCTGCATTGTGAATTTCACACAAGTTCAGTGTTTCCTGTCGTGTTCCCGACTCTGATGCATAGGTAATGTCGGGGGACTGAAAATTAGGGAACTCCTGATTCTAGCAGATTGTCCTACTCCCATTCTGTCTCTTAGGAGCCATTGACACACTGAGTCCCAGGTGGAGATCCTTAGCTGAGCTTAATGGATCTCGGTTGGGTTCATTAATGCCATTGTGGTTCAAAGACAGTCAATACTCTCGCCACTGCCTCCGATCAGACTGCATGAAAAAAAGGAATGCAACTTCTTCCTGTGTTTTGCCCAAGCACAGTATGTTGTGTGGGTAATTTCTGGTCTGGCCAGTAAAAACCTCCGGGAGCCTTCGTTTAGGTCTTTAATTATGAACTGTAGGGGACACCACAAAATAAATACTTAAAATGTCTAGACAACCAGTCATCAGAGTAGGATAATTAACTTCAAACATTCTAAATTGTTGGAGGAGTCGTTATTCACCTTCTGTAGTTCCTTTCTATATCCTACCCCGGCCAATATGTTTGCAGCAACAAGGCTGGGGAACCAGTTGAAACCTTCTCCTGATACAAAGCAGCCTCTTTTCCCCGGCTCTTAAATGACAAGTCACAAAATGACCAGAGAACATACAATAAAGGAACATAAACGGAGACCATTAGTTTTTCCAAGGAAGGAAAAATCTCTCCACTTTTTAATTATATCAAAATACAAAACAGCAGGAAGGCAGATTTGAAGAAGAAGAATTACTATTTTATTTATTTAGTCTATTTTATGTCTTCTGTCTTAATTTTTTATTACTAGAACAATATAATCAAGCCATCCTGATTTAATGCTCAGTAAGTTTGCCTCCTGACATCTAAAATGTGATTAGGCTGCTGTTGAACCTGGGGTGTTTCTCCGCCTACCCGTTCTCACCTCCCACATACTTCCTCCAAGGAAGCGTTTTTAGCATTGAACGCACATTAATTTTGTCATGATCCAAAACCAAAACACTCTATGAAAGAGAGATGGATTTCACAATGTGAATTTGCTGCAAACGTGTCTCAGACTCCAGCCTCCACTTTAGAAGGGGCCTGGGGGGACCTTGTTGTTAATCAAGTCCAAAACCTGAACTCAGACAGCCTGTCTTTGGGCAACGAAGAGATTTTAAAACTGCGAGCTGTGTGAGTGCGGAGCTGAGCTTGGCTCTGAGGCAAAAGTAGGCTGTTCAAAATGTCAGCGGCTTCCTTCCACATACTCTTTCACATCGTCCTCCAAGCAGACAATCTTTAATAAGACATCAACTAATTAATAAGAATTCTCATTGTTTGATTCTGATGTCATTTTCCTTTCAATGAAAGAAATGCCCCGTCAACTGTTATGGAGCGAATATTTTATATTCCATTTATAATGACCGTATTTAATTGCTACAGCTCTAATTAAAGGTGATATCGGATTGCACGCATGTACTTTTTAAAAACCGTAATTGTCTTGTGCAAGCCACTGAATAGATTTAAGAATCTTCAATAACAAAATTACATTAATAGAATATACTATTAAATATGATTGATGGCAAAATTGGACCCCTCCTCTACCACACAAAAGCACACACTAGTTTTTGAAGGTGGTGCTTGGAGTGTCAACAAGAGAACCCAGGGAAAATAGACTGGAACCACCAAGGCCTGCTTTCCCCTAAAGAAAGGGCAACATCTTGGTAAGAATAAGAGGTGCCTCTAGCATTTGAGCTCCCTGCTAGGTGAGTTTATGGAAAGTTCTTTTTCTGGCTCTGTGTAGAAACTCCACTCCCAGTGAGGGCCAGAGGAGCCCATGATAAAAAGGTACTCTGGGTTTATAGAGAGATCTCCTTACTGGAAAGGGCAACAGTAGTTAAACCATTTCAGACTAACACTTCAGTATGGACTTGTTGATGGACAACTGGGATCAAGGTTTGGTGGTCATGGACCGTTGCTCAGAGTCTAGTGGAAGGAAATAAGGAAACAAGAAGTGATTCCAAAGACAGCACTGTACTTTCTAATTCTGATGAGAGCGTGTTCAGTTTCTCTTGCTCTCTTCCTGTTTGGGTATGGTTGGAAGAAAGAGGATAAATAAAGATCCTGAGCCCTGGATCCACTTAACAGGATGGCCACTCTTACTAAAGTGATGATAATAATGGCCACCATTAATTGGGTAGTTGGTCCTCAACGTGTAGCAGGTGCTGCGCTAGATATTTTACAGACCTAATCTCATTGGCTTCTTCAGGAAGTACATACTATTACTATTATTCTCCTTTGAAAGCTGAGAAATCAAGGTTTCAGGAAGTTAAGCAACTTGTACCAGGTCTCACAGGCTACTGTCAGAGCCAGCATTTAAACCCAGGACCAGCTGATTTTAAAGATTTTGCCCTTAACCACAGAGCTGTATGGTCTAGAGCAAGATGGCTGAAACTTCTGGAGGAATGACCCTTTTTTCCAGCCTAGACAGCTGGATGGACTTTGCCTGAAGGGCTTAGTTCGTTAACCTAAAACTAGCCTCATAAATGTTTATTGAAACAAGCTCATTAATTTTCATTGTATTGGTTCTGAGATGGCTAGGGAGAAACAGTTCTCATGGTGAGAATAAGGCAGAAAGGCTGAGAATGCCTTAGAAAGTGAGTCTACAGTTTTCCAGTGCCCCCCCCCCCATAATGCTGCTCACGTGGAAAGAACTAGAACCATCTTCTTTCCTCCTCCACCAACATAATGCTGAATGCTCTGGCTTAATGCCCATCTGTTAGAGGCAGGCCCTTTACCACACAGACAATGGAGGTGCCAATAAGAACTAGAGCAGAGATGAGATTTCTTGGTCAATTAAGCCTCCAAATGCTAGATAGTAAAACCACATCACTGATGGACACCAGTGAGGAAGGTGAGAAAAGTCTGACTTGGTATATTTTTTCCAGCTTTACTGAGATATGATTGACAAATTAAAAATTGTACATATTTAGGTGGTACAATGTGCTTTTTAAGGTGTATAATATGATGATCTAATATACATACACATTGTGAGATGATTACTACAATCAAGTTGACTAAGACATCCATCACCTCATGTAGTTACCTTTTTTGTTGTGGTGAGAACACTTAAGATCTACTCTCTTAGCAAATTTCAAGTATATAATACAGTATTATTAACTATAATCACCAGGCTGTACATTAGATCTCCAGAACGTTTTCATCTTCTACCTGAAAGTTTGTACCTCGGCCAGCATCTGCCCGTTTCCCTCACCCCTCCACCCCAGGCAACCACTGATCTATCCTCTGGTTCTATGAATTCAACTTGTTTAGATTCCACACATAAGTGAAATCATGCAGTATTTGTCTCTCTCAAGGTACATTTTAAAGGAAGATAGTGTGCTTTACTCTAGAGAGAATTCTAATAACCAGTGCATATAAAATGTATTTTATTCCATTAGTAATAAAATAAGTGTAAAATTTTAAAATAATATATCATTTTCATCAATAAAATTAGCTAAGATTTAAGAGAAATATATATTGCACAGCAATAAAAAGGAAAAAACTGCTTATACATGCAGTAATGAAGATGAATCTCAAATGTATGTTACTAAGTATGAGAAGCTGAAAAGGTTACATATGGCATGATTTCATTTATGTGACAATCTGGAAAAAGCAAAACCAAAGGGACGCAAAATGGGATAGAGTTGGGAAGGGGAGGTGGTTACACAGGAATATGGGAGAATGTTCTATATACTGATGAGGATGGTGATTTCCCAACTATATACATCTGTCAGAATTTAGAAAACTTGACATTAAAAGTGGTGAATTTTTCTGCAGGTAAATTATACTTTAATTTGAAAATGGAAAAACTAGCATAATCTCAGTTTTGTAAAAAAGAAAATATTCTGATATCCATACACAGAATTTTAACCGTTCTTATATCTGGTGATAGTTAACGGGTGTCCTTTACTTTCTTTTTTGATCCCCCGAAATTATGTAAATTCTTTTTAGAGTTAATAGATTATTTTGTTAATAGAGTCTGGAAAAATTATTTTAATGTTCATTAAAGAAGAAAGATAACACCCGGTATTAATGAGTGGATAATAAAATTAGCACCTGTACACCATTAGGAAAAGTTTATATTAATGATATAGTAATACGTCTCAAAAGCATTATAATATGTGTGCCTATTTTGGTATTTATAGTAGGAGAAGTGAAAGTATTTGTCTGCACATGGATATTCATTGCATTGTTTATAATAGAGAAAACTTTGAAGTCTAAGTGTCTAATATGATAGGAGATTGGTTAAATGAATTATGATATATCAATTCAGTAGTGATTGTAATCATGATTATAATGTAGGTGATTTGATATGGAAAGATGTTCAATGATAAAGAAGCATATATGCATTTTCTTTGTTCCTCCCTTCTAATTTACTTTTAATCTTCTGTTGCATTAATGACATCTTTGTTCTTTTTTTATTTTTAGTTTCCTCAGATACTTTGGAATTTATCCATTACTTTTAATTTTTTTTTTAGTGGCTCCCCTTTAAAGATAATTTAGAGAGCCGTAAGAATCTGGGTTGACCGTGATTTTCTCCAGCACTCTGAAGATATCATTCCATAATTTCTCTATGAGTAGGCTGTTTTGGTTTGTTTAGTTTTATTAACCATTTTACTTTGAGATCATTGTGAGACTGACATGCAATTAGTATTAATGAGAAAGAGAGATCCCATGTACCTTTATCCAGGCTCCCCCAGTGGTAACTTCTTGCAAACTGTAGTAGTCTCACACCCAGGGTACTGAACTATACATCAAGATGCAGAACATTTCTATCACCTTCAGGATCCCTCAAGTTGCCCTTTATATCCACACCCACATCTTTCCTGCTCCACCCCCTTCATAATTCCTTGTAACCGCTCATCTGTTTTCCATTGCTATACTTTTATCACTTAAGAGTGTTACAGAAATAAAGCCATATAGCAGGCAGTCTTTTGAGATTGGCTTTTTTCACTCAGCATAATTCTCTAGAGATTCATGCATGTTATTTTGTGTATCAATCGTTCCTTTTCATGGCTGAGTAGTATTCCCTGGTATGGCAATCCCGGTTGGTTTAACTATCCACCTGTTGAAAGACATCTGGGTTGTTTCCAGTTTGAGGCTATAATAGCAACTGGCAAGAACATTCCTGTACATGTTTTGGTGTGAAGAATTTTTCATTTCTCTGGGATAAATGCCCAGGAGTGCGGTAGTTTGGTTTTTATCAATCCTCTCAGCACTTTAGATAGACTAATCTCTGAGAACTAAGAGCTTTCTTCAAATTTAGAAAATCCTCAGTCATCCTCATTTCTGAAACTGCTTCCTCACTCTGTACTTCACATTTTCCTCTTGGAACTCTGGGACACCTCAGTGTGTCACGTTTAACTGCTATTTTTCCGTGTGCTTGAATTCCTCAATATTATGCTATCAATTTTTTATGATTATTTCCAGTCAAAGATTTTCCTGTGTTTTCAGATCTGAGTTATTTTCAGAATTTTGAATGGTTTCCTTCACATATCCTTCTTTTTCTATTTTCTTTCTGCCTGGACCACTGGACCACCAGAGAATTCCTGACATCATCTTAATTTTAAATCACTATGATGACTGTGTAACTTTTAGGGTTATTCATGGTAATACTTGCAAGTATACAAAATAACTCCAAATTAGCTTTTAAAATATTCACAAATACTTTAGGGGAATTGCTTAATGAATTGGTAAGAATATGTTCTAATTAGTCTATGGATTTTAATTGGTAATAAGAATTTCTGAAGGATCTTCCATTCTAGCCAACGTTTTATTTATTCAGCATCTGTTAAATACCAAACTCTACAACAGGAGCCACGGGGTTATTGAAGAAAGTAACGATGGGGCCTTTCCCCTTAAGGAGTCCAGCTAGGGAAACAAAACTTATAATAACGATATACAGTAGAATGACCTGAACACACGAGGAAGACGTACAACAACTTATGTAAGGGGTCAGAAAAAAGAACAAGCACAGTCCTGAACACATTGTCAATGAATGTTTGTTTACATTGATTGCTTGGTTACCAAATTCTCTATTGATCAAGGTTAAACCCCGCCCCGACCCATACTTGAAAGGTGTAAATGCTGAACTAAGGTAAAACAGATTGTTGAAAAATTTCTCTATGTAATTAGATCAATTGCAGAATTATTTCCAGCTAAACTCAAAGTCTCTAGTTAGCATGTCTTGGAATGCAAGTGAAGCAGTTATCCAATTTGAAGAACTATTCCTTAGGGTGGTGTGTTCATTAGATGTGTAACTTTGTCAGAGCAGCACCGCGTTACGGATTCTTTTTACAGCCAAGTGGTGAGAAAAGTACCTTTGGAATAGTTACTCACAACATATAAAGTGAAAATGGTGTGTGTTCTCAAATCTTTACACATTTTTCTGACTGATCATTGGTTCCTCACAAGGCTGGAGGTTTGTGTGAACCATGCCTGCAGGCTACATATGTTAAAGGTTAACGGGAAAATGTGCACCAGAAATCAAATGTAAGATTCTCTTCGATCAGTTCAGTGGGCCTGCTTATCCAGCTGGATTATTAGTGGTTTCTTTACAGCTGCATATGGTCCAACCCCCCACTGTCTGTATGGAGAAGAATTACCTGCAGAGCTGACCCGTTCTAGGGTTGTTTGTGAAAATAAATGTCTACATTTTCAGGTTTTTTCTACACTATTTACAGAGTAGTGTGATGCTTTTTTGTTTAGAAAATTTTTATTATTTTAAAACTAGAATAGAATAAAAAATTAAATATATAGGCAGCTACACAGGGATGAACGTCCACCTCGTATATAGGCAGAAATGTATTTTAAGTCAAATATCTTTATATCAAAGAGATGTGCAAGCTGGAGCCAGCAGCCACCTGATTTTCAGCAGCTTTCACTGCATCAGAAAACAGACAATAGGCAACGCATCCTTGTGAAGATCTGTGCCACGGAAGCTGAGCTGTCAGCTACTTCGCTCATCAATTACCTTTGTCTGTTCAGCAAACCCGGAGTGTGCCTTCAGCCCTATTGGCACGGATGCCAAGACTGGAAGCAACTGAACAGGAGAGCAAAAAAGGAAAATCAAGTCTGAAAACCCACCCAGGCCAAGATCTAGAGAAAATGATTCTTTACAGAATTGATAATCTGGCAGGAGTGGCAGTTGGTATCATCACTTCAAAGTGTGATTCATTTGAGCACATCTTCTAAAATTAAAAGCGGGCTCTCCCTATATTACAGGAATTCACTTCTCAGTATCCATCCTCAAAAAATACATTTACACAAAACCATGTGCAAGAAGTTCACTGTAAAAAATTGGGTAATGAATTGTGTCCACCAACACAAGAATGGTTAAATAAGCGGTAAATATAATGAAGTGAATCAGCATCTGTCAACATGGGGTCTTCTCTAAGACTCAAGGCTGAGTGGAAAAATAAAAACTGATTTCAGAGTAAAATACACAGCTGAACACTCTGTATGTTAAATCAGTCCATCATAAAACAATACAATTTCTTTTCCAGGAGTGCATTATTTCTCTATATGCAAATTATGGAAGCAGGTTTGGAAGTTGACATCCCAGACTGGTTAACAGTGACTACCTTTGTGGAGGTAAGAGGAGACCAGAATTTAAGAGAAAGTGTTTTAAAGGAACACTGTACCTTTATTTGTAAGGTTGTGATTACACGTATCCTTCATTTTAATATATATTATGCATATGGCTTATAAAATTAAAATAAACCAATGGAAAACAATGCAACTCTGTGTGCTTCAAGTCTAAACTCATCCAATATATAGGTAGGATTTGTTCAAAATTCTTTGAGATTTCTCTTTCTTGAGTTGATGTCATGATTCTGAGCATCGAAGATTCTTAGAAAGAGGCAAGAGTGATACAATGAAAGCTTCTTCCCACCCCTCTTTTCATGCCTGCAGAGGGGCACAATCAAACTATTCTGCAGAAATTAGGGTGGCCGCATTGATCTCTGCTTCTTCAGAACCTCTTAGCTTTGAACCACCTCTATGTTGTATCACATAAGCCTTCACCACTCGCTTCAAATCGCCTAAATCAACAATGGATTCTTGAAGCATCCAGCACTGTATTGCGACGGAACAGGCATGACACACAGGCCAATCTGGCAAAGAGTGTTAAGGAATGTTGGATAGACCAGAGGTCTATGGGGTGGACTCGGAATTTTCCAGCCCTCTGGATCACAGATGCACTGGCAAGAGACCCAAGGAAAATATGAGACCATCAGGAGTTATTGGGAAGAGGGGAGCTCTCTTTCCCTGGAGTTGCTGAAACTGTTGGTGGCCATGTTGTTACTGCAAGGGAAGAGATGTTTGAAAATGGAGCCAAAAACAACAGAAAAATGAGACATGGTAAAGAAGAAAACATTCTCAGTAGCACTGATGTGCTCTTGGGAATCCAACCATGCCTTGATGTAGAAACACCCATGAACTTGTTAAATTATGTGAGCCAATAATTTCCCTGTTAAACTTAATCCTTTGCCCCCAGATATGTCCTGTCTAAAACCTCCATCCTATTGAGACCAGCTCATAGATCTCTGAGGGCGAGAGTGGAGGGTGAGGGCCACTCTCCCATGCTTTGTTTTGAGTTGGTGGTGGGCCTGGACCAAGTTTTTGATCTCCAGGGACTGGAAGCATACAAGACTTCTTTAGGGAAGGGGAAGTTGTCAGAGTCAGAAGGGCTATTCAGAGGGGAGCTTTCTGAACACAGCTGGGGATGCCATTCTCAGTGAATCTGGCAAAACTAAGGTCCATGGAGATTCAACCCAGACAGATACCAGGGAGCCAAAGTATATGACTTGTCATAGTCAGTTTATATTTAATCCAAGAGGAATTGAGCTCCTACCTCCACAACCTTGATTCATCTCTCCTGCTCAATGTAAGTCTCTCTTACCCTTAGGTAGAATAGACTCTGGTTTTAGAAAACATTTTCATACACCATATTGAAGGTGATCCTTATAGCTGGTTGTAAAAGAGCCTGGTAGGGAATGAGAATCCCCCTTTTACAAATAAAGAAACTGAGGTCCAGTGGTTTTCCTAAGGTCCCCAATTAAAACCCTCCCATAACCACCATCTATATTTAAATGGCATCTACACACTTGTCCATGGCCTCCTTGGCTTTTTCTCATCTGGTCCCTGTCTATTCCTCCCCTATCTCGCCATACCTCTTATCCCTGGAGAAGCAGCCCTTCTGCTCTGCATCCACCAGCACCAGCAGATTTATTGCCTTGATTTATTGCCTTGATGTTTTGCTCTCCTGATTTTTACCTGGCTGGCACTCCCTCACTTTCCAGATCTCAACTCAAATATTGTGTTCTCAAAGAAGCTTCCCTATAGCGCTACCCAAAGTAGTTTCCTCCCATCACCCTGTATCACATCATATCACATTTTTTTTTTCCTTTACAGCTCTCACCATCATCTGAACACATCTTGTTCTTGCTGTTGTTGCTGTTATTGTTTGGTGTGTTATTAGGGTTCTACCAGAGAAACAGAACCATAGGATATATGTACTGGCATATATATACATACAAAGGGGTTTATGAAGAATTAGCTTATGTGATTGTGAGGGCTGGCAAGTCCAAAATCTGTAGAGTGGGCCAGCAGGTTGGAAACTCTTAGGCTGGAACTAACACTGCAGCCCACATTTTCTTCTTCCTCGGGGAAACCTCAGTTTTGCTATCATGGCCTCTCAACTGAATGGGTGAGGCCCACCCAGATTGTCAAGAATAATTTCCTTTAATTAATGTCAACTGACTATAGGTATTAACTGATTATAGGTATTAACCACATCTACCAAATACTTTACAGCAACGCCTAGATTAGTGTTTAATTGAATAACATGTGTACCGTAAATTGCCAAGTTGACACATGAAACTGAGGGCTCCACCATCACATCTGGGGGCTTATTTATTGTTCTTCCCCCTTGGGAAAGTAAGTTCCATGAGAAGAGAAGTCTTGTCTATCTTGTATCCCTAAGTACCTTGTTGCATAAGTGATTGAGTGAGTGACAGGCAGCCATTTTCCTCCAGATGGTCCAGATAAACCCAGGTGACATCTCAGGGTGGCCACAAGGTGGCATCTGCTGGAGGGTTCCTGAGCAGCTGCCCACTGATCCTTAACGCGAAAGAAACTGAAATTTGGGGCCAGGTCGCCAAACATCTCATGGTTCATGTGGGGAGTGAAAGCAACTAGGGCGCTCCTTAGACGGAGCCAAGAGCAGCTGCTTCAAACCAGGGCATCTGATAAACCACTGAGTAATGATAGGTCCCTGATAGGAGAGAGCTCTCTGCCCTTCACAGTGGCAGTGGTACCACTGAGCCATTTTGAGGACCCTCTCCCCAGCGGGAGGGGAATCAAGAGAGGACTGTGCCCCGCTGAGGCAGGTATGAGCATCTTCAACATCTGTAATACATTTATACTATTATTATTATTACTGATTTAGATGTTATACATCTTCCCCAATAGATTGTAAACACCTTGAGAAGAAGCAATTGCACTGTTTCCTTAAACATTCGATCATAGCTGGAACAGTGCTTGGCCATGGTAGGCACTCAGTCAACATTTGAAGAAGAGTGATCACGGAGGGAAGGAGTGAAGGGAAGGAAGGGAAACGGGAGGGAGGGAGGAAGGAAGGAATCCATTACTATTCACTGAACCAGCATTAGAGGCTTAGGGGCACCTGAAATCAGAGCTCTGTGGAGGGCAGAGAGGCTAGGTGTCAGGCTGGCTTTCAGTCCCCACATCCAGGAATTTTTTCCTCTATTACTGAGTCAAAATGTTGCTGTGGGGCGACAACATGACCAGAATCATCAAAAGCTAACTAAGCATTAAGCTAGATTGATGAGTTTACAGTGAATCTGGATGCTGTAGTCTTTTGGGTTTTCATCACAGGGGTCAGAGATAACCCGGTGACACTGATTGTGATGAGGCAAGAGGAGGGGTGCACAGAGACCGAGATGGAAGTGGGGTGTCCTGGTTACTGGTCCCAGTTCTGCACCAATGATTCTTGGGCAAACCTCTTTCTCTCCGTGCCTGGAGTCACATCTTCAAAATTAAGGGGATGGAGGAAATCAGTGGCCCTCAAACTTTATTTTGAAGCAGTGGAATCTTACAAGGAGTCCCAAAATATAAAAACAGAACAGTAGAACTTAATTGGTATATGCATATTATATATTCAAATGTGTGACATTTACTTATACAGATATGAACAATAAGATGCGTTGGTATAAGCCAACTATTAAAATTGGGGGTAATGAAAGAAAGAGGCAGCTTTATATCTACTCTAATCATCTGATTTATTTTTAATTTTTGTTTTCATGGCAAAACAAGGAGATTCTCACAGACAACCACTTGCAAATGGTAAATGCTCATTTTTCAATCTCAGAATCTTGTTTTATCGAAATGGCAAGTTAAGCTTTATTCCAAGGTCTTCAGAAAAGTGAGTTAGCCTGGCAACACAATTTAACATCTTTGGGATTACCAACAGGCTAAGATACGTTTTATTAACTCATAAGCAGCTGAATTTTAAAAATTTCCACAGGATGGTTAACAGATATCCAAAAGAATGGTTTCAGATCCTTTGCAACACCTCCAAGTGAACAATCTGAACAGCATTAGGCTGGAGGATTTCTACAGGTCCCTCTGTCTCTAAAAGGCTCTAAGTCTGAATATGTATTTGTTGAGCACATACTATACCATGTGCTAGTCCCCAGCGACAGAGGTGATTATGACCCAGAACATTTTTCAGATCTTTTAGTGTAAGGTGTTTTCATATATTATTTTATTTTGTCCCCTCCCCCCAAACCTGTAATGCACATACTATTATCTCCTTTTTTTATAGACACGGAAACTGAGGCTTAGAGAAGTTAACAATTTTCCCAAGGACAATAGTTAGTAAGTGTCAGTACTGGGACTCAAACCCACATCTGTCCACTCTGGATGTCTTGCTCTTAACCATTTGGTAACATTTTTCTAGTTCTTTAAACCTTTGATTCAGAGCAGGACTGGTCCTGGCCACTTCTGGTCCAGGAGGAAGAGGGGGTGACACCCCAGCCATCTGAGGAGGCTGGTGACTGGACTTCTGTGGGCCCTTGATCCCCTGGTTTCCTCTGATAATACTTCTCTCATAACAGCTTCAGCAGCCAAGCCCACCCGGGCTGCTGGCATGGCTGCCAGGTCTCCTCCGCAGGGAGAAAGAACGCCTCCCATTAGCAAGTGCTGCAGCTCGGAGCATCCCCGGGATGGGAAGCATCTGTTGCTGCTCCCATTGTTCCAGCTGAGAGCACGCTAATTGTCCTCTCCAAAGTTGGACTGTAGTCTCTTGCCAGAGGGAAATTATGGACCCTTTTTCAGCAGGCGCACTGTCCTTTCTGCAGCTGTCAGCTGAGTGGCCCCAGGAGGAACAGGCTGATTCGGAGGGGAGGGAGGATGGAGGCCTATCATGCATCCTGATCTATACAGAGAAGGAAAGTTAGCACAGCCCTGTGAGAAAGCAGGGCACCCGCCAGACACAGGAAGGCTGGCGACAACCCTTCTTGACCATTCCACTTGACTCCCTGGCATGCGTGATGGCTTGTGGTGCTGTTGGATAATTCAGGGGCTCAAATGGAGGTAGCAGCATGGAGTAAAAAGTAGTAGAACAGGCATGGGGGTCAAACTGAGCGGGCTCAAATCCCAGCTTTGCCACTTATTAACTATGACCTTGGGCTTCCCTGGTGGCACAGTGGTTAAGAATCCACTTGCCAATGCAGGGGACATGGGTTCGAGCCCTGGTCTGGGAAGATCCCACATGCCACGGAGCAACAAAGCTCGTGCACTGCAACTACTGAGCCTGCGCTCTAGAGCCCGCGAGCCACAACTACTGAAGCCTGTGTGCCTAGAGCCCGTGCTCTGCAGCAAGAGAAGCCACCGCAATGAGAAGCCCGAGAACTGCAACGAAGAGTAGCCCCCCGCTTCCAGTAACGAAGACCCAACTCAGCTAAAAATAAATAAATAAATTTACTAAAAAAACAAAACAAAACTATGACCTTGAGAAATCACTGTCACTTATTTACCTTACTAGGAAACTGGGAGGAGTACAGAAGCCAATTAAAAAACATAAAATGTCTAGCGGAGATTTGGGATATAGCCAGTGCTAATAAATATGATTTCTTCTTCTTATTATTATTATTACTGTTGTTATTATTGTACGTCTAAGTATTTAATCATCTGTGTGGAGACAGTCTACATACACAAGGTCTCCTAAGTAAGGAGATAAAAGGAGTATACAGAAACAGAATAGTAGTATTCATATATATTCAAAAATATTTTAAGTCTTTTTAGAAGTTTTTTAAGTTTTTTATACAATTTTTAAAGGTAACACTCCACTTACAGTTATTACAAAATATTGACTCTATTCCTCGTGTTGTACAATACATCCTTGTAGCCTATTTTACACCCAAGTACTGGAAACCAGTCCCAATGTTCTGAAATATGGGCACCGTCTACACTAGCAAACAAAACTCTGTAATAAAACACAATTTTTAAGCAAAAATAAAATTTTAAGTCACCTACTATGTTTCAGGTATGTGCTGGCTGTTAAGCTTCTAGCTGCCAACGAGATGACCTGGCCCTACTGGGAAGTCTCGTAGGATGGGTGTTCTGAACTGGAGTAGCAGCCAGTGTTGGAAGAATTTGCTGGAAGCTTTGGCAAACTATTGGAAGGCACAGAGCCTCGAGCCACTTCATGGCTCCAGGGTTACCATTTCTGCACGGAAATCTTGGGTCTCAGCGCCATATGACAATGCAACAGGAAGAGCGCAGGTCTGGGGATGAGCCTTGCCCACCCCTAGTCCAGTTCCAACACTTCGGGTTGTGAGACTTTGGCAAGTCCTTCTTCTTCCTTGCCCCCATTTAGCTATAGCACAAGGATAATAATTGCTGACTCACCTACAACACAGTGGTGCTGCAAGGAGGGACCAAGCAACCCAACCACCCTGTGAATGTCTTTGGAATCCAAATAAAAGGTGTTATCACCATTATCTTTCTTCTCTTAGAGACTCCAATACATTGGGTATTGTCCAATTCCCCAACATGAAGATTCCTATTTTGAATTGAATTTATAAGAATTTGTGAGTTTGGTTCCTACACACACACACACACACACACACACCATTCCTAAAGAGCATATGATATCCTGGGTCAGACATGCTCGTCACAATCACGTCCTTCCATCTAAGGCAGAGAAAGGAGATGTACCCATGTTACCTCTATGTTGTTTTTGATCTGGCCCCCAAACACCCCAGGATCAAACTTAAAGGGCAAATACTTCCCAGAGAGGAGCATATCAAGGTAAATTCACCATAACTACAAATGAGCTGTAATCTAATCATATCATTGAAGACCTACCGGCAGGCCCAGTGTTCCTCTGTACTGCCTCATCGTGCGTCAAAGGAGAACATGAGGCCTGGAGGGAAGAAGCCATAGACACTCAACAAATATTTCTCATGCTAGGAACTGTATTTGGAGTTAGAAGCAGAGTGGAGCGCAAGACAGACGAATGTCATTTTATGCATCATAGAGCTTAGTGTCTAGAAGAGAAAAGAGATCATTGAAATATTCCCACAAATGTATCATTTCAGACTGTGGTGAGGGCTCTGAAGGTAAAGTACAGGGTGTTAAAAAAAAAAAAAGTGCAGAGAGATTGGGAGGAGCCTCGTAAGCAGCAACAAAAGGGGTTAAATTAAAAAGGAAAAAAGAAAAACACTATTTAACCAGTCAATGAAATTAGGTAAAATTATCTGCTTGTCTTTATGAAAAGATCTAATGCTGCCCTTTACAATAAAGGCTTGCAAGATACAGTAAAATTAATTTTATGTTGGGCTGCCAGGTGCTGTTATGAGACCATGTTTATGTAAGCAGTCCCAGCGCTTCAAACATTGAGTTGTAAAGGCCGAGTCTCAGGAGTGGCTTAGTGAGGAAAAACTCAAGTCCCGGCATTCCCCCTGGGGCTAAGTCTCAGCAAGCTTTATGGCTGGACACCCTGTTGGGTGTTTTTCCTTAAATGGTCCCTCCTGACAATACGTGGCAGAGCCCTGAATGAGAAATGGTATGATCTGTCTTTGGGTTTTTGCTCAGCAGCAAGGTGGAAGGGAATTGGGAATGTCTGTCTTTACTTAAGAACTAGGTGAGAATAGTTCCTATATAGAGAGACACAGATTGGACTTTCTCCAGTTCCTGAATAAGAGGAGGCAGGCTCATTGCAGGGAAGAAGAAAAAGAGCTCAACCAAGCAGGCTTGATTGGAAGAAACTGGGACATTTTTTGAAGTGAGGACTTCCTGTTCCAACCAAGTCCTGGTGTAGACTTGTTGTGAGGAAGCTACTTTTCAGCCATGGCTGCATTTGCCTGCTTCCCTTGCATCTAGATGGGATCATGAAACACCACCAATGGAATAGGACCAGAAGTCCACTGACCTTGAGAAGCAAGTGTGCCTATACCACCTCCCCCCCCCCCTTTTCCTTTCCACTAGCTTCCTGAAGAAGAGCACAGTCACCTAAAAATCACATTAGGGATGACAGAGCCACAATGTGGAAGGAGCCTGGGTCCTGGAGTCAACACTCGGAGGCGAGCTAACCACCAATTAGGAAGATCCATTTTGGACATTATGTGAGTGAGAAATCAACTTTTATTTTGTTTAAGTTGTTATATTGGGGAATTTTTTTTTAGAGCAGCTAGTATTACTCCAATAGTATTATCCCAACCCTGGGATTGGGACTAGTACCTTTTCTTTACATTCCTTAATATGTAGCAAATATGTTGTTGCTATCCCTACTATGTCCATTGGAAATATTGTTAATTGATTATAGCTTTTTTAATCAGTTTTTCTGTGGTCTCAGAAACCTTCTTAACATTGTAGTTATTACCAAATTTTTGAAGTTGCACTCAGAATAACATTTATTTGCTATTACAGCATGACTATAAGCTTCTTAAGATAAGGGTTTAATATCCATCACTTATCACATGGCCAGCACATAGCAGCAGCTCAAAAATGTTTGCTAAATGAATGAAGGAAGGGTAGATGTTCTGCAAAGAAGATCTACAGTATTCTTATATATTTACAATTTTCTTTAGGCCAAAGAGCTACCAAAAAAGGGAGAGCCATAGAGACAATTATTAGGGTAATTCAACTCGGGTATTAAGAGTCCTGGTAGACTCGGAGTAGCCATGCCAGGATGGAAGGTCTGTATTCACAGATAATCTCTCACCTCTGTATTTTACCTTGCCTGCATAGAAAAAGCAATCAAATTGTTCAGATCTGCTTGGAGCTCCAGTGCCAGGAGAGGTGAGGGGAAAAATTCACACTATTGTTTAGATGGTATCTTGAATATCACAGCCAGTCAGATGTTTACCTGCAGAGTCTGCCAAGAATCTATGTGAACAGCAGTGAGGATGGCCATCCCTTTCCTTTGCATCACCAACTCCAGTAGGAGGAATCCTGCATCGGTAATTTCATTTGATCATTGTTTAAGTAAAGAAAGCAGAGGGGAATTTACCCATTTCACGGATGAAGGGAGAATCCTAGAGGGAATATAACTTGACAGCATCATAAAATATTAAAGATAAGCTCAGATCCAGAACCCAGGACTCAAAATTTCATCCATCCATTCATTCATTGCTTCATTCAGCTGATATTCACTAAGTACTTATTTGTCATGCACCATGAGCCCCTGGGTCTTGCTTACCACATCCTCTTATCATTCTTCCACAACACAGACTCATATTTCTTCCTCACGCTTGGTATTTTATAGAGTATAGTCCTTTCCCTTCCACACTATCAGACTGTTAAGGTCAAAGTAGTGAGAGGAGTGTCACATGGCAAGACAGTATTGGACCCTGCTCTTGAAAACATGCAGAGTCTATAATTTGACTGGAAGTAACAGAGAGACGGTCTGAAGTCTTTGATTTCAGTTCCCAAGGGCCTGAAAGCATTCTCTCGGTGCCTTAGCCTGGGCTTCAGAGTTAAAATTTGAGAAATGTAGCTTTCAGCTCAGAGCCTGGATCCATAAAGACCACAGTCCAGCTTTGCTGGCCGTCAGCCATCAGAGCATCTGAGATAGACATGGAACCAGCCTGCTCGGTCACTTCCACAGACACTGGGACACTCAGATGCAGATGCCAGCTTCCAGCCCAGGGTGCTCCCATCAAAGCAAGAAGGCTCTTCCCAAGACCTTCAGTGGGGGCCAAGGAGGACTAGTGATGACCAGTTCCTTCGACTCCTGCTAGACCTGCATGGCTGTCAATTCCTTAACTTATCCTTAGAGGGAAGTAGGAATTCTCCTGGAAGGAGGATAGTGATTTCATAGGAGAAAATTAATTGTCATAGGGAAAAAAGTATTAGTGATCTCAGAGCACATAAGAGTATTTTTTTTTAAGTCCTTGGAAAACTCACTTTTACAGTCCTCCGAGACTGCTCTTTTTCCCCTCCTTCCCATAAGGTATTCTCCACTCCACTCTTCCCAAACTCTCAAATACACCAGTTTTATTCCTGCTTCCCCAACCTCTCATCAACAATCTGAAATGCATCTTTCCTTTCT
Source organism: Pseudorca crassidens (assembly GCF_039906515.1). Taxonomy (NCBI): domain Eukaryota; kingdom Metazoa; phylum Chordata; class Mammalia; order Artiodactyla; family Delphinidae; genus Pseudorca; species Pseudorca crassidens. The sequence continues at coordinate 30,082,768 of NC_090315.1, read as the reverse complement.
ACCTGTTTAAGCAAGTCCTGCTTCTAAGTCAGATTCAAGTTTGACAATGGAATCACTTCTTTCCCCACAACTTTCGATGGTCTGGAGAGAGCGGCCCACACCACAGCATTCATCACGGCTCCCTCTGTTTCTCTTTACATGTGTCGATCCCACATTTCCTCTGAGATTATACGCCTTGTGCGGTACAGGCAATCTATCGTGGACTCTTTCGTGTATAAACTTAACACTCCATTTTTAAAAAATTAAATGTTTTTCTTGCTGTTATTGTTTTTCAAGCATTGGGTGAGGCCTTTGGTCTCACATAATAGATGCTGTATTCTAAAGAGCTAATCCAAATTTGGGGTCTAAGTGGATTTGCCATCTGCTGTGAACAGTTTTAAGTAGATGAGACTGCCATGCAGGGAAGACTTTGGGGCATGGGGACAACCTCCCAAGGAGGTCCTGCATGTACATCTGGGGATTAGTAATGTTGACATCTTTGAAAATGAGGTGACCCAAGCGAAAGTCAAGGAACTCAGCTTCCTCCTGTCTCAGTAACTTTTGGAAATCTTAGAGAAGAGACGGCATGCAGGTGAGACCCAGATCCAAAGGCCAGGCTTCCCAGATGAACATGCAGGCTTGTCGGGGAGGGAATACTGGTAACTGGAGAGGGGACACATAGGCCCCCTGTCCCGACCCACTTGTGAAAGACCCTGTATCAATTGCTCCAGTTTTCTCACCACGTCCCACCCCCTCCAAAGCTGGCCGAGAGCCAGGCAGACCTCCGACGTTAAAACTGGCGAATGAGATCCGAGCCTTGATCTCCCCTCCCCACCTCTTCGAGCGAGGATTTTGGTGCCAGCACCATATGTTGAAAGGGCCCAAGCACAGTCCTATTACCATTGCAGGAGGCATTAAATAATTATATGAATTTACCTAAATATGGAAAAAAGTCTTTACAAATCAGGGACACTTGGCCCATTTTCCAGCTGCACGTTTTTCTCTTGGCATGGCGCACTGTCCCGTTGGGTTCCCATTGCTACTTGGAGTGTTTCCTTGAATTGTGGGGCACATAGCTTCTCTTGTTCTGTTTAATTTTCTCAAAGCCCGTTCTGTATGCTGGCCACAAACTTATTATATGGAAAAAATGGCCACAAAGGTGTGGATTGTGCTGAAGTGTACCCTGAGGGGGAGTGCGTATAAATAGCAATTTCTCGTATATGAAACCTTCCAAGAGGCGGTCTTTCATGAGATTGCTTTCCAAAAAAGCTGAAGGAATGGAAAGGGGAAGAAAGGAGAGGGCAGGAAAGGATTCAAAGGGGAAAGGGAAAGGGGTTATGTCATGGAGTTAGAGGTAGGCCATCTGGGTTCCATGCGTCTGAGGACCACGAATGGGACTTTTCTTTGGTGGACTTTCCATGGAGACACCTCTTCTTTAGTCTGTATTTTCACTGTCAACGAAATCATGTTGACAGTGAGACATGTCTAAATCATGCGCCTCTACCGTTTGCTGTGGAATTGGAGGGCTGACATGAGGGTCCTACCTACATAGCTCTGCCCCCCTTGAAACAGCCTGTCCTCACAGGAAGGCCAGAGTGACTGTCACCCACACAACCCAACTGGAAAGGCTAAGGAAAGGGAGGTCCTTGTCCCTTACAAGGTCCTCTGATCCAGGAACTGTCTGGGATTTCCTTCCTTGGAATAAGGGCTTCTAGAAGATGCTTCTCAAAGGCTCTGTGAAAGTCCAAGGTTTTTTCTTTTGTTTCTAGCCCCCTGAAGAAAGACTTTTGTTTGTTTGTTTGTTTCCATCATAGCACTTGGATTCCTGTTACTTTCTAGTCCTGTCTCCTTGTGGACCAGTAACCAAGAGTGAGTGAGGACCAGTCCACAGCCCACCCCTTGAGTAGCTCTCTTCTAAACCACAGGGAGATGAGATGCAGCTAAAATGGCCCCTTCTGACAGATGTGTCCATTGATGTTGGGTGTAGGCTGTCACATCTTTGTCAGAGCAGAGATATAAAATGAGCAGCTGGGGACCCAGAAGATGAACCTTCCCAGCCTCACAAGTTTACAGAGGGCCCACCTAGCCTGAAAAGAGTGCTTACTACTACCAGCCCTCACCACGGTCTCCGAGGTCTTGGGGGAAACTAGTCTTCAGGTACGGCCAGGGTAGCTGTAGAAGCCTAAGCACGGAGTTTTAAGGTAACGTGTGTGTCTTTTTAAACGGTATTAAGATGTGGTTAAGACAATAGTGAAAAGATGTCAGAGGAAACAAAGAAAGGTGATTTTTTAAGTTCCTAACTTCCCCTCCCAAAAGCATTGCCGGCCCCACCTCACAAAATAGTTACTGTTCTGAAGTCAGGGTCTGGCAGGGCCTCTGCCTCTAGACATTATGACAGATGCAATTTTCCTAACTTCGCCACCCTCCTTCCTGCTCACGTCCAGCCTGTTCTATCCGTGGCTTCTCTCTCTCCCCTGCTGTTAATTCCAGGCGTTAGGCAGATGCCGTTTCCTCGACAGTCTGGCAGTGTGCACTGCATCGCCTGTGAGCTTGTTAAAAATGCAGAATCTCAGGCCGTGCCATGCCCCCCACCTACCTCAGATCCCACATTTTAACAGCATCCTCAAGTGGTTTCCATTCACATGCTTCTCTTGGAAGCGATGACAGTGACATGTGCATTCAGTTCCACCCTCTGACATGTGGGAGATGGTATAAGCAGGACAACCTAAGAGAGTTGAAGGACAGGAAACCAATAAGGTAAACAAAGGGCTAGAATATCAGATAGTAGCTACTATCATCCCTAGACCTGAAGGGGCAAAGAGAGGGAGTGCCAGCACCCCAGAAGCTGTAGGAGGGAGTCCCTGACAGAGGCTGGGGCATCTCATGAAGGGTGTGGCCTTCAGTAGAGGAACAGGGGAACATACACCCTTCCAATCCTGGGGAGATAAATACCCCAACCTCTCTCTTCGTTCCCCCTCTCTCTGCTGGCAATGTCTCTATTAAATGTTGAATTGTGTCCCCCAAAAGATATGTTGAAGTCCTAACCTCCAATACCTCAGAATGTGACCTTATTTGGAAATAAGATCATTGCAGATGTAATTAGTTAAGACAAAGGCATACTGGAGTAGGGTGGACCCTAAATACAATATGACTGGTATCCTTATAAAAACAGAAGATGCACAGAGACAGACAGACACAGGGGGAGGATGGCCATGTGAGGATGGAGGCAGAGACTGAAATAATGATCTTCAAACCAGGCACTGGAAGAGGCAAGGAAGGATTCTTCCCTGCAGGCTTCCGAGGTAACAAGCCCCTGCTGCCACCTTGATTTTGGTCTTCCGGACTCCAGAACTGTGTGATAATAAATGTATCTTGTTTTCAGCCACTCGGTTTGTGGGGCTGTGTCACTGCAGTCCTAAGAAAAGGATATAGTCCCCAAATGGAAGGCAGAGAACAAGAGAACCAGTTAATACAAGGGTGGAAAAAATAGAGAAGGAATCTGGAGGAACAAACAATGAGTGTCCAACAGACAGGAGCTATTGCAGTAGACTGATAGAGGAACTTCCCTGGCGGTCCTGTGGTTAGGACTCCACACTCCCAATGCAGGGGGCACGGGTTCGATCCTGGTTTGGGGAACTAAGATCCCACATGCTGCATGGTGCTGCCAGAAAAAAAAAAAGAAAGAAAGAAAAGAAAAGGAATAGACTGATAGAAAGCTATTAGGTTAAAAGAAAAAACAAAAAATTCTCCTTTTGTAAGAGTTTCCAAACCTGGTTGCTGCTGGCCCCCTTCCCTGGCCACAGTATGTGAGCGTAAGGCCAGCATGCAGAGGGGTTAGGACATTGAGGGTGAGATAGCAGATGATAAACGTGATGGCTTAATTTAAGCTCTTTTTTTTTTTTTTGGCGGTACGCGGGCCTCTCACTGCTGTGGCCTCTCCCGTTGCGGAGCACAGGCTCTGGACGCGCAGGCTCAGCGGCCATGGCTCACGGGCACGGGCCCAGCCGCTCCGCGGCATGTGGGATCTTCCCGGACCGGGACATGAACCCGTGTCCCCTGCATCGGCAGGCGGACTCTCAACCACCGCGCCACCAGGGAAGCCCTAATTTAAGCTCTTGATCCAGCAATACGTGAAGCCTCTCTCCTTTTTGACTTGATCTACTATCTCCAAAGACCTAAATGTCAGAGAACGGTAATATATTTTACTTACTTTCATGAGTCCTTCTGGCTAATCTTGACATCTTTCCTGAGGGAAAGAAAGCAACACCTTCCAGACAGGAAATTTGTTAGGAACCAGTCCATATGAAACAAACAAACAAACACTTCTTATAAAACCAAACATATAGTTCCTTGCAGATCCTTTTTATGAAAAATCAGAAACAGCCTAGATGCCCAGCATAAGGGGATTAGGCAAATGAATCTTCTACATCCAGTCAATGAAATTCTATTCAGGCAAAAATTATGACATGAGAAGATAGTTTTTGAAATGTCCTCCACAGGACCCCAAGGTTTTTCTCAGAACCCCTCACAGATGGAAGGGTGTGAGTGATTACACTGAGCTATGGATATCATAATTCTGATTTAACCAGAGTGTTTTATTTTGACCTGTTTTTATCCTTTTGGCTTCCAGATAGGATTTCCATTGAATGAAGCATTCCAGGCAGCACCCATTAAGTATGTCAGTTGGGTTGAACATACCCATTGTTTACCTTTTATGCACATGGGTGGCACTGGGGGAATCATAGGGCAGAAGAGTCCAGGTTTGATGAGCAGAAGATCTGAGAATGATTGTGGCCGGCTCATGACTCAGAGCTCACGTAAAACTGATCCATGTGGATAAAGAGGCCAAGTGCGGAGAGGAAAGACCCTGACTCGGAGCAGGGAGATCTGGGTTCTCGGCCCCATGGTGTCACCAGCAGGCAATGTGCTGGGCTGTGGTTTCCTTGTCCTTAGAGGTCAAGGGCTCCACCTGGATGATCTCTTATGTTCTCATGGACACACCAGTGTTCTTTAGGACTATGGAGAACCTTGTGTAATGTCAAAAAAAATTTTCCCCAAATACCCACACTCATTGTCTGCATATCCATGCCTAATTTCAACTTTTCTTATGTATTTTCTGCTCTTTTCCTAGACAGGAACCAGATATATGGATAGAAGTAGTCTGTGACAGATACAACATTGTATTTAATCTCCGTATATATCTGTATCTCTACGTATCTATACCTATCTCTCTCCATAGCATCTATAGAGAAAGAGCTTGAGAGAGAGAGCGATTATCTATATCTATGTATCTATATCATCTATCTATCTATCTATCTATCTATCTCCTATCTATCTATCTCAAGAGAATAGACAGTTTTCATCCATTTTCGTAGGATGGTAGCGCTGGGAGAGGTGGTAAACTGTAGAGTCAGGACTGTTCATTCCTCATGAAACTGACACTCAAAGAGAGGGTATGACATAACCAAAGTTATACAGTTAGTTGACATCCAACCCCCAGCTAAACCCTAAGATTTTAAAGTCAAAATTAACAGCTCTTCACACTACAGTCGTTAACTTCACACTGTACCCTAACATGTACTTGCTGTACTTTCTGAGGTCTTGAAGAGGGAAAAAAACAAAACCAAAAAAAACCTGTCTCTGAACTTCTGCTCGCCTAATGAACTCATCCGATTTACCAGAGGTACAAAAGTGAAACAAAGCTGATGTACAGTCCGTTAACCCTGCATCTTTCTTGGCGGCGGCCTCTGAAACAGCGGGAGGACAGTACTCCAGCCTGCAGTGGTGTTACGGATCACAACGGAAGCATACTGTCATCAGATTAATTTTCCAACGCTCCTACCCCCAACCACAAAATCCTGAGAGAACGAGTGTCAAATACACTTAATAATCGCATAATTATGACATCTGTTACTCTCCAGCACCTCTTAGTGGAAAATTAACTGAAGAAATAGCAGGTTCAAAGATGTGTTAACACTCTGGTAGCAGATTTAATTGAAATATGACGGGGGAGGATAATGGAGATTAAATTAAGCTCTCAGATAATCATCTGACACAAAGATAATTGAGCCAGCCTCTGCCACGTTGATGAACGCTTCGGAGATGCTGTGCGGGGTGGCATTTCGAGTATCTTATCCTTCAGGCAAAATGGAATTCTTCTCCCTCCCCCTCCTTCTTCTCCCTCCCCCTCCTTCTTCTCTCTCTCTCTTGTCATTCAACATTTGTATCCTCCAAATCGATAATGTGAACAGCAGCATAATTGGAAATAAAAGATGATCTGAAATCCACAGGAAATTAGGTTTAGGTGCTCTGAGGAGAGACAGTCTCATCCTAGACACAGGGTGAGTTTTTATGAGCCCTCCATAAGACGGATGTGCCCCTACCCTGAAGACTCCCAGGGAGTGTTTTTCCAATACCTCTGTCCTCAGTGGAGAGAACTTCCCGTGTGTGAGATGGGGAGGGGACCACAGACAACAAGAAGGGACAGCAGTCGCTTTGTACTTTTTCTCCTCCCACAGGGGACATCACTGTGCTTTGCAGGGCAAGCTCAGGATGCACTGTGCACTGCAGAACTGGTACCCAGTGCTGGAGAGCACAGTCATCCTAGGAGGCAACTAGCTCCTGGTGGCTATTAGCGAATGTCCTGGGGTGGGATGGGGTGGCATGTGGTGAACAGTTGAAAGCAGGAAGTTCTGGTTACTGTCATTGAAAGTGTCAGCCTTCAACAGTCCTAGAGAGTAGATCCCCACCATGTCTCCCCTTCCTTTAACTTAGGGAACACCTGCCTTTCCAAGGGCTGTGAGTGGCAGGCTAAGTGTAGACAATAAGATGGCATGCAGAAGGAGTCTTCACCCTTCCTCCACTCAAGCGATGCCCCAGCTACTCAGAGTTTCAAGTTGGGGACTTTAGACCACTGTGATTTACCTGCTTTACCAATGTGGGGTGGAGAGAATGTGGTCACATCTCCTTTCAGAGTCCTCTGAAGCGTCTGTATCACATTCCCCTCTTATTCTTCTCTTCCTTGCCATCACAATGCCCACGAACACACCAAGGATTCCCTGTCCGTGTAGTACAGGGGTACTTCACTACCCCTGTGCAGTGACATAATTCAGGGGCCCCCCCTTGGGGCTGGAGGATGCCACCGACACAAGTGCCCCCAGAAGTGGATTGCCTAGCAGACGACCACCCAGGGCAAAGCTGGGGCCCTAAACCTAACATGGGAGGAAGAAATCTTCCTCACCTGGTGCAGCCACGTGCATATCGTGCCTGTGGGATTCAAACAAGGGGGCCTAGGCAGAGCCTCTTAACCCCAGTGGCATAAACCACATACTCTAGTTCAGACCCACATCTCAGCAGTAAGTCCTTCAATGGACCGTGGAGCCTGACAACCAGGGAATTCCCTCCAAATTTGGTCAGAGCATCCACACTCCAGTCTTCTTTCACAGGGTCTCCAGGACACAACGCCCACCATGGCTCAGACAGAGCCTGGCATCCAGGGTCTCACACATGGCAGAGTTCCCTTTCACCACCCAGCCTTCTTTTTCAAACCTCGCAGAGATTTTATTTTACAAAGCTCATTGCTCCTCTCGATTATCAGGCTCCAGTAGGACAGATGATTCTGCAAGATCACAATAACATTTAAACCTGGAGAGAACGATGGAGTTCTCCACCCCTTCCCTTCCATCCCAGTAGAGTTCCATGACTAAACTTTCCCAACTCCTGGATATCAGCAGTAAATTACATCTCATCCAGCCCCCAGCTAATCTATGATGGCAAAGCTTAGAATATGGCTGGTCCCATCTGTCCTATAATTTCTGTCTTAAGTTGTTAATTTATTGAGGCATCAAAGTACAAGGCATCTCATGAGAAGGCAACTTAAGGGATTGTTTTAATCATCCTCCTGCAGCCAGGTAATATGGCACCAGAAATTCCTGCCAAAGAGAAGATTCTTGACCCTCCTCTGACCTGTCTTTTTATCTGCAGGATGGGTGTGCGGCGCCCATAAATCAACTAAACCCATCTCTTTCTGTCTAGTATGATGCTGCCAGTTGACACTGGACTCTGCCTAGAGAGAATATTAGAAAACCACAATGGTGACATGTGTTGTTGCTTCCACCCCTCTTAGGAATTTCTACAGTTCCTTGGAGAAGTTGATTACTTTTTAAATCACGTATCATTTTGTCTTCTTGGGCAAAGTACACAATCAACGATATGTTTCGCTGAGTATGTAAATGACTTTTACATATTTCAAAATAATATCTAATTAAATGTGAAGGTTATAGCTCATGTGGCAGGAGTGGACAGGGCTCCACCGCCTCCTTCAGCCTCTCAAAGTGACATTTAAAATATGTCCTATAATTAGGAGCAATTATAAATTCCAATTAAAAAGAAACCTGCACAATTCTGACGATATTTTTCTTTGAAGTTTCTTGCTTTAATTTATGTGCTTGGTGCACCAAATTGTCTCAGCTTCCTCAGATAGGTTTCCAGATAGAAAAGTCTCCCAAAACTGCAGAGAGAAAAGCAGACCAAATGTAAGAAAAGTAGTAAAGTTCATTAAAATATGTTATTGCATCTATAACTTCTGGACTTGGCGTTCATTGATTAGAGATTAAACATCATCCTTTGTACTACTCAGATTGGGATTTTTAATTAGGATGTCATTATTACACAGATATAATGAAGGCCAGATTGATTTCTGAGACCTTTTGAAATAATAGCACTACTTCTGCAAAATGAAAATCATAATAGATTATTGACTTCTTCAGGAGTTTTGATCCAAGGGCACCTCCCCAGTGTCAGCATTTTCAATATTTTTAGTTTCATGCAAAGAGACACTCATAATTAAGCTTACATTAGAAGTTTGTGCACATCGACTCTGTGTTATGGATGCCGATGACATCACATTGATTACCCTTAAATTATAATAGCGGTGACGTCGCTTGTTGCTGAAGTTGTTTATATACCACATATAGCCTCTGTGTAATTTAAAAACTGTCCAGATTCATAACGGGTAACATACGTGATTCACAAGATCAGGAGTTCACCAACTTTCTTAAATCATAGGCTCTTCACATCTCAGTAAGTTTTTCAGGGTGCTCCTAGTTCAAAAGAAATAATTAACAGTTCCATGTATTAGTCAGGTCCAAACAACTTAATAAGTGTTTATGTCCTAACAACTTACTAGGCATATTAAAAAAACATAAATTGAAAGAAAAGCATATTATGTTTATTTTGTTTTCGAATACCCACAAATACTTCTAATGGGATGTCTGTACCTGTTGGGCTCTGCACAGCCTCTCAAGTTTTGGAATCAGGTTGGACCCTGCCACCCTCATTTCCTGTTTCACATTGATGTTTATTTGGGTCTTGCTTTTTATCACAGCAACCAATGGAAAATCCAGCTTCACAGAGATAGGATGTCACTGAAAGTAATACAGCATGATCGAATGTTGAAACTGAACGACCTCAAGCTAGTAGTTTGCAAGGTGTCTGAGAAATGTTACCGTGTTTTCCTCGAAAATTTATCCGTCAGGGCCCCTGTGAACTCACTGGGGCACCCTGGGTTCCCTGGCACACAGTTTGGGAACCATGACACTAGCCTTAAGTTTCTTGATATTATGGGATATGTGTTGTCCATCTTTATAGTAACTCAGGCGCTCAATAGACACTGTTTAAAGAATGGTGCTTTTTGTTAGCACTTTTCTTGTTTAGATCATTTTAATTCAAAGTACGACAATTTGATAGCATACACGTACACTGCCAACACTTGATATATTTTCTGGCACATACTCAGAGAGCTTAAGTCGAGGAAGTCATCTCTAGTTGAGACATTTCACAGATACTTCTCTGTGAAGAAAAGACATATCTCTGAGTGTCTTAGATTTTCTCCACAACTAGGAAAATCCTTAAAGCCCCATCCACAGCTCATTCCATAAGGCATTAGAGATATACATAGAGAAGTGAGTGCTTGGACTAAAGAATTCCTGGGACCACCTGATCTTATCCCAGAGTAGATGGAGGTGCTTATGTCCAGAAATAGAGGCTTTCGTCCCTGCCCTTAAACTCCCTCTGAGCAGGGTAGCCTTTGCCTGTGAGTCCCACCGATGCCGTACATCTGAGAATCTGGAGAACAACACACCACACAATGCAGCAATGGCTAAACAACAATGCCCAGTGGTATAGCTACACAATGGAATACCGTTCAGTCTTAAAAAGGAATGCAATTCTGATTGAACACAAGTGAAACTTGAGAATTTTATGTTAAGTGAAAGAGGTCAGGCAGAAAAGGTCACACATGGTATGATTCCATTTATATGAAGGATCTAGAATAGGCAAATTCATAGAGCCTAAAAGTAGAATCGTGTTTACCAGGAGATGAAAGGAGGGGGGAATGGGGAGTCATTGTTTAATGAGTACAGAGTTTCTGTTTGGGATGATAAAAATGTTCTGGAAATGGATAGTGGTAATGGTTATGCAACTTTGTAAATATGCTTATTGCCACTGAATTGTACACTTAAAAATGGTTAAAATTGTAAATTGTCTGTTATGTCTATTTTAACACACACACACACACACACACACACACACACACACAGCCTGGAAAATGTGGTTCACTTAAAAAGATGACACCAATAAATAAAAGTTAGAAGTGCAAAAACCCCACAGACACCGTCTCTCTCTCTCTCTCTTTTTTTTTTTTGTATTCACTCATTTATTCAGTTCACATATATTAAGCCTATACTGCTAATTTTTTTTTAACATCTTTATTGGAGTATAATTGCTTTACAGTGGTGTGTTAGTTTCTGCTTTATAACAAAGTGAATCAGTGATACATATACATATGTTCCCATATCTCCTCCCTCTTGCGTCTCCCTCCCTCCCACCCTGCCTATCCCACCCCTCCAGGCGGTCACAAAGCACCGAGCTGATCTCCCTGTGCTATGCCATGAAATGCTCAGTCAGAACAGGGGTTGGCAAACTTTCTCCGTAAAGGGCCAAATAGTAAATATTTTAGTCTTTACAGACTTAACGATCTCTGTTGCAACTACTCAACTCTGCCCTTGAACTGTGAAAGTAGCTACAGACAATATGTAAACTGGTGAGCGTGGCTGATTTCCAGCAAACCTTTACGGATGGCACTGATCTTAAGTGTCACATGATTCTCACATACCATAAAATACGGTTCTTCTTTTGACTTTTTTTCTCAAACATTTAAAAATGTAAAAACCATTCTTAGATTTTGGGTCGTACTAGACAGAAGGCCAGATTTGGCCCCTAAGCTGAAGTTTGCTGAGCTAGAACCTCACATCAACGATGAGACAGTCCCATACTAATAATATTCAGAATCTCTCCGAACGTTAGGGATGGTGTTCTAAGGTGGATAGGAAATGCCACCCTTGGAAAATGTGTCAGTTCGTGATTCAGCCAGAACGAGGCATTCTATGACAGAGCCAAACCTGGAGTTGGCTCTCATTTCTTCTTCTTAAAATTTTGTCCCACTGCCCAGTCATGTCCCAAAGGCCAGCCCAGTGCCCTGTCGATCCAGACAAGGGAGAAAATCCATTTGATTCTCTACAGGATGTAAAGAATGCTTCTAAACATCTCTTGCACTCTTGCAGGATTATTTCCACTGAAACAGAGACCTTCAAGTAACTGTGGGATTTATGAAAGACTTTTTTAAAAGGGAAGGGGACAAGGGGACTTCTTGGTGCTGCTGAACTAAAGTGATATATATATACACACACACAGGTATATATATGTATATATATGTGCGTATATATATATATATATACGCACATATATACATACATATATAAATACATATCTTTGATTTGTAGATTTCTCCTCCCATGTCTGCATTAGAAGTCTCTATATCAGCTCATGGTACCATTTTGTCAAAACAATGAACAACATTATATATAAATATATATATATATATTTTTTAATCAGCAATGGCAGACTTTCTGAGAGGGAATTTTAGGGGAAAGGACCAAGGGAGCTTCCCAGCGCTACCAAAATAATATGATTCAGGCAACAGGCTCATTGCATATCTGCCCAGATTTTTTGGATGAGCAGAATTTATTCAACAAATTTTACTAAGCACCTACTTTGAGCTAAGCTTTGGGAATACACACTTCTTGAGAAACTCATATTCTAAGGTGTTAGTTTGTTTTCTTGTTGGTTTTTTGTGTTTTTTTGTTTGTTTGGAGGTGGGGTTGGGAAAGGGATTGCAGTGTATAAACACCAGAGTCCCTAATGGTAAGAATTTAGTTCTTACCATGCTGGTTGCTGTCCTCTGGAACTTTACTTAAACAAGAGGAATTTCTTCTCATACCAGCTACAGCTGTTTAGAAATGGGGTCTCCGGTCAGCTGCTGGGACATCACAAGCTGGGCAATAGACAGATGGGTGCAGGCAGCCTTCTCTGTGTACAAGTCTATAGGTTACCCTCCAATGGCTCAGAACATCCTGTGAAAGGTGAGGGCTGCTTTCCTGCATTTTGGGTTCTTCCTCTAATTCTTAACATCTCTCTCCCTCTCTCTTTGATTCTTAGATTTCTCCTCCCATTTCTGCATTAGAAGTCTCTATATCAGCTCATAGTACCATCTTGTCAAAACAATGAACAATAATAGTTCACAGTGAGCTCTAAATAATTTAAATATTTGGTTACAATGAAGATGGCCACAGCCTGTACGTCTATCTGAGCTCAGAAAGGGTTTCCTTCATTAGTTCTAACTTTATTTCCCATAAAATAGGAGGTCATTTGAGTAAAATGATAGTTGGAAAAAATTTTTAAACAGAACCAGCAAATAAACATGGTCTTTATGAGTTGTAACTTAATCCCCAGCTGATGTCATGTTTCATGTTTCAACATGCCTGACATCTATATATCAGGCAGATTTATGGAGACTTCAGGGTAAGGGTTAAGAGGATTTCTTAAATAAGGATAGTGTGTTGGTCTGGGGGTAATTTGCAGCTTCTGTTATCCATAGATCGAAATGTGCACTTTTGGGCAAATTATAGGAATATGCCTTTTCACTTAATCTCTTTTTTATGTTTAAAAAGTCTTTGGTTATGGGAGATGAGTGCATGAGAGAAGAGAGAGAGATGGAGAGACACTAAAAATATGGTTCTCCTTTGCCCCTATTTGGTCATTGATGTTGCTCTGGCAATACTAGAGAGAAAAGAAAAGATCTTGCATTGCAGACCTCAGAATCATAAACCACTCACAGGCCCTCTCCACTCCCATGCAGCTCTTGGTGGCAGAATGGTTGTGTTGGCTGCAGTGGGTAACCAAAAATGTAGCACCCTCACGGTTTCCTACCGAGTGCCTATTGGATCTGCACAATTCCAGCAGTTACCCCACAGGGAATGAGCTTTCCAAACATAAACGTCTCCTCATATCATACAAGTTGGTGGCCAATTAGCCCAGAAAAATGATTTTAAAATAGCCCCAGCAAAAATGACTCACTTCGGTTTCGACATTTATCTGGAGATGTTATCCAAGCTTCCCTTTAGGTCTCCTCACTCTGGTGAATGACTAAGAATAAGTCACACTAACGGAGACAGCAAAGTGCCCCGCGGCTCAGTGGCTTCACACAGTCCAGGTTTATTTTTTGCTTATACTGTAGTCCTACTGAGTGTTCAGAGAGTGGACTTCTATACGGTGACTCAAGTAGTCAATGTCTTTCCAGTTTGTGACTTTGCCATCTGCAAAAACTCGGAGTCTACTAGATACTCTGCATTCCTCTGGGAAATGAGAAAGCCAGCAAGCGAGAAAAGTCAGGAGAACTACATAGGAGGTTTAATGGATCACTGGGCAGACTGGGTCACATGCTCCCTTAACTGCAAAGGATGCTGAGAAAGGCAGACGACTTGTTTCCGACCTCTATTCTGTTTTGCTGTTTTGTTTGTGTCAGTTTGTTTATTTGTTTGGCCGTGCTGCAAGGCGTGTAGGATTTTATTCCCCCTACCAGGGATCAAACCTGCGCCCCCTGCATTGGAAGCTCGGAGTCTTAACCACTGGACCACCAGGGAAGCCCCTCCAACCTCTCTTCTGATGCACAAGCCACAGTACAGCACTGTTGAATGGCTGCTGGAATTTCCTCAGAGACAGAAGGACTTGAAACAAATAACAAAAACAAATGTAGCTTTTTCTTTTTTTTTACATTTGTAAAAGAATTTCATTGTGAGCAGTGGGCTTAATTTCACTTGGCTCTCACACTAGTCCTATGAGGCATTTTTATCCCTACTTTTAAATGGGGCTCTGAGTGGGGTGGGGCGCTTGCCTGTGCCCCAGGTGTAAGAGAGAGAATCTTAATCAGGACCCAGGTATCCCAGTGTTGAATTTGCAGTTTTTACTACTGTAGTGAAATTGTAGGGGGTAAATGGTACTTGGGGGTGGGAGGCGGGGGTTATCTCAAGAAAGCTGGAAACTAGGTGGAATTGAGGGACAATTCCTTGTTCCATCTAAGTGCTGGTAAAGACTTACCTATGGGATATTTGAGAGATAGAGCATAAAATTATTTCAGTTCTCTGCTTTGAGGCTAAATTCCAGCCTAATTCAGAAATCCAATCCCTGTTTGCCCTAGTCTTTTTTCTTCTCTTTAAGAAATGAAAGCATAACTTTTCATTATGTCATATTAATATAAGAATATGAATGGTGATGACATCAGCCAGGACAAGCAGATGACCTCCCAGCAATGGCTCAGAATGAAGGAAAAACAGTTAAACGGGCCCAGAAATATTTGAGAGGGTTAAGGTTAGAATCCTTGTGTGTGTTAATTTCCACAGCTGGTACAAGCCTAATAAAATGTTTTCATCCTTCCTGCCAAAGAAAGAGTAGAGTTCAACCCCGTTCGCCGCTCCAAAGAGATGTCACAAGGCTTCATAATCATGATTTCAAAGAGGTTTGTGGAAATGTTTCATTAATTCTTATAAAGAAATCTTTTTTTCTTAATTTTTTCATTAACTTCAGACATTTACTTGCAATTACATTTGTTCGGTGAATACAATGACAGAAATTAATAATTCATAGCTTTTGTCAGGGAAAATTTTTTAAAAAAGGACAGTTCAATCAAATGCAACTTTAAATGTATCACTTTTATTTAAATAAGATTTTTAAAAATAAATAAAGGGGACTGTTTTTGTACTTCCTATAAATCTCCTCTTTTCCAAATTTTATCTTATGCTCTAACCAGTGACATGAAATCTTGGGTTGTTCAGAGCCCATCAGGAAAATAACAGGTTCAGATCTGATGTTCTGAAAATGGGGAACTTGACTCAAGCTCCGTGTGTATGGCATTGCCTGGATCTTCCGGGGCGTCGTGGTTGGTGACGGAGAATTGGAGCATGAGAAAGCTGAAAGCGGCCGAAAAGATGGTGCCTTCCTGACAACCTCTCCTCTGACAATTGGGGAGGTTCAAGTTCAGAGAGAGTATGAGTCTTTCAAGTTCACAGAGTGAGTTAGCAGCATAAACAGAGCTCAGCTAACATCTCCTGACCCTTGGCCAAGGCTCTCCCAACGTGCGTTGCTCTCTTCAAGTCATCTTCCTACCAGAGCCTGCCTACCTAGTGGCTACTTAGGGATTTTGGTGTAGGGTGTTCTAGGCAGACCAAAACTTTCATCCCAACTGCCTAAACAACTGACCTGAAACTCTACCATTAAAGTTTGGTTACTTTGGATTATGAAGACTTTTAAAAATCATGTTCCCCTTGTTAAAATGAAAGTATTCGTCACTTGAAACCGGCTTAGATGGAAAGGAATAAAGAAGGCCAAGGCCTGGCAGAAATAGGCTCATAAGGGGAACAAAGTCTTCATTTAGGTCCAAGACAGTGGATGAGTTGGATTCTCTAGGTCTCTCTGCCTCTCCCTGCCTTTAAGAACCTGGCTGGCAAATCAATTGTATATTAGTTGTACAGTACATTAGTTGTTCCAGTCAAAAAGAAGATAATAGAGTCAGACTTAAAAGAAAAGAAAAATCAAACCATGAGACACTTCCTGGAAGTGGCTAGCTAGGGTCTCTGGGAAGGGCAGTTTAGCATAATGGACAAGAATTGAATATCTCTAGGTTTGATTCTTTATTCAACTAGTTATAAGTTCAGTGCCTTGGAAAAATCACTACTAAGTTCTCTGAGTCGTACTTTCTTTATAAAATGGAGATGTATTCGTTAGCTCTTGTGCTGTAACAAAAGGCCCCAAAATGCAGGGGTTTCAAAGAGCAGTTATTTGTTCTCATGTGTCTGAGGGTCAGCTGTGGTGGCTTTGCTTCTCACTGAAGTCTGTGGGTTAGTATGAGTGGCTCTGCTCTTTTTTTGTGTGTGTGGTACGCGGGCCTCTCACTGCTGTGGCCTCTCCCGTTGCGGAGCACAGGCTCCGGACGCGCAGGCTCGGCAGCCATGGCTCACGGGCCCAGCCGCTCCACGGCATGTGGGATCTCCTCGGACCGGGGCACGAACCCGTGTCCCCTGCGTCGGCAGGCAGACTCTCAACCACTGCGCCACCAGGGAAGCCCCTAGCTCTGCTCTTTGTATGTGCCTCTCACTGTCCCTCTGGGACCAGCAGACTAGCTGGTCCCTCTTACGGTGATGGCAGAAATTCAAGAGGGCAGGAGGAAACCCATGTGGCCTCTAGAGACTGAGGCTTAGACCGCCACTTCCAATCATCTGTCCTTGGCCAAAACAAGGATGTGGCCAAGCCCAAAGTCAAGGGATAAATTCTGCCCCAAATGAGACTATGGCAAGAGTATGGAGGAAGTGAGGAGTGAAGAGTCCCCTCCACCAAGTTTATCCTACAGGATAGTAAAAGCACTTTCTCACCGCATTGTGCTGACAGTTAGATAAGAAAGTGTGTTTATTACGGTGATGGCTGTCTGTGCCCCCCTCAGAGAATGGCAGGGTGTACCTAGAGGCGAGTACGCTTGGGGTCCGCCCCTGGGTAAAGCAGCAAGGATGGATTAGGGCCTAAGGATTTCTCTTTTCGATTTGGTGAGTTTCTACGGAGGGTGTCTCCTGGAGGTGAGGAAATGTGTGATCGTCCTCGATCCGTCCATTTCCTGCTTCCACGCACAGTGTTGACCCTCATCTCACACACAAAAAGAAGCAAATGGATTTGATTAGCAAATACTTTCATCTACATCCTAATTGAAGTCTCTGGGACTTCCTTGTTTCAGAAAATCCCATTTTAATGCACAACACATCAGGTAGTCAAAAGAATTCCTTCTCTCATGGGCTCTCCTACCCCTCCCAACCGGGGAGTTTATTCACCATTTTCCCATCAGCTCCAACCGTTGGATCTAGACCCATGCATCCAGGCTCCGGGCTGGAAGAGTCTCTTCCTGCTTTTGATTCAGGCCATGAATCACTCCGTCCTAAAGCACTTAAAACTGGAGGCAAAATGCCCCCAGTGGTGCCCGGTCCAGATGTCCCTCCATTGTGGACCTGCCTACTTCTCGCCAGGACCCCTGAGGTGCGAAGCCCACTCTCAGAGGCCGCTGCAGCTGAACTCAGTTGTAGCCGAGGAAGCAACCATTTGGCCATCTGAAAAGTCTGACCAGTTGGCACACTGCTGTCTCCAAATGAGCCGGCAGGAAACGGGGTTTCCTAAAACTCGGTTTTAAAGCACTTACAACAGGAAACCATTTCCCATGCATGTTAGATCTCTCTAATGACTGACTAACGAGAAACAGGCTATCTTAATACTCTGCCCCAAGCCATTACAAATGGCTTTCTTTCCAGACTTCATTAGAATATTTACTGCGATTTGGATAGAAGACTTTTGACACCGCAGTCATAAAATTTACAGGCAAACTTTTTTTTCTTTCAGTCTAAGAAGAAACTTGGAAGAAGAGGGGAAACCCCTCGGCTCCCCCAGCCTCATCTCCTTCATTAGTGGTCTCTGAGAGTCTCCTGACCTCCAGTTAAGAAAATAAACATCCCTGTGATAGTCCAGTGAATTGCTTTTAGAAAAAAACAGCTAGATCCGCTCCTTTGTCAACTCCTGCCTCTTTCTTATGTATGTGGCAAGAAAGAGAAAAGTCACAGTGTGGGCCAGTCCTT
The DNA here is from genome assembly GCF_039906515.1 of Pseudorca crassidens. Taxonomy (NCBI): domain Eukaryota; kingdom Metazoa; phylum Chordata; class Mammalia; order Artiodactyla; family Delphinidae; genus Pseudorca; species Pseudorca crassidens. The sequence goes on along the minus strand of NC_090315.1, from coordinate 30,064,730 downwards.
GTGCTAAGCACTTTTGAAGTTACGTTACTGAATCATCGCAACCATGTTGTGAACGAGCAAGGTCATCATCCCTGTTTCACCTCTGAGAAAACTTCGGGCTGAAGTTACCAAAAATCACACAGTTCGTGAGTGACAGAGTTTGGAATGGATCAATGGTTCCCTGAAGCAGAGACCTTCTCTTACCTGCCTCACTACTTGTGCCTAGCCGCAAACAGACCCAGTCTACACAGGCAGTAGCTACTCTGTGCAAAAGAGGTGTGGACTCACTTTCACCTTGTTTTGAATTTCATGTATTTAGTGCCTTCTTAAAAGTCATCAACCATAGTCCAACACAATTGACGTTAAGCCTCCATCCAGAGAAAAGTCATCATGGGACGACGTGCAGTAGTGCAGTATTCAGTTGCAGTGGTGGCTGCCGAGTGGTGACAACATCCAACGGTGAGGGAAAAAAAAGTAGCGTGGGTGAATGGAGAGTGGTATCTGCAGGGAGGGGGCTGGAGGTGGGGACACTGACCTCAATTGTGTGGTCAGGGAAGAATTCTGATGAAGGGGCACTTAAGTAGAGACTTTATTGAGGGAAGGAGAGAAAAGCTATGAAATATTTTGGCAGAACATTCTAGAATGAGGGGACAGAACATTCTAGAATGAGGGGACAGACCATTCTAGAATTGGGGCACCGCAGTGGAAGCATACAGCCCAGGTATCTCTGATGGTGTCCCTGTGGTCAAAGGTTGAATTGATAATTTGGAATATTCAAAGTTCTATATCTATACTACGTTAACATATCAGAAACCTGCATTCTTTCATCCTATAGTGTATTCCATGTCATAAACATCTTCACTGAAGCTCACTTTAACAATAGGCCTCTGTGGGGTCTTTTTGTTTGTGTTTTATAATTGGAAAATTTTATCTTTTTGGTATAGGTGAATCACTCTGTTGTACACCCGAATCTAATACAACATGGTTAATCAACTATACTCCAATATAAAATAAAAATTAAAAGAAAAAGCCTTTGGTTTTTATCACCAAAATAATGCTTCTCTAATCTCAGTAATGCTCTGTGAATACCCTGTTCCCTATGACACCCTATATATTTAGAGATAAGAAAAAGATAGTCACTCCTAAAAACAATGTGCTTTCTCTTAGTACGTAATAAAGAGCAATTGACCTATAGTGTTTCTCCACTTTTGCCTTGATTCCTAGGAAGCTTGTTGTTAAGTTGAATATTCAATTAAAACAACAAAGTTAGCCTTCAAGGCTTTTTAATATTTCTAAAGCTTAATCTTCATTATGCGGGCCTCTCACTGTTGTGGCCTCTCCCGTTGTGGAGCACAGGCTCCGGACGCGCAGGCTCAGCGGCCATGGCTCACAGGCCCAGCCGCCGCGACCACTGCGCCACCAGGGAAGCCCTAAAGCTTAATCTTGTATCTGCTTTTTATTGCAAGCATCCTCTAGTCCTTTGGGAACTGGAGTATAAATAGCACATGGACATAAAACAATGTATGGCAAGAATATAATAAGTATTTATTTACCTAAAAAAATAACACTTATAATTAGCTCATTGGATATTTATTCCATTTACATGGAGGCCAACCTTGTGACCTGACTAGATCAGAAAAAGAGAAACATTACCATAGGTTGATAGGCTAATGCCCTCATGAATGAATGAATCAATGAATCACATCTCCCAATATCCACATCCTTATGTAGCTTCCTCTCATGTGAACATAGAGTTTGGCCATGTGACTTGCTCTGCCCAAGGGGACATCAGCAAATATGCTGCAAGCAGAGACTTGATAAGCAATCACAGGTATTGGGGTTTGCCCTCCCACGATGTGAGACAGCCAGGTCCAGCTTTACTGAAGATAAAAGGCCATACGGAGAGTGGTCCAACTATCATAGCTTTCCTAGTTGAGCCCAACCCCACTCTGATCCTCCAGCATCATACAACCTCATGAATGAGTCTAGGCAAACAAGCAGAGGAACGATCCAAGTAGCCCATGGAATCATGGGGATTAATCCGCATTTCAAGCCTCTATGTTTTAGAGTAGCTTATTACACAGCAATACATAGCTGATACACGTGTCCAAAGACTTCTTTTAAGGACAAAATTCTAGAGAAGTGTTACTAAGTATCTGGGTCCAGTAAGCACTTGGCACGTGCCTTAGAAAATCAGGGCTTCCTTGAAGGACTTATCTTGCCAGGAAGTAAAATGTACCTACAAGAACACACATCTTCTGAGAACCTAACACATATAAAGAATCTCTCTGGAGCCAAGGGTTGCACTGATAGAAACACATAATCACTATCCTCAAAGAGCTCAGTAGATTATAAGGCCAAAATAATTTAGACAGTCTGGGATTGCAAGAGAAACAGATGAATGCAAAAACTAGAATAGAAAGTCTAGAAACAGATTCTAATAAATATAAGCATGCAATATACCCTAAAAGTGACAACCCACATCAAAGGCATATAAAAATATAATTAAAAGATTTTCCATGCATGGTACTAAAATAATAAATAACTACTAGGAAAAAACTCTGAGACCTCACTTTATATTGAATATATAGAGAAAAGGTACTCACAGTCAGTGGTATTATGCTCATACTGAATTTCATAAATATTCAGAATTTTAATAGCTGGTCATGAAACTGGTGGTATCTTAATATCCATAATAGGAGTAGTTATACCATATTAATTGGCAAATGCTACAAACAAGGGCTTTTATTTATTTATCTGTTTATTTTTCATTTTTTTCAAACCTGGTTTACCAGCTCCATTGACAATGGGAAATATTTATACATTGGACCTCAAATATATTTAAAATTGGCTTTTGAAAAATCTAGATAATGAAGTTGAATGAACAGTATATTTCATATATGTGAAAAAATATATACATGTGTAGAAAACTATCAGAAGGAAATTTTTCACCATGTTTTTTTTCTTTATACCAGCCTGTAGTTTTCAAACTTTCCACAATGAGCCATGTCTTACCTCTCATCACTCCAAAAATTAAAATTAGAACAAAACAAGTTCTGAAAATCGAATTTTACAAAATGAAAACAAAAAGTTCTTCCCCTTCAAAGTAGTAAAAATAGTTAATACTTATATGCCAGGCATCAGACTAGGGAATTGATGTTTACCATTGAATCCTCACTACATGCCCAGTTTGCAGATGAAAATATCAAAGCCTGGAAAAGTGAAGTGACTTAGCCAAGATCCTAAGAGCGGTAAACAACAGAGAAAAATTCTACATCCTTTTCACCCTACAGGGCTGGTTCCAGTATTAAATTGTGACCAATGCTAAAAGTTATCTTCAATTACTGATTCTCATAAAATCTCATAAAACTCATAGATCCATAGGTCTCTCAGGCTTTCACTAGAGGCTTCTTATTCTCTTTTTAGTTAGAATTACATGAAGCATGGTGAAAACAGTAAATCAGAACATGAAGGCACTAACTCTGGAGGCCCAGGGGCAGCTAGAGCAAGTGACGATTGACAGCTTAAGACTGGAAGCCACTTATTGACGAGAACTGCATGTCATCCTCTGTTAGAGCCATACTGCTTTCTTCATTGCTGGCTCATGGTAGGCTCTCAATACATGTTTGTTGTTCTTTAATTAAAATTTTTTTTTTAATTTTTAGTGTTAACTACAGTCACAATGTTTTACATTAGTTCCTCAGGCTTTATTCATCTTACAGCTGAAAGTCTGTACCCGTTTACCAAACTCTCCCTAGTTCCCCTGGCAATCACTTTTCTATTCTCTGTTTCTATGAATTTGATTTTTTTTTTTTTTTTTTAGATTCTACATATGAGAGATACCAGGCAGTGTTTGTCTTTGTCTGACTGACTTCACTTATCATAATGCCCTCAGGATCCATCCATGTTGTCATACGTGGCAGGATTTCCTTCTTTCTCATGGCTGAATAATATTGAAGTGTACAGGTATATACCACATCTTCTTTATCCATTCTTCTGTTGACAGATACTTGGGTTGTTTCCATATCTTGGCTAATGCTGCAATGAACATGGGAGTATGGATATCTCTTTGATATCCTGTTTTCATTTCCTTTGGATACAAACCCAGGAGTGGGATTACTGGGTCAGATGGTAGTTCTAGTTTTAATTTTTTGAGGAACCTCCCTATTGTGTTCCGTAGTGGCTACACCAATTTATATTACCAATATATGTTTTCTGAGTAAAAAAAAAAAAAAAAGAATGGGAGAGAGAAAAAAAGAAAGAAGGAAAGGAAAGAAAGAGGGAGGGGGAGGGAGGGGGAAGAAAGAAAGAGAGGAAGGAAAGTAGAAAGGGCAAGAGTAGAATAGGAAGGTGAGCAAAAGGGAAAGGTAGAAAGGAAAACAGAAGAAAATTCCAAGAAACAAACATGAGAAACAGAAACCATAGTGATAGAGAGCCAGGTAGCGCAGGGGCAGTGATCTGATGCACCTCAACTGCCTCAGAGTGCATCCCAGTTATGTTGCAGCCAAGACGAGAGCTGATGTTCATAACTAAGACCACAAATCATCCGAAAACTTAAATAATACTTAGTATAATACGATTCAGGAGTCATGGATAATATAGCGTGCATTTTAGAAATAAGTGATTAGGATTTGTATCTAGATGGGTCAATGGCAACCATGTAGAAAATTCGTTTTTCTAGACCAGCTCATTCCCAAACCATGGGGAATCATTATCTTTGATTATAAACACATTTCCATTCAAACAAATCCTGCAATAAAGTTGATGACAAATATGCCCTTCCAAAGGTCCATTTAGATATGTGCAGGTGTTATCAGCATTTCACTATCATTTGGAAAAATCAAACGTTTCTTGAAAGTTTCTTTGTGTGTTTGTTTTTGTTTTCTTTTATTTTACCACAAACTGTATATCTTATCTGTCTACATATTCTCTGGAATTTTTATTCCCCTTCCTTATTCCTTGACCCCCAGAATGATTATTTTCTTCAATTCTAAATCAGAAGCGGGGCAGGATATGGTCATGATTAACAACACCCAGTCAGAAATCAAGGAGACCTGGATTGTCCTTCTCTGGGGTTATTTGCTGAGATCTGGCCACCTGGTTCACCTTCTCTTCCTCAGCATCCCTCTGTAAAAGTGAGGGTAATAGGTCCTCCCCCAAGGTAAGAGAAAATGATATAATGTTGCATCCAGTTCTTGTAATGGTACCTGGTACATAGTAAACACTCAAGAGATGAAAATGATAATTATTGAACTAAGTACAAAATATATCTTTCATAGTTGTATTGGGATTATATATTTTAAAAAAATTTTTATTCTTGTACTTTGAGTTAGAAATAAAACCCAGGCTCCAAATCTCTGGTTAAAATGCTAGCTTCTAAACTCATCTTAAATTCTAGATCATCTCTGGGGAGCTTCTCATAACTTAACAAGATTTTGTAGGGTACATGAAGTTAGAGTGATGTTTAAATTGTGATCTTTATTTTTGGCTGAAAAAAAATCTGTTGGAGTTATCCCACTGTCGTTTAACAACTGACTCCTAAACAGACCATTCTTCCTTCTCCTGGGAAGGAGACCTCAAATCTTAATTGAATTTGCTATGGGTAATTTTGGTCCAAAGTTTAGTGAGCAATGTCTGGGTAACTCCAATTCCTGTTTGTCATTTTCTTCAGAAAGATTTGATCCCTCCTACTTTTGTCCTTTTGATATCAGATTCAATATGCACACCAAGCAAACAAGCTGAACCAAAAAATTCAATAAATCCCTTCAATTCAGAGCCATGTTTAAAAAATCCAAAATCCATGCCTTCTGACCCAATGATTGATGATACACTCCCATTGCTGCCCTTTAATGATCCAGCCACACAGGAAGTCTACAAAGGAGGGGCTGCGCGGAAGCCCAAACCTTGGATGTTACTCCACGGCAGAACAGAAGCTCTCATCCCCAAACCCCGTATTTGTAGATGGACATTTATTTTTTTAGAGAAAAAGTCCTCATAAAATTTGTTGTACGTTTTCCCGCAACTTCCAGGCTTGCTGTTACAATCCAGCTCGTTCTGTGGTCTCCTTGTAAAGGTCAGGAAATCTTATGATATTCTACTTGCATTTTCTCTCTTGTTCGCCTTTCTTTCAACTCAATTGCTGGGGAAGAAAAGGCGCATTAATTACAGAGACCCCAGTCCTTCCTATAGGATACACATCTTTATCTACCAGTATGACTTTCGCTGGGCCCCATTGATTTCTACTGGGCACACTATCCAGTCTTGTTCTGGCCTCCAGTTTGGACCCAAAGGGCAAACAAGACATGCTCTAGGGACTTCCAGCCAACTTCAGGTTTCTATGGACTTCCTTTTCTGTCCTTTCAAGAGGCATTTTACAGCAAATCCACAGGTCTCCAAATCATACAGTTCCCTGCCGTAAAATTTTACCAAGATTTACAACACAAGGCGGCCCTGCTGATGAGAGAAATGAACCAGCTACCTTTATTTTTTTTCTTTCCGTGATGAAAAAGCCACAGTGCCTCATTTGTTCTCAAGCTTGGCTTTGAAAAGAGACCTGCTCCTTAGGCTGACAAAAAGGAAATTTCAGGGAATTCCATTTTTCAAGTTATTTACCCTTGCAGAACCCTCATTCCTGCTCATCTCATGCGTTCTGTTCAGAAACCATCCTTCTAGGTTTCCTTTGAATCCCTTCCCAGAATTATCTACTCTGCACATCTCAGAGCATTGAATGCATATTTTATTATTTTGGTAATCAACTGCATTACACTTATTTCTAATTAATTTTTAGTATATAGATGTCCCCCAGACTGAGAGCAAGTCTTAAATTCCTTCTGTTATTCATAGGGTAACCCTTACCCTCTAAACAATGTTAAATATGTAGTAGATACCCAATGAATACCGATTACTGGATTTCTGCCGTGAATGTTTTTATAAATTCTACGTATTTTCATAGAAGCATTAAAGGTAAAGGGAGGTAGGAAGAAAAAGCAGATACTTCTAGAGCAATTAATTCAAGTTAAATGATCTCATGAATCCTTGACTTAAAGACATCGAATCATTAGGATTGAAAATGTCTCATCTGGTACCAATATCCATCTGATCTTGAGTTCTTACTAACCTTTCTGAAGAAGTTATTGAAAGAAGCATTTTCCAATATGTTAAGTAGAGTCACCTCAAAATTTTTAAGCAAGCCAAAGGGAAAAAAGAGAGAGAGAGAGAGAAGCTACATAAATGACTCTTCACGATCGATTATAGTATATGTTACACATACGTATTTAAAACGTACACACGGATGCAGTAGGAACCCAGTTTTCTGTTACTTGCTCCAAGTTAAAGTTCAAGTAATTGGTCAGTGGGATTAAAAGCACTGGGATACGGTGCATGTTTAGTGGCCTCACACCTGCCTTCCCGTAAAGCTACAGCCTATTCCTACTCTATAACCTTTAAAGCTCTCCACCAGCAGTTTACTGATGCAGCCGATTAGATGACGAAGCAAGACTTCAGAAGCCCTTTCAGTGGGGTCAGTCATTCCCGGGCCTAAAACACAAGGAGCTGTAGCGCTGCTGAGATTCTTGCTGAGAACATTCACGGCTGTCTTCCAGGTTGGAGCTTGGCTGAGTTCCTTTCCATTCTAAAATTACTAGTTTCAGGATACATTGTCACCAGGAAACGGGTTGCCAGACCATCAGCCACTTGCCTTTTTTCCCTGATTTTCCAATGCTTCTTTCTGGTTACTTCTACAGAGCAAGTGTCATCCCATCGAGATTTCCCTTGGCAAGTCCCCACCGTTAAAATAAACTCTTTGGGGATGTCTACAGTGGGAGAGAAGCGTGGGTAGTTCTGGTGACCTTATCACAAATGATCACTGGCAAATATGTAGGATTAACAGCTATACACTCATAAGATCTACTTTCTTACATTTTTATTTTCAATAACATCTTGATCCTTCTGGGCTTTTTGGATTCACTGCTATGTTTTGGTCTGTTCCTTAAAACCTTACCTATGAAATATTTAAGTCCAAAGGAATATTTACCAGGTAAGAAACATGAAGCATTAGTTGATTAGATCAAGACCCTCTGATTTTCTTGTAGATCTGGGCAGCAACATTCCCGGATGGTAGGGAATGCCCTTGGCAGGCACAGAAAGAACTCTCATTTGGAGCTGGGAGAGAAATTGCCTGTGGGAAAGAAGTTTCTGCTGTTAGAATCAGCGAGTAAAGGGAAGAATTTCACGTGCAGTGTCTCTGGCAGGAGGGACTTTTCTGATAGGAGAAATTTTCTGGCAAAAATGCCTGCTTAGCTTTTATTTCCTTTGGCGTGTTTCCTAACAACCGTCCACTTATCTCTCTTAAATAAGAACACTAAAAAATAAAGGAATAAAAATCGTGACATTTTGGTCAGGATTCTGCTTAAGTCTTGAAACAAATGGCCGTTGATGATTTTAAGTAGATGTTTTCAAAGCTTCTGTTTGCTTTTAAATGAAATTTTATAAAGAATACAGGTAAGAGAGGTGCATGATTTCAGAGTTTCTAATTAGATTTCACTTTTTCAGTCAGTAGGAAGACAAAAATGAAAGAATTTTGCATCATATCAAATTGGCTGATTTAAATTGATAAGAAATATCTATGTAATATTTATGCCAAAAGTTACCCAAGCTTTCAAGACACCTTTAAAATGTGATAATTTGGAAGTTGTCTTATTAATGTGCTCATTTGACAGCTTCCTTTTTTTAAAGAAATTAAGTAATTAGGTTTGCTCTTATATTTATATATACTTTCTAGAATGGCCTTGTCCTATGCCTTCTTTTAGCACATGCCTAAAAATGCAACAAGTTTTGTAATGCAAAGACATTACAGATGAGTAAAAAGGGAATGGTACTCCCAAACCCCATTCTATGTAATTTTCTTATGCTGTTATAGAAAACCTACTACCCTTCAAAATTTAGCTCTCAAAACTTCATACAACTAAAAGCAAAAGATCCAAAAGATATGTTTATATATAAAAGAGATCAGGCGAAAGGGATTTTCACAGGTCGATTATCTTTTTGCTGGTTGTTTTTGTTTGCCTGTGAAAAAATGAAAACTCAGTATTGGTTGCAGTTAAGCTGACTTCAGGATTATATGCCCCAGAAGAATTTTGAAGATTAACATTAAAAAAAAAGATCTTTTACACCTCTTTCAAAATTGCCTGGGAAAAGGAAATAAATGCAGGTGATGTGCTGATCCAAGTTCACCACTGCATTGAGAACTATGGAAAATTATACTATATAGAAAACAGTTGTCCATAAAAAGAATTCTGAACAAATTTGAGCATCTAATTGCATAGAAAACCAGAGGCCATGTGATGCTATATCTGAATCCTTCCTAATCAGAATGTGTTTGATGTCCTTTGGGGGAAAACAAGTATTTTTGTACAAGTTATAAATGTGTTATATGGGGCTTCCCTGGTGGCGCAGTGGTTGAGAATCTGCCTGCTAATTCAGGGGACATGGGTTCGAGCTCTGGTCTGGGAGGATCCTACATGCCACAGAGCAACTAGGCCCGTGAGCCACAGCTACTGAGCCTGCGCGTCTGGAGCCTGTGCTCCGCAACAAGAGAGGCCGCGATAGTGAGAGGCCCGCGCACCGCGATGAAGAGTGGCCCCCGCTTGCCACAACTAGAGAAAGCCCTTGCACAGAAACGAAGACCCAACACAGCAAAAATAAATATATTAATTAATAAACTCCTACCCCAATATCTTCTTAAAAAAAAAAAAGAAAACAGTTGTCCATAAAAAGAATTCTGAACAAATTTGAGCATCTAATTGCATAGAAAACCAGAGGCCATGTGATGCTATATCTGAATCCTTCCTAATCAGAATGTGTTTGACGTCCTTTGGGGGAAAACAAGTATTTTTGTACAAGTATAAATGTGTTATATGAATTGCCAACACCAGGGTGCACTTTCTGATCCAGGTGGATAATTCTTCTACCCAAAAGTTGGCCATACCCCACAGAATATGGAAAACACGAGAAGCAGCGGCTTTGAAGATGAAAGGCCTGGATTCCAAAATTAGCTTGTGAAGGACAAGCTGGGTCTCCTTGGGCAAGAAACTTCCATGAGCCTCGGTTTTTCCACCTGTAAAATGGAGATGAGAATAGTGGCTACCCCCACGGGGTGGTTTGAAGGATCGTTTCAGACAATACATGAAAAACATGAAGCATAGTCTTGGCATGTGGTATGAACTCAATAAACGCTATTAAGTATTACAGCAGGAATGCTGCAAGTCTTTGTAGAATTGTGTCGCACAGGCTGACAGGAGAGAAGCCAGAGGTTGCAAAAATGATTGACAGGGCATCTTGTGAAGCACTACGACGTTTGGCCTTCATAGATTTTTCAGCTGAAAAGTTTCAGGTAGATATTTGACTCAAGACAGGTGTAAAGGGAGCTGAGCAGAGTGAGGGGAGCTGTGGAGAGAAGAGGAAATCTGCAGAAACTAGATTGAGAGTAGGGGTTGGGAGGCAGCGTAGCAGAGTAGAAATTCTTTGGAATTAGAATGTTTGAGGTTCATTTACCGTTTCTGCCCATTATGAATTTTATGGGCTTGGTCATTTGCTGTATCGTCTCTGTGCCTAGTTCCTCGGTCATAAAAGTGTTATGACAACTTATTTTATAGGTTTGTCCTGATGTCCTCATGGAATAGCGTATCATGTATCTAAAGGTATCACCTGAAGGTATTCCACAAAGAGGAGCTACTGTTGTGAGGTCTGCTACTCAGGTAGAGGGTATCCAAAATGATGGGGCAAGCTGGGAGAAAAGGTTTAGGGAGAGCATTCATGAAATGCATGTCTGTGAACGGTGACACCAGACCAGAACCAATCAGGGAGATGGAGGGGAGGGAATTATTGAAAACTTTGGGAGAAAACATCTGGAACCCGGATGGGAAGGAAAATTAAATTGAATCCTCTGTCACAAATGCCTTGAATAGAATAGATTAATGAAACATACTGTATGTTAGAGATGGGGCAGAGTGGCTTGCTGTTCACCACACTTAATTCTCTTTTGTCACGTCACATGACTATATCACTGTAACCAGCTTCTCGTGTAGAGGGGTCTGGCCAGGAGATAAGTACTCTGCTAGCTGGTGGAGTATGGCCAGAAATGATGAGCCCCATTTTCAGGCTTGGCCCATGAAACTGAGTGGTCCCCTGCCGTCTCTTCATGCCTGGTTATGGACGCCCTTGAATGCCTGTGGTAAAGATGGTGTAGCCTCCATCAGCCTGGGCCCCTGAATGGCTATGTGGAGCAACCTCCTTCTATTACTATTCCTGCATCTATGTCAACTGATTTTACGTGAGTGGAAAATTAATGTACATTTTGTTAAACCACCAAAATGGAGAGATTCTCATAATTGGATAGGCCTCTAAGGTGCACCCCGACTTTTTCTCTAGTCTTTTTTGTCCCTGAAATTAAGTATATAATCCAGCCTTTACCCAATAAGAATATTTTACATTTTAACTCTACTTTCCCTGAAAATGTAAACAAGGCAAATTGTTCTTGGCATTTCATTAATTCTGTTTATGGAGGTAACTTCATCTTCAAGGAAATTCTAAGTAAATTAACATCAAAGCAACTGTATGGGAGTCCATAAATTTTAGGACATTAAAGGACCACCCACAGTGAGAAATGAGACAATATGCGGAATCTACATTCATCCAAATATCTCTATCCCAACTAAAACTCCACACGGGGGTAGACCCCAAAATACTAGAAAACAAAAGTAGAAATCAGTGTCCTACTTATACAATATTATCAAATGCATTTTAGGATGCTTTTTGAAAATGAAAATAATTGTATGATTTTTCTCTCATCATAAAAGGAATACATCTTTTCAAAATATTTAGAGAATACACAAAGTTAAAAAAATGAAAGTCAAGATTATCTCTAATCTCACCAGCCAGAGGCAGCTCCACTAGTAACAGACCATATGAGGTATTTATTCCCGTCAACCCTCACTGACACTGAACGGCCTGATCACTCACTATACTCTTCCAAAGTGGTAAGAGAAAAATACCTATGCTCATGTTCATTTGTATTTCTTTGACTATCTGCGAGTATTGGCTTATAATATATATTTCTTTTGCACACTTTTTTCTTTTGACATATTCATCCCTTATTGTTTTTTTAAAGTGCTAAATAGAATATGAAGTTGACTTTTCTAAATAGAAAATAAATTTGAATACTCTCTGTATATTTTTTATAAATATATTTGAATATTTCAATACCTTGAATTAGGTTTAATCTTCCTTGATAGAGCTTTTTCGAGCTTAAGAAAATATTAATTGTTTTAATTTGCATAAGGATTAGAAATATCATGCATCTGGGTCTTCTCCCACTGCAGAGAGCTAGGCTCAAACAACACCTTTCATGCTTAACATATGAGATCTCATTTAACTTTCGATGTAAAATTGTTCACAGATGGCAAGGAAAAAGACCATAGACTCAAGCTTTTGTTATTTGATCAACGCTGTGGATATTAGATGTAACTTATTTTTTTGCTCTCAGTACTTTTAAATGATGTTGAAAAAAATTTTAAGGAATCTGGTGATAACTAAAGCTGTCGTTCTATCTCACTTGAAGATTTCTTGGTCTGGAACACAAGACAGGATAAAATCAAAACAATCATTGCTTCTTTATTTTTATCTATACTTTATAAATCTCAAATTGCTTTGAGTCCTGTTTTATACAGTTGATTTAATATCAGTCTTATAATAATAACAGCATATATATCCTTACTTTCTTATAGGTGGAACAGATCACAGTTTTGAAATGTTGCATGACTTTTGTAGAACCACAGTGAATAACAATAATAATAATAACTAATGGTGTTTAAGATGCATCCTGCCCCTGTTATGCAATAAATCAGGTTGGCATGCTTTATCTCATTCAATCATAACAACCATATTTTAGAGATGAGAAAAAGAAAGCTCAGAGAGGTGAAATGACTTCCCCAAAGTCACACAGCAAGTAGATGATAGAGCCGTGACTTCAACCTCGGCAGATTCTAGAACCTGGTCTCATAAGTAACACTGATTAACTCCATTGGAAGACTGGCAAATCAGTGTTAGCTACAGAACCAGAACCAAGGCCTGGGGATCGACTCCAAACATAAACTTAGAACTTTGCTATTTGTCAATTCTTATCACAAGAGCATCTTAAAAGAGCTTCTCCAAGCAGTTCTAAGGCTAGGGTGGAGCTTGCTTGTAACAGGGAGTCGATGAAAGAATGGCACGGTTCACTGGTCAGACTTTTCCCAATTATAAGCAATTTTAACTTTCCCTCAACTCTGTAATTATAGGATTATTGCAAACTCAATATATAGGTTGCTGATTCTGAAGCCTGCATGTACAGAATTCTGACATAACTGAACAAAACAAAAACTGTATGTCTCAAAAATATTTAAGAATCCACTTAATTTTTGTACAAGGAGATCTTCAAACAGTATAAAGGTGGTTCTTAGCATAGAAGGTTTCAGGAAAAAGATACTCTGTACCAAAGTGTGTAGATGAAAGCTGTCTGATCTTTTAAACTCTGTTGCCTGAAACATCCATTTGTGTTATAAAAATAAATGCAGACATTACAGAGAAGCATTGGCAGGGAACTCTCCCATATTTAATGAATCTTGAAAACACTGTCCCCACTCCAAACCAGTGATTGAATTCTCATCTTCCCTCTCCAGAGTTTAGATGTTGGGGGTGGTGTTTTTTCTTTTCCTTTTTTTTTTTCCCCCCCTAAGAGGACACCACATTGCCTGATTCTTCTTCATTTAGACTCTCCTCTGATTGAGATGTATTCTGGATAATATAGGCGGGCCTCTCCAGAGACAGTAAAATGCTGCAGACAGCCTCTCTTGGTCCCTTAATTTTATGTTAACTGGACCTGGAAGTCAACTTAGAAGTAATTGAAATCCAACACCCCCTTTTTCTAAACAGGTGAGGAAAACTATGGTCCACAGAGGTTTAATAACTTGCGCAAATCACACATCTCATTGCAGTGAAGCCCTGATTCCAACTCACATCTTGACTTGCCTTTCACCTTTCCCCCACCATAACACTCAAACCGGCCAGCTTCCAGGCAGTGTCTCTGTATCATCAACATCTGGAAAGAAGGGATGCGGCAGGTCAAGAATTCAAGTCTTCTGAGACCCAGCGAGGTGGAGAGACAGTACCGAGCTGCTTGATATCCTGTCCTGCAGTCAACAATGTCACACGTCCCGTTTGGTCTGCAGCTGCAGGTGTGAAGAGATGTTATAAATTTACCAGTTTCAAGAACAAACAAATCTTAACTGGTGTACAGAAAAGTCTTGTGGCAACCCAAGCACACCTCCAAGAAAACAACAAAAGCCAGCTCGAGCAGGGCACCGTCCACAGGGCACCGCAGAGCCTCTGAGGTCTTACACCCAAAAAGAGCACACATAGGGCTGGGATGGGGAGTTATTTCTGGGCATCTTTCTTAAACAGCAAAATTAGAAGCAATGGCAAACAGGGCGGGGGGAGGGTCCAAGCTCTTGGTTTTTTGTTTTTTGTTTTTTTTCCTTTTCAAAGGGTCAAAAGCCAACAATCTGACACTTATAAAAGTGTCAGCCCGAAGGGGGAAGTCTCCTTGGAGGACACGATAGCTCGCTCAGCATGTATCAGAAACCGAGATTCAACACCACGCTTCCTTTCTCTTCTTTCCAACAGCCTCTGTTGCTCGTGGCAGATTTAATGGTGTGATTTACAGCGCTGAGAGACCTTTGTCAGGGCCAGTAAAATGACAAACAATAAATATATGTAGCAGTATGTTAACAGCCTGCCACACAATACCTTGTCAGTTACAGCTTGATAGCGATACATTTTAATTTTGTCTTTCATAAAAATCTTGGCATGTATGCCTCATTTGAACACAGGCTTCCAAGTCAAGTGTGTCATCCAAGCACGCAGTTTATCACCCTCTATATTTTCTGTCCTTTTCATTTAATGTCATTCCTATGGCAACAGACATCGCCCTGGAAATCATTTTCAAAACAGCTTATTTGTTGAAAGGGACTGGGTGAGGTTAAAATATGTGTTTGGCTGGGAAGAATGTCAGAGTGTGAATATGGCTTAGTTACATTCATCATATTCTTTGAGGACTTTGTGTAATCAGATACTTGAAGGAGGCGTATTGTGGGGTGGGATTTGACATCTCCACCCCACCCCCAGCTTTTTATGGGTTTGCGTTTCATAAGGATAAAAATAAGAAAAGCAAACTTGCAGTGCACTTTGTGGAGGGGCATATACACGTGTTTCTAATACTGCCCAGTATATCCTTTTGTGGGTAGGGTCGATGGGTGGATTGTAACCCTGATGTTAATACTGAGGTGCCCTTACTCTGAAGCTCATCATGTAAACCCAGATTTATTCATTCAACATTTAGTCAGTGCATCTTTATTGAGCATCTACTATGTAATGGGCATTGTGCTGAGAACAATGGTGAATAAAATAAACCGAGTCTCTGCTCCCATGGAGGGAGTAGGGTTAGAGTTTAGACTCTAGTGGGGAAGAGAGATCTTAAACAAGCAAACAGATGGTCTAAGCTGAGCTCTCTAGAAACAGGGTCTGAGACGAGGATTCTTATGAAGGTGATTTATTGAAGACTCCATAAAGGAGTCTTACAGGGACTTCATAAGGAGGCGTGGAGGGCAGAAAAGGGAAGGGGATGAAGGTAAGCAAAACTGAGTCCAGCCTCAACCTGATCCCCGGATAGCTTAGAGCTTGAATGGACCCAAGAGTGACCCACCTTTGAGGCCCTGAACCAGGCCTGTGCTTTTGGACTCAGTAATGAGTCAGTCATTCATTGCAAGCTGCCTCATGTCCATTGTTATAGCATCCTAGGCGTCCCTGGGCTAGGCAGCTCCTGCTGACCAAGAGTGATCCTTGGGAGAAGGGTGCAGGGTGGGCCATTAGCAGTCAAAACTCACAGTGGCTAAGGAGTAGGCATCCCAGCCAGGCATAGGGATCTGGTCAGGGCACATAGCTTCTACTCCATGCATAAGTACGATCTTTTAAGTTAGTAGTAGTGCAATGAATAAAAAGAGGATAGTCAATGGCAGATGGACAGGTCATGAAATGCTTCTCTGGAGAGAGGACATCTGAGCTGAGCCCTGAATGCCAAGCAGAAGCTAGCATGGTGAAGGTCTGGGACACTATCTTTCTAGGGGCATGAAACAGCAAGGACAAATAAAGTGGATGGTTTTTTATTAAGGATGACAGTTTAAGATATTTGAGGAGCAGAAAGCAAGCCCAGGTGGTCCGAGTGCCATGAGCAAAGGAGGAGGTGGTGGAGAAGAAGGTCAAAGGGACAGGCAGGGGTCAGATAGGGTGCGGCAGGCCATAAGCAGGGCTTTGGATTTTATTCTAAGTTCAGTGGAGAGCCTACTACGCTATTAAGCCAATCAGCATCAGATATCCCAATCTAGAAATTAAACCATCAGCCCACATCCAGCCCCTCTTAACACCATACCAGCGGCTCTGAGAGCCTAAGCAGTCAGTGAGTATGGTGTGCACAGGAAGCTGCCTATTTCACCATGGAAACAGGACTTGCTAGATGGAATGATTCCCAGGAGGCACACTTACATGAATGTGAACATCAGCTACAACTACTGGCAGTTCTTGCATTAAGACCACCTGGTTCTTGGTTCACACAGCAGCCCACAGAAGATTTCTTAACCTTTGTCATGGATGACCTTTGGTTTTGATGAAAATCTGAAGCCTTTTTCCCATGTATTTTCCCTACATCTGGTATTCCAAGAACACATTTTCCCCAAATTAGAACCTAGTGCATTTTCCCATATGGGCAACATTTTACATGGTGGATAGTCCTACAGAACTTGGCTACCCAAATTGTGATCCATGGGTATTCCACGTACAAATGCAGAACCACAGGCCCCGTCCCAGGCCTACTGAATCAGAATCTGCTATTTAACCAGGCCCCCAGGTGATTTGCATGCACATTAAATTTTGATCAACTCTGTTGTAAAAAGTTGTTTCTACAGGAAAATGTGTCTTGAAGTCCAATAACTCACTTATTAACAAACACTGGGAACTTATGACCAGTGTGTAAAAAAGTGTTGAACTTTAGAATACAACTAGAAAAGAGAAAAACTTGTACTAGTCCTTTGCATAATTACCGTCATTTGTGTGGACATCAGGAAGCTGCTTGGAGTCCCAACATGATTGAAGAGAGACCCCGAATGGAAAGAGATTTGGAGAAGAAAAAAGTGAGAAATGTAGCTTTGATGGATGGTTTCACAGAAAAGGAGAGGTCAGCACTAGTCCAAGTGTGTCTGAAAATATTTCTTCTAGAAGGCAAGACTTCCAGAATGCTAGAAATCCAGCTATCTGCTCTTCTATAAAAGCAATGAGGCGAAAAAGCAACAGAGGCAAACTTATCAAAATCAACTTTTTCAGAACTCTGGAAATTAATCAAAAGCTTGTAACAATCCAACAGGTATTTCTTTAAGAAAACATTAGTTTTACAAGATGATCATAAGTTTTACCCAAAAGAAGATTCTGTAGTTAAATGAGAAGCACTGGGTGTGAGAAGGTTAAACAGGTTTCTCTCAGCAGGACTTTCCAGAGCCTTTACAATGCCAAATATGCAGTGTATAGCATGCAGTTTTCCCCCAAACTTAATTGACCGTAGATCTCTTTTGTTGTGAGCTATTTTGTGGATTTAAATCCTGAGAAATACATGTTGGGAAATACTAGGTAAGACTTCGAGGTGAGATCTGAGAAGGAAGGAAGAATTCTAGACACTGGAGGAGAGAGTGAGCGTAAAAGAGAATGAGAAGATATTTGTGATGCACCTAATCAACAAGGAGTCCTATCCAGAAAGTATAAAGAGCAAAGGATATTAACTGAATAATATTAAAGGATAAACACAGGAGAAAATCTAGATGATCAGTAAATACGTAAAAAGATGCTCAACCTCCAGAATTATCAGGGAAATACAAATCAAATTAAAACCATTATAAGTTTGACAAATATTCTAATCCTTGACAACACCAAGTGCCAATGGAGAGGTAGAGTATGTCAACTCTAGTATATTGCTAATAGTGGTATAAACTGGGATAACCATTTTGGAGGGTGATTTGGCAAAATTCAGAAAAGTTGAAGATGTGCATACACCCTAGAGAAACTCCCACTTGTATGTACACGGAGACAAGTCCAAAAGAGTTTGTTTCAGCATCATTTGTGAAAACAACCTAAATGGCCATTAACAAAACAATGGATGAATATATTGTTGTACATTCATATAATAGAATATTATACAGAAGTTTAAAATGAATTAAGGCTATACATATTAACAATGATAAATCCTAATAGGACACATAGAGTATGAAACCATTTATAATAAAGTTTTAAAAAATGCAAAAGTATTGCATATTTGATCCTCTCATATTGCATATTCGATCATTTTCAGATGTCAAAATTGGATAATTTTCAGATGTCAAAATGGAAATGATGCATACAAATTCATCATGATGATGACCTCTGGGGAAGGAGGGAGGGGAATGGGATTGGGGAGGGATACACAGGGAATTCAACTCTATCTGTAGCATTTTGTTTCCTTACAAAAGAAATATGAAGCAAATATGGAAAAAGGCTTAAACTTGAAGTTGAAGTTTACATGTTGAAAGTCCTAACCCCCAATTACCTCAGAATGTGACCTTACAGAAATAAAGTCATTGAAGTTGTAATTAGGTAGGATGAGATCATACTGAAGTAGGATGTGCCCCATATCCAATATGGTTGGTGTCCTCATTAAAATAAAAAAAATAAAAAGAAAAGAAGTTTGAACACAGACGTGAGTGCAGGGATAATGCCACATGAACTTGAAGGCAGAGATCAGGGTAATGCATCTACAAGCCTAAAACTTCAAAGTTTGCCAGGAAACCATCAGAAGCTAGAGGAGAGACATGCAACAGATCCTTCCTCAGTAGGAACACACCTGAATGACACCTTGATCTCAGAATTCTAGTCCCAGAACTGTGGGACAATACATTTCTGTGGTTGAAGCCACCAGTTTATGGTACTTTTATGGTACAGCAGCTCTAGCAAACTAATAGAGATTTTATTATATGAGATAATTGTGAGCAGATATGTACTTTTCGATAAGGAATCCTTTTGAGTTCTTGAACAGAAAAGAGAAATGGCAGAAGCCTGGGAGTAAAATTTCCTAGATGGTGCTATAAAGAAGTGTTCAAGGGGATGTCATACTACACCAAAGTTGATCAGAGGTCACTGGGGCAGGGCCCATACTGAGCCTGACTGAAGTGAGGCTGTAGGAAACAGAGGGAAAGGACGGAACCATAGGACACATCATGGATGCCATACACCTTAACTGTTGACCTTAGAGCCAGGTGAGGGAAGGCAGAACAAGTTAGTGCTTAAGAGAATGGGTTCTGGAATCAGTCAGCTCTGGGTTTGAATCCCATTTGTCCCTAACTAGTTAAATGGCCTTGACAGGCTATACAACCACTTTGCCTCAATCTCTCCATCTATTCAGTGTATGTAGCACAACTTCTGTCATAGGATGGGCATGAGGATTAAACGAAATAATGAAGGTAAAATATTTAATCAATGCCTGGCATTTAATAAGTATATTATGAATATTATTATATTACAGTATTACTCAGGGCTCCGTCAGACAAGCTGAAACCTCCCCAGGTATTTCAAACAGTGAGAACCTAATACAAGGGATTGGTTTTACAGGTAATGTAATGTCTGGGAAAATGCTCAGGGGATGGATGAAGCAGCCCAGAGATTAGCAACAACAAGAAGCTGTTGTTATTACACCTAGTGTGTGAGGGACAACATGAAAAAGAGGCTTCCTAGGGCTACCTTAACAAATTACCACAAACTAGGTGGCTTAAAACAACAGTTCATTCTTCTACAGTTCTGAAAGCTGCAAGTCCAAAATCAAGGTGTCAGCAGGGTTGGTTCCTGCTAAGGGCTTTGAGGGAGAATCTGTGGCACGCCTCTCTCCTAGCTTCTGGCGATGGTCAGCAATCTGTGGCATTCCTTGTCTTGCAGAGGCATCACTCCAATCTCTGCCTCCATCTTCACATGGCATTCTGCCTCTATGTCTCCGTCCACTCCTCTTCTTACAAGGACACAAGTCACATTGGATTAGGGCCCACCCTACTCCAGCATGACCTCATTTTAACTATTCACATCTACAAAGATCTTACTTCCAAATAAGATCACAATCAAAGATACTGGAGGTTAGGATTTAGACACATCTTTGGGGGGCACACAATTCAACCCATGATAGATATGTTCTCAGTGATAAGTCAACGCCATCCAGGGTGGGCTAGAATGTTGGCTGATAACTATCTAGTAGAACTGTGGACCAAAGAGGGAAGGGCTGTAGCATGAGGTTTGTAACCACAGCTTCTGCCTAGCCACTGCCATTGCACCAGAGGCAGAAAAAGAAAGGGAGAAATATCTCTGCCTCTGCCTTCCTCCTACCCTTCAACCTCCCACCAGTGCCTCCTACTGGCCAAAATAGCTGGAAAACAGCTGATGCAAGAGCCTGGGTAATTTATCCTGCAAAATCAGCTGTCCCTTTCCCGTAGTTCTGAAGTACAAGGCCTGAGGCTGGACAATGTCCAGTTGCAATTGGTGGAAGCTGGTCAAGGCCTGCATGGACCTAGTCAGCCCAGCTGGAACAAGAGGGAGGGCTGAGAGGATTTTGAGTGGTGACAATGAATATCCAATCAGAGAGAAGAACAAGATAAACATGCTCTTTGCCCGTGGAGATGTTGGTCTAGTGGATGAGAGTGATATTAAATAAATACAATTTAAAATTTAAACTTAAATAAGCGCTATGAAAGAAAAGTAGAGTGAGTGATGAGAATAGTCATGGGCTCAAAGTTTAAAGCGGGGGTTCAGGGGCGGTCTCTTTTAGAAGTGACATTTAAGCTGAGTATTAA
Source organism: Pseudorca crassidens (assembly GCF_039906515.1). Lineage (NCBI taxonomy): Eukaryota > Metazoa > Chordata > Mammalia > Artiodactyla > Delphinidae > Pseudorca > Pseudorca crassidens. The sequence continues at coordinate 30,043,755 of NC_090315.1, read as the reverse complement.
GCAGGGGTAGTGAACGTGATCTACTCAGTACTCCTTCCTTTGTAGAACTGACTTCTCTCCCTTCCTGTGATCCCAGAGGACATGCCCATCACATGCCCCAATCTGTTGACCATGGGAAGTCACATAACACAATCCAGGCCCATCAGACTCTTCTCCTCTGGAAGTTGAATTTAAATCAAACACATAAGAACAATAGCAATAGATGCTGAGCTCTCTGATGGCAACGTCTCAAAACTGTTTATGAAACTTCCCCAGAGAAGCTGTGACACATTCTATTTTCTAAAGATTGCTGCAATAGTATCTCCCATCCCACCTGCTCTTTTTTTTTCTTTTTTTTTTTTTTTTTTGCGGTATGCGGGCCTCTCACTGTTGTGGCCTCTCCCGTTGCGGAGCACAGGCTCTGGACGCACAGGCTCAGCGGCCATGGCTCACGGGCCCAGCCGCTCCGCGGCATGATGGGATCTTCCCGCACCGGGGCACGAACCCGTGTCCCCTGCATCGGCAGGCGGACTCTCAACCACTGCGCCACCAGGGAAGCCCCCACCTGCTCTTCTTATGATGTGACTTTGATTCTGCACCCTTTGAGATGTTAGGGCCTGTGCTCCCTCCCTTTGGCATCTGAGTGGCATTGTGACTGGTAGAAATGATGTCCCGTCACTTCTGAGACTACATCCCAAAAGGCAATACAACATCCAGCTGGCTCTCTTGGGATACTTGGAACCCAGCCACCTTGGAACCTAGCTACTTGTCTTCCATAACCCTCTATGTTCCAGGCTCATCGCAATGAGACCAGTACCAAAACCTTCGCCATACTGTAAAGAAGTTCAAGCGCCCATGGAGAAGAAGCAAGGCCCCCAGTCCCCACTCCAGGTGAGCTCCCAGCTGCCAGCCATGTGAGTGAGCCCTATTGAAAGTGGGTCCTCCAGCCCCGATCTGAGCCATGCCAGCTGATAGCCCACAGAACAGAGGGGTATCCCCGCCCAAGCTGAAGATTCATAATCAGAATAAATGAGTGTTGTTGTCTTGTGCCATCAGGTTTTGGGGCACTTTATTACCCGGCAATGAATACTGGGACAGCTGTCCTGAGTTTTCTTTGCTCATGGCCTGGCTCTTTGCAATTTTATAAGCTTTTTGGTATCCTTTTGATTAATTTATTCTTACCTAAATTAACCAAAATTTGTTCCTTTGGCTTGTAACCAAAGAACCTTGACAAATAACCCTGGAAAAGGATAGAAGGACAAACATCAACCGAAAGGCAACAATGGGCCTAGAGACTCTCGTTCAGGGAAGAGCCTGGGACCTTGAAAGGAATGAGAAGAGTAAGTGAGGCTGGAGTGCGGTGAGTGGGGGGCATGTGACTCAAAGTGAGCTGAGAGGGAGTAAAACAGTACGAATTATGTACCAAGCCTAGGACTAGTATGTAATACACAATGTCTCATCCATGTGCATATCAACAATAAGGGGAAAGTCTTATTTTTGAGCAACTCCCCACCTCCACATACAGAAAACCCCATTTAAGAGAAAACGAAATTGCAACTCAGCAACCACTATTTACTGCTGACCCGGAAACTCGACCCAGCTTTATCTTCCTCCAAAGCTTGTCCTCCTAATATATCTGCTGTGTGGCCCAGTAGAAGATTTATAACTTAGAGAACAGAGTACAGGGAGAGTAATAAGGGCGATATACATGGATGAAGAAACAGCCCAGTTGGAAAGACCCAATAACATCATGGAGCAATAAAACTCATTTTACAAATAAAGGGACCCAGACATGGACCGTTATTAAGGGGTAGGAGAAGGAATATGGACTTTGGAGCTCCACAGATGTGGGCTGAATTCAGAACTTCCTACCGTGGGATGTGTAATCACAGGCATTTCACTTGACCTCCCCTGGAATCCATTTTCGCACCTCTAAAATAGGGGTGAAGATCCCCAAGTCGCTGCTGTAAGGTTTGACAATGACACTTGTAAATTGGATGGCGCTTGGTGGGTGTCAGAGTGGCACCAATAATCCTAGATATTGAGAATAATTATAGTAACACCCAAGGTTGCCTAGACAGAGACTTAAAAAAGTGGGGGGACACAACAGTGAGAAGCCCGTGTACCGCAAAAAAAAAAAAAAAGTGGGGGGAAAGCAAAGCAGAAAAGAAGAGAGGAATCCGTAGAATGGGAGAAAGGGACACAAGAAAGAAGGAATTACTGGAGGGAGGGAGCATGGGTAGGAGGAACAAAGAATATCAAATCGCACGCTGGAGGCTTTTTAAGTCTCCTTGCAGAAAGCTATTCCAGAGCCTGAGGCAGCTCCTGGTGCGACCACCCCTGTAGGAGAGGTGCCGGCCACGTGCAGCCCAGCCCTGCAATCTTGTCAACGATCAGATGTTCATGCTCAGGGGTTAGGGCACCTGTAACTCCCAGGAAACCAGTCCTCAGACAATCTGATTGAGAGCTCTCTTTGCAAAGACAAAAGGCAGCCAGCCCCCTTCTACCTGAATCCTTTTAATTCCTCTACCTCGGCCAAGGGTCAACAGCTCACTGAATTCTTGGTCGCCATGGGGCTCAGCCTCTCTAGGTAGCCTTGCTGCTGTCTGACCTTCATTCAGCTGCAGAAGGAACTGGAGGAGGGCACAGAAGGATGTCCCCTGGGGGCAGTGGGCAGAGTAGCCCACGCTAGGTCCTCAGCCGCAAGTTTCCATTTCTGCCTAGCACCTGACGAAAAGAACTCATTTTCAAACCGTATCACCCACGAATGAGACAAGGAACTACAGCGACTTTCCCAAGTCATCTAAAGTGTGGCCAGCATTGCCACGATTCCCTGGTATGAAGTTTCCAGACAAGGGAGAAAAATGGACCAAAGGGAATGTCTTTCTTAAAAGCGAAGTGGATCTGTGTTGAGATAATTCAGAAGAAGGATAATTCTGGGAAGGCTGATTCTGGTTCCTTGCCATCATCCTATCCTCGGTGGCCTTATTGGAAATTCCTACCCTCCCTCCCTCCAGGCTCCCCATCCCCACATCAGGGGCGGGGCCACTTTCTATGAGGAAAATAGAGGTTGCAATGTTTGGCATATTAATTCAGAGTATATGGTCAAAAATATTGTTTGCTATGGCTCGTGGGCTTATGATATTTAATTTAAAATAGATTTTCCTAAATAAAAAGAGACTTTAGGGCTTCCCTGGTGGTGCAGTGGTTGAGAGTCTGCCTGCTGATGCAGCGGACGCGGGTTCGTGCCCCGGTCCGGGAGGATCCCACATGCCGCAGAGTGGCTGGGCCCGTGAGCCATGACCGCTGAGTCTGCGCGTCCGGAGCCTGTGCTCCGCAGCGGGAGAGGCCACAGCAGTGAGAGGCCCGTGTACCGCAAAAAAAAAAAGAGAGACTTTATACACATGGCCATTAGAAGCAAACCGTTTTGCTGCTCGGCGTTGGTAAAATACAATGTTTTTAAAGCATTTTATAGCACGTTGGCCCTTTGGCAAGGATGGAGTGTTCTGAAAAGATGGAGGCTTAGCACAGTGACAAGATGGTCCTGGTGCGATTGTCACAAGCCCAGTTCTGTGGGCAGTTTTCACCTCCTTAAGCTCCATTTTCTTTTGTATAGTAAATTTCCTTCTTAATTCCTGAAGTTATACTCAGATCTGAGAAAGTCTAACTCTTGAGATCAGGCAGCTGAAGTGATGACCACAAATGCTTTATTATGTCATTTCTCATTAAATATGAACAGATTGTTTCCACAGCAAACACAGCAAGCACGAGGCCAGGTGTTTTCCCATTTTCCACGTCTCCTCCAGCGTTAGTGGGAGGGCTGTGGAGCTTTCCCTTTTTCTCTCTTTTTCTGTCTTCTTTTAGCAATCGCCTGAGATTGAGGCTGCAGAAAGGGTGGCCTGGTGTTTTAAAGGCCTGGAGGTCGATGTACAAGTTACATAAGGCTGGTCTACACGGACGGAGCACAGCAGGGGCGGTTGTGCAGCTCTTGGCGATGCAAGTTCCACAGAGCAGCTACAAAATAAAAATACCTTCTTATTCATCTCATGGAGGACCATGCCATGAATTATGTCAATCCAGCTTGTTTTCTTCAACTGATTCATTTTAAACTTCAGAAGATGGCAGCAGACCTAGCGGGGCGAGCCCACTGAGCGGCTTAACCATGAAACACACAAGGGGAAAAGACAAGGAGAAGAATCCATGGTGTTAACTTACAGGTTCCTGCTCCGAGTGGGAGCATTCTAGCAGCCCTGTCCTCCATCTTTCATCCTCTCCTCGAAACCAGACCTAGACAATATCCTTCGCTGGAATATGATCACGAGAGAGCGCGTCCCTCAGGGTCCAATCTGTTGCACTGGTTTTCTTGATGCAATGTCAGCCGCTAAAGACTTTTACTGGAAAAGCTGATACTTGAGAAATGGTTTTGTATTAGTTCAGGATAGAAAGGAAAGCTGATAGCAGTTTCTAGATTGTCAGTAATCCTTTCTTATGAGTGGCCAAAGAGAAACAGCCCACTTCCTGATGGAGCCTCAGAGAAACGTGGAGGTACGAGAACAATTGTTCCCAAGGCAGTTCCGTCTATAATTAGCGATGCACCAACCACGGCGCGGTTTGTTTTTCTAGTTCAGTAACCTTTAACAACACTTGTAATCAGTTGGGTTTTAAGAAAGAGGGGGTGAGGGCCAGGGGACAGAGTTACATTACACTCAGCACAGCAGTCCTGGAGAAACGCTCACGGCTGAACACACCTTTCTGCCAGGGTGGCTTTCTGTGCCTTTGTGTGAAGGGATATAAACAAAGCTTAGGGGAACACAGGAGAGATCCTGCAATCCCACGGGGTAACTTTAGAGGAGAAGCTGTCTCCTTTGTCCGTGGAGTGAGGGATTGGGTTTGCAGGCAGCCTGAGGACTGCAACCCTGCCTTTGGGGAGCTTTGGGGACAGGTATTTACCTGGTCTGCACCTGGGTATCAGTTGCTTAAATGGGGCACAAACCTGCCAGGGCTTGAAAGGGTCAGAATATGTACCTGGTAGAATTAACAAAACTAGAAGACACCTTTGCTGAAGCAGGCAAGACCCCTACTGGGGGTTTTGCAATTCAACTCCAGAAAATTCTCTAGAGGGGTTATCCATTAGCACATGCTATGGTGAGCAGGAAGGCAAATATTGATTTGTAAAGTTCCTATCTCAGTGGCTGTCTTTGAATGAACTCGGGAATTGACCACTCTTAACCAGCCGTTAAAATTAAAGCAAAAAAAGGACTATTTTTTTTCTTGTTAAAATAATTATTTTCTGTGTATAAAGAGGCACTACATGTTCAGTATAGACACATTAGGAAGTGAATAGCTAACAGAAAAAGAAAAATCGAAAGCTTCCATAATCTCAGCATTAACTGTGGTCTATAACATTTCAAACTTGAAAAACAAACATACAAACCATTTCTAACAAACGTCAGGGCTGAGAGTACATGCTATTTTGTAATCTACTTTTGTCACTTTTGAGCCTTTATTGCGGCCATTACTTCGTCTACATCATTTTTAATGGCAGCTTAGTATCGTATGTCATGGATGTACAAAAGCTTATTTAATCAGTCCTTTGTTTTTAGACACTCAAATGGCTTCCAGCTTTTCGGTATGTTGTAAACTGCTTCGGTGAACCACCTTCCGGGTAAATATTTCCATTCAAGTGTTATTGTTGTTGTTGTTCAAATGGAATCATTTGGCGATGCTTTAGAAAATGTTCTGAGAACTAGAGTCAAGGCGAAGAGTGGCATAAGCCCAAATGAGGCAGTGACCTTCTAAATACGTCTGAATAGAAGATGCGAGTAGAGTGTCCTAATAGGTATGACTCAAATAGTAAAATAGGAAATGTTAAAAGACATTCTGTAAAAATACCAGACGTTTAACCAAATTGTACAGGGCCACCAATGACCTGTTAGATGTCTGCCATCTCTAATTTCTAAGCATGCTATTCTAGGAGCCTCTGTTTTTATAACACATAAATGCATGTGGCGTCTTCCTGGGTTATTTGGACCAAATACTGTAATTCTTTAAGCTCAGCAGGCTGTTTTGGGGGATTACAAAAAAACCTGGTTTCGATGGTGATAGAGAGCTGGGGGGGAAGATGTTGAAATGATAGTGGTGAAGGGCAAAATGCTAGGAGAGAGCAGGTCTAAAGTTGTCCTTAGTGAACTCAAAATATATGATTTGATAAAAATAATCTTAATCTCTGCTTTCAAGGAGAGTGTTTATAACAAGCATGGACAGCAGTTAAGAAACTCAGCAGACAGCCTTGGGTATGGAGGGCAATCATGTGGCAGGCCTGTCACCACCCCCTCTCCTTGTCCATTAGACGTGGCTAACAATCAAACCACTCCTCCCTGAGATCACACACAGCCCCAGGATCCTCCATCGGGTCTCCAGGCTGCCGTGAGTATCCTATTGGAACTGGCACTGGAGGTGACACTTAGTTTTTCTTGCTGGCCTAGTGGGTTTCCACCAATAAGGGACATGTTGGAGGAAGGGGAGGATTTAGGTGGTTAGGAAAGTAAGAAACTGATGCCTGGATTGATGGAGCTAAAAGGCAGGAGAAGGGCATTCTGCTGAAAAGGCTGAGAATCCATCCTGGGGCAACAGTCCCAGAGGCCTGTTTTCCTGTGTGTAATTTGGAATTATAATCCACAGATCTTCCTGAAGTGTTTAATCACACCCTCCCCACTAGACCTAGGGGCTCCTACGAATGACTCTACTGCAGCAAACTGTAAGCCCTCATTCCTATATACGGATCTCTCAACTATTTGACATTTATTGAGTGCCTTTTGTCTTCAACTGGATTACCCAGGAAAGAGGAGCCTGAGACAGGACTTGTGTGTGGCTAATTTATTATGGGACCTGAGTTCAGGGAACTCAGGGACCTGGGACCCTTTGCTGCAGTGCTGCAGTGCTTGCACCTGGACAAGGGTCTTCCCGAGCAACAAAATACAAAGAAACTCTAAGGGACTAAAAATAACTGCACGCATGCACAGTTGGGGCAAATTCTGGGCAACAGGATACAAAGAGACCAAGAAGTCCAGCTGCCACTTCTGCAGAGCTGGGAGCAAAACAGGGTACTGTGCATGCCCCCTGCGCTCAACACCACCAAAGGGGTGGGCAAAACACCTAAGCCACCCCTCTGGCCCAACCCCTGGACACATCCCTGCCCTCACCCCATATAAGGTACCAGCTCACCTCCCTGAGCGAGTGAGCAAGGGAACCTGTTACTTTTTCTCACTCCCCTCTGCTGCCGCAGGGGCTCCAATAAAGCCTTGCCTGAATTTCTTGTCTGGCCTCTTATCAATTTCTATTGATTAAGGAGGCCAAGAACCCTGGTCGGTAACAATTGAAAAGAGCAACACACGAAAAGAAGGAAAGCCAATATGAAGATGTGGGCTTGATTCCCCTAGGAGCCTCTGAAGAGCTTCTAGAATCTTCCTCGGCCTTATCTGGTGAGGGACTGAGGAGGGGATCCATAACCCCGCCCTCCACAGGTCAAAGACTGCCCCAAGGAATAAGTCTCTTGCACTCCTGTGGGTGCCAGGTGGGTTCCTGCTGTCAGACCTGAAGCAGAAAGTGAGAGATACACAATGTGGCCTGGGCCCAGGGTGCTGGGGCAGACACTGTCAGATTTCACCCATACAAAGCCGGTTGCTACAGCTATGGCTGTATTAGAAGTAATAAAATTATTAGACACAATCTCTCTGACAGCTGAATGATGGGAAGGAACAAGCCTTACAGGCTGATAGGAGAGAAAGTTCATAGGCACGGAGGCCAAAAAGAGCTTGTCCTGCCCCAGGACCAGACAGTCTAAAACAACTGGAGCCAAGTGAATAAGGAGAAGGGAGTTAGAAGATGAGAGATGCCAAGGGCGCTGTAGACCATGAGAAGAAGTTTGTGTTTGATGGGAAGACACCGGAGAGTTCGCAAGTGGAGGAGTGACATCATCTGATTTAGCTTAAAAAATACCCAAAAAACACTCTGCCTGCTGAGTGGAGAACTGACAGTTGGGAAGGGAAGAATTGGCAGTGGGAAGAGTGAGCACAGAAGCAGAGGGAGCCGTGAGGGGCGATTGTAGAAGCACATGTAACAGACAAGGGTTGTTTCTTATAGGGCCGTAGTCTTCAAACATATTTCTCTCACTCACCCTAACAGGATTTTGAAAAATTATGCGTTTAGTCTCACACTTTTTTTTTTTTTTTTTTTTTTTTTTTTGCGGTACGTGGGCTTCTCACTGTTGTGGTCTCTCCCGTTGCGGAGCACAGGCTCCGGACGCGCAGGCTCAGCGGCCATGGCTCACGGGCCCAGCCGCTCCGCGGCATGTGGGATCTTCCCGGACCGGGGCATGAACCCGCATCCCCTGCATGGGCAGGCGGACTCTCAACCACTGCGCCACCAGGGAAGCCCTATTCTCACACTTTTAAGTTGACATCTAAAATTTTTCAACCCAAGTATTAAGTAGTTACCAAAAAAGGTAATTTCTGCTCATTATAAACGTTGACAATTTAAAATAAAACATATATCACACTTTTCAAGATATTCAGTTGAAGCTAAATTCCATAATTTATTAAATACCATTACTGCATGCATTCATTTTAAAAGTATTAAGAAGCTTTTCCATGACAGTCAATTGTTGTATTCTATTTTTTATCTTTTAATTCATATTTTTATTCTGCTTTTCATTACATTTCCCTAAAGATTTTTATCCTAATGTAGTATATTTTAATGTTTGAAGTACTTTTATTGATTATCCTCACATAGTCTCTACATCAAAAATATGTGTAAGAATTGGAATTTTTTTTTTTAATTCCCATGGTCATCAAACTTCTAACTAGTGATTTTTTCTGATTGAATTATCAGAAGTTCTAACACACAATTAATTACAATAATACACAATTGACTACAAAAAAATAAGCGTATTACTAACACAGTTGATTATAATAGCATCAACTATTAATTACTAACGCACAATAGATTACAATAACATAAACACATTACAAATGCTATTGAATAATGATTAGACATAAAAAACTAAAGTTTATTAAAAATGCATCTCTTCAGGAGGTTAATGGGGCTGTTTTTTTCTCGAATGGTTTTTACTTCCTGCTAGAATGAGACAGAGCTCAACAATTCTATCCCTATTTTTGTTTTCATTGATATAAATGCTAAGAAAACTTATGCACAAAAATATGTAAATAGAAATGAAAGGAGTTTTATTGTAGCAAAATCTGTCAATGATTTGAACTCCTTCTGAGTTATATGCCAAAATATGACAAGCTAATCTGTCTTCCAAATACGCTTGAATAACCTATCAGCTCAGTTAGTTCTTTGTTCGTTTTGTTGAGCACCAGGAATTGGAGACAATCTGACTTCACCAAGGATGTTTCCCAGTCCTTGGGTGCATTCCTTTCATTCCTTTCACCAAAGAACCTAAAGCGTTTTCCACCCCAAAGGTAGGCGCCATTGTAAGCTCAGGAATGGATGCTGAGTAAGCTTTTCTCTGTGTAAGGGAAGGTGTGCGAAGAGGGGCACTGAGACTGTAAATGACCTCAGCATCCTTCTCAGGCAGATCCTTTTGGAGAAAGAGAATAGGGAAGTCGATTGCCTTAGACTCTTCATTTCTTGTACACCTGGGAAAACTTTCATGTAACCCCGCAGTGAAAAACCATGGTTTCAAGCCCACTGGTCTTGGTTTTAGCAATGAAAGTGGTAAGAATTACTGGAGTTAGAGTAGATATCAAAGGTTGAGGCTCAGGGCTTGCTGATGGCATAGATATGGGGTATGTCTAGACAGAGGGAATTCAAGATGGTACTTCAGTGTAATAAGAAGAGAGGTGGGTATAAGGGTGTCTGAAATACAGTAATAAACTTTGTAATCTCAGTGGCTGGAGAAATAAACATTTATTTCTTATTCAGGCAAAGCCCTCTCTGGGTTAAGACTGACTCTAGGATCCAGGATTTCTCCAAGGCGTGATGCTGTCATGTCAACACATGGCTTCCAAGGTTCTGCAAAAGGGAAAGAGAGAGGTTCCAGGTTGTAACTTTCTTGTCCTGGAAATAACTGGTCACTTTTGCTTACAGTCCATTGACCAGAAGCAGGTACCTAGTTCTCAGCCGATTGCATAAGAGACTGCCACGAAGGACACCACGAGAGCATTTTGTGAGTGCTGTCTTGGCCACGCTGTGTTTTGGCATGTGAAACTAGATGAATGATGTTTCTGAGCGGGGGGCAATACTTGTATAGGTTCATTGCAAACCAGAGTTTTGGGGAAAAAAAACGTAATTGTTTTCATATAGCATAATAAATAAGCAAGACCGGTGGAGGAAAATATGGAAAGTAACACCAATGAGAAGGACTTGCCCTACCAAATAATGAAGTATATTACAAATCTAAAATAATTACAATGGGTAGTTTCAAAAGAACAAAAAAGAAAAGCCTAAGACAGACTTTAGTTTATATAAACGTTTAATATATGATGAAAGGCAGCCTCATGGGGCATCTGTACCACTCTTTACACCATTACTAAAATAAATTACATATGAATTTAAAGGGTTGAATGGGAAGCAAAATACTTATTTCAAAAAATAATCTTGCCATCATTTAAATAATCACCTACATTTTTCTTCTCTGAAAGAATAATGTAGGTGATTGTTTAGATTATTTCAAGATGAGCAAGGACTTCCTGAGCATAAAAGCAGTAGAAGAAATCATGAAAGAAAAGACTGAATACATTTGAGAATATATTAATTTTTTTGTCTGTAGGCAACACAAACAAAATTAAAAGGCAAATGACAAAGTGAAAACGGATATTTAAATAAACACGAGACAAAGGGTTACAATCTTAATTTAAACAACTCTTACAAAACTGTGATGCCACCAACATGCCAGGTTTTAATGGCAAAAGGTAAGAAAAGACAATTCACACTAGAAATACAAACAGCTAAGAAAGACAATGGCCTGCAACGTAAAGTAATCTTTTTGCTCACCAAACTGACAGATAATTTTAAGCTGTTACTTTAGGAGTCAATGCTGGCAAGCCTTTAATGAGAACGATGATGACGTATTCTGCTGGAAAAAGTGTGAATTAGAGCAAACTTCCTGGAAAGCAATGTGTAATATGTAATCAATACTGAGATGCTAAAATGTTTATGCCAGTGTTCTATATCTGACATATATATATAAACTTGATCTGTACAAGAGTTGTACACTTTGCTATACATAAACCATACCTTAATTTAAAACAAACATAGGTGCCTACAAATGAAAATGGATAAAAATGTTAAAATAATAATGGTAGTTATCTCTGAGTGATTTTTTATTTTCCTTTTCCTTCTCACCATTATCCAATTTTAAATATTAAATAATTATTAATACAATAATTAAAATTGATGTCAGTAATATAAATAGCAAATTAATTAAGTGCAGTCACAGAAAGGTATCCTACTCTGAAACCATGGTCCTCAGGCTTTTGATAGAAATTCGGCTTTTGTCAAACTCACAAAATCATTAGTAGCCCAGTTCTCTTCCCTAAACCAAGTCCATCATGTAGGCTTTGGTGCAGTGCTGTGCAGAGGAAAGCACACTGGGTTGTAAGTTATAGATTAACTTCCAAGGCGGTCATTACCAGGACTGCTCACAAGTGTGATTTACAGCAAAGCGGTCTTGAAACTCAACACACCCTCTGAAACACTATAGGTGAAGGAGAACTGAAAAGCTAGCTGGATATTGTTTGTCTTACAGGAGAAAATTTGTCATTTTAGTCAGGTAGAAATCACCCATCATCATGGGCAGTTAACTTGCAAGAATATCTTTTCCTGCCTCTGTCTGTAGCCTCTCCAACACCCTGACCCGAGGTTGCAGGACTAAGAAGACAAATATGGCAGGTCCTACCCAATAGCCCATCTTCACTTTCTTCTTGATAACACCCTGATTTTGTATGGGGTCCAGCTCTAGGGAATGAAACATGATTGTTCTAACTCCTTATGGCCATGCCATTTCTTGCTGGCAAATATTCTTTTTCAGAGCCTTCCGTGAAGCTGGAAGTGGATCCATATAAGGAGAAGTCTAGCTTTTCAGGGGAAGCTTTTCTTCTAAGACAAAAGGACGGAGGCTTATAAGGACACAGTCTTTTGTCTCTGCCTCACTCTCCCCCTGGAAGGCTGCCGTGATGCCTGGAGCCATGGTAGCCATCTTAGGATCATAAGAGAAAGTTTAAGAGAATTCCATAGAAGCCTACCCAATGCTCTGACATGGTTTAGCTGCTGAACCAGCTCTGAGCGTCTGTCTACAAATTTCTTGAGATATTAAGCGTTCAATGGCTAGGGTTTGTTACTTGCAGCTAATTGCTTCTTAATAAGATATAATGAGACTTTAGAGATGACCCTGGTTTGCTCATAATCTTGTTCCTAACTTCCTAAATATGGGATTTGTGACAATTTGTGACAACTCAAGGGAGTTCTATAAACATGTTTTGTGTTCTTGCAGACTAACATGGGGAGTGAAGAAGGTCATGCCAGCAGTTAAATCAGATCAACCCCGCCTCAGGGCTTCCCTGGTGGCACAGTGGTTGAGAGTCCTCTTGCCGGTGCAGGGGACACGGGTTCGTGCCCCGGTCCGGGAAGATCCCACATGCCGCGGAGCGGCTGGGCCCGTGAGCCATGGCCGCTGAGCCTGCGCGTCCGGAGCCTGTGCTCCGCAACGGGAGAGACCACAGCAGTGAGAGGCCCGCGAACCGCAAAAAAAAAAAAAAAAAAAAAAAAAAACACAAAAAAAATCTTTCAAATTCAAAGATGCTTGAGACCTCCATTAGTCCTCTTGTCCTGGTGTTTATCATCTTCAGTTAACTTACCTGGTGTCCAATGTTCCAATTCTGTTCCCTGGATCTACTCTTTGGGAGAAGTGCTATATTGAGAAACATCTACCCATAGCTATCAGAGTAGCTACGGCCCCATGGAAAATGTATTCTTATCTAAAACGTATCTATCGGTATCTTGCCATGAGCTTCTTACCGAGAGTTTACCTTTACCTGTAAGAGTCAATCTCATAGCAGAATTTGGGGCCAGGTCTTTTAAATAAGAAAACTCTCTGATATCCAGGCAAAGGACTACTGCTCTGTCAATGTATAAGTCCAGCTTGAATTATACCAATACGGTTACAGACAGACTCATATACCTAAAAACTCATACATAATCTGAACTCAAGTGCGTAAACAAACAACTTTTAAAACAATGACCCATCTAGAGTTTAGTAAAATATGCAATATTATCACTCATCCCAGTTACCAGCTAGAATGACCTAGACTCAATGTCCCCACTATCTGACAACATTTATTTATGTATTCCATACTCAAACACTGCCAGGAATGTGGGGAAGGAATATTGTCTTGGATATCAGGACTTTGAACCTAGTCCTCTTTCTGCCATGAATTCATTCTGATTTGAGTGAATCGCTTCCCCTCTCTGGGCCTTAGTTTTTTTGTAGTGTAAAAAGATGAATTGGACCATATGATCTTTTTTTTTTTTTTTTAAAGAAGATGTTGAGCGTAGGAGTTTAGTAATTTATTTATTTATTTTTGCTGTGTTGGGTCTTCATTTCTGTGAGAGGGCTTTCTCTAGTTGCGGCGAGCAGGGGCCACTCTTCATTGCGGTGCGCGGGCCTCTCACTATCGCGGCCTCTCTTGTTCCGGAGCACAGGCTCCAGACGCGCAGGCTCAGTAGTTGTGGCACACGGGCCTAGTTGCTCCGCGGCATGTGGGATCCTCCCAGACCAGGGCTCGAACCCGTGTCCCCTGCATTAGCAGGCAGATTCTCAACCACTGCGCCACCAGGGAAGCCCTGACCACATGATCTTAAAGGCTCCAGACTGCTTTCAGATTCTCCTGCATAGGAATGTAAGAAAACAGAAAGAAATTTTGTCCTCCTTCTGTTAGAAGACGCCCCGTAGACCTGAAAAATAATATTTGGAATGCCAGTGTTTTCTGAGAACTTACTATATGCCAGACACTAGACTGTGAACAGCTTTTTTGTGTATTACCTCATTTATTCCTTAAGATAACTAAGCATTATCATTCCCATTTTGCCAATAAGGAAACAGGTCTGAAGGAGCGCCATGACTGTGCCAGGATCACATAAATAAAAGGAGAGAGCTTAGATTCCAAAATCCATCCTCTTACCCATCATACCACCCTACTTCCATAAGGAATTTAGCAGGTTTCAGCAGTATTTAAAACAACATATGAGCTTAACTGTAGAAAAGAACAACTCAAGGTTCTACTTATTTCTGTCTAAAATTAAGTATGCATTTCAGTAAAATGTTGTGTTTTCTATTTTTTGGAGGCTGTGTTTTGGCTCCCATGGGAAAATGGCATCTTCTTCATAAAGGGCGGATAAGCAAAGAATGATCTGTTACATTTGATCATCGGAGTCTCATCATGTGAGACTTTTTACGGCCTGTGAAGATTCGGGTTTTCACGAATTGCTGTCATTGAATTCCATAAACATCCCTTGTGTTCAGGATATTGTAGAACCTACTCTCAAGGTATTGTTACTATGCTGAGTAAAAACACACTTGCCCTCTGCAGGCTATGGTTTTGCTTTGAAATCTCTGTAATTAACACATTCGCATTTCAGGCACCGGGTATTATTGAGTTCAAAGAAAAAAAGATGTATTTCATCCTTTATTTTCTACAGATGATTCATCAGTTCCACTCCTCCTCCTACAGACATCTAAATTTCAGTTTTCTGAGAAGCTACAAAGAGTGAGGTGGCATCTAGGCATTGAGTCAGAGGACACCAAGTGTTAAACTGTAATACCGCCAAGAGTTTGGTGTCAACCCTCTTAACCTGTTTTCCGGTGTAGGCGTCATTAACAATGCTCTTTGCCCTTGGGTACTAAAAGGAAAAGACTCCAGTAACCCTACACCGGCTGTTCCACTTAAGTAACTACCTGATGCGTGGTTATCTTTCCAGGCTATCCGGGGAAGGGGGTGGAAACATTTGCTTCTGTGTCCCTGGCAAGCTGGTTAATGCTTGTCAAAGCAATGGCTCTGTTCCCTGAGGCTCGATCCCTGATCAACATTTGAATTTGCACGCTTGTGAAAACCAGATAATACTCAGGATTGTGTTTACTGGACTATGAGACAGCACAACCATCAGCATGTTCACTTCAAACACACACACACACACACAAATCAGACATGTAACAGGAAATATTATTTCACACTGAAATACCTTAGTTAACCTTCCAGGTGCCTCTATACTAATTTGAAATATCCCTAGCAATCCCCACAGAATGTTTGGAAACTTCCTCTTCAACATTTTCTTTATTTGTTCAAGTAAATCTATTCATCAATATTTCCTTTATTTGCTCAAGTAAATATATGAAGTATTCAAATATTCACTAAGGATTTGGTTAAAAGGGCTATAAGCACTTTTTTTAATGTATCAAGATTGCCCCTGGTGATCTTCTTGAGTCTTGACCAGTAGACGCAGCTAATTAGGTGGAATATTCCAGAGAAATGGAAGTCCCTGCAGAGAGAGATAATTCAAGCCATTTCCTATTTTACAACGCACATTGTAAAAAATGATTTCTTCATTATGAGAGGAAGGGGCTGTTCCAAGGCAGTGGAAATCGGCAGAAAGAGCGCTCCTCAGGTTTTGAAGAGGGAAATTTTTCAACAGTTATATAACCTCAATATTTTAAAAATGCTCTTTGGGGATCAAGCAGTCCAACTCTTCCAAGCCAGTCATTTTTCAATCCAAGATCAAAAGTGACATTTTAAGAGAGGTACATAAAGAAAAAGAAGAAGAAATTGTTGCAGTTGAGTGATTCCAAGGTCTTGTCGCCTTGTATATAAATGATTTCTGTGTATAATCTCCTGCTCGTGGATAACTCGGACCTGAGCTCTCGGCCAAGGAAATCTCTGTGGCCAGCGTTAAACAGGATACGGCCCATCTTGCTGGCTCTGAGCAGCCCACGGTGCATTTTTCGGCCTGGGGTGGAGACCTTTATTTGCTGGCTGCAGCTTGGACTTGGATGCCCAGTCACACTCTAAGCTGACCACTCTCTGATGTGTGAGGCTCCCAGAACTTTTCACAGAGCAGGCCTCTCTGAGCTTCTCCCCAGAACTCCATGCATTTTGCTGCTGACAGCAACTCTGTCTCCTGGATATACATGCCCTTTGGGAGACATGGTGGAGTAGAGTGACCTCCTCCAAGCAGCCAGGTATATCCCAACCAAATTTCCAAAGTTTCAGGTTACTTTTCCATCTCACTGAATAAAGGAGCAGAGATTCCAAGCCAATCCATAGGTCTAGCGTAACCTATGTCTCATCCTAAGAAGCAGCTCCACCACCTTTCTGTTTTCCATCTGAAGTAAGTCTTTCTATCTACCCCAAGTCACTTGCTTCATGAAGCATAGAGACAGGAAAGTCAGTTGCTCACTGGCCATCTTCTGCCACATGGGGAACACGCTCTCAGTCTGAGCACACACTGTCTTCAGTAAGTGATAGTTATATCCAACCCTCACTGCCTACTGCACGAGTCCTGATCCTTTTGCTTAAATTTGAAGAACCTCTTTCATCTTGCCTCCAACTATCTAATCCATGCTGTATCCCCACTGGTCAATTATGTTAGACCCACTGCCTCTAACTCTCTGCTTTTCTTAATATCCTAAATTTGTCATACTTGTCTCTTCCTCCATACCTTTGTCCACACTGTTCCTGACCCTTGACTTCAAATGACTTCATGCTCATAGTTACTGACAGTGTTTTACAGGGTGCTGGCTATGTGCCCAGTCCTGTGCTGGTCACCTTGCATATGGTATATTAGCTTATTTGTATAATGTCCAAGGAAGGTAAGGATATTTATTCCTGTTACACCAAACAGGAAACGGAGGCTTGGAGATCTAAGCAGATGCTGAGATGCCTCACCGAGAACTGCCTCCCTTTTCAAGACCAAGGTAACTCATTCTCCTTGCTGCCGAGGGTGTTGAGTGCTCAGCTTACACTTTTACCTCTCCCAGCAATTGGAAGGGAGCTGCTTTTCCTTCCTCGGGGGGCAGCCCCCATCCTACGACTTCTTGGTGCAAGGGTATAAAAGTGTGGACCCCTTGACTTAATTTAGGACATTTCTCTAGGACCATCCCTTGTCCAGAGCTCCCTTTGGGTCAGCTCAGGCCTCTGGTGTTTCTGTATCGAGGCTTCACTTCTCCTCTGCCCAGCCTGCTTCCCCCACCCCTCACCAGCACGGCTCCGAAGCCCACTCCCTGTTCCACCTCCCGCACACAAGCTGCAGAGTCTCAGAGTCTATTTTCTGGGGAATCCAACTTGATGAGGAAGGTTGCTTTATGTGCCCAAAATCAAGACCAAGGAGAAGATCTGAGATTTAAATATAACTCTGCTTCAAAGACTGTGTTCCTTTCTTTTTTGCTGCTCAGCCACCCATTGAAAGACCACCCATCTTTCCCTTCTCAGATGGGCGGAGCTCTTTTTCCATCCTCTCATGACTCCAGGCACCAGAATGCTTAGATTCCACCAGAGGAAAGTGGGAAAGTGTGGCCTCACGGAGCGTGTGTACGCACATAGATCCAGCACACAGATGTGTTTGTTTGTCCCGTGCTGTCCTTTAAAAAGGTGAGTCAGCATTTTAAAAATCAGATGTCACCCCAAAACACAGCTTTCCAACTTCTCTTGAAAAATCAGAGTAGCCAGCAATACTCGGTGGTCACATGGCCACATGAGGACAATGCCTGCTGCTGGGTAGTGGCGTGGCGGCCCCTGTGGACACTGCAGTTGGCTGCTGTCTGCACCATCCCCAAGGAGTCCCTACCATGGGGACTGGGAGCAATTGCCGTTTATCAAGTTCTTAGTCTATTTTAATTCTTTTAATGGAGCAAGAATTCTCTCTATGTGTGTTCCTACCAAAAGATAGAAAAATGAAAGATAGGCCTGGAAGATTGTATATTTAAAGGAAAAATATAAGGAAAAGCTCTGGGGGAGAGGGAATAAGAGGGAAGCTTAATTTCACCTGTTTAATGTGTAAACAGAATGGGCGAGTTACAAAGATACATCTTACGTTGGTCAGTGCATGATCTTCCTAGCACCTATGGAAATTAAAGTTTGGTCTACAGTTCTGCTGAATAGCAACACTGTTCACAATAGTCAAGACATGGAAACAACCTAAATGCCCATTGACAGATGAATGGATAAAGAAGATGTGGTACATATGTACAATGGAATACTACTCAGCTATAAAAAAGAACAAAATAGGGACTTCCCTGGTGGCGCAGTGGATAAGACCCCACACTCCTAATGCATGGGGCCCAGGTTTGATCCCTGGTCAGGGAACTAGATCCACATGCCTGTCGCAACTAAGAGTTCATGCATGCCACTACTAAGGAGCCCACATGCTGCAACTAAGACCCTGTGCAACCAAATTAATTAATTAATTAATTAATTAATTAAAAAAGAAGAAAATAATGCCATTTGCAGCAACATAGATGCAGCTAGAGATTATCATACAAAGTAAGTCAGAAAGAGGAAGACAAATACCGTATGATATCACTTATATGTGGAATCTAAAATATGACACGAACGTATCTATGAAACAGAAACAGAATCACAAACATAGAGAACAGACTGGTGGTTGCCAAGGGGGAGGGAGTTGGGGGAGGGATGGAGTGGGAGTTTGGGGTTAGCAGATGTCAGCTATTATATATGGAATGGATAAACAGCAAGGTCCTACTGTATAGCACAGAGAAATATATTCAATACCCTGTGATAAACCATAATAGAAAAGAATATTTTTAAAAGGAATGTATATATATATGTGTAACTGAATCACTTTGCTGTACAGCAGAAGTTAACACATTGTAAATAAACTATACTTCAATTAAAAAAAAGTTTGGTCTACGAACGAGATCAAGGAATGATACTGTGAGTCAGGTGTTGTCCGTGGTCTAACAGAAACAGCCCCAGATCTGGAGTGAATAGAGGGGATGAGGGAAAAAGGGGTGTCTGCTCCTGCTTCTGCTGTGATGTGGTCCTATGGACAAGCCCCAGAACCTGCCCAATTTCAGACACTTCTGTAAAATGAGTGCTGCATTAGATAATATCAAAGGTTCTGTCCAGCTTTAAAATCCTAAGGTCTATGGTTTGTTTGCGTATTGCGCTGTATGATTTAGTTTGCCCAAGTAATAGACATATGAGGGCATGGATTATGCCCGCTATTTCTTTGTATCTCTCACAGTGCGAAATGGAAGATAAGCATGGTACACATATTGATGGATTAAATGAGCCTGCAAGTGAGAACTTTTCCACAAGGAGCACCTGATCCAGACCACAGACTTCATCTAAGGAGAGAGAAGAAAGCAAACAGACAGAGATACATTACAAAGAGCAGGAGCTGCACGCAGCATGAAAGAAGAGTAACCACAGTTCACGAATGGAAAATGTCGTAACAATTCTGGGGAAAAAAGGAGTCAAAAATGCATTTCCTCCAGCACAACGATTTCTCATGAACAGAAAGCGCCCTTTGGACGTAGTCTGGAGGGAATTGAAACTCACTACTCTGGAAAATCGATTCATCAGGATGAGAGAAAGTCACAGCTTTCTATCTGAGATCTCCCTCCCACTCTCCACGCCCCACTTTGTTTCAGAAGCACATTTCAAAGAGGGCTGGGGGTGTCTGAGATAGATCTGAATCACCCAGAATTGGCTAAGCTTCTACTCCCTCTATAATGCCTTGCGATTTTCTAGGCATAATTGTTTTAAGGGGATTTTTCCTGAATTATTGCTTCAATCCAATTGCCTTCTTGGTTTAGACCTATGCCACCCTGTAGCTTCTGTGTCATTTTCCTTTAAAATCTAATCACCTCATTGCTGATGAGTCTGGTAACTTCCCTGAAGCCTGAGGAAGTATACGGAGGGGCACCATGTTGTACAACGAAGCCTGTCGCCATCTTGCTGCCAACCCCCATCTCCCCACTCCTTTCTGGCTTCAGCACCTTCCAAAAAGCCATCTTCCCACCCATGTCTCTCCCTGGCGCACACCTGAGAAGAGTAGCTTGGACCCCCCCTCCATCAACTGCTTCTCTTTTGGGGAATAGGGCCTACACGCTGGCCTAGTTAGAATTCCAAGGCCCCTCGAGTTCTAGTGAGGAAGAACTTCTCTATCCTGCTACCCTTAAGTATTTTTTATAAGCCTTCCAAAGTGCCTAGAACGCTGAGCATAGCATCTCGATATTTTCTCTGCTTGGCACTTGTATTTGATTTTTAGTCTAGAATATTTAAAGCCGAACGTAATTTTTGATGATGATTTAGTTTAATCCTCTCATTTCATAGCTAGGGAAACTGAGGCTTCCCCCCAAATTAAATTCCTCTAGAATTTCTAAATATAACTCAACTACTTCGGCCAACCATCAACAGAAGAAATAGATCTTTGTTCCATGTGGAGATCAACCAGCTTTGTTCATACCCCAAACCATATATAATCTATGCTATGGGTGAGATAACGAATTTTGCAGGATAATTCTTTAAAAAAATACTTGATTTTTGCCCTACTGCCTGATATTATAACTTAATTTCTACATACTGTGGAACCCCACTCTATATAGTAAGTAATGTGGGAGAACACCTTGATGAGGTGACATACATCTGGGAACCAGCAACGACAAAGCAAAGAGGTGTGAGACATTGTGGGAAATTCCTAGAGCTATAGGGACTTTGATTTGGACGCATCATGGGGATTTGGTGGCGTGGGAGACAGCTAGCTTGGTGACTAGGTGGGGGAGGGCGCAGCCTTGAATGGCAGCTGAGGATTTTATATTTTGTCTTGTGGGTGGTGGAGTCACTGAGGAGGTCTAAGGAGAGAGGAATTTGGTCTATTTTTGCTTTTTACTTCTACAAGACGGTAGAAGATAGCCTACAAGGGGATAACACTGACAGCCAAGAAGATATTTAAGAGGCTCTTAAAATGATCCAGATGAGAAATGATGCCAGAGGGGGAAGATAAGGGAATGGAGGGAGATATATTTAGGGAATGGAATCAACAATCAACTGAGGAGCAGTTGAATATGGCCAGTGATTAACAAAGACTAGGCCGTTGAAATGTCTATGTCCAAAAAGTCGCTTACTTGGTAATTATCATTCTAGCTGGAGTATCATTTTTATATTTAGACTGCAAATCTAACAAATAATCCCATGCTTCCAGCTCCAAAGGCTACAAAATACCTTGGCCAAATTGAAACATAAATTAGTAGATGGTGCTCCTATTAATTTTCTAGTCCCCAACTTAATCACACATAAAATTTTCCAGTAGTTTCGAAATTCCAGAGTCGTTAAGGTCTGAACCTTTTAGAGAGTTAATTTTACTGCCATCTCCTCTGATTCACAAGGCTGATTTTAAACATGGCCTTTTGATGGGTTGTAAGTTGGTGATAATGCCACAGAAAACATAGATCGATAGCTTGAGGATAAAGGAGACAACAGAGGAACCATATACCAGTTTCTGATTTGTGTAAATATCAGCCAGTGCTATTGACGAACTAAACAGTGGATCAGAGCTGTGAATTCAAATGCCTGCACAGTCCAGGCCAATAGCAAAGTGGAAAGATTTAGGTATGTACACGTTGATGTGTGATGAGAGCTGCAGGAAAATGGAAATACACATCTCAAGAGACAGCTCCTACGCCCTTCCAGCCTTCTGTTATCCTGCAGAAATGCTGGTCCAAGGTTACCAGATATTCTGGGTTTTTTCAGAGCTAGGTGAAAACTTGGCTAATATTTTTAAAACTCAGCAACCAAACTAACCATGTCTGACAGACGCATTGAGCCCATGACCCATCATTTTGTACTCTTGCAATTCAAATTACGGTCCAGGGACCAGCAACGTCAGCATAACCGGGGGGCTTCCTAGAAACGCAGAATCTCAAGCTCTGCTCTAGGCTGGCTCAATCAGGATCGCCATTTGTAACAAAGTTGTTGATGATTGGTGTCCACGTTCAAGTGCGAGAAGTACTGGCTTCCATCTAAAATATGACACAAATGAACTTATCTAAAAAACAGAAACAGACTCACAGACATAGAGAAGAGGCTTGTGGAGGAGGGGGGTTGGGGGAGGGATGGATGGTGAGTTTAGGATTAGCAGATGCAAACTATTATATGTAAGATGGATAAACAACAAGGTCCTACTGTATAGCACGGGGAACCATATGGAATATCCTGTGATAAACTATAATGGAAAAGGTTATAAAAAAAGAATGTGTATATATGCATAACTGAATCACTTTGTTGTACAGCAGAAATTAACACAACATTGTAAATCAGCTACACTTCAATTAGAAAAAGAAAAGTACTGGCTTCCACGACCTCAGGCACAGAGCCTGTATTGCAGAAACTCTCCCTCTGTGTCCAGAGCAGACATGCAGAAGAGCATATTTCTGTTACCAAGGCAGAGCACGGGTTGTTTTTTGGAGACAAGAGAGGTAGCACCCCGCTCCACCAGAGGCCCTTTTGAGTTGACTCCAGAGAAAGGACACAAGATGTCTTCTGAAGTCCGCACGTCCCTGGTGGGGTGGTAGGTGTGCCTTTTGCAGGGTCGGGACTAAGTTGAGGCCAGAGACACTGGCTTCAGGTGCAAAATTTAAGCGGGGGGACCCAAAACACTCTGCAGTTGAGATAATAATACAAAAATCCTTTCATGCATTATTGCATTCACTGATTATTAATAAAATAATCATTTGCATTATTGTGTTAATTACTAACGAATGTTAATAAAATTGTTCTTTAAGGTAATAATTTTAAAAGTCAAAATTAATGCCAAATAAACCCCCATGATGAACAAAACATCAAAATTCTCATCTTGTCTCCACCTAGTTCCAGCTCCACTTCTGTTGATGCCATTTTGAATATTTCTATAACCTATTATTTCCTGTTATTCAGACTTGTCTCTTAAAAGCCACTGAACAAGACGTGTAATTTCAAACCTATAAAAATAAATGTAATACAAAAATGCTGTTCCAGTTAGAAAAAGGCTTCATTGTAACCCCAGGAGAGTCTAAGATGCTTCAGGTTAACAGGCTGTATTTACTAGTATCATCTTTGGCTTAGCCGGGAGCCGACTAGCCTCCGTCCCTCGCCCACATTATCTGAGTGCCAAACCGGGAGCTGGAGCCACTTTATTAAGGAGCAAAACATTGCTTTATTCTTCTGCTTTGGAAGTCCAGTAACTTTAGAAGAGGAGATAGGCTGGAAATGGGCCGTGGCAAGCTGGCAGGAACAAAAATAGCTGTGAAGCTGCCTTTGTGTGTCGATCTCACACGTTGACTTCCGTTTCACGGCCAGAACCTGGAAGTGCCCCAGGGTCCAGAAAAGATGAAACTCGAGGTGGGAATGAATGAGTGACCGCTAGGCGTGTTTCAGTTCCTGTCTAGGGAGTAGCAGCTGAAGATAGCAAGAAAATACTAGCTTTTCATACCGACTCTATGCAGAGTCCTGTGGGAGGAAGAGCTGACCAATTGTACCCTGAACGGCAGCTCTGGGGAGGCAGTTCATTGATTTTCGTGTGGCATTCACGTAGAGTGTCGGCTAGGCTCTTCTTGCTGATGGCTTTATGAGGAAGCAGGCGAGGTATGGGGTGAACCAGATGGGCTTTTGATGTGGCATCAGAGTGCATCCCAACTGTTACTAAGCTAGCACGTAGCACTAGCACTTAGCTGGGATCTTAACTCCGTGTCTGCGCCATCCCAAGCCTCAACTTCCTCATCCTTGCAGGACCAGTACGAGATCATAACAGTGACATTCTTTAATATGTGACCTAGCATGGAGCCTGTAACCTAAGAGGAGGCAACAACCATCCTTCCCAACCAACCAAAAGATTCCAAAGATGGGGGTTCTCTCTTTTATCCCTGGAACCCAGCAATAACTTTTATTTGCATAGTAGATTCAACGTTTCAAAGCACTTTCCCTTAAAACAATTCTATTGTGTCCTCCCAAGAGTCTAGTGAATTAGGGAAGGCAAGAATTATTATCATTATTTTTAAGTGGAAAAACCAGAACAGCTGGTAGAAGATAGTTCTTCTGACTTTGAGTCCGATAATATTTCCACTACTCTGCCCTTCCTGTTTTACAAATAATAGGGACTCGAGGCATATTTGTTGAATATACATTTTCAGGGAACTACCTGAAAAGTCCAAAATACAGATGTTCTCATTCTTCACCAGAAAGTTGCTGGTGGTGACAAGTTATTAAGTTGCTTAAGGTGAAAGAATTTTTTATATATCTTTACTTTTTTTACAATGTGGTGTTAATTTCTGCTGTACAGCAAAGTGGCTCAGTTATACATATGTGTTTTCATATTCTTTTCCATTATGGTTTATCACAGGATATTGAATATAGTTCCCTGTGCTGTACAGTAGGACTTTGTTGTTTATCCATTCTATATATAATAGTTTGCATCTGCTAATCCCAAACTCCCAGCACTTCTTTATGTATCTTTGAATCTCCCACAGTATCAAGAAGTAGGTGAACATAGTAACTGGGATTAATTTTTCTGGTTGACTGATTTATAAATGATAATCGACATACGGATATTAGATGTTTGCTTACATTAGATGTTTGCCCATGTTTTCGTAAACAAATGAAAAGGAGAACGAGGTTATGTTCGTGTCAATTAGAGTAAAGTGTTAACACTCAACCCGGAGCACATAATCTGCTACGGCCACCACCACTGCAGTCCCATTGGGAGGGTTTTGTACTGACATAGCCAGAGCTACCTCCCTTCTGCCCGGGCAGTCAGAGCTCTTTGGGAGTTCATCTTTCACAAACACATTAGAAATACTGAAGCCATTCTATGGGTCAGCGCTGAATTTAAGGAGCTACATATCAACTTGAATCAGACTGATTACAACTCCTCTGAACGTAATTGGCAAAACCTAACTGCATTCATGTTTTATTAAAAGCAACTTTCATTACACAGGCGGTGCTGTCAGAAAAATAAATTACATCTGCAAGCACTTAGGTATAAAATTTTGCAGATAACTTCCAGTCGTTGGTAATTTTATATTAGAAACTGTTTTTCCAATACATGCTAAAACTTTGTTCATCAGTATTAAGCACGCTTTACCTACCACTCTTGGAATATTTATAGGATTTGTAATATAACCTTTTTTTTCTTCTTTAGTGATTTAGTAAACTGTTTTCCACCAACTTTATTTTTGGCAGCGTCCGTAGGCCCTTTGGAAACTATAAATTGGTTTGCATTTTATATTCCACTGTTTACCATTCTCCCCCCTTAGAATAGATTCCAATCCTTTTTATTTTTTTAAGTTAGTGGTAGGTGTTGGCTGCAAAATAAGTGAGTTCTACTTGAAACTACAATAAATCACTCATATAACCTTACAGATGGGAAAAAGTATAAAAAAAGACCTATTTCAGTCTAACTCTGAAGACAATATTTGAGTTTCCACTATGGGGAGATTTGCTGACCGCACCTACAGGGTTCCCCACAAGTTCCTTTTTCTTAATTGTACCCTTAATTTGCAACAATGTGATTTTGGTATATTTGTCACCACTGCCATATGCAAAGTTAGATCTTTGTATTACTTCAGAACGATTTTTCAAGCAATGAACGTCGACTAACAGTAGTTTCAGAAAACAGAAGTCTTTATTATGAGTTAATTGTAGACTTAAAGGAGAATTGCAAAGATAGTACAGAGAGTTCCCATATGCCCTTCCCCCAGCATCCTCTAATAACATCTTACATAACCATAATACATCCGTCAAATGTAAGAAATTAACATTGGTACGGTATTTAACTAACCTATAGACTTCTTTCAGGTTTTCCAAGTTTTCCCACTAATGTCTTTTTCTGTTCCAAGATTTGGTCCAGGATACCACATTGCGTTTAGTTTTTATATCTTCTTAATCTCCTCCAATTTGTGACAGCTACTTAGCTTTTCCTTGTCTTTTATGACCTGGAACCTTTTTTGAAGAGTCCTGGGCAGTTCTTTTCTATAATGTTTCCCAGTTTGGGTATGTGTAACGTTTTTCCATGATTAGGTTATAGTTATACTTTACTGGGAAGAATACCGTAAGCTGAAGTGCACTATATCAGGACACTTGAAAATGCTCTATCTTATCACAGGTGCTGTTAACCTTAGCCACGTGGTGGTAACCGCCAGCTTTCTCCACTGTGTACTGTTTTCCTCTTTGCAATTAGTAAATATTTATTTGAGGGGAGATAGTACAAGACTATGCAAATATCCCACTTTATACATGTTTGCCCACTGATTTTAGCATCCATCTGTGGGTCTTGCCTGCAGCAGTTTTTACTGTGGCGCTCTGAGGGTGATTGCCTATTTTCTTTCTTCTTCCTCTCTATTAATTGGAATTCTTCTGGAAGGAAGAATTGTCCTTTCTACCCCACATCTTTATTTGCTCATTTATCTATTTATCAGTACAAATTCAAGGATAGCTATTTACTCTTTAGGTTATAGCAATCATATCATTATTCATTTTGTTGCTTAAATTTTTCCTAATGCCTTGGTCATTGGGAACTTTTTCAGGTTGACTCCTGTGGCCTTTTACTATACACCTCTTCCTTTTTTTCTGAAACCACTTCTTCTATTTCTGGCCCCACAATATGCTCCACGTTCATCTTGAATGTTCCTTGCCCCAGCCCTGCCATGAGCCACTTTTCCACAGAGCCTTTGTTCATTTTGCTGGAGAATGATATTTAGGTACTAGGAGTCCTCACTAATACTGGGATGTTACTGTTTTTACACCTTCTCAGGAGACAGAGCTAAGAAATGGGTATCTGTGTATGTACACTAACCCACGTGCACACACTTATCTATAACAATTTCTGTATCTACCTATCTGCATATAAATTTTAAAAACCAGGAGTTTTACTGATACTGCTGACTCTAAACGAGCACCACGGGGTTTATTCTAGCCTTGTTCTCTTCCTCATATGTAACTTCCTCCTCTGACAATGAGAAACCCGTTTCTCACTCTCTACCATAGATTTACTTATTTCTCCAACCCTGGTGTACATAGAAAGCGGTTTCATAATTGCTAAGCCTGCCCTGGGAAAAACTAATTTACTAACTAGAGGACAGTGTCTGCATGCGGTTCTTTTCCCCATTAGCCTTATGGGATCCAGTCAGAACACTGTTTTTCAAAGTTATTTAGATTTGTTCCTTTCTTCCCCACTCCCTTCAGTGTGGTTATTATTTATTGGTAACCAAGTCTGATTCATTTGTCACAGGCTGTATTGCCTCTCAGGTTCTCCCCACAGCCTGGCTGTTTCATTTTCTTAAATTTATATACTAACTAACGTTCCCTCTTTGTGGCATGCAGTTCTCCAGGCGTTGACGAATGCATGGGAATGTGTGTCCGGCACTTGCAGAACAATTCCATCGCCCGCAGAATCTGCTCATGCCGCGCCTTTGTATTCAACCCGCCTCCTCGCTCCCCGCTCCCGGCAATCAGTGATCTGTGTTGAGTCCCTATAGAAGTTTTGCTTTTTTCCAGACTGTCCTTAAATGGAATCATATTGTAGCCTTTGGGGTCAAGCTTCTTTCTCTTAGCAAAATGCGTTTAAGGGATGTCTGTGTTTTTTGTGTCCATCCAGGGTTTGTCCCTTCTTTATTGCTCAGTAATGTTCCACCAGATGGATTTATCACATCTTGCTTATCCATTCACTAGCTGAAGCACACTGGGTTATTTCTCTCATTCATCATGTGTTCAGTGTCATAGCTTAAATACTCTTACCCAAGATTACATGACTTTCTCCTACGTTGTCTTCAAGAAGTTGTATAGTTTTATGTTTTATATTTAAACTATTATATGATTGCATCCAAAAAAAAGTCCAAGTGTTTTGCTGTAGTTCCCAACCGTGAACGTGGAAAGTAATTTGCAGGCCAGCTCAGCAGCCGCAGCAGGTCTGGTGTGGTAGCTGGAGAAGCTTTGGCCCATCTTCCTCCCTCTGAGAGCTTCCGAGGGGAGCTGACTCTCAGCACGTGGAAAGTCTGGGGCAGAGACCCAGGTCTCCTCTGGTCATCCCTATATTAGGACAAAATATCCTATGTTTTCAAATAACTGCACACAGATACTGACTCAAGTTTTTTGAGCAGAGAACGAGATCAAGAATATTGCTGTAGACAGAGAGCATCCTTAGAATACAAGAGCGTGAAGCATTGGAAGGGGCAGGGTTTCAGAAGTGGCAGATCGGGGGAGCCAGAAGCCTGATAATTCTCCCAGACTTACGGGAGAATCATCCCTCTTTCTACCCACATCCAAGCCTTCCCTGAATTCTCCAGCTCTGACTCATCCCACACCCTTACATCCATCCACAGCTTTCCATATCTTCTGCAAACCCTCTGGTTCAAGAAATGCAGCAAGAGCTGTATCGATTTCCTAGTCCTACCTTAACAAAGCACCACAAACTGGGTGGCCGAGAACAACAGAAATGCATTGTTTCACAGTTCTGGAAGCCGGCAGGCCAAAACCAAGGTGCCAGTAGGATCGTGCTCCCTCCGAAGGTTCTAGGGAAGAGTTTGTTCCAGGCCTCTCTCCCTCTCTCCCAGCTTCTGGTATTTCCTTGGCTTATGGCGGCATAACTCCAGTCTTCACGAAGCATTCTCCCCAAGCACCCAAATACCAAAATCTATTTTAGTCAGGGATCTCCAGAGAAGGAGAACTAGTAGGTGATATATGGAGAGAGAGAGAGAGAGAGAGAGAGAGAGAGATTGATTTTCAGGAATTGACTCCTGCAATTGTGGCACTGGCAAGTCTGAAATGTGCAGGGCAGGCCAGCAGGCTGGAACCTCAGGTAAGAATTGACATTGCAGTCTTGAGTCCGGATACCACAGGGCGGCAGGCTGGAAACTCAGGCTGGGTCTCTGCATTGCAGACTTGCCACCAGGCAGCTGCTGGTCAGCCTGGAGAAGGGGGCCATATCAGGGGCTCAGCGTTGGTCTCCATTGCTGGGCACCCAGCAGTGGCTGTAGCCAAGTCAGCCTTGGTAAGTGGAAGCCCATGTTGCTGCATAACCTCCATCCCTGCCACCGTGGCCACTTTCGTTCATGAACCCATTGGGTGACGACACAGGTGGCTGGGGAGAAAGGCTGACTGGTATCTTCAGAATGGGTCACCCTTCAAGTAATAATCTACCTGATTATTAAAATCCTCCTCTGCTGAGGTCACCCTTTGGTGAACATTCACATGAGACAAATACCTTCATGCTTTTGCCCATTCAGAGAGGTCTACTCCCATACCTCTTCCCCAAATTTCCTTGTCACCAATTTTCCAATCATTCTTCTTCCAAGTCCCTGACCATCCAGCCAAACCATTGGCCACTCCATGGCCATGAATCAGTATATAATTGTACCTCTAGCCATTTCTTCTTCCAGGCAAAGTGAACAACGAGGAGTACTGCTCAAAGTTCTGCTCACTGGGAGGATTTTCCTTCACCGCTTTCTGGGATGTCTGAGAACTGGGCTGTAGTGATTTAGCTGTTTACGTGCCTGCATTGCATGCAGAACCATCTATCGACCAAGCCTGAGTTTCCTCTTCCTCTGTCAGCTGATCACTGGTTGTATGGACTCCCCGTGAGGCCGTCAGTGCAGGCTGGGAGGGAGAAGGCAGTGTAGCAGAGACCATGGTATTTGGGTCACTAATTCATGTAACTTACTTGTGCTTTCAGGACCTGCTCAGGCCCGATCACTGTATACCGTTTCTATTTGACAATGGAGGCCTGCTGTGCACACCCAACTTTATGGCTTGGTGGGTCAGATGGTCAGTTCATGATGGGCAGCTCAGGTCATGTAGAAACCTAGTGGCACAGGGTTGTGCGTTTAGTCTTTACATAAGGCCCAGTGGTAGGACTAGAGCTCTTTCTCATAAGGGGAGCAGTTATCCACATAAGACAGGCTTTGCTCCAAAAATCCTAAGGAACTGTGCTGTGATTGACAGGCTTGCCACTCCAGACAGCATCCGTACCTACCACTGCCACTTCAAGTACCATTGGATCTGCTAGGTCATGTGGTCCAAAAGGCAGAGCAGCCTGCACGTCAGCCTGGACCTTTGCAGAGCCTTCTCTTG
Source organism: Pseudorca crassidens (assembly GCF_039906515.1). Classification (NCBI taxonomy): domain Eukaryota; kingdom Metazoa; phylum Chordata; class Mammalia; order Artiodactyla; family Delphinidae; genus Pseudorca; species Pseudorca crassidens. The sequence goes on along the minus strand of NC_090315.1, from coordinate 30,013,645 downwards.
TTCTGGGCCGCACTCAAAACTAGCATCATTCTGTGCAAATTATATATAGAATGGGTAAACATCTAGGTCCTACCGTATAGCATAGGGAAATATTTCCAATATCCTGTGATAAACCATAATGGAAAAGAATATGAAAAAGGATGCATATATATTCATAGCTGAATCACTTTGCTGTACAGCAGAAATTAACACAATACTGTAAGTCAACTTTACTTTAATAAAATAAATTTAAAAAGAAACTAGCATCTTTCTGGATCATTTGGTAAATGGGCCAGAGTAACATACCCAAATGAGGAATATATTGCCTCAAAAATCCTAAGAGACCCAACTAAGCATGCTGCCTCTTTCTTGGTCATGGGGGGAGGCAGATGCACCAACTTATCCTCTACCATAGAAGAGATATCTTGACATGCCCCATACCACTGGACCTGAGACATTTCACTGAGGTAGGAGGCACCTGAAATTTAGTCAGGTGTATTTCCCACCCTCTAGCACGTAAATGTCTTACCAGTAAGTTTTGAGTAGTTGCTACGTCTTGCTCAGTTGATCCAGTCATCGTAATGTCATCCGTATGATGGACTAGTGTGATGTCTCATGGAAGGGAATGGCCATCAAGATCTCTGCGAACTGAATTGTATCACAGAGCTGAGGAGTTGATACATCCCCAAGATAAGGCAGTGAAAGTGTATTTCTGGTCTTACCAGCTGAAAGCAAAGTGCTTTTGGTGGGTCTTAGAGACAGGGATGGAGAAAAAGGCATTTGCCAGCTCAGTACCTACATATCACGTACCAGGTTATGTGTTAATTTGCTCAAGCAATTACACCGCATCTGGCACAGCCCCTACAATTGGAGTCACCACCTGGTTAAACTTAAAATAATCCACTGTTATTCTCCAAGATCCATTTGTCTTCTGCACAGGCCAGATAGACAGGTGAGTGGGAATGTGATGGGAATCACCGCCAAAGCCACCGCCATCTTGCAAGTTTTTGATGGTGGTGCTAATCTCGGCAGTCCCTCCAGGAAGGCGCTATGACTTTTGGTTTACTATTTTCCTAGGAGGAAGCAGTTCTCGTGCCTTCCACTTGGCCTTTTCCACCATAATAGACCTCACTCCACAAGTCAGGGAACCAGTACGGGGGTTCTGCCTGTTGCTGAGTGTATCTATTCCAATTATGGATTCTGGACCTGGGGAAATGAACACAGGATGCAGTGAGGGACTCAATGGGCCCACTGTGAGGTGGACCTGAGCTAAAACTTTATTGATCCTTTATTGATCACCTGACCTCCATAAGCCCCTACTCTAGTGATAGACCACGGTGAAGTTTTGGGTCTCCTGGAATTAATGTCAGTTCAGAGCCAGTATCCAGTAATCTCCAAAAGGTCTGATTATTTCCTTTTCACCAATACACACTTAGCCTGGTAAGAGCCATAGGTCCCCTTGGAAAAGGACGGGAGTGGAAACAGGCAGGTCTCGGGTACAAACGTCCACAGTACTCTCCCCAGCTACTTGGAGGGAAGCAGAGTTGACTTCAGACTCCCCTGGTCTCTTTCCATCCTACGAAACATGCACTTTCTGTTCTTGTCTTAAGAGTGTAGCTGGGATGCAGCAGGATTACACATGTGCTGCTGTGAAACGTGAAATCAGAGCCAGGTGGGACCTCCCCTGAGAAAGGCTGCCTATAAATCGTAAAACCCTTAAATGAATAGCTTAGAAGCACAGGGTTGCCTTGGGTTAGGGTTAATTGTGTCGGGTACAAAGAGTTTTATGTTCATAACTGTCCTTCTAGCCTCTTCCTGATTTTCTGAAAGTTATTTTGCTCGAGGACAAATTTGTATTTGCTTTTCTCACAGCGATCGGTTTGAAGCTGAACTCTTTTTCAGCTGTTGGGAACTTGTAAAGGGCTCAATATCTATAAGATTTTCTCTCTCTGATGCATCCGTTTCAGATACATCGAAACAGAGTTTGAAGTTTTTGGGGTTTTAAAAACATCTTTATTCTCTTTCTGGAGTATTGCTTCGAACTTATTATTTTTGCTCTGATTTTTTAAAGCCCTCAAAACTGTTTTTTTTTCTTTCTTTTCTGATTCATTCTCTAGCACATCCTCTGCTAAGACTCTAACTTCTATATGTCCGTGTTACGTTAGAAGCTGAAGTCCAGGGTCTAAGCGCCCAGACTCTGTGTTCAGCTAGACTTGAAAGCCAAGGCCAGCTCATCCATTGCTACTTCTGTGACTTGAGACCAACCATTTAACTCTGCTCAGTTTCCTCACCTGCAGGATGGTTCTGAAAACGTCATGGCTTTTGTGTAATTTAATGAGATACCATGTACAAAGTGCGTATTTACTTAACATAGCAGTTGAAAGCACAGGCTCTGGAGCTAGGCTGCTGGGGTTCAAATCCCAGCTCCACCTTGGGCAAAAGTTCTCTGTGCCTCAGTTTCCTGAATTGTAAAGGGGAACCCACAATTGCCTTTCCACATTGGATTATCATGAGGATTAAATGAGCCAATATATGAGAAATGCTTAGAGCCACGCCTGCCACATAATAAGCCATCAGAAAAGTGTTCGGGGCTTCCCTGGTGGTGCAGTGGTTGAGAGTCCGCCTGCCGATGCAGGGGACACGGGTTCGTGCCCCGGTCTGGGAGGATCCCACATGCTGCGGAGCGGCTGGGCCCGTGAGCCATGGCTGCTGAGCCTGTGCGTCCGGAGCCTGTGCTCCGCGGCGGGAGAGGCCACAGCAGTGAGAGGCCCGCATACGGCAAAAAAAAAGTGTTCGCTCTTAAGATTAGAGAAAAGTAGTCAAAGAAGTTCCCAGCTGCAAAGCTGTCACTTCTGAAATAATCTGCTCATGATAAAATGGACTTTTCTCTTGAAATGAAACACAAGTCGTTCTTATCACTCCCGTTTTCCCTTCTTCTACAAGGGCAGCTCGCCTGGGCATCCAGAAAGAATGGTAGGAGGCAGTACAGAATGAAACCTGTGAAATGTCAAGGAAGAAGCTACAGGTTACCCCATCCACTGCTTTATAGCCAGGGTTACCCACATATAATCACAGCCTGGACTGGATGAAAACGGCAAGGCCATAGTGCCCTCCAGGTAGAGCTAAAAGTTATCTTATTTTGGGGGTGGGGATGGATAAATCAGGAGTTTGGGATTAACATACACACACTCCTATATATAAAATAGGTAAAAAACAAGGACCTACTGTATAGCACAGAAACTATACTCAATATTTTGTAATAACCTATAGGGGAAAAGAATTTGAAAAAGAAATATATATATATATATATATATATATACACACACACACACACACACAACTGAATCACAGTGCTGTATACCTAAAACTAACACAACATTGTAAATCAACTATATTTCAATAAAAGGAAAAAAGAAAATACGGCAAGGCCATAGTGCCCTCCTGATACAGCTAAAATTTCTCTTGTTTGCAACCGAGAATACTGGCCGGTAGAAAGAGGAGAGAATAAAGAAATGTCATAAAGAGAAACAAAAGTTAGACATCATGGCAACCTGCAAGTAAAGACCGAAGCACTTCTGTCTCTGACTTGCCACTTCCTGATTCCTTTGTTATTTCTTGTTCTGGGAGAGACCCTTGCACCTGTTCAATACTATCTCCATTGTGCTCGAGCTGGTCTAAGTTGATTTTATTCCTTGTAAGCAGAGTCTTGATGAAGCGGTTTTCAACGTGAATGTGTTGGGTAAGACAGAATGGCATCTCTTATATCCCTGTAAGATGTTATAGCTACTCAGCAAACACTCATTCAACGAATGGTGGAGGCTAGCACCATCCCACGTGTGCAGCCACATAGGTAGAATAAGGCAAAACTCACATGTGCCATAACATATTGAGAATTTTCTCCACCTTAAATACTATGACTCTAAAGGGTTTCTTCTTCTTGCTTACTCTGGCTGACACACTTCTAAATGTCTCCATTAGTTCTAGCTCTGCTATTTATATAAATGGAGTTGGTGAGTGAAGGGTTAAGCTAGAAACAACACTAAGTCCTCTAGTTTACAAACATTTAATTTCTTGGAATTCTCCCCTCATTCCTCAAAACCGGAAAGTGACATCTGTTGGAAAGAAGTCCTGGAAGGGCAGAGTCCCAGGATTAGCTCCCATCATGAATCACACCCCAGAAATGACTAGGGAGGGGCCAGCATGACACAGCGGAAGGAGTGTGGCTCTGTGCATGGGGCCACCTGGCTTCCGGGAAGGGTTCTCTACTAACTCCCCATGGAACGTTGACACTTCTCTCTGAGTCTGTGTCTTCGCCACTAAAATGAGGGGCTGGCTCTTTTCATGTGTCTGTGCCTCAGATCCCCGTCAAAGCCCGGGATCTGCCGGGGCTCAGGCAGGTCAGCCACAACGAATGGGGTGTGCAGAACTGCGAGACCCATACGATTTCTAAAGGCTCCCCCAGCTTCTTGCCGAAACAGGCAGCTCAGATGAGACTTTGCTCAGGTCTGATGCCTGGGAGACTTTCAACAGGAGATGAAATGAGATAAAATGCCTTTGGGTACAGCCTAACAGACTAAGAGTAGCCTTACTTTCTGCTGGGATTCTGCCATTTCCCCTGCCTTCTTTCTTAGAGACATATGATCACAACGGAATTTTTCAGGGTTCCCAGGTACCGTCTTTCAGTGTGTAATTGCTAATGAAAGCTTTAAATGTAGAGAAGCATAGATCCTAATCCTGAACCCCAACTCTAGCCCTTCGAGCCGTTTGACTTTGGATTTGGTCTCCCCAGGCCTCAGTTTCCTACTGCAGTGGGGATACTTGTGACACTTGCCTCAGAGGGATGTAAAGGGAGAAGATTGATGCAAAGCACGTATTCCCCTGACCAGCATTATAGCTCAGAGCATGTCAGCCAGCGTCACCTTCTTCTCCTGATACTAATAGAGTCCCACGCTGACCCCACCATGGCCTCCGAATAAGGCAGCCAGAGAGGCTGCTTGGCGTGGGACCCTTGCTTTTGCTGGAAAGTGAATACCTTTTCCTGACTCAGAAACAACCAACACACACTCCTAAGACCCGTGATCTGAGTCATGGGAAGAGACACTGAAACTACTGCATTGTTTATCTCCAAGCCCTTATGCAATAGTTTTCCCACTATTTTTAAGCCCTCTGTCCTCTTCCCCCTCCCAGCCTTCCCTTTCCCCAGCTTCAGCCCCCTACAGCCCAGCTCCTTGTTCAGTTCAGCTATTTCAGTTTGGGGTTGAATGGTCTAGACAGGAACCCAAAAATGCACAGTCTGCACACCGGTCCCCCACTGGGCCTCACAATAATTCCAAACAGAGCCCACGGACGTGAGACTGATTGAGAGAGGAACTTAGGTTCCATGAGATCATCGCTCTGAAGCACATACCACAGAGCCTGGCACAGCGCTCAAGACATTGTCAAAATGCAAGATTATGGTTCTCTGTAGGTATTCATCCCCTTGGCTTTTACTTTCTTGGTCTTTTCTATTAAGATAACATTCTGGAACCATGGCCACTCTCTCAGCAACCTTGGAACAAAATAGGAAAGACAGTCTAGTCTGATGCTGGTGGGCTTCTCCAGCCCTTGACGTAGTTTTGGCACACACCGCTGGGTCCTTTAGCTGCCTTATCACCTACAACCATGAAATCTTGGGGGCATAGAGCAATAAACACTGATTCAGCTCACGTGCCTGTGGGCTGGCCAATCTCATTCTCCTCCTGGAACAAGGCAGCTCGTCTGAGCATGCTTTTCTTATAGTGATGGTGGACGTGCAAGTGTACGTACTCAACCACATAAATGCATCCTGTTTCTGCCACATCCTATCTGATCAGATGTCATTGGCTGAAACAAGCCAGGTGATCCTGTCCAAGGTTAAGGGTGAAGAAGTGTATTCCTCTCATGAAAGTGTGAGAGAGAGTGACACATTCTGAAAATAATTTAATCTACCCCGACACTCCAGATTCCATGAATTCCTGCTGTACCCCTACACCATGCATCTCTGAAATGCTCATAGGTGATGCCTTGTGGGGTAGACGCAGAAAGGGGGGAAACGGGCCTTCCTTGTCCCTCAGCCAGCGGGGGCAAGACCACCTCAGTGTTGACATTTTGTTTTCAGTTTCCCTGCAGCTACTTAATACTCTCCTGCTGTTGCGTAAATGGACATTTCACATCTCCTCCTAAATTTAGAAAGTTACATGATGGCAACTGAGGCTTCTACTACTTTGGCATCTTGGAGAGCTCCCAGTGCCTTTCAAGACGCTGCTCATTTTATTTCCTCTTGGATGGCTCCCCAACATCTCAAGGCCCCCGCTGCCCCACTTCTATGCTTCTGCTCCGTCCTTTGCATACTCTGTCATGGCATTTGTCTTGCAGTTATTATCCCTGTTGCTTCATCAGCCCATGAGATTAGTGTTTCTAAAGGTATTAGCTACTATGTCTCTTGGATCAGAAGTTTCTGGGGTGCATGTTCCCAGACCCCTCTGTCAAAAGTCAAATACAAAACATTTAACAATTGGTAGCGGATGGTACCAGTCAGACAGAATACTACTGCCCTAGCAAGGGACTTCAGAGCACCTGACTCTGCAAGGCCTTATTCTTTTGTTTGCTGAATGTGGGGAGATCCAAGGGATCCTGCGTTAGGGGCCAGAGCAGCTAGTATGGGGAGGGAGAGTTCCCAAGAGAATTGGGAAATTTGGTATTTATCAACAATTAAAGAAGTTTTTAATATTTTGACAATCACTTCAGCTGTCCTGGTGTGTTCCACTTGAACCAGCCATGATCATGCTAGTCTCATGAATCATATTTTTTAGGGTTAAGCCTCAGGAATCCACATTTTTAATAAGTTTCCCAAGTGCTTAGATGCACATTAAAGTTCTAGACCCATTGAACTTGTAGGTCAGCTCCTTGGAGATGGAGGTTACCTTGTTTGTGTCTCAAGTTCTATGCCCAGACTAGCACGTAGCTGTCCCTATCAGGGCAAGAGCTCTCATAGAACAGCCCATCATGGCTGGCTAGCCCTGGTGTTCCATTAATCTTTAAGTCCCGTTCAACACATTTCGCTGACTGCTTTCTCCATTTTCCCAGTGCTAATTTCTAGTGGAGAGTCCAGCTTGTCTTTTGGGATTACATAATACAGGTCAAGATGGCTGACCTATTGAATGAGCTTTCTTGGGGGTCAGGCAAATGGGAGGAGGAGGAAGAGGCAGAAAGAATAAGGAAGCAATTCTAGATGGAGGGAAGAACAAGTAGAAAACTCATGAGGTGGGAATGAGCAGGACACTTTCAAAGGATGGAAAGGAGGATAGTGAAGCTGAAGATTTAAGAGCAAGTTGGGGGGACAGTGATGTGAGATATATCTGGAGGTAGGAAGGGGCTGGAGCCAACAGAGCCTTATCAGTCACGTGCAGATATCAATCCCAGCTCTGCCCCTTAGAAGTCATATCATTTTGTTATGTGACTTTGGGCAAGTCACTAAACGGAGTTCTGGTTTGGTCATCCTTAAAATGGGGATAATAATACCAAATTCTGGATTGGGAAATACTTTGAAGTTACTGGTACTTAAAGACTTACTTGAGAAAAGTAATTGAAGTATTTGCTAAAGAGCATACAATGTATCCAATCTTCCAAACCAGAAGCTACAAACGCAACTGCCAATGAGGACGGGGCAGGTACCATTCCTGAGTGGAGAGGGCCAGAGGAGACTGTAGGGCATTGGACAGCACACGCCTCATTTACAGAAGGCAGGTGCTGCCCAGATCTGGTCAAAGGTTGCCAGACACTCTCTTTTTTTCTTCCCTAAAATTTGAATATTTAGATTCTTATATGGTATCTCTTGACTTAAAGTACTGGCAACCAGCCAACAAAAAATTTTAAACAAAACAACAAAACCCTTCAACAGGTTGGATTTGGTGGGAGAACTGCCATTTTGCAACTTTTCCATTGTAAACTCTAATATCTGTCTCTTGATTACAGCAGCCCTACAGAGTGCTGTGTGCCAGGACCTCTATGTCCCGGACCCCTACAAACTCGCTTTCATTGAACTGCACTTTAGTATTTTACTACCAGCCATTGTCAAGGATAGCACTGAAAGGGTCAGACAAAGACAAATATCATATGATATCACTTATATGTGGAATCTAAAAAAAGGGTGCAAATGAACTTATTTATAAAACAGAAATAGAGTCACAGATGTAGAAAACAAACATATTTACCAGGGGGTAAGGGGTGGAGGGATAAATTGGGAGATTGGGATTGACATTACACACCACTATATATAAAATAGATAACTAATAAGGACCTACTGTATAGCATAGGAAACTCTACTCAATACTCTGTAATGACCTATATGGGAAAAGAATCTAAAACAGAGTGCATATATGTATATGTATAAATGATTCCCTTTGCTGTACACCTGAAACAAATACAACATTGTAAATCAACTATACTCCAATAAAAATTTAAATTAATTAATTATTTAAAAAAGAAGCCCCCATGAAGCCCGTATGTTTTCTGTAAGGATATTACTGAAGGTATTATTTTCTTCATCCTATGACATCTTTTTTTTTTTTTTTTTTTTGCGGTAGGTGGGCTTCTCACTGTTGTGGCCTCTCCCGTTGCGGAGCACAGGCTCCAGACGCACAGGCTCAGCGGCCATGGCTCACGGGCCCAGCCGCTCTACGGCATGTGGGATCTTCCCAGACCGAGGCACAAACCCGTGTCCCCTGCATCAGCAGGCGGACTCTCAACCACTGTGCCACCAGGGAAGCCCCCCATGGCATCTTTTTTTTATGAGAAAATAATTAAAATGTTTTCTTTGGCCTTTAACCTTAAGAGTTGTACTTATTGTGAGCAATGGGATTTTGTTTACAAATTTGTTATACACCAAAAGTCATGCAGATATCTTAATACATAGAAATGTCTTTGCATTAACTTCTAGAAACCTAGGAATAAAACTTATGACTTGCCTTTAGAAAGTGGCCCACATAGTGGTAGCTGGGTGGGGACATGCGTCTGGTTCTGGCCAATGAGTTGTGAGGGGAAGTATGCTATCTCTGAGCTGAAGCGTTTAATTCCTGGTTTGAGGCCCTCCAGAGCTCTCTTTCTCTCTGTTAAAGCAGCACTTTGAGATGGCAATTGCTCTGTCATCTGAAGTGTGAATGTGAGAAGCAGAGCCTTCAGTCACCCCTCAGTGGATATAAACACAGATGAGAAATAAACTTTTGTTTTGTTAAATCATTGAGACCTTGGGGGTTTTTCTTATTGCAGCAAAACTTAACCTGTCCTAACTGATACATAGTTAATAAGTATCAAATTAAGGGTTTGGATCAGTGTTGCCTTTCTCCAGAGCCCTTAGCCACTACCTACTAGTATACAACAGTAATCGTTAATACCATTCACTGCACAGATAAAGTCAAATGTAAGAATATAGATAAAAGTGCTTTGTAATCTGTGAACACTTTATAAACATTTTATAAAAGCACGTGATGTTATCAGACTTAATGATATTGATCTGGCCTCCTTAACGAGGCTGTAAGATCTTTAGGGAAAGGGATTCTTTTCTTAAGTACTTTGAGATCTTTCATATTCCTAGAGTATGCCTGCCTTATTATACGGCACCTTACAAGTTCTTAAATAATTCTTGTTGAATGGTAGTTAATAGGCGATGCAGAGGATCAAGAAAATAGTTTTGTGACACAGAATCCCTTTATTTACTGGGCCTCATAATAATAGGAATTTGCCTGTTAAAACTTTGGAAGCAAAACTGCTTACCTTTATAGAGGACAAAAACCAGGAGGTTTCTAGCAGCTAATGTTTGGTTCCTAAGGAAGGTGTAAAAGGAAAGATGGAGGTCAGGATGGACTGTTCCTGACCCCAGGGATGAGAGATGGAAGTAAATCATGAATATGATCACCACTGAAGCTGAGAAAGAGCTATTAATGTCATGTAATCAATTTCAAAAAGATACAGTTGCACTTAGGGTATTTAAACCTTGGAGGTTTAACCTAAATCATACTTGTCACATGCACACAGTATCACTAATGAGCTTATGTAAATATTTAATCTTCTCTATTTGCATTACTCAGCCCAGTCTATCTCACCAGCCTCTTCTCCCAGCCTTCTCTAATACCATAATCCAACCTCATAGAACTAATCTGGTTTCCGGAGCTCACCATGCTCTTTTATGCCTCCCACCTTTACATATGCATTTGCCTGTTTGGACTCTCATCTTGCCTTCTCTCTCTACCCACTAAACATCTACACGTCCTTCAAGGCTCAGTTCAAATACATCCTCCCGCCCCACCCCACCCCCTCTTCGGGAAACCTAACCTGAACCTTCTACAACTACCCTTCCTAGTAGAATTTTTAGCATCTGTTTCTATGCCCCTATTGCATTTTGCTAACATTCCATAATTCTGAATATTACATTTACTTGTTTGACAAACTTTTATGAAATATTACTATCTGCCAGGCATGGGGCCAGGTGCTGAGTATACGGAAATGAATAAGAAATTATACGTATTTGTGATAGTAAGTGTCTCACTTTTTAACTCGCAAGCATCATGCATTTGCAGGCTTGTAAACGATGTGTTTTCTTTATATCTGTGTTTTCTTTATATCCTACTTCTGCCTGCAACCATCAGGACTGTTTTGGAAGTGACAGAAATGCAATTCAAGCTGGGTTAGTTACAAAAGGGAATATATTGGCTCATGAATTCCAGGAAAGTTGACCATTCAAACTTGGTGAAAGTCAAGGATGGAGCCTTATTTTAGGAACAACAATAATAATGGTAAGAAATAATGATTTGAATGCTATTCAGAATCTCTCTCTGTTTTACATTCCAGATTTTCTTTGCCTGCTCTTTTTATTTTCACTATCAGCAGCTTGGCTTCTTTGGCATGGAAGGAAACATGGTCACCAAGACCCTCGAGGTTTTATGTCTTACAGCTTTTACCGCTGATGACAGATGGCTGATGTTTCTTGGTTATAGACTGAAAAGTCTCAAAGTAGGATGCTGATTGGCTCATCCCTGACCACTTGTCCAATCCTAGAGCTTCCCAATGTTACCAGGAGATTAGAGAACTATGATTGGCCTGGTTGTCTCAGATGTCCACCTTCAAACAACCAAGAAAGGCTGAAGGGGGAAAGTACTGTAATCAGTTTCTCAGGAGAAAAGGGTGATGGTAAGCAGGTAGGCATCATTTTCTATGCCACTGATTCTGTCATTCATTCAACATTCTTTGTATGCTTATTATGTTTAAAGCATTGTGCTAGGATGAGCTGGGGAAAAGAAATAAAGGATATGCAATTTCTATCTGATCATTTGGTAAGAGAGGCTAGAGAGTCAATTTTGCCTACTGGTTAGGTACTCGGGATCTAAAGCCAAAACGCCAAGCTGAATATCCTAGGTGTATGACTAACAAGGCTGTGACCTCAGGAGGCTTTGATTTCAGTCTTCTCATCTGTAAAATGGGGATAACGATCACAGCAATCTCATGGAACAGCTGTGACGTTTAATGAGCCACATGTGAAACATACAGCATAGTGTCTTGCATGGAGTAAGTACTCGATGAATTTAGCTATTATTTCGTGCATGTTCATAAGTCAAGGCAGAAAGAATTCTGTTTTGAAATGACAATACATAGAGCTGAAGATCCAAAAGAATCCCGACAATTAATACTGACAGTGGGGCCCAAAGAAAGCATCATACAGGAAGAATCATTTAGTTTAATCTTTAGCAGCTGAACAGGATTTTAACAGAAGGGACAGGACATAAACGACATTTAAGAAAGATGGATAACTCAGGAGGAAACAACGGCATGGGTCAAAATAAGAGGATGTGAAATGAGCAGTGGAATTCAGAAGTCTGGGTTTATACAGGGTTTCTAGAGCCTAAGATTCACATATATAGAGAATAGGAGATGTCACTATAAAGGAGGTTTGGACTGAGACTGTGAATTTATTGAATACCAACCTAAGGGATTTCAATAGTTAACAGGGAGTCATTGAAGGTTTGGGACCCAGGAACTGAGTAACAGGATCTAATTGCACATTTGTCATTGAATAAAGACTTTTATTAGAGCCTAAACTGTTGGAAAAATGAAATAGAACTCTCTTTCAGTCTCATCTATTTTTCCATCTTTGCTAGACATGGGTGCAGAGAAATATTTATCCATCACTAGAAAGCAGTATCATAAGGGCTGTTGTAAATGGCAACCAATACTCGTTCTCAGTTTGGGAAAGCAATAGGAATAGTGGGGACTGTGGCAAATTAGAGACTGTGTGTCCCTCAAAAGGGAACAACCACTTCTCAGATTCATTAAATGTTTAACATTTACAGGCCCAGTGTTAGCAAATATTCTGATAGTTCTAGAAAAGCTTAAAATCTAGATTTTTGGGGGTAAAAACCTTGATTTCTTTTTCATGTTGGCTGAAAAAAATTTTTAAGTCTGTAGACTAAATAAAATATATCTATGGATTAAATTTGTCCAGTTTGAGAGCCCTGGATTCAAGTTGATCCAGAATAAGTATAAATATTGATCTGGATATCTGGATACCTTTGCTGTTATGACCATTCCACAATTTTTGCTAAAAGACTTAGAAATGAAAACAAAGAAAGAGAATGCCATGCACCGAAAGTATTGGCAGTAAACCAAAAAAAAAAAAAAAAAAAAAGATATTTGAAGAGCTGAAGTTTTCCAATGTAAAATAAATTAAGATTAAAAAGGCAAAAAAGGTATAGAGAGAGCTCATAACAGCCACAGGTAGATTTTCACATTTAAAGCCATAACCTAGGAGCCTGATTTCTAAATCAACATGACATTTTCCACTGAGGCTACTTAAGAAAAGATTAAGGTCCAGTACAATGGAAAGAACTCAGGCTTCGGCATTTGAGAGATCTGAGTTAAAATGACTAATTTTGACAGGAACATTTATAAGCTTATAAGTGTTACCTATAGCAGCTTTCATACTTACTTATTGCTAAATAATGCTGCAGATAAGCAACTACAAAATATGGGTATTATACAATAGTAAGCATTTATTGTTTATGCACTCATGGAGCTCAGGTGATTGTGGTTGGCCTTGCTCATGCTCTTCCAAGTTTACTCTGTTCCCTATGTCTCTCATCCTCCTCCTTGCATAAGCAACAGAGCATGCCCAGGACCTTCACATGGTGATGACAGAGGTGCAGGAGAGTAGATAGAGATATGCAAGGCCTCTTAAAGCTTCTGCTCACATCTGGCACACCATCACCTCTTTTTTTTTTTTTTTTTTCGGTACGCGGGCCTCTCACTACTGTGGCCTCTCCCGTTGCAGAGCAGAGTCTCCGGACGCGCAGGCTCGGCGGCCATGGCTCACGGGCCCAGCCGCTCCACGGGATGCGGGATCTTCCCGGACCGGGGCACGAACCCGTGTCCCCTGCATCGGGAGGCTGACTCCCAACCACTGCGCCACCAGGGAAGCCCTACCATCACCTCTTTTCATCATTTAATAGAGGGCATGGATATGGAGAGGCATAAAGAATTTTTGCAGTCTACCACACACACCCAAACTGGAAACAGCTCAGATGCCAACCAACTTAGAATGGACAGATAAATCAGGGGACGGTCCCAAAGTGAAAAATATTACAGCAATAAAGGAGATGAATGTGCCAAGGCTTCACTCAGCAACATGGATGAATCTTACAGGCTTGCTATTGAAGTAGAGAAAGAAAACATAAATGAATAAATGTAATATGTATCTATCCCCATAAAGTTCAAAAAGAGACAAGCTCAACTACATCGTTTATCGATACTCATACAGGTGGTAAAACCATAGTATAAAGGAAGAAAATGACTATGAGAAAAGTTGAAATAGTGGCTCTACCTGTCTGAGCGTCCTGATCAGAAAGGGACAAAAGGGGAGCTGGAGATTCCTTATACCGACCTGAACTGTAGTTACTCAGGCAGCTGCCTTGTAATTACTTAATCTCTGCATTTATAGTTTAAACATTTTTCTGTATGAATGCTATATTTCACTATATATTTTTTTAAGTTCAGTTCTAGATCAAAATGAAAAAAAGTTATGGATTAGGGGACTTCCTTGGTGGTCCAGTGGTTAAGACTCTGCGCTTCCACTGCAGGGGGTGTGGGTTTGATCCCTGTGGGGGGAACCAAGATCCCACATGCAACGTGTCATAGCCAAAAAAATAAAAATTAAATTTTAAAAAACTTATAGATTAAAAACATCCAGTTTTGCTACTTAAAAATGGTTTGGGAGGGGGCTGCATCAACTCTGAACCTCCATTTTTTACTTTGGTGACAGCAAGTTTATAATAGCCACCCCCGTCAAGCTTGTCCTAAGGGGTAGATGAGAAAGTGCCTAAGAGAGGATCATTAAAAACAAAACAAAACTTAATTGCTGAAGACGAAAATATGTCTTTGACATCAAGAAAAGGAAGAGACTAATTCTGAATCATGTTTCCTAACAACATTTTTTGTATTTTCTTATTTCTCTGAAAGGGGAAAAAAAGCAGAGGAGGGACTTGTACTCATGTCTATTTAATTCCAAAGTAACTAATTTGAGGGGAGATGGGTCCCAATAACCAGAAAACACCCCAATTCCCAAAGATGAGCCACAAGGCAGTGTGGGAGCCCCCCTGGTATATTTGGGGGACCCACCGGAATACAAAGTACTTAAGCTCATCCCCCTATCCTCCCAGCGTGAGGAAAATGAATCCAGAAAGCTTCTAAGTGCATAAATCAGACCCATCACGGTGATCATCTACACGGAGAAAGCTCAGGGCTGCCCTGGAGAGGAGCTCGGTGTGGCCGGCCACTTGATGCAGGGCTCCCCGCTGCCTGCCAGATGCAGATGGGTCCTCATGGGAGGTCTGCCCCTACAGCAAATGGTTATCTTTAAACCCATCCTTCATTTCCCCTCTTATCAGCAGAGGAATGTGGGGAGGCAGTAGGCATTAAGTGTGAAGGCATTTGGGATTTTCTGAGGGTGAGGGTGTCAGAATGGGGGGCTTACCTGCCTTCAACGCCTTCTCAAAAGAGGTGAGTGTGACCTGCCACAGTGGAATTCTCTGGTCCAGCAGAAAGTGTGAGCCTCAAAGACCATACAGATACTATTCAAAAGAACTAGCATTTTTGAGTCATTCTTGTTTGCAAACACTGTCTTAAGACCTTTGCATGCACGACCTCACTGACTCCTCAGCCACCACTTTCAGTTAACAGTCAGGTATTACTCTAACCCACTTTTCAACTTCAGAGAAAAGGGAGGCCGGGAGAGATGGTAGAGGAGCTGGAGGTGACACAGGTAAAGTGGAATAAGATACCGCTGACAGGTGTGCCCCTGCTGGTAGGCAGCCTTGCTCTGAGCAGTGATGAGAGGTGCCAGGGGGAAAAATGGGTACTGGATGGTAACCGTGGCCAACTTGCCAGCCTTTATTCAGTGGCTTGGTTTTTACACAGGCATCGCGCGCGCACACACACACACACACACACACATTCAAATTTAAGTATAAAACCCATTCCAAAACCAGCTACTTTGATTCGCTACTCTTTCAAATCATTTGCTCTAATATTTACTGGCACAGAAAATTGAGAAATTGACAAGCAGCGTTTGCTGTCCACCAGGGTTCCCGGACCATTTTCCAGCTACTTTTTGGGTCCATGAGTTGTGTTTCATCTGCTATCAAATTTGCCCTCTCTCGCTAGAAAGGGACTTGTTGGAATAATCATTGAGAACAGGTACAATCCTCCTAAGCTCCTTGGGGCTGGGAAACCTTTCCCACCCCTCAGTCCCACTGTTGCAGCTGAGGGGGCCTGGTTCTCCCTACTTTATAGAGAAGGGGAATTTCAGGGAGAACCTTGGGCTGGTTTATTTTTAATTGTTGACCTCCGAGGCCTTCTGTTTGCATCTGTTTATTAAATCGCCAGCTCAGCTGTGAAATGCCCTTTATGATGTTGTTTTATTGGTGGGCCATTCGGGGACCCAGCGCCACACAAACAGGATAAATATTTTCCTTTGCAGCCCACACCCTGTGTTGGGGGCCACGGAACAAGGGGAGCGGGATCGTTTGTTTACGAGCTCGGATTCATTCATTACTTGGCCAGGAGCTGTGAAACGTAAATCTCACATTCCACAGGACAATCCCAGCACCAGCTTGAGCTCATCTGGAGGTGTGATGTTCCACTCAAAAGGTGGCTCTTAATTTTATTGACCAAATTTGGAAAGTGGGAGTTCCAAAATTAAATCGAGCCTTTGGTAAAGAAGTGAACATTTAAGGTTCTCAAAGACCTGGGGTGAGCGGTCACATGGCTTTATTATTTTTTTTTTTGCCCCCCTGCAACCCCCAACAAAGACACTTTGAACGCCAGCGGTGTTTACAGCATAAAGTGAAATCGCTGTTTGCCTCATCTTCTAGTTTCAAAGGGTTTGATCTCTCCGAGATAGGTTTGTCAGTATTAATTATAGCCACCTTTACTGAACACTTGGCTCCCTGCTTTAAATATATTATCTCCTGTAATTCACACAGCCATCTCCGAAGTGGCCATTATTATTGCCCTCGTGTTATACGCTGGAAACTAAAGCTCAAAGGAGAGGAGGTTTTTGCCTTGGGCCCTAAAACCAAGATTCAAATTAGGAGGTTGGAGTTAACATATACACACTATATAAAATAGATAACTGATAAGGAGCTACTGTGTAGCACAAGGAGCTATACTCAATATTTTGTAATAACCTATAAGGGGAGAGAATCTGAAGAAAAAAATATATATATATATGAATATATACATATATAACTGAATTGCTATGCTATACACCTGAAACTAACATGACATTGTAAATCGACTATACTTCAATTAAAAAAAATCAGCAGGTTTACCCTGACTCCAGAACCTGGGTGCCTCAGCTGCCCTGCTCTCCTGTTCTCTCTCTCTGCCATTTCTGTGTAACTAAAAAGTTGACTTTTCTGGTGCTTTAGAGAGAACTAAAGTTTCCGACAGTGACTAAGCAGCTATGGACTGCAGATTCAACCCACTCTGTTCATGCTCAACACAAAAAAGGAATCTGAGTTGCTGAAAACTTTCAAAAGCTACATACTGTCCTCACGGCTGGTCTGCCCCCCATAGCCAGGCACAGGGTCCGCAAACAAGAAATACCTTTAACTTCAAAAGTCATCCTTGAGGTTCCTTGCCCTCCTCCCTTGCACTCTCTTTATGCCTGGCAGGAAAGGGTAAATTCAAATGCAATGAGACAGAGAATAGGATGGCACCGCGCATCCGGGGCTCCACGGGGGTGTTTACCCACAGAATGAGTGGGCCCATGTCAATATTTGGACATGGAGAAGGCCTGGTTTATAATTGTTCAGACTTGTCTCTGAATTGGGCTTTGAAACACGCATTTGCCATGTTTCTCCGTGGCCTCATTCTTTTCGGAGGGGAAAGGCTATTTAGGGAGATTTTCTTTAGAAAGGTTGCTGGGGGCAGTGAAGAAATAGGGACCAGTTCAGAATATCCCAATGTGATATGAAAAAAAAAAAAAAATGTAAACGATGTCACAAAAGCTCTGCCGTCGAGAAATGTTATTGTTGGTTGAATGGTAGGAACCATCTGGGTCTCTTTTAATGACTGGGGGCCCCCTCTGTGGATGGTACAGATGCCTCTTTTGTTATTGGTGAGATCTTGTAAATAGTTAAAATATTTACCAAAGCACCTCCGAGCTGGAGCTATCCCATTTTATTATTTATACCTTTTCAGAGGGACAAAAATGGAGGTGTCCACTAAACGTGATGGATTAGGCTTATAAACAGCCATTATGGCCGTCAAACCTCGAATGTCAGCTTCTCCTTTGTGTCTGCGCATTTCTAAGCTAACCAGTGATCCATGCATAAGATAGGAGGTTAAGAATGCTCAGAGAAAGGAAGGGTTGGCTCCAAGCAAGATGTATCTTCTGCTGATTAGAAATACAGCTGTAGGAAGTGAGGGGGATGCTGGACAAGAGGCGAGAAAAGGGACGTGCATGTGCGTGCGTTTGCGTGTGTGTGTGCGTTTAGGCAGAAGAGAGCAAGCCGGGAGGTGCCGAAGTCGCTGCAACCCGACACGCTGCATTTCATGTCTCCCAACTGGAGACTGGAAACCTGCAAGGCTTCTACCTGCCAAGCATCCTTCAGCTGTTTCCTAAACTGATAGCAGCTGGCTTTTGTTTTCCCAAGATAAAAATCAGGAAATGCAAAAATTAAATAGGATTTGAGAAGAAAAAGGATGGGCCCTCCCCTCCCGGGTAAGAGGGAAAAGGGCGAGCCAGCAGGTAACTAAGGCTTGTAGACAGAAGGCGCTCCCATCTCCTTGTAATTAAGTAAAACATCTTAAAATGGGACGGAGGCAACCTGTGTGGCAGGTGATCCGCGTGACGCCTAGAAGCTGAACCAGAGTGACTTACTCCCAAGAGTTAGACCCCAAATACTAGATAAAGTTAGATTTAAGGAAAGACGATATTTTAAAGTCAAACTATTTATAATTTATAATAGGATACATTCTCGGTCCCATTAGTGCAAGAAAACAAAGTAACTTTTCTTGCAGGTAAAGGGGGTAAATGTAAATTATATTATTGTTGGCCCAGGACTGCTGCACATGTGTTGGAAACAGTTTCTGTCAAAAAGTGGATTCCATTATATTTTTACTCTTAAATCCCAGCTCCTTTAATCTCCTAGAGTTTGTCACTGATTTCCTACCATACCACAAATTATGCCTGCAACTTAGTCCCTTGCTCTCTTAAAAGAGCCTGTAAATTCAGAGGCAAACAGCTCATGCTTGCTTTAGAAAGAATCGGGCTCCGGGTGGCTGAAATATCATCTGGCGACTCTAACCAGAAATTAGACTTTTAATTTGGGTAGAATAGCTTCTAGGATCGAATTAAGAAATTATGACCTCACTTATTTATTTATTTACTTATTTTGGGGAGTTGGGTGAGAACTTATTGATGTAACAAACAGAAAATTATATTTCTTCACAGCTTCTCAAATAAAAGAGAAAAAACATTTAGAGACCACTAAGAACCTAACAAACTTCCCCCTCAGATTAGTAGCCAAGGGGCTGCTCCATCCTGAGGATCCCTCCTTGAGCCCCCTTTGAGCAACTCCTCAGAAATACCACACCCCTGCAGTCAGACCGGTGTCTATCCCATTAGTATGCTGGTGCATTAACTAACTTGCCTCTATAAATACTGGGATCTGAATCACACCACTGTTTTGGCTAGAGACTAAATAATTTTTCTCATCAGTATCTTTGGAGAAAAAAGAAAGAAACACACACACACACACACACACACATTTTCTAAACATCTTTCTTACTCAGGCTATACTCCTTGATATTACAAGTAGATGATATGGCTCAGTTAGAAGCACCTTCTATAAAATGGACATTCTTAATAAACCTCCTTTAAGACAGTAATGTTACTTTAAAAACGTAACATGTATACACTGATGTGTATAAAATGGATGACTAATAAGAACCTGCTGTGTAAAAAAATAAATAAAATTCCAAAAAAAACCCAAAACTTAACAATAAAAAACCAAACAACTTGATTCAAAATGAGCAAAAGATTTGAATAGATATTTCTCCGAAGAACAGATACAAATGGCCAATAAGCACATGAAAAGATGCTCAACATCACCGATCATTACGGAAATGCAAATCAAAACTGCAAGAGATACCACTTTACACCCATTAGGATGGCTACTATCAAAAAAATAGAATATGCGTGTTTTCAAGGACATGGAGAAATTGGGACCCTGGTGTACTAGGATTAGGATGGCTAATTAGGATTAGCCTACTAATCCTATTAGGATGGCTACTATCAAAAAAATAGAATATGTGTGTTTTCAAGGACATGGAGAAATTGGGACCCTGGTGTACTACTGGTGGAAATTGGTACAGTCACTATGGAAAACAGTATGGTGTTTCCTCAAGTAATTAAAGATAGAATTACTATATGATCCAGCAATTCCATTTCTGCGCATACACCCCAAAGAATTGAAAGTAGGATCTCAAAGACATATTTGTACACCCATGTTAATAGAAGCATTATTTGTAATAACTAAACCATGGAAGCAACTCAAGTGCCCATCAGTGGATGAACGGATAAGCAAAATGTGGATAAACATGCAATGGAATATTGTTCAGTCTTAAAAAGGAAGAAGATTCTGCAGTATGTTTACAACATGGATGAAACTTGGGGACATTATGCTAAATGAAATTAGCCAGTCAGAAAAAGATACATACTGTATGATCCCACTTATATGAGGTACTTAGAATAGTCAAAATCATAAAGATTATATGAGGTACTTAGAATAGTCAAAATCATAAAGACAGAAGGAAGACTGGTGGTTACCAGGGGCTGGGGGCAAGGAATAACAGGGAGTTATTGTTTAATGGGTACAGAGCTTCAGTTTCACAAGATGAAAACAGTTATGGGGATGGACAGAGGTGATTTTTGCACAACGATGTGAACATATTTGATACTGCTGAATTGTACACTTAAAAATGGTTAAGATGGAAAGAAATTGTTTATCAGGAAATACATAAAATACAAAGTGTAAATAAAATACATATGTGTAATTTAAAGAATAAAAAATTTTTTTTAATTAATGAATTTATGTATTTATTTATTTTTGGCTGTGTTGCGTCTTTGCTGCTGCATGTAGACGTTCTCTAGTTGCAGCAAGGGGGGGCTACTCTTCATTGTGGTGCGCGGGTTCCTCATTGCGGTGGCTTTTCTTGTTGCGGAGTATGGGCTCTAGGTGCGCAGGCTTCAGTAGTTGTGACACACGGGCTTCAGTAGTTGTGGCACGTGGGCTCAGTAGTTGTGGCTTGCAGGCTCAGTAGTTGTGGTGCACGGGCTTAGTTGCTCCACGGTATGTGGGATCTTCCCGTACCAGGGCTCGAACCCATGACCCCTGCATTGACAGGCAGATTCTTAACTTCTGCGCCACCAGGGAAGCCCAGTAATGTTACTTTTTATTCACAATTATAATACATTATAATCACAAAAGCCTAACCAGGCTCACTTGATGGTTCCCTTGGCAAATTTGAAAATGCAAACACGCTACTATGCCTATGTTTGATTCCTGCTCTACTTAATCTCATGTACTCATGAATGAAATAGAACTTTCAGTAACTCGGAAAAAGTTAACACAGCAAAAAGAACTTGGAAAGTTTCAAGCAGTTGTACCAAACAGTTTAACATTCTATATGATCATACAAAAATGAAAGACCTATATGTTACACATCACATGGTTCATAGGACCCATCAACATAGCCCAGATGTAAAGAGCCACTAATTGTATCACTTCCATGGCCCTTGCTTTCCTAATACACACACACACACACACACACACACACACACACACACACCCTAAAGTACCACACTGAAGTCTGAAAGAAAACACAAAACTTTCAGAAGCCATGGTCTCCCGTCCTCTTAGAGAGCTATGGACAATTACTTGGAAAATGGCTCTCACTACACAAGGAGACTTGTGTTCTCACTGATACCTCCTCTCCTTCTGTCTACTCTGAAGCTTTAGATTGTTCCTGAGAAAAGCCAATTCCAGAAGCCCAGGAGACCTCTGTCCACTATCAAGATGCAGAACGGCTGACCTTTTGGTCACCAGTGAGGAAAATCTCAAGGTAGGGCTGTCAGATTTAGCAAACAAAAATACAGGATATCCAGTTAAATTAGTTTGAATGTCAGATAATCAATAAATATTTTTTTATCATAAATATGTCCCCTTTTGAGATATACTATCTGTCAACACTACTCCAAGAAAGTCTGACATCAGATGTATTTCTGCTGGAGATGCAAGATCTAGACCCAGAAAGCAGCCTGGAGCCTAGTGACTCTGGGAGAAAGACTGACCCTGGGCATCTTACTTCTTACTTTATGGCTCTAAATAAGAAAGAGGGCACTGAGGGGAATCACATGACCAGGTCTCTCAACCATACAAAACAATTCTCGGAGGGAAGTGTCTCAGTGAGGGACAGGAGGGCAGAGGCAGACCATTGGAGGCTGTCATCAGCAACTAACTAGAGCTCCCAACTAGTTTAACACAGTAACTCACTATTCCTCACAATAACCCAAGGAGGTAAGACTCTTATTGCACCCATTTTACAGATGAGGAAACTGAGGCACAGTTTCCAGGACCACACAGCTATGGAACAGAGATTGCAACTCAGACAGTCTAGTTCAAGATCTTCTCCTTAAAATAAAATGATACCAAACCCTAACATAAACAGTTTAATTTTCAAAAAAACTTCCACTGTGAACGTATGCTGAAATTAAAATGGCTACTTCCTCATTTCCCCCATGCACCCCAGGCCTCTGCCCTGGCATTGTTGGGGCCCCAGACCATGCTTGGTCTGCCCAGTGAGGAATCAGGGCTGAAAACAGAGTGGGGAGGAGTATGTACGTGTGAGCCTGAGAGAACAGGACAGTGAAGAGCCCCTGTGATACCTCGTCTGAGTCCCCCTACCACCGACCCCCTTTCTCCCAACCTACAGGGGCAGAGAGCAATAAAAAGTCTGAGACTGCAGACCCAAATGAAGAACTCCGGCCAAAAGTTTTTCTAATTTAAAGACCACCCAGGTGTGTGCTGGTCTGTCCCCATTTTAGGGTCTTTGCCTCTTGCTTTCCAGCAAGAAAAGAAACAGATGTGATGCCCATTCATACCTAATGGAGACAGAAGGGGAGGGAGGAACCGGCGGTGGGGCAGCGGGGAGGCTCGGGGCTGTCTTTGGCCTGCACATTCTGTCTTGAAGGACAGGGACTTAACTTCCATAGGATCTAAGCCTGTGGCTGTCATCTGTCAACTCAAAGTCCGGCACATGGTAAGCGATCGATCTATGTATGTTCAATTGAATTAAAATTAAATAATGCAATCAAAACTCTTGGTGGTGCCCAGGGAGTGGGTTTAGGACTGGCCTAGCCTTGGGATTTGGAGCCTGACAAGATGAGTTTCACTTGGTTGGAGTTACCATTTGATGGGGGGCGGGGGTGTGTGTGTGGCTGGCTTCCCCTCCTCCCCTCCCTGGACTAGCTCTGTTCAGATTGTCCTAAACAATTATCCCCAAAGGAAAAAAAAAAAAGCCCTGTTGAACAAATCCTCCACTTTTGTCTCCTCTGGGGCTGCAGCCTGTGGTCCTTGCTTATTCAGCCCTCCCTCCCTCCTCCCGTCCTGTGCCTGGGACATTCTGTGGTTATGAGTCAATGATCAGACAGGGAAAGGGCACGCTTACCATAGGGGAGGACGATTCAGTAGGGCTCTGGGCTTTGATGCTGGCTCTCTTACATCCTGAATGCATGAAAGGCTACGGGAGGGAGAGGAAGAAATATAAAAGCAGAAAGGAAGAAAATGTTATTAAAAAAAAAAAAGTTGAAAAAGGGGAGGGGGGAGTGCCTGTTTTGAAATGTATCATCCACGAGTATCTCTGGGAGACAAAACTAGTTAAAAACTGAATAGAGATAAGCCATCTCCTTCAGTGACTCATCTTCCCAGGGAATAATGGCAAAGAGGCCGTGTTTAGGAGGGAAGTGATGTGCAAATAGCAGTGTCCACAAAGCTGGGGTTAATTACAGGAAGGACTTCCAGGGTAATTGCCGATAAACAAGGCTACAAGCAGAGCCGGGCATCTGGGCTCGGAAGTCGGCTCTCTGTGATTTGAGTAGGTTTTCCAAACACTGTCCCTGCCTCTGGGCAGTACCCAAATGGGTACTTCGGAGGAGCCTCAAGCCAGGACCCTGTCCCCTTGTGAGCTGACCCAGCAGCTCTACCGCCTTGGTCCAGGACGGCTCCTTGTCAGCTCAAGCTCTGAAAATCCATTTGTTAAAAAATATTGGAATAAACTGTTGTCTGCTGTGCTGTTAGGAAATGAACAACCTTAGCCCAAGGAAAGGCACAAAGCACCCCTAAACCATCGGCTAAGTCCAGCCTTGCTATGGAGAACCAAGACTGGTATCTCTGAATGTATTTTTAAAGGAGTGGGTTTCCCCAGGATGTACCAAAAGCAGCTTTGTTTTTGCCTCACGCCCCTTTAAGAGATTAAAACATGCGTTAACATATATAATGTAAGTACAAGTTGTAATGGACAAGCCCCCAAACCCGCCACGTTCTGGGGAGGCTTGGAGCTGGGCTGGGACACCACGGAGTTACAAGGGGGAGGCTGGGAAGCGCTTAGAAATGTCAAGAAAGAAAACCGCCGCCTGCCTGCCAGCTCCCTCTGTAGCTGCTGTCTTATATGAACTGATACAATTTCACAGGATCCTGAAAGAGCACAGTATCTGTTGACTGCTCTGCCAAGGCAGTTCAGTGGAGACTGACACGAAGCAGATTCTCAGTCCAAAAGGACTCCTGCTGGTATTATCTGGAGGACACGCTGGGAGCCTGACAGAGGCCAAGAGTGCCAATGTCAGCTACCAACCTCCTGACCCAGGCCTCAGTTTCCCTACCTGTGAAATGGGGAGGCACCCAAGATGGCGTGTCAGTGTGCTACCAGCCCTCACATCTGATTCTCTGAAACCTGGGGACCCCTCAATCAGGTAATCCACCCTTGAGTGCAGGGACCCTATTTCCCCGTCTCTTTTTTCTACCACCTTGAATGATGTCTTCCCCGTGGAAAGAACTCAATAAAGAAATATTTTGAATGAATGTATGCATGCGTGATTGGGCAACTTTTGTGGCTCTTTGTTAAAAATAAAAGGTCTGTGGGTGGGTACGAGGGGGTACTTTATCTTTCAATCCTATAGAATTGCTTTGAAAGACCAAGTAGGATAAATAATAATATTAGCTAATATTTATTGTGATCAAACATATTACATATTTTAATGATGTCTCAAAACATCCTTCTATGGAAGCAGCTGTTACCATCTTCACTCCATAGATGATGGAATGAAGACTCAGAAAGATCAAGTGATGAGCTATGAAGTGGGAAGTACTGGGTATCAGCCTTGGGGACTCGCCTGCAGAGCCCCATGGCTACGTCTGACTGTGTCCCTGCTCCTAACTTGCTGAGTGTCCTTGGGCAAGTCATTGACCCTATCTGATCACAAGATAGCCCTCTTGAGCTAGGGGACATCCCTGATTCCTTCTAGGAGTGGCGTTTCACGCTTCTGTTCAGCCTACAGTGCCCTGATCAAATGGCCCCTCCTTAGAAACTCCTCCATGGTCCCACTGTGGCCACCCACGGAATCAGCCCCATTAGAGACTGTACTTTGTCCTTGAGTTACATATTTCTTTTGTGATGATTGGAGCCATGGTTCCCTTTCCCACTAGACTGCAAGCCCCTTTGGAGTAAGGATCACATCTGTCTTGTTTATCACTGTACCCCATCCCCAGCAGTGTATCCGCACTACAGTACCTGGCATGAAGCAGATGCTCAGAAAAATACTTGTCACACTTTGATGGGGGCCCCAACGGCTATAAAATGTGCGATTGAACAGGGTCAGCCTCCGTGCCGTAAAGATTCATAACTCCGGCCCCTGAGAACAGCAATGAAAGAACCCCCGGAGCCTTAGAAGAGGACTTTGACGGTTAGAAGCAAGGCAAAACCAAAACACCATGGGCATCTCCTGCTAGGCAAGGGACAAGCAGTATCCCTCCAGTGGGGAGTGAATCATCCTGTAGCGATTCCCTAAGTCTGGCGACAGATGGTTCCTTAGTCTTTTCCTCTTTCTCACACACACTTGGTTGCGGTGGGACTTGGAAGGACAGGGGATCAGGATCTGGAGGCTTTGGTAACTGAGGAACCTAAGCCTGTCTGGAGAGGAGGGGACTGCCACTCGGGATGCACACAGCCCCCAGGAACAGATCGTAGCAACCAAGCATGCCTTGGGGAGGGGGCCGCCTTTCTGGTTGTACACAAGAGCCAATAATCAAAGCACAATGAAGAGGCCTCACTCCCCAGCTGGCTGTGCGCACCCCATTCAGTTGGCAGGGATGGCCGTCTCCCTTTCAAGTGGGCTCTGGTCCCCCTCTGCCGCCTCCTCCTTGCTGGGTCTTTTAGTCACATACCAGACATGTCTCACAGAGCAGACCCGAAACCCCAGGTGGCAGAATCCCAGTTTCATATAAATTAGGCTGGGTAACACTGTTCAGACACATTTTTTTGTCTAAATCATGCAAAAATAGGATTTTCTCAGGGGCATAAATCTGGCCCAAATCTAAACTTGAATGTACAATTGACTGGTATAGTTTATAGTGCAAACGTAGAATTATCTGGAAGACTTCTGCTTCCAAAGAACACAGCCCATTTTTTAGCCAATCTGAAAGAAATGATTTATTTGCCGTCTTAAAAAAAAAAAAAAAAACGCAAAAAGTCGGTGCGTGGCAAAGGGGCCAGATGCAAGCCCTGATTCACCAGAAGAATGCCTCGTGTCACAAGCAGACAGGCATCACCCAGCGTCCCATGAAGTGACCCATCCAGTCGAGTCCCTCCGCCGTGTACCAAGCACACACAGGTTTTGGCATTTAGCCTTGTTTAAGGTAAATGTCTGTTCTGTTTTCCAAAGCAGGAAGTAAGGGTAAAGAAGGGGGAAAGAAAATGGAGGGTATTTTAAAAAGAAAAAAGAAAAAAAAAAAAACTTCACAATATAGTCAACAAAGAATCAAATGCCCTCTGAGTAACTCCTCTAAAAATACAGTACATTTTGCATCATAATAAAGCAACGCTTTGCTGCAATCAGTTGAAGACAGTTTCTTCAACACTTAATGTATCTCAATTCTCTTACGTTCAAAGTCATCAAGTCATCACGATGACCTTGAAGTTTTGACTCTAGGGTGAGAATTGCCTGAGACCCTACAAATTTTATGTGAGACTTACAAGTATGAGAGCCTGCCTTGAGGGACAGTCCCTATTAACCAATACCTGTCCCCACCATCCTATGGAATGGCCTTGGGGAATTTAAAATGACAGGAAAAAAAATAATAGTAATCTCTCTCACAAGTTGTTTAAATTCTCTTGGCAGTTTGCCATCAAACATCAAATTTATTCAATTCGCAGTGACTTCAAAGAGTGCAGAACAACAACCCGGGGGCTGCATTTCTCAAAAAATATGTCAGCAGTAAGAAGGGGGAAAAATGTTTCCTTAGGTAGATATAAAGGAAAATGACACTCTGTACCTACACCCTCGTGTTTGCCAGAAGGTTTGATTTACGGATAAGCTATTTTTTTAATGTAGCATGTTCCTAATTCTTATTCCATGACAGTTGAAAATTGGGCATTTAGGAGTAAAAAGAAAAGATAAAAGGAAAAGAATTAGAGAGAAGAGTAAATTAGAACCAAAGAGGGACCAGAGGAGGTGAGAGGTGTCAGAGGCTGTGAAAGCAGCCAGAAATCTTCCTTTATGTCCTTAGAGGGAGGGAGTTGAAGGATAGTCATCTTTAACCTAGTAAAATGCAGGAGAAAATTAACTTGGCTTGGTACAGAGTTGGCACTGTCAGGATGAGAATAAGAAGAATGTGCTGGAATGGAGGCTTCCATCAGCTTCTTAGGAGGCTTCCCAGGCTCCCTTCTTAGGTGGGTTCGCAGCTCCCTTCTTGCCCCTTCCAGTCAGTTCCCATCACTGCACCATGCTTTTAATATGCTCGCTGTATCAACCACACCCCCAAACCCACTGCTCCTCGAAGCACCCATGATCTAGCCCCTGCTCGCCTCACCAGCCTTACCACTCTGAGCTCTCCCACATCCCGCGCCTACAGTGCAGAGTCTAGAGACCGGCCGCAGGTATCTGCCCCTTGGCTTTCTTCTTCTAGCAAATGCCTACTCATTTGTCTTCTGAAAGCCATTCTTCTAAAAGCCACTTGCTCGTGGAAGTCTTCCCTAACCTCTGAAATGAATCAGGACCCTGGTTACAGCTGAGATTACAAATAGCAATCCCCAAACCTTATCTAGTCAATAGTCATGTTTTGGTTTTGTTTTGGGTCAATATTTTTAAAATATGGAGATTTCACATCAAAATCCAGATTATCAGCTTTTTTCTTTTTTGTTTTTTTTAAATCAGAAGCTCTACTAATGCTGGACTCACATTCCCTGGCAGTTTGGCCAGAGGGATGGGGGAAGGTAATAGTTGCACCAGCTGTTTCAGGGAATTTTCTCCAAAAGTAGCATTGTTTTCAACAATATTTTAATGAAGATATGTTAGCATGACTATGGTTTAAATGCCTTTGGCAGCAAGACTGAAGGAATCTTTGAGTATCTGTTAAATGGCAGATGACTGAGCAGAGGCACTGTCCATGGCGGGAGGCATGGGCTTTTCACAGCTCCCAACTCTTCAAGTTATGCTTCTCACCAAATTGTGCAACCAGAAGGGCGAGCTCAGACCTGTCCTGGTCACTGCCGAATCCCTGGTACAACCATCTAAGAAGTGTACTCTCTGGTAGAAAGGATCACTTTGAAAATTGCTGGTAAATCCAGTGATGCTTTCTAGGACAAAGGACCAACCTTGCCACTTACATGCCCTGTGATCTTGGGCAAATCACGGAACCCCTTCTCATTTTATAAATAGGCTGGTTATGATATGATGACAATGATGTTACTGACCCTTCTCTCACAGTCTGTTGTAAGCATTAAATGAGAATATCTAAGTGAAAACACTATATCAACTTAAAATGCTAATACAAGTTTTACTTATTCTGATGGTTATGGCCACTAGTGAGCATTTACAACATTCCCTGTACTATGCAAGCCACTTTATAGGCAATATCTCACTCACCTTACGAGAAGACCCTGAAAATTACCCATTTTATAGATGAGGAAACTAAAACTTAGGTTATATCATTTGCCCGAGATCATCAGCTGTTATAAGACAGACCCAGATCTGAACCCAGCTCTGTTGAATGTTTCCAACAACATTATAGTGCTTAAAAAAAACTTAAAAATCACAAAGTGATCATTGTAGTTGCAGTTGAAACCTTTACATGTATTGAGCTATTTCTTGTATTGTGAGCAAGCCCTGTGATAAGTACATCGCACGTATTAGCTCTTCGAACAACAGTCACGAGGTGGGAAGCTGTTTTGTCCTCTATTGTTCTTGGCTGGCTGGATATGACAGAATATCACAGGTTTTACTGCTCAAGAAAAATGATGACAAGTTGAAATTAACCAAAGTTGTTAAGTTTACGAGAGTTTATGGCTACCTTATGGGTTTTATCTTCCACTGTATTTCCAATATTCAGCCCAATGCCCAACGCACAGTAGAGCTCAATTAATATCTGTAGGCATTACTATCTATGGGATAAGAGAATGCATGAGCAAATGCATGAACACTGCTTCCCCTTAAGAGGTGCTGTAAACATGATTTGCCTGAAATCACACTTACACTATTAAACATTCCACACTATCCAAACTTTGCTCTAACCTGTTACAGAGACCCTTCTATACCTTCCAGGTTATTCACTAGAGTAAGATAAAAATGGATTAATTCCCCAGGATCTACTCCCCGTTAACCCAGAAGTCTTTCTGCAACCAATATGGGGTTACTATATACAAGATGTGTATATTTTATTTAACCCCACCAAATCTATTATTACCATCATCTCCATTTTTCTGACAAAGTAGAAGCTGAGAAGGAGGAAGTAATTTGCCTAAGATGCCACAGCTATAGGAAGGGAAGCATTAGAATATGAATCCAGGTTTTGCCTGGCTTCAGAACCTCTGTTGTTGACCTAAAGGCCATACATATGTTTGTGGGTGGGCCCTGCTCTCAAACTGGGTTCTAGAAATTTACAAAACTAAAATTGCACCTCGTGAATGAGCATTTGCCCATTCAGGTCTGGGGAACTTATAAAACAGTTCAGCTCATTCCCAATCTCACTTGTAAAACCTCTGAAAAAAGTATATAGCCCTTTTTAACACTGTTTTGTATTTGTAAACATCCTTAAGCTTCAGGGTCTGACATGATGTCTTCATATCAATCAGAATTTTCAAAAATCCTTGTTTGTGATTGTCTGTTCCCTAAGCATTTGTGAATAATTTTCTACTGGGGGGTGAGGAATCTTTCTAATTAAGATAGTATCTTTCCAGTTGTTCAAAATCACTTAATTTAGAATTTTTGATATTTCATACAGAATCTGAGCAAAATTTATTTTCTGAAAGAATTTTAAAAGGCTAGTAAGCATATTACTCATGTAAATAAGTTCATAAGGGGGATATACAAGTCCTTTAAGAGAGCAAACTCTTTTCAAGCAATTTAGAGACACCCTGTCATTTGGTTGGTGTGCTAATTACAAATCATTCTAATTGATTCAATAGTCTCCCCAAAGACTTCCATAATGTACTAAGCAAACACTTTATTAGCCAAGCTGAGTTACTGTAGGTTCTTAAAAGAAAAAAAAAAAAAAAAACAGCTTTCTTGACAACAATATCAAGTTAGAATTTTTTACTACTAGAGAAGGGCTTTTTCTTTGATTTTATTCTCAATGGGTGTTTGTTTCACTGTTTTGACTTCTTGCTTTTATTTAAGGAATGCTAATGTGAGACAGAAAAGAAGAAAATGGACTTGGTTCCTTTCCCTACATCCATCTTGTCTCCCTTTGTAGGAAACATCTGTTGTTCATTCTTGACCAGGATCAATTCCCCTTTTTTCTCTAACAGTCCTGTCTTTTTTTTTTCCTTCTTCTTTTGGGAGTCACCATATCTCCATTGTCTGTCCATGTAGATTAGATAGATGGACCCCCTGCCTTCCCAGATCCAGGATGTACATATGACCCAAGCCTGGCCAAATGGCATGTTCTATTCTACACTTTGTTCCTTATGATGGACCCAGGATGGGCACATGTTTCAAGGCGGGCCAATGAGAATGAGTGCCGGTTGCACTAGAATTGCTAGGCTGGGAGGATGTGGTCCAGGAGCCTGAGGGGCACCACTGCCAATGCAGAGATGGAGACAGAGAGAGGTAAGGAGACTCCTGATATTATTATTTAATGCTCTGGATTAGGTTGTGGCTAAAATCATTTGTACCCCTGGATTTCCCACTCCTATGGACCTATACATTCCTTTTTTATTTTCTTTATTCTTAACGTTCTTTAGGTTGTGTGTATATTCACTTGAACGAATATAAAAGATTTTTTTTCACTTATGGAATCGCTTAAAATAAAAAAAATAAAATTTCTCCATGTATATAACTTTTTCTCTTTAGTAATAACTTCATATACACTATTATACACAGTATACCAATATACACTATTGTGTATATCATATACACAATATACACTATTATATTTAAAATAGATAACCAACAAGGACCTATTGCATAGCACAGGGAACTCTGCTCAATATTCTGTAATAGCCTAAATGGGAAAGAATTTGAAAAAGAATAGATAGATGTATATGTATAACTAAATCACTTTGCTGTACACCTGAAACTAATACAACATTGTAAATCAACTATGATCCAATATAAAATAAAAATTAAAAAAAAAAAAAAAAGACTAACTTCCTCCGAAATGGTTCAAATTGAAAATGCCAACAGGTCATTTATATCACAACTAAAGACTCCCCGACTGACTTTTAGTCTAAAAACTTAGGTAAGCAAAATATTTCACATTATCTGTATTTTCCGTCATTTTAATTTTGATGTTGAACCTCCATCTCCTCCTTGCTTAGTCTCCAAGAACTACTTCCTTGACTTGAGGAATCCCTTGAGCCTCCTCAATGAGCCTGAGATTTTGGAAATAAAAGCCGTGGAGCTCTGCCATAAATCACCTCAGAGCCAAGGAAGCACAGAAACTGCTTCCTGCCTGTTGGGGAAAGAGAATTACTCAACAACAAACACAAAGTTCATGAAAAACTATAATTCAATGCAAAGAAATACTCCACTGCCACTGCCTCAGAAAATTAATTTTGCCCAATGGAGAACAGCGCGAATGCAGCAAGTTGGCCATCAATTCTTCAGGAAAAGGTGATGGTAACACCCTTAGGAAAAAGATAAGACATTTGAATCTTATTATAGCCTTGGGTGCAATGGTCATTGTCCATTTCTGGGTGTCAGCTTTGCCATCTGTAATGTGGGGATAAGCAGACCTGCTTCTCCAGAAACATAGCAAAGATACAAGAGCTCCACGCCCACAACAGTTGTGTAAGGATTGATCCAACATCTAAATCGTCTCCTAGACATGTTCCTGAAGAGCCATATTTCGTAAAGATTTCCAGGTGATTCTGTAAAGCAAGCACGTCTGAGACAGAAAAGGAAGCGCTAATGCTTTGATTAAAGCAGTCGCTCTCACAGTGGTCTAGATTCACCCGTGAAGCCGTTTATAAAAATAAATATGTCCCTGGTCCATACCCTGAGGCCTGCCAGAATGAGGCCCAGGCTCCTGCTTGTTTAAGAAATAACACTGGTGGGGCTTCCCTGGTGGCACAGTGGTTGAGAGTCCGCCTGCCGATGCAGGGGACACGGGTTCGTGCCCCGGTCCGGGAGGATCCCACATGGCGCGGAGCGACTGGGCCCATGAGCCATGGCTGCTGGGCCCGTGCATCCGGAGCCTGTGGTCCGCAACGGGAGAGGCCACAACAGTGAGAGGCCCGCTTACCGCAAGAAAAAAAAAGAAATAACACTGGTGACTCAGAGCCTGGAGTTGGAACCAAAGCCACAGACTACCCCCCAGAAGACACACTTTTCCTGTCTGCTGGCTTGGCCTCCATTGTTCTAAGAGGCTCAGAACTCACAGAGCAAAGACTCTTGGCTGCTTTGGGAAGCCCATCACAAAGGCCTGGGCTGGTTATATGGACCATCTGTGGAGACAAGTTGGTCTTCTTCCAGAACCAGAACGGGACTCTTTGGTTTCCACAAGTGTGAAACAGCAGAGGGTTGTTTTTATGTCTTGTTTTTAAAATGAAGGGGCATTTTTTGTTGCCCTAGGCCTCATGGTCAGCAGTGAGGGAGCTGTTGACATTTAGTGTCTGTGCAAAATGCCACCAATGCTTTCATTGAAAAATACTTACCAGGGGCAGGGCCAATGCTCTCTAGGAATGCAAGCTCAGAGGACAGTTAAAACATAATATATCTAGTGGGAGAGAATCTCTGTTATCTAAAGATTCTATGTAGTACCCAATGAGGTGTGGTATAGATCCAGTCGAAGTACCTCTCAAAGCTGAAGGAGCTGACACAAATGCGAGGTCTACCGGTGGATTTGAGAATGGGCACTGGTGTTTCTGCTTCCTTCACGTCCCTTCCGTCTGGCAGGAAGTACAGGATTAATGGTGATAATCATAAAAGACCCCACCTTGCTTTGCTTTAGTCTAGAGGTCACAGACCACATCTAACCCACAGTTTTTCAACTAAATACAAAGAAGTTTTAAACTAAACACACACAGAATTCTAAACGATTCTTAACAGTGGCTGCCAACACTTTGAATTCTCGAGATTTCCCGTTAAAATCCATATTTGAGCTTCTTCAGAAAAAATTCCAAGACCTGGAGGCAGTGGACTGTGTTTCTGTGCTGCCACGTTGGTGGCGCTGTCACTGTTGCCCCCTTCATCTTCCCTCCCCGGTTCAACACTTCTGTAACCAGCTTGACCTCTCTAGGTATCTGCATGTCTGAACTTCATGGAGTCACTTCCTTCCTCATCAGAACAGTTTTTATGTAAGTCATCCATGGGATGATGTCAACCACCCAGTGAGGTGGGTGACACCAAGCGGACGCGTCCCATTTCACAGATGGAGCGACTGGCCCCCACGGAGGGTACAGAATTTTCCTGAGATCAAAGACCACAGAGACCTCACTAAATCAGACTCCTACCCGCTTCCACCAACACCCCCTCCACTTATTTCTGAATGAGGTTATTTCCCCAGCTCGCTTCAGGTGTTCCTGGCTTTGTGTCTCCATAAAAGAATTGGATTTAGCTCTGTTTGGTTTCCCCGTCCTCTTCCTGACAGCGCTATTTAATGGACAAACAGTTTGTTTTATTTATCTGACAGGGTTTCTTCACATTGTTTCGGGTTCTCAGCCCTCCCCCGCAGATCATATTACAGCTTGTGCGGGGCTCGGACCCTCAGTAGGGTTCACTCTAAATCAGATCCTTATCGTTACTGCGGTGATAAATAGAGAGGCGGCCGGGGGAGCCCGCAGCCAGGTTATTGATTTAGTACCTCGTGGATCAGGTTTTATACAGCCGGCCCTTCATGGCAGGCCTTTCCCCATCCAGCTTAGGTTGCATTCAGGAACTAAAGCCGAAAGCCCCTTAAATAATGTTAACTTAATAGCTGACGTTTTTATGAAATAAGTCTGCATAGAAGGGGCAGAAATAGGACCATGCAGGCAGAGCACTGGAGCTGGGTTTCAGGGGGTGCCTGTGTGTGTGTGTGTGTGTGTGTGTGGGTGTGGGTGTGGGTGTGTGTGTGTGTGTGTGTGTGTGTGTGTGTGTGTGGTGTGAAGGGGAGTTGATACAGGAGAGAATTTTCAGGTTGATTCCAAACCAAAGAGAATGCTTTGCTTTCAGGGGAAGTCTCTTTTGGAAGTCTATAGTTTTTAAAAGGAAAAGAAAAAAAAAGAAGGAGTTGGAATTAAGGCAGACAGAACGCTTCTTGGGGAGGTGGGCAAATGAGGGATGGGGTCCTCCATGGGGGTGTGGGTATTTATGCAGTGGGGGAGAGGGGAGGCCTTCTCTCTGTGAAGCATCGTGGACAGAACCATCTGGGGGCTGGGGGTGGAGGGTACGGGGACCATCTGGCAAGAGCCCCATTTCCATCCTGTTCCTCAAAGACAAACTTTTGACATTTTTCACAAGTGAAGTCACGCACACAATGATTGCATTGTGTGTGTGTGTTAAATGTATTATTTTGCCCAAAGTCACCATTTGATATAGCCAATTTATTTTTTTTGGAATCATCTTACAGCATTTCTTCTTTTTTGAAAACACTAGCAGCCTCAAATATGGAAATAGCTTGAACAGCTTTCAACCATCAAGTCCAGTGGGGACCTGTGGGTACACAAGGCTGTTTTGCCCTTTCCTTCCAGGGTTCCCTGGGTCATCCTCACAGCCTCCCCCAGCTAGAATTTGAAGGAAAAGGTACGGTCTCATTTAAATAGTCCCCAAACCGAACTGTACCTTCCAATGGAGGCAGGAAGAATAGCCTTTTGATGTGTTCCACAATTGGAATGCAAATTCTCTCCCATCTCCTAGATACCTGGGCCTGCCCCATTTCACTTTACTGTAATCTGCTTAGCTCATGCATAGAATGACAAAAACAAAGAGTCTCTGTAAAAGAAAAAGAAGAGGAAAGAGAGTGGATTCTGTACCCTCTTCCTTACTCCTCACCGAATCCCTGCTCCGGGGCCCTCAGCAGGCGGCAGTGTGCACGAGGCGTGTAGTCTGTCTTTCTGTTTGTTGTTAGCCACTGAAAGGATGACACCATTCCTGGAGTTAGGCCTTCCACCAAGCAGCTGGGGCCTACTTGGCAATGCTTCCCAGGCTTGGGATCTGAGAAAAGGCCTGGGAGCTAGGGCATCCTGATGTAACTTTCAAAGAAATGCCTCCTGCCTGACTCAAATATGCAAGATGAACTTGGGGCAGGGATGGCTTTCGCTCTCTTGCTGAGTCATAAAGTCTGGCTGCGAGGAGCCCTGCATCAAAACATCCACACCCTGACAGATTGGAGTAAGATATGACTTTCCCAATGGAAGGTATCACCAGAGGCACCGTGCTCATACGTAACCAGCTAGGGGGTCTGGAGGTTTAAGTATCAATGCTCAAAGACACAAGACAGGCAAAAAGGTAAGGCTCTGATACGTGATAAACCATGATGGAAAAGAATATGAAAAAGAATGTATATGTGTGTATAATGGAATTGCTTTGCTGTACAGCAGAAATGAACACATTGTAAATCAACTATACTTCAGTAAAATAAATTTTTTTTTAAAAAATGAGGCTTCAAACTGACTTACCAACCAACAGGACACAACAGTGAAGGCACCCATGGTTGCAGGGAAGATGGGTAGGAGATAGTGGCCACCGTGGTGAGGGATGGAAGCCGTGGTTAGAACCACATGCAGGTAATTAGAAAGGAAAGACCATGGATTCATCTGGATTTCTAAACTTCTGAAAACGATGGTGGTTATGGACGCTGAAAAGAATTAGTCAAGAATTATCAAGAAATGCATTCTTTCACTAAGTATTAATTTTATTTAATAACTCTTATATAAGTACTGACTTTGTGCCAGGCACTGTTCTAAGCACTTTACAAGATTAATTTATTTAGGCCTCATTACAACCCTGCGAGCTAAGCACTTGTATGGCATCACCATTTTACAGATCTGGAAACCATGGCCTTGGGAGGTTAAGTAACTTACCTGAGGTCACTTAGCTTCCATGTGGGTCTCAAACCCAGGCGGCCTGGTTCAAGTCCACGAGGCTCTCGGCGATCCCAGCAGCAGATCACAGATATGTTATGCTTGGCTTTCTGTCTTCATAGCGGCCACATTCAAGATGCACGAGGCAGGTCTTTGCTGTCATCTTCAGGGTGTGTCCCTGTCACTGTCTTAAATCTGTAATCCTCATACCTGACCACCCCCTTCTTTGATCTGAAATGTCTGCTGAGCATTTACGGCCTGTCTCTCTAGTGCTTGTCTGTCTGATGGATTAGATTACGAGCTTCTCATCGTGTCAGTCTCTGGTATTTGGGGTCCTCGATTCCAGTCTGCTTCCCTGGTGCCTCTGTTTTTTTTTTTTTTTGAATTTTATTTTATTTATTTTTTTATACAGCGGGTTCTTATTAGTTATCCATTTTATACATATTAGTGTATATATGTCAATCCTAATCTCCCAGTTCATTGCACCGCCACCACCCGCCACTTTCCCCCTTGGTGACCATACGTTTGTTTTCTACATCTGCATCTCTATTTCTGCCCTGCTCTGTTTTCTGTGAAGAGTTCTAACTGCTCGTCCTCAGCTCTAGTATTCCTTCATCTCTTGCACTTTCCTGATCCGTTATGGTCTCCAGCCTCTACCAGCGGCCTGCAGACTGCATCATAACCACTGTCTGGTAGGCAAGAAATGCTCACTGAATGTTTGTCGAGTGAACGCATGAGTGAATAAATGACAAACGAGGTAGGGCTCTGCTAAGTGCCGAGGCCCTACACCTGGTCCCCTAGGCCATCCCCCTACCTGAGACATTATCCAAACATATTAATTCCTAAAAAAAGCTGGAGCCAGGAGGTCATTACTTTGAGTAGAAAACAGAAGTTAAAAGGAGCTCTTTCTTTGAGTCTCCAAATGTGGTTTCAGCACAGAGGGTCCGAACTCACGCCAGTTAGAAGGATTCCATCCTTGACATCTTTCTAAAAAGCACTGGGCCAACCCTTGTGGGGAAAAAATGCTGGCAAAGTAATGTTAATATAGACATCTTATTATAATCACATAAAAATGACATTTTTCTATGGCCAAAGTCTAGACCGGAATAAGAAAAAATTAAAATGCTTATTAAAGTATTGGAATTTTATAAAATACCTATTAATGGTTATCACTGTTATTATTTGTGTGTGCATGTGTGTGCACACGTGGAGAATAACAGGATATGGAAGGAAAAGTCGTATCACCATCCAAGGGAACTTTGCACTAAGTTAAATAAACCCAGCCTGTTCTTGAAAAGTAGGTTGATCCCTGATTAAATTGTCCTGGTGATTGCCCAAGTCCTAACCTCACAACGAGATTGGTGGGCAATACCAAGTCAATATAGTTTCTATAACTGGGTCAGCATTGCACTTTGGGCTCAAGGTAAGTGTCCTTTGGATGACCCATGGAAGGTATTTGACATTTAAATGGCAGCTGAGTCAACACTGCATCTGGCTGTTACAAACATATTAGAATGATTGCAATAGAAGAAAGATAAACCTATTTAAACAAAAATCCAAAGCTTATTCCAGTCAATTTAGTGACATGAATCCTATTCATATGCAAGTAATATTCAATGAGCAGAGTTTGATATTATTTATTTTTGCTTAAAATAATGGCCAACATTGCTCAATAAAAATGCTCAATAATATTTGATAGATGAGTGATATAACACATGTGAATTTGGAAATATCTTAACTTGCTATTTAATTACGTTTGTACATAATAAGTAACCTCTAAGTTGTTA
Organism: Pseudorca crassidens; assembly: GCF_039906515.1. Taxonomy (NCBI): domain Eukaryota; kingdom Metazoa; phylum Chordata; class Mammalia; order Artiodactyla; family Delphinidae; genus Pseudorca; species Pseudorca crassidens. The sequence continues at coordinate 29,975,534 of NC_090315.1, read as the reverse complement.
TCTAGACAATAAAAATATGGATTTTTACTTTATAGAAGGATAAATGTCTTAATTTGTCCAGAAGAAGGTCTTGAGATAAGGATGTAAGTGTAAGTATTTGATTCAAGAGGTTATCACAAGAAAAGCCAGTAGAGAAAGGGGCAGTGAAAGGCAAAGAAGCCAATCCAGGGGCATCGATGAGTTGGCTTCCATCATGGGCAACCGGAGTCAATGTGTACATGGGAAAATACATCTCAGAGTTGACCCACCTAAGGGGCAAGAATGCTGGGGTATCCACCAACTCCCATTCATCACTGGTTGGGGCTGCTCCTATAGGCACTGACATCTGCCCCAGCTGCTCTCATTGCCAGAAGCCCTTTGGTAAAAATACTCTCAGATGCTACTAGCAAAACTCTTCAGCCCGAATGGTGAGTGTCAAGGTAATATGGTGGGGCACCAACTGTATCTGCTACTAGCAAAGCCTATTAAGTAATTCATTACTACTTCTTTTGGCATCCATATCAAAAATGCCTCTTTGGCTTAATCTATAACCTCAGCATGGAATGCCATCATTTCTCTCTGTCAATTCCCATCATCATAGCTAGTGTAGCCCACCATGTAGTAATAATCGATATTTTTAAATAAACAAGTAAAATATCAGTCAAGGCCCAGTTCAAATCTCCCTTCCTTCAAGAAACACTCTTTAATCTCCCCCTAGGTCCCAGGACATTTTGCACTTCAATTAAAGCTCTTAATCCCACTCCTGGTCATATATCTGGAGTAAACCATAATTCAAAAAGATACGTGCACCCCCATGTTCATAGCAGCACTATTTACAATAGCCCAGACATGAAAACAACCTAAATGTCCATTAACAGATGAAGGAATTAAGAAGATGTGGTATATATATATAATGGAATACTACTCAGCCATAAAAAGGAATGAAATGATGTCATTTGCAGCAATACAGGTGGACCTAGAGATTGTCATACTAAGTGAAGTAAGTCAGACAGAGAAAGACAAATACTGTATAATATCACTTATAGGTGGAATCTAAAACATGATACAAATGAACTTATTTACAAAACAGAAATAGACTCACAGGCACAGAAAACAAACTTATGATTACCAAAGGGGAAAAGGTGGGGAGGGATAAATTAGGGAGTTTGGGGGAAAAAAGAAAGCTCTTATGCTCTTCACCTCTTCTTGTTAAGAGCGTACTCTCTCTGTCTTGACCTTGCAGTCAGCTTATAGTAAAGGTCTGGACAGCGCCTGCGAATAAGGTCAGCAGTTTTCCACTGTTATCTGTGGCTAGGTGGGTAAGTCTAATTTTCGAGTGCAGTTCTAAGTGGTCTCTTGTTTCCATGCATCTGAGCCATTGCTGTCCAGTCTTAACTATATCCCCAACTAACCAATACTAATTTATGGAAATCTCTGCTTATGCCAATTGGTTCTGAACCAGACAGGAAATGGGGTCGTTATTTACAGTGTCCTCTCAAATTCCAACCCATACAATGCAGAGACACACACGTCAGTACTTGTGGAAATACTGCTGTAGTCCAAGGCATTCAGGGCTCTCAAGAATAATAACCCCTGCTGGAGCTCACTTCACACAAAAAAACTACAAACCGATTAGGAAACAAACCACCGTGAGAGAGAGTCAGCGTGGCCCACAAACTCCCCTAATATCATAGACAATGGAAAAATCTCAGCATGGCATGTGTGCTCTTTCAATCTGAGGGTTCATGCTTTCTTATAATGCCAGTCTGTTTCTCCACACTATAGGCAAAGTTGATATCAAAAAACACAAATCAGATGCCCCCCACTTCTACCCTGTTTAATTCCCTGCAATTGCTTGCAGTTGCTCTTAGGATAAAAGTACATACCTTGGGTTATCTTGCAGGTGTGGTGTCTACCTACCTCACCAGGCTTATTCAAGAACACCTGCCCCCTCCACCTGCCCACTACAGCCACATGTCCTTTAGAGTCTAGAACACATCCTGTTCCTTCCCTCTCAAGGCCTCTGACCACTCTTCCTTCAGCCTGGAAGGCTGTTCAGGCCCTTCTTTAGTTATCAAGTTCCCTCACACTTATTCTCTAGAACTCATCTCAATCATTAATTCCTCATGGAAACTTTCCTGATCACCCTGCCTAAGTCAAATCTTACTATTTTACATTTGTCAGAGTTACACTTTTACTTCGTTGTATTAATTTGATCAATGTTGGAATCCTCCAGTAGAACATTATCTCCATTAGGCCAGAGCCTGTGCTTCACATCTTTTGCACACCTAATATAGTGCCTGACGTCATGTAGGTTGTCCGTAAAGTTTGTTAAGTGAACAAGTGTAGTAGACCATTTCTCAGCTGTTGTGTGACCTGCTAACAGCTCACAGTTTCCCTTCCTTCCCTGGAGAATTGCCTTTGGATGATAGGAACCACCTCAGTCAGGAGATTAAGCGCCCAGGGAAGCCTGCAGAAAATGACTGAATAATTTCAGGGTGAAAAAGTCTGATACCCCACAATGAGATACCACTTCACATCCTCTAGGATGGCTGTGAGGAAAAAGATAGTAACAAGTGTTGGCACAGATGGGGAGGAATTGGAATCCTCATACTTTGCTGGTGGGAATATAAAATGGTGCAGCCACTGTGGAAAATAGTTTGTCAGTTTCTCAGAAATTTAGCCATAGCAATACCAAATGATCCAGCAGTTCCATTCCTATGATGCAACCCAAGAGAAAACAATTCAAACAAAAACTTGTATATGTACATTCACAGAAGCAATATTCGCAAAAGCCAAAAGGTGGGAAAAACCCAATGTTCATCAATTGATAAATGGATAAACAAATGTAATATATCTACACAATGGAATATTATTCAGCCTTAAAAAGGAATGAGATAAAGATGTAAAAAAAAAAAAAAAGGAATGAGATACTGATCTATGTACAATGTGGATGAACCTCAAAAACATAACGTTAAATGGAAGAAGCCAGACACAAAAGGCTACATATGGTGTGATTCCATTTATATGAAATATTCAGAATAGGCAAATTTATAGAGACAGAAAGCACATATCAGGGCCTGAAAGGTGGGGGGAGTGAAAGTGGTTCCTAATGGGTACAGGAGTTCCTTCTGAGGTGAAGAGAAAGTTCTGGGATTAGTGGTAAAGGTTGCATAACATTGTTATTGTACTTAATGCTACTGAATTGTACACTTTAAAACAGTTTAAATGGTACAGTCTATGTAATGAGTATCTTGCTATCATAAAAAGAGAAGGGCTGGCACCTTGCCTTAAGGCAAGATGTCTCTGCGGCATGACATATATATTAGAGTGTCCTACAGATCAAGCCAACTTTAGACCTTACCCAGGACAACATCCTTGGCTGGCATTCTCCTCTTCCCTATCCTGTCCTTCGCTGCCTTACAATTTTCACCTAAGACCACTCCGTCAGTAAATCAAGGGCATCTTAATCCCTGTGTCAGGCTCTGCTTCTGTAGAATTTGACCTAAAACAATAAATGAACCAGTGAATAAAGTGAATGTGTAAATAAACATTTTAAATGCCCAAGCCCTCACAACTAGGAGCTGGGATTCAAACCCACATGGGCTTGACTCCAAAGTCTACTCTCTTAACTTCTATGTTGTCTTCTCTAATGAGTTCACCAAAGAAAATCCCACTTTGTCAGGTCAGGACTGTGGGGTCAGATTATGTTCCTTTAGGGACCAGAGCTCTGTCCCTTTCATGCCTTCTTTGAATGTCTGCACCTCAGACTAAATAAGAAGCCTATATAAGTGGCTCTTTCCCTGCAACCTCAAGCCCTGTATAATTTTTTAAAAAATAACATGAAAACAGCCCATCTCCCCAACTCTTCCACGTAACAGAGAAGTTACTGTATGTGGAAAGCAGTTGTCCAAGCTGACACTGCCAAAGAGTCTGCAAGCACATAGAAAGACTGCATGAACTCATTTATCCTTGTGAAGACATTAATACCATTCCATCATTGAGCAGCAGAAACCCCCAATAAATCTCCGTTAAAAGCAAATTTGTAAATGCCTAGTGTAGTCATAATAATAGTATTGTAATTTTTAATGAACATGCTCAGAGCAGTGGATTATTTCTAGCATCATGTTCAATGTTAAACGTTTCAGGTCACAAATTATAAACTCTTAGAGTTTGGGAGAAGTTTATAGAAATAGATATCAATAGAAGTAAATTCTAATATGATAAGAACTTACTTGACCAAATCAGAAATAATTTTTACTCTCTTTGTAGATGGTATCCAGACTGACAAATGAAAAGGAAGATAAATAATAATTTTCCAGTAAATGCAAATAGTAGTCAGAAATAATCAGAGATGTTCCAGTTCCTCATTCTCTCTTATAGCGAGGTATGAGAGAAAAGTGTCTTTGTCAGCTATGGCTGTGTAACAAATAGCCACAAAAATCTCAATGGCACATAACAATAAGTTTTATTTCTCACTAATGTATCTGCGGTTCTACCGGAGTTCAGCTCATCTTGTCTAAACTTCACTAGGCTTGGCTCCAAGTAGCAAATCAGGTGTGCTCTCCATGTTAATTACTCTCCTGGGGCCAGCAGGTCCCCAAAGCATGTTCTTCTCGTGGTCATGGCAGGAATAAAAAAGAGCAAACCCAAACACACTGGCACATTTCAAACCTCTGGATGCATCCCATCTACCAATGTCCAGCTGGCCAAAGAAAATCCCATGATCAGTCTCAAGATCGGGGAAGATATATTCTGCCCATCATGAGGACAAAGCAAGACTGTAGATATATTATTCCATTATGGAGGAAGGAAGTAGGAGGACACATAATTAAATCTGTCCAGTGGGCCTGAATTACTCAAATAGTTCTATAGTATTTCCTGCAGACTTAGAAAATAGAAAACAACATTATTAGCAGGAGTTTTTGCCTGCACAGTTCTGGTAACAATAGCAATTTCTCCACTACCCCTCCCCTCTCTCTATAATTCAGATAGAGCTGACCTCTTCCCACCTCTAGAAAAGAGTATGAGACCTACGATTGGCCAGTCAGAGTAACTCATCCTCTTGGCTACTCTGACTGGTTCAGGGATAGTCATGTGACCTAAGACAAGCTAATAAAAGCCAAGCCCAGGACTTTCGGAATAGCTATCAGAAAAATAACTCTTTCTGCATGTGCATAGCATGTTAAAGTTTGGTAACTATTTCCATCATACACAGTTTCATAAGGGGCCTTTCTTTTGTCATGCTGTGCCCAGTTTTTCTAGGCCTTTCCAACTTTATCTATGTTATCTATGTTAACTTCACTGTCTGAGAGAAACTTCAACTGGCATCACCTGTCTAGGTTTTGCCCTAACTCCCAATCATTGAGCGACTGCATTCTTAAAGTCTTGCCTCTTGAACTCAAAACATCAGAAAATTATTTCAGAAACGTCACCATCATCATAGCACCATTCGTTAACTTAACATATTCTAATATTTTAAAATGTCACTAGTTTAGATGCAACACAGAGATATTTTTAAAATTCATGAAGAACAACACAAAAAGGAAGTTCCAAAAAGTAAATTAAATGCATAAGTGCTGATATTATTAGTGTTCATAAAGTGTTGGATGTGGAATAAGAAATATGGTTAAGTATAACTTACAAGGTGGATAAAAAGATGAGTATTTTTCTGTAATATACTTTCCTGCCTCTCCAATTAATAGTGAATTTCTTATGGTTTTCTACATGATGCTTTGGAATGTCAAGTCCTTTGGTCCTAGAACCTCAGGGAAGACAAACATTTTAGGTGATTAAAAAAAAAAAAACACATTTAGAAAATGATGTTCTTGAAAGCCTGCGGGAAGAAATTCACACCATTCTTTACAATTTCATTAGAGAAGATAAATAAATGTCTGTCAAATTAACTTTGCTCGGTCTCATAGATGGCAGGAAATAGAGCAACAAATGCAAATACCAAAGCACTATTTGTTTTCTTTCAGTCACTTGATGAGAAAGACTTTGGTTTCTGCTATATGTATTGCAGGCTGCCAGCAAAGAGCTCAGTTTCTGGAGGCAGCTAGGATAATATTCATCCCTAAGATGTATATAGTGAAGAGGTGGGAGGAGAAAAGGAAGGAGGGCAATGGTGATGACTCTCTACACTTGCCCCTGGCATCTCCTAATTATATGCCCTCATGACTTGAACTTGAAAGCCCAGTATACAAAAATCACAGTTCTAAAGCTGAATGTCTGATCTCTATTCCAGCAACAGAGCTTGTTACCTAGATACAAGTGATCTAAACCAACATAAGCATGATTGGCACTGTTGGTTGTCTTATTTATACCAGTAGTACTGCTATGTAATAAACTACCCCAAACTTTAGTGGCTTAAGACAATCAAGAGTTATTTCTTATGGGCAGAAGACCTATATAGACATTTCTCCAAAGAAGATACACAGATTGCCAACTAACACATGAAAGGATGCTCAACATCACTAATCATTAGAGAAATGCAAATCAAAACTGCAGTGAGGTATCACCTCACACCAGTCAGAACGGACATCATCAAAAAATCTACAAACTTTAAATGCTGGAGAGGGCGTGGAGAAAAGGGAACCCTCTTGCACTGTTGGTGGGAATGTAAATTGATACAGCCATATGGAGAACAGTATGGAGGTTCCTTAAAAAACTAAAAATAGAATTACCATATGACCCAGCAGTCCCACTACTGGGCATATACCCTGAGAAAACCATAATTCAAAAAGAGTCATGTACCACAATATTCATTGCAGCACTATTTATAATAGCCAGGACGTGGAAGCACCCTAAGTGTCCACTGACAGATGAATGGATAAAGAAGATGTGGCACATATATACAATGGAATATTACTCAGCCATAAAAAGAAATGAAATTGAGTCATTTGTAGTGAGGTGGATGGACCTAGAGTCTGTCATATAGAGTGAAGTAAGTCAGAAAGAGAAAAATAAATACCATATGCTAACACATATATATGGAATCTAAAAAAAAAAAAGTTCTGAAGAACCTGGGGGCAGGATAAGAATAAAGATGCAGATGTAGAGAATGGACTTGAGGATATGGGGAGGGGGAAGGGTAAGTTTTGACGAAGTGAGAGAGTGGCATGGACATATATACACTACCAAACGTAAAATAGATAGCTAGTGGGAAGCAGCTGCATAGCACAGGGAAATCAGCTCGGTGCTTTGTGACCACCTAGAGGGGTGGGATAGGGAGGGTGGGGGGGAGAGGCAAGAGGGAAGAGTTATAGGGATATATGTATATGTATAGCTGACTCACTTTGTTATAAAGCAGAAACTAACACACCATTGTAAAGCAATTATACACCAATAAAGATGTTTAAAAAAAAAAAGAGTAATTATGCTTGGGAGTCAGCTGATCTAGGCTATAGGGCTACGGGTGGTTCTGCTGCAAAGTGTCACCTATGGGCTATTCCAGGCATGTCCTTCTCATGGCATTGGCAGAGATGAAGGGGAGCAAATGGCAACAATGAAGCCTCTTAAAGTCTGAGCTTGGGCTTCACACGCTATCCTTTCTGTCTCATTTTATTGACCAAAGTAAGAAAGGAAGTCACATAACCAAACCACGAGCCAAAGCCGGTGAAAGATACTTTCTCTTTTGTTTAAGGAACTTCAAAGTCACAGAGCAGAGAACATGCAGAGAGAGGGAAAGGTGAAGAATCAGAGCTATTAATTCTATCTACCATATAAATATTGTTTTTTATATTTATTCATATGTTTGTTTATTCATCCATTCATGGAATAAATATTTACCGAACACAAATCATGTATTGGACATAGGGAATCCAAAAGTGTAAGACAGAGAAGATCCCTGTTCTCACAGAGCTTGCATTTTCATTGAAAGGACGAACAACAAACAAACAAATGATTAAAGCAATTGGATGTTGTTATAAGTACTGTGAAGGAAATAAAGAACACTCTGATAGAGAATGATGGGATGATGGAAGAGGAAGAACGGCTAATTTAGAAAAAGTAGTCAGAGAAGCACACCCTCCCCCATTTATCTGCCTGATTTGCACTTGTGATCAGGTCATGAAAATCAACATTTAATGCCTGATGCACAACACTCTACTCAATGCCAGTCCTGAAATATACTGATTAGCCCAAGAGAATTAAAAGTAATAAAAGCCTTATGTGACGCCTTACACTTTACAGTGTGTTTTCCCAACTATTGCATCATTTGAGTCTCATAACATTTCTTGTCAATAGGCTAGGTAGGAATTAGATAGCAAAACATGGGTCATCTAGGACACTGATGCACTGAAGAAAGAGTGGTCCCAAGGACACTGAAATTTACTCTCCAGGAGAAAAGGAAACTAGTAAGAACGAGATAAGGGATAAAGGTTGAGGGGACTTAGAAGGTGGACAAGAGGTCTGAAAACTACTGACCGAAACACTTAGGTGTTGACATCTAGCTGCTCCTCCCACACAGAGCATTCTGAGAGCACAAGGCAATGTGTAGAAAGGATGGAAGAAGGATTTGCCAACTTCATATCAGCTCTTAATATCAAATTTTATGTTTTCCTTAAATTATAATGTAGTAATACAATTCTATTTTCTTTGCATATAGATGTGTGCAAAGGAAAGATGACTACCTGGTCTAACAGAGATGAAATTCTTGGGTAGAATGCATAATGAATAAAGCAATGCAGATAGAAATATATCATTTTGTAATTGAAGTATAGTTGATTTACAATGTTGTGTTAGTTTCAAGTCTACGGCAAAGTGATTCAGTTATATATATGTATACATGTATACATTTTTTTTCAGATTCTTTCCCATTATAGATTATTACAAGATATTGAATATAGTTCCCTGTGCTATACAGTTGGTCCTTGTTGTTTATCTATTTTATACATAATAGCGTGTATCTGTTAATCCCAAACTCCTCATTTACCCACCCCCCAAAAAAAATATATCATTTTCTTTCCAGATTAGGTAACAGAGGCTCATAAAAGTAAAATGAGAGACTCAAGGTCACCCAGAGCCTGGACCATGGGCTCCCTGCCTCTTCTGTCTGGTTATCGTCATTCCACCAGAGATCTTAACTGGGTTATCAATGCAGTTTATGATTGGGGCTGAATATCCGTTTGTTTTAAAATCAGAAGTTTTCTTTTTTCCTGGGAAATTTGTGTGGGCTTCATTATTGCATTTTTAACACATTCAAATTACAGTTTCCCTTTCTTCTTTGCCCTCTAAGAAGAGTAGGCAGAACTCAATGGATAATGACTTTTACTAAGACAAATTCTAGATTTATTGACCTGAGAAATAAATATTAATAGAGGTTAAATTGGGGTCAATGTTTACTCCAAGAGATGATAAATCTTGATATTTTTCCGTGGTTGGTTGGTCAATGTGTCCTCTGCGCCGTCCACGCACGTCCCATTGTCAGGTTCTCCTGAGGAAAAGGCCAGCTCGCAAGACGAATGGGAGAGGGGCAATATCTCTCTCATCGGTACTCTGCCTCATAAAGTGCTTAAGACACGCAGATCTCATTTTAACCTGGCTGGTTATTACATGGCTTTCCCCGTTCCCCAGGTCAAATGACGTGTCTAAAACAATAAGGATCTTCCTTGGTATTTCAGCAATCAATTTTAGGGTCTTCTTTAAACAACACACAAACACACACTTCTCATTCTCTCCAGACCATCACACTTCTCATCCTCTCCAGACCGTCCACCACAGTAAGAGAAAGGTATAGAACATATGTAGTTAACCTGAGGATTTTACTGAAGGAATTTCAACTGGTTCATCCCCTAAAATTCTGAAGACAAGACTCTTTCCCTTACTCTGTCCACCTGTTTCTGTGTTATTATTAAAAGGACGGTGATGGATATTTCATTCAACAAATATTGACTCCCTGGTATTTACTCCTAGGTCATACTTATACATCCAAGCACCATTTTAAAAACTCTGTATGTATTAACTCATTTATTACTCACAACCACACCCCCATGAGGTAGGCACAATTATTATGCTGCATCTTATCCATCAGTTGAAGAAACTAAAGCATGAAGAAGTTAAATAATTTGTCCACGATCACACAGCCGAGATCTAAACACTGGCAGTCAGATTGCAAATCTGTACTTGCTCCAATCACTTTCCATGGCATTACTTACAGTGCTGGGTACTGAGAGTACAGCAGTGAATGAGACATCAAAAGTATGCCTGCTTATATTTTTATGTGTACTTTTATGCATTTAGAAATGATGGGAAGTTTATATAAAACCCAATAGAGATAGAGATACATATAGAGTTGTTATCTCTGCGCAGTAGGAATTTAAGTATTTTTCTTTTCCCTTGTCTTTGTTTCCTACACTTCGCACAATTTTGTTTGTAAGATAATATGGGTTGTCCAAGAAATATGCAAACAATTGTAAATAAGTTAGGAGGGCAAATGCATTGCAATTTAAATTGCCATTAAGTCCAAGAGGTATAGATGAGCTACAGATGTCCAAGGACTTGAAAGAAATGATGCTTTATTTTGAATGACTCTAAAGCCAGAGCAGAAAGTTTCCAGGACACAGTTCCATTATCAATTAGCAACATCTCTGAATAAGTTAGGAATGTATTCAGCTGCAAGTAATAGAAAACCTGATCCAATAGTAGTTTAGACAGAAGATTGTTTATCTGTCTATCTACCATCTCTCTCTTTATTTGTGTTTCCATAACTAGAGGTCCAGAGGTAGGTAACAATTTGTGTTGGTTTAGAGGCTAAATAATATTGCCCACATTGATCTCAGGAAACCAGCTTTTTCTATCCATCTGAAGCTCTATCTTTCACATATCAGCTTTTAGTTCTCATGCTTGTCACATCATACATTGCAAGTTGGCTGTCTTGGATCTCAACATCATGTGCCATCAACAATGCCAACACATGATATTGACAGTTTGTGTAGTTTTTTTAGTCTTAGCCGGTCTAGTGGAGACATGCTGATACTTCATTATGGTTCTAATTTACATTTCTCTGATGTCCAATATGATTTCATGTTATTTTATATACTCATTTGTGAATGCCTACTCAGGTCTTTGGGCCATTTTATGTTTTATTGAGTTGTCTTTTTCATACTGATATGTGGGTGTTCTGGATACAGATCCTCTGTTGAATATAATTTTGCCCTACCCTTCCACACTACACACGCAAGAGGTATAAAGAAACATATGTATTTATGTATATGTTATTACATACTTATCCAAGCACATTACCTCATTTCACTTAGGATCTAGCCAAAAGTTTACATATTGAATAAACGTCTAGCTTTTTTCAATTAACATATGCGTAAAATAATACAGGGACCATTTCTCTCATTCTTGCTTTTAATTGTTAAAACTTAGAGTTTGTGATGTATTTAAGAGGAATTAAACTAAACTAAAAAGTTCTTAATTTATTATGAAATGAGTCTTGTATCTTTTACCATAAAAAGTAATGTGGGATTTGTGCCAGCCTCATATTTGGAATCATGCCTGACTCCAAGGATAACTCCCTCAGTGGGAGGAAACAATATTCTACTAACTGAAACTTCCATTATGTTATTGCTGATGTTTTGGAGATTAAAATCAGGGACAACTCAAAAAAGAAGTTGACATTTCTTCTTCCATCTCTAATAATTTGAGGCTTTGAAGTTAAGTGTAGTGGAATAGAAGATCTATGTGTGGCTGCCTTAGCACTTAGCCATGTATGGTAAGTATTAGTGAAGATATGTCCACACTAATGAGGATTGGATCTCTTTGTTTATTTCAAGCGCATTTGTCTTCTGAATAGACACATTGGTACATTGCATGTACACTCTGTGGTGGGCTCTTATCATCAGTCCGTGGGTTATAAATGTGATGCATAAAAAATTTGGTATCCTGTAAAATAATAATACAAGTTTAATTCTCTTCTTTTCTATCAGACTCACTGGCACTACAATAAATTCCTATTTGGAGAGGGAATCCAAACAACCACAAATCTTGACTAATCCAAGTTTAAATAGGAATAGGGGAGTGCTTTATCCAACAATATGCAGAAGAGGGCCTCTAAGGTCATTTTTTTTCATTGCCTTCTGAATCATTCAAGGAAGCTCATAGTATGATTCAAGGCAGTTTTAGTATGCAGGTTTTATGAATTTCCTTTTTGTTTTGAAAATGATTATTTATAATGTATGTCAGGTGCATATAAAATGTACATAAATCTCTCAGTTTACCAAAATATTAACTGACAGCTATTTCCTGGGCATCTACCGTATGCTCAGAATTGTGTTGAACAGAGTAAAGAATATAAGAAAAGTATGTTTAAGGAAAGCAATGGCATCAACATTCTTATTTGGAGGACAAAATAGTGAGCTTTGTGACACAGACTCCAAGTGTGATAGGAGTTCAACAAAGAGAACATTTGGTGAAGCAACTGGAGAAGGTGGGACTTAATCTGGGTCTTAAATCTGAGATGGATATGAGATGAAAAAGTGGAAAAATGCCACATGGAAAGACCCCAAATTCAGTAGCTTAAAGAAGACAGAAATTTATTCTCTCACATAAAAGTCTTCAGAACAAAGAATTATCTGAAAAGGAAATTAAGACAATCCTGTTTACAATGTCATCACAAAGAATAAAATACTCAGAGATAAACTTAACCAAGAAGGTGAAAACTTGTACACTGAAAACATAACACTGTTGAAAGAAATTATGAAAGAAATTGCAGACACAAATAAATGGAAAGATATCTCATGTTCATGAATTGATGATTAATATTGTTAAAATGTCTATATTACCAAAGTTATCTACAGATTAAATGCAATCCCTATGAAAATCTCAATGGCATTTTCTACAGAGATAGAAAAAAACAATCCTAAAATTCATTTGGAAGCACAAAAGATCCTGAATAGCCAAAACAATTTCAAACAAGAAAAACAAAGCTGGAGGCGTCACATGTCCTGGTTTTGAAGTATATTACAAAGTTACAGTAATCAAAACAGTATGATACTGGCATAAAAGCAGACATATGGACCAATGGAGAATAGAAAGCCTGGAAATAAATCCACACATATACGGTCAACTGATCTTCCTCAAGAATGCTGAGAATATACAATGGAAAAAGAATAATCTCTTCAATAAATTGTATTGGGAAAGCTGGATATCCACAAGCAAAGAATGAAATTTAACCCTTATCACACACCATACACAAAAATCAACTCAAAATGGATTAGAGTTAAATGTAAGACCTGAAACCATAAAACTCCTAGAAGAAAACATAGGAAAAAAGATTCCTGATATTGGCCTTGGCAATGATTTCTTGGCTATGACACCATAAGCACAAGTAACAAAAACAAAAATAGATAAGTGAGACTACATCAAACTAAAAAGCACCTACAAAGCAAAGGAACAATCAACAAAGTGAAAATGAAACTTATGGAAGAGGAGAAAATATTTACAAACACTATATCTGATAAAATATTTAAGGAACTCCTACAACTCAATGGCATAAAACAAATGACCCAATTTAAAAATGGGCAAAAGAGCTGAATAGACATTTCTCCAAAGAAGATATACAAATGGCCAACAGACATATGAAAAGGTGCTCAACATCTCTAATCATCAGGGCAATGCAAATCAAAGCCAGAATAAGATATCACCTCACACCTATTAGGATGGCAAAAGATAACAAATGTTAGTGACACTGTGGAATAAAGGGCATCCTTGTACACTACTGGTAGGAATGTAAATTGGTGTAAATATGGAAAACAGTATGAAGATTCCTCCAAAAGTTAAAAATACAACTACCATATGATCCAGCAATCCCACTTCTGGTTTATATCCAAAGAAATTGAAATCAGAATCTCAAAAAGATATCTGCACTCCCATGTTCACTGTAGCATTATTCACAATAGCCAAGGTATGAAACAATCTAAATGTCCATCAACAGATGAATAAAGAAAATATGGTATATGTAAACAATGGAATATTATTCAGCCTTAAAAAAGAAGGAAGTTCTGCCATTTGTGACAACATGGATGAACCTAAAAGACATTATGCTAAATGAAATAAGCTAGACCCAGAAGGACAAATACTACAGTACATGAGACAACTTATATGATGAATCTAAATTAGTCAGAATCATAGAAACAGAGAGTTGAATGGTGGTGGCCAGAGGCTAGGGGGAGGGGGAAACAGGAAGGTAATAGATGAAAGATATTTACAAAGTTTCAGTTACATGAGACGAATAAATCCTAGCAACTTACTAGGAGGACAGGGGAAACTTTTAGAGGTGATGGATCAGTCACAATTATGTCATAGATTGTGGTGATGGTTTAATGGTATATACTTACCTCCAAACTCATCAAGTTGTGTACATCAATTATGTACAGCTTTCTGTTGTCAAAAAATTTTTTAGTAAAAATGTAGAGCCCATGTAAAAAGAAAGTGTTTCAAATAACTTGGATCTATATATCTTCATTTTCAAATGTATATTTCATGAAATATAAACACAGATGAAGTCTATCCAATGAAAATGTAGTGTCCTAATTGAGAGCTGTGGAAGTAGAATAACGCACTGGATTTTGAAAGCTTAGTATGAGGAAAAGGTAAACTATCTCGTTAATAACTTTTAAATATATATTACATGTTGAGATGTTAGTATTTGGATATTTATGGTTAAACAAAATATGTTATTAAAATTTTTAATGCCCTAAGGAGATCTCCATATCATGGGCAGCTCTATTCCATGCAGTCATTCAGAGGCCCAGGTTTCTGCCACCCTGTTGCTCTGCCGTACCCTAGTGCCAAGCTTCTTCAAGCGTAGTCACTGGGAACTTGTTAGAAATGAGTCAGAAACTCTAGGTAGTGAGACTAGCAGTTCCAGAGCTGAGATCCCAGAACACACTGCTCTTTAAGCTAGAGGGAGAAGAAGGGAACTGGTATTTCCTAAGGGGCTGTGTGGTGCAGTGGAAAAGGCATGGCTTTGAAGCTTGAGTTTAAATCTCAGCTCTGCCGTCATCCTGTCCATAAGACCCATTGACATCGTTTTATTGTCAAGTTGCTATTCTCACCTCATATTTCAATTTATTTTTCACATTAAGTAAAGTACGTAGTACAAGGTTAAACACACAATAAGAGCAAAACAAAAAGGTTATTCTCATTCAGTACCCACTAAGGGCCAGGCACTCTTGCTAGGTGTCTTACATCTTTCTCCCCATAAATCTTAGCAATGATACTGCAATGATGATACGATCATATCTACTTTATGAATAATAAACCCAAAGCTCAGAGGTTAAGTATCTCGTCCAATATCACAGTGTAAGAAGCAGGGATAAAACCTAGATCTGTCATGCTACAAATTGTATGCTTTTCCCATTACAGTTTCACTTTAGTGTTGTGTTCTGGAATTAATGCCTATGACTGAGTCATGCAAACACCCTGGGCCTTTTTTGGCCTTTGGCCAACCACTGAACATAGCAACTGAACTCATTCCTCAAGGATATTTTCCAAGGACTTGGGGGTCTGGATTCTGTATCCCAGCTACTTCACTTCACAGAGAAGTTTCTGGTGATGCCATCTGCTTCCCGTCTCCAGGAAGAGCTGGCCATTTAAGCCACAGCATTTCTTAGGAGACCTCCCACCTCTAAATCCCATAAGCTTACCAAATTTCATTGGGTTCTGACTTCACAAAAGTAAGTTCAAATAAAACTCGTAAGTCACCAAATATGAATAAAGTTCAGACCCTCACCTCTGCTGAGCCAAAGCCAACCTATTTATATTCCTGTAGCTTTACGCTAAATTCCAAATAATCTTGTAAGTGAAGTGATACATTTGAACAAGTGTCAGCTTTACCCTGAGACCAGAAAACTCATACAAACTTGTCCCTATTGTTGGGCAACTCGTGGAAATCTCCATATTACCATGTGCTGTTTTTATTTTAATCCCAGTGCTTAGCATATTGGATAATACTGAGTAGTCACAGCTGAATACAGAGTGTTGTCCGCTTTTACTAGGTGTCAGCAGTGATTATATCACTAAAGTTCCCTTGATGTGATCCCAGCCCAGCTCTTGCCTTTACCATTTAAGCAATCAGTCATTTCCAGGAAAAAACGACTAGCTACCCAAGCCGAGTGAAGATGGTTGCATCGGGCAAAGAGCCATGGGGGTGGGGGAGGGGAGAGTCTTGATTGTTTCTCAATGTCCCCTGTGTCTAATCTTCGATTTCAAAAGCCCAAAGAATCACACGCATTCATGTCTAAGGGTCCTAAAGAGTGAGAAACTCGGGAATTCCCTGGCAGTCCAGTGGTGAGGACTCTGCACTTTCACTGCCAAGGGCCTGGGTTCAGTCCCTGGTCTAGGAACTAAGGTCCCACCAGCAGCGTGGTACAGCCTAAAAAAAAATGTGAGAAACCACTTCATGCTCACTATAACACATAAACACAGTTGAGGTACACACCAGAACGCTAATTTGGTCCATAAGGATAATTCGTTCACCTATTTAACACATATTTATTAAATATCGACCTACTAAGAGCCAGACACTGTGCTGGGTAGTGGAGACACAACTGAAAACAGAGCAGACATTGTCATTATCTTCATGGAGATGATATACTTGCAGAAGGATAGTCATCAAATAGTCGCACTAACAGAATTGTAACAAAGACATGGGCCACTACAGGAAGGTGGATGGAACAAAGAGACCCTAAAAATAGAGGGATATGGCCCAATCTGGCAAGTCACAGAAGGCTTCGTTGAGGAAAGGACCCTAAAGAGAGAGAGAGAGAGAGAACGTTCCAGGCAGAAGACTAACATTGCAAACCTTATTTTTAAAAGATCCCCAAACTTGGGAATTAGGCAAAAATGGCTGCTGATTTTTCAAGGTCATAATAGAATATTGTCTAAAAGGCTCACCTGAGGATTATTTAATTCTCTGGAACAGACTAGCAAACATTTTCTGTGAAGGCCCAGATAGCAAATATTTTAAGCTTTATTTTGAGATTGGCTCATATATATTGTCTGTGACATATTCTTTGTTTTTCAACCCATTAAAAATGCAAAAAAAAAAAACATTCTTAGCTCTTAAGTTGTACAAAAAAAAAAAAAAAAAGGCCATGAGTTTTATTTGGCCTACAGGCCATGGTTTGCCAACCCCTATTCTAGGAGAATCTACCTTTGTTTGCCATATTCTTTACTATTGATTAGGGCCCAGACTCTGGGAAGTTACAGTTAACTTGGAGATATTTTTGTCTGGGAGACATGCAAATGATTTCTGCTCGTAGGAAAATAGAACCCAAAGATTATGGTTTCATTGCCTTACAGTCCACTAACCACTTTTTAAAAAAGGTGTTTTATTCAAGTAGAGTTGATTTACAATGTTGTGTTAATTTCTGCCGTACAGCAAAGTGATTCAGTTATACATATATACACATTCTTTTTCATATTCTTTTCCCTTATGGTTTATAACGAGATATTGAATATAGTTCCCTGTGCTATACAGTGGGACCTTTTTGTTTATCTATTCTATACATAATAGCTTGCATCTGCTAAACCCAACCTCCCAATCCATCTCTCCCCAAGCCCCCATTAACTACTTTTGTATCTAAACTAACAATCTTATTCCATCATTCTTTTGCCAGTACCTATAAAAACTCAGTTTCTCAAATGCTCTTTGAGCCCGTTTTACCATCTTATTAGTTCATTCATTAAGGAGCTAGAGAAATCTTTGCACCTGCTCATTCTGTATCTGTATGGGAGTCTTAATCATAACATAAAAAAAAAATTACAGCTTGATTAACCCCACAGAAATAAGGGGGGTTGTTTTGCACAAGGAACAGAAGACCAGTGTGGCTGGAGCAGAAAGACCAAGGGGTGTGTGATATGGAGGTGAGGCTCCATGGATAGACAGTGGCCTGATCATATAGGGCCCTGTTGGCATGTTGAAAAGTCTGTCTTTAACCTGAGCATAGAGGTTATTGAAGTATTCACTGTGTGCCTGTGTGTATGTGTTGTGGGGGCAGGGGGCATGATAGCCATTCACATATTTCACCCACAGTGTACAGAACAGATTGGAGGGGTCCAGACTACAGGTGAGTGAAGCTATCAGAAAGCTACTGCAGTAGCCCAGGCAAAACATGATGGCGACTTGGTAAAGACTGGAGGGTGAGGAAAATGATCAGATCTGAGAGACAGTTAAGGCTCTGTTTCTGGAGGGTTCACAAGAGAAAGCCTGTCAAGGACCCCTGGCCATTCCTTCAATCTAGTTGAGCTTAATGTGATCCAAATGTTTTGACTGATTTACCATGTAAAGTCACCATCACAGAGATAAAAACACTTCAAGTCCTATGGACAGCTCATTCCCTCTCTTTTTAAATCAATGTGTGGATAGGTACGGGAGCCATGTCATATTCAGAAGACTTCTTAGTGAGAGGAAGAGGAGGACTTTTCTGAATTTAACATGTATTGGCATCAGATTAAGACGGCCAGAGATTTTCAGTTTGTAGTAATGATTGTCACTCCAGAGGAGCTGAAAAGTCAAACTATCCAAAGTTTATCTCTGCTGAGTTTGTATGTCTCTGCAGCACTAAATTACACTCAAGGACACTCCTGTCCACGCATTCACTTGGCCGCTGTCCAAGTGAACGCTGTCCAAGTGAACGCTGATCAATCTTGTAGGAGTAACATCCTCTTTCTTTAGATGTGCTAATATCATCTTCAAGTTACCATCTCATTCTGCTGTTCTCGAAGCTTTTTTTGTCTCTTTCAGTTGACTTTGTCTATCTCTCCTCTGATTTTAGAAGGTACTCTTACTTTCTTCATTTCCAGATCATTGGGGCTACCCAACTGTGGTCCCCACATCCTGTAGCATTTATTTCTAAGACTGTTCCAACTTACATTGCCATCAGATCACACTGTGCACTCCATCCCTCATATCCTTAGCAAGTTATGGATGCCTCTAGTAAATAGAGCATATTTTAATGAATGAAGAGGTTAGTATTTCATAAGGCCAAGAAAAGTGTAAACTGACTTCCACTATCAACAGTTTAAAATCAATTTGGAGGCATTTGGGAAGCATTTTAAAGAGCAACTAGACATCAATAAAATTTAATTAATTGGTTCTATGGAGGCACATGTAAATTGGGTGTTAATTATGCCAGTAATGCTCTTCCATTAAAAATTAAGCTCACGATTAGTAACCGAGAAAAACAAACCATCATTCTACAAACAAGTCTCATTCCCTTGTATTTGAGCCCAACCTTTCGGTAATTAAATCATAATTCTACATTTACTCAGATGAATTTGAGCCCTGATGGATGACTGGTGAGTTAGCCAAGTGATCTTCCCTTGGCTATTCCATAAAAACAATTGATAACCACCGAGATAAGTTATGAGCAGTTGAGCTGCCCTTTAATACAGAACTATTGAATTATTGAAAGTTCTTTCTTATCTAATTGACACCAAACAAAGGAATGGTTGGCAATTGCAAGAGGTACAGTCAAGATTAGTGATCATTTCAGAGCTGATGACATTTGAAGATGGAAGGTTTAGTATAAGAGGTTACAACCTGGAGAATCTGAGTCCTTTCTATAACCCTTCTCCTCTCCTCCCACCCCCAAGACGAAGTTCTTGCATTTGGAGGTAAAAATGCAGTGAGTTTTTATTTTATTTTTTTTAGATGTCTTGTAGCTGGACTAGCACCCTTTTGGGTTTCCCAATTATTTTTCTTTTCCTTTTTTTTTGGTCATGCCACGCAGCTTGCAGGATGTTAGTTCCCTGACCAGGGATTGAACCGGGACCACAGCAGTGAAAGCGCCTCGAGTCCTCACAACTGGGCCACCAGGCAACTCCCTCCCCAATTTATTTTTCTGGACTCCTGGAGAGTTAAAATTTAATCTGGACCCAGAGCCAAGATCAACTCCAGTTGGCTTTCCTAATTGACAAAGAGTTAGAACTACATTTCAGAACTGGAAGTGGAATAAAATACTTGAGACACTTGACCCACACCACTTGGTTTTCCTTTTCCCAATAGATTTTTCCAAGGGAAATTGGGCCCATATGCTTCTTATCCTTCTTCTCAAGAACCATCAAGGTACTGTTTTATTAGAGCTATTTGATGGGGCATTTAATCTATTTCGATGAACCCTTTGATGTCCCTTTTCGTAGTCATGGAAAATTGGGTTTACAGAAAAGACAAAGATATGCCCTCTCATTCCCCACAACCAACAAGGAAAAAAAACAAAAAAAACGGAAATGCTTCCAAGACACAGAAGTTAAGGAAACTGTTCAGGAGTTTTCTTACCTGACTAAATTACAATGCCTTGATAAAGAAAGGAGACATCAGAAAAGCTTTAGCAATGAGATTCTGCCTTAGATTGCTTTGGAAGAGGATGTCCTCATTTTCATCTGAGGCTGGCCTTTTCAGTCTATTTCTCCTTTCCAAAATGCTATGGTGGAGGGTCAGATGATGGAGGAGACATTCACATGCATAGGAAAATGTTTAAGGAAGGAAGAAAGAGTTATATCTGGATGACTTTGAACTTCTGCTTTTCACTATATTTTATTTCTAGAGGCTTTCCATGAGACCCAGCAAACCTTTTATCTTGGATTTGGAGAGACTCCGAAGGCCATCAAATTTGAATGTTGGCTATCACTTAATTTTATAACATGCAGAAACCTATTTATGCTTCTGGGTAAAAACATGTTTGCGTATATACATGTGTGTATGTTCCCATGTGGACATGCTGCCAATCATTACACTTGGAGAAGAAAAAACCTACCCCTACCTGCATTTGTTGTCCAACCCATCCCAGACATACTTTCTTCATCTGCTCAGGCAAATTCTGTTGACCTATTGCTTATAGAAACGTGCAAGCGTCAGAGCAAAAGATTTATGTAAAACTGTTGGTCAATCTGGAGACATAAAGACTATTTGTTGCCACCTTCTTTTAGCCCAAGTCTATTGTGTGAGCGCCTCCTATGTGGCTGGTTTTGTGTTAACTGCTGAGATGAGTGAGGAACCAAAGAAACTTGTTTCATCTTCTAGCAGCAAGAGTGGAAGGGAAAACAAAATGAGTGATTAATCCCATAATAGAAGGTTGTCCGGGAATGTGTTTTAGCAAAATTATGAAAATGTATACAAATGGAAGGTCATAATCAATGTAGAAAAGAATTTTAAGGAGAAGGACCAATAGATTAACCTGAAAATGCTACTAAAACGAGGCCATTGTGAGGGTGAGATTAGGGAGATGCCTAGGGCATGACATTTAAAGAGGCGCTCACCCTCAGGCACCCACCCCGCACTTGCGGAACCCTGACAGTGAGTGTCTCCTTAAATTTTGTACCCTGGGTGCCTCACTCTCTTTACTCTAGTCCCATCGCTATACTTCAACTGTGACCCTTTGGCCTTTCCAAACTCCTCCCTAAAAGGACAGGATCAGTCACTGCCCTACTGAAAAATAAGAATTATAATGTTGGTTTGTATGGCAGATACTGGCTAGTGATTCACCAGACTATTTCCTTTGTTCTCCTGGGCACCCAGATGGATTGATTTCCCAGGCTCCTTTGCAGTTGGATGCAGCCCAGTGTCTGAGTTCTGGCCATTGGAATGTGAGCAGAAGTGAATGCGTTACTTCCAGTCCTGGCCCATAAAATCACTTTCTGCGAATATTTATTCCTGCTCCCCCTCACCAATAAATGGAGAGGACTCTGAGGATATAGGGGAGGGAGGAGCCATGAGTGGGAAGGGGCCTGGGTCCCTGAATGACTGCATGGAGGAGAGCCCTTCTCCCAGCCCCACCCTCATGGGACTCTGATACAAGCAAGATGTATACATTTATGTCTTAAGCCACAGGTATTGGACTATAGCTTGGTGCAAGCCATCAGTCTATCCTGACTAGCACCATATATGACTATTGACTAAAGTTATAGCTTAAAGTGGGAAATTCCATTCTTTCCAATGAGAACCAGCCTGGCTTATTGTAGGCAGTACAGACATTTCTGTATAACATGATCTGAGGGGTCTTAGAAACCCCTCTCATGTCCCAAACATCTTCCACACTTGACTGCCACATCCACTGAGACCCCGTAGTTAGAGCTGTCACTTTGGAGTCAGGAACTGTGGGTATTAGAACACCTCTGAGGTCTGACATACCCTGTCCTTGCCTTCCTCTTATGGTTTACGAGAAGCTTAAATGATGTAATAAGCTGACAGTTCTTTGCGACCAATGAAGTCCACTTGGGGAGGGGGCTCTTCTCAACCTTTCCATCTAAGTTAACATATCAGCTTATTATTTTACAGATGAGGTGTGCTTGGAGATCGGGGCTATTAATAAAACCAGGAAAGCCCATTTATTGGAAGAGAAGAAGTTGAAGCACTACGATGCCTGAGACTCTCCACGTGCATAATCTGGTTTAATTCTTCCAACAATTTTAGGAGGTGAGGGCAGCTAGCACCTACTTTTACAGTTGAAGAAACTGAGGCTTGGGAGAAGTTTGAGAAACGTTCCCAATAAATGCCCAGTCCAGGATTTAAACCCTGGATCTGAATCCAGAGTCTGCCTCTTTACCATCATGAGATGCTGAGGAGTGACCTCAACTTTCCTAAGTTCAGCTACTTAGGAAGGGGAGCTAGAGAAAGGATGTGGAGAGGATGCCAAAAGGAAGGTCATCTGGGGGTGGAAAGAGGAAAAGAATATATCTGAAGGCCAGACAGTGCCAAGTGAGGACAAGTCCCGTGCTGCAAAACCAGAGCAGGAAAAGGGATCAGTCTTAGGGAATCTGGTGGTGTCTCAGCTTCTGGGCAGCCCCTCCGCTGCTCAGTTTCTCTCCCTCCCTCAGGTTAGCTGCCCCAACCAAGGAGGGTAACCACGTGTCACCCCTTTCCATGGTTTCCTCTGCAGCTTGATGAGTCAGCCCCCCTGCTCCCCACGCCTGGGGATGCTCCACTCTTCTCCCTGCGGCTCCGGTTCACATAGGGTAGACTTATAGCAGAGGGATGTCAATTGTGCTTGAACTACTCAGTCACCACAGACATTTCGTTAACCACCCGATGAACTTCTCCAGCCCGAAGTAGCAGCCACGTGTGCCCTTGAAAACTGAACAGAAAACAACCGTATTGATTTTCTACTATCAATGAGAAAAAGACAATTGCTCTTTGCTGAGCACCTTCGTGATGCATTTCACACCACTTCTCCTGCAGGCCACCTCCTCCTGCCATAGTGCTGGGGGAACCCCCTGCGGCTTTGGACTCTGTAGAACTAACCCTGCAGTGCCAGCACCATCTCGAGGCTTCCCGGCCCCTAGATAGTAACCTGCTGTCTGGGAGTTGGGATCACTTAGAAATCACTAAGGAACTCAGGTCTCAGGTCGGGGAAGTTGGGGGTGATGGGTTGCAGGAATCTCTGACAGTAAAATCATCTTTGAAAAGAGCACATCCCTTCACTTTATTAAAAGCATTAGCAACATCTGGATGGGTTTTTGAAGATATATAAGCGTGTATAGACACTGAACAAATTGACTGATGGATGAGATCCTTTATTTAGTAAATTGTACCATGATTGCAGCCATTCTAGCTTAGTCAAGGCCCAAGATCCCATTGTGAGTTATGATTTCAAATTACCAGACCTTTCTTTCTTTCTTTTTTTTTTTTCAACCTGTATTATATCTCAGGCATGTCCTAATAGCTCTAGTTTTGATATTTCCAACACAGCGAAAAAGAAGTGTGAAGAGCCAAAAGAGATACAAAAACCTTGACCAAGCAAGCCTGACCCTCTGGAATGATTGTAGTGTCAAAGTCGGTCAATATTTATGCCTAGCAACCTGGACAATATCCCTTTAATTAAAATCAATGGAGAAATAAAACATGCATTAGAATGCACTTGGGATCCCTCACCGCAGGAGACAGAAAAGACTCTGATATTATGCACAGTGTGATGACGCACACATGTCCCTTTGCTTGGGCGTTTGCATCTGGAGCTCTTCTTTCAATGGTGTTTTTCATTGTGCGATACTGTTTTTTACTTTTGTTTTCCATTTGGTATACTTTCTTGAATATGTATTTAAAAAACTTCTCTTTAAAAGTCAGGTAACATGTTCATCAGGTCAAACTATAACCTAGACTCGAGGGGGAAATTGAAAACACAGAGGAGGGGACCCCAGGGATGAGAAGATTGGCGTGGTTGGGGCAGCTCAGCCTCTAACCAGCCAGGTGACCTTGAGGGGGTCATAGGCAATTATCTTTGAGTCTCAGCTCTGCCTTCTCTAAAATGAGAAGGAAACTTTCTCAGTTCTAAAGGGTTCTTTCCAGTTTTCTGTGAATATTCTATTAGATCAATGGTGTTCAAAATAATAGCCACTACTGTTCATTGGACACTTCCCATGTAATCTTCACCACGAAACTGTGAGATTGGTTCCACTATTATTTTCCATTTTAGGGAAGAGGAAACTGAAGCTGGAGGGACGGAATCAATCCCCAACGTCACCCAGCTGGTCAATGGCAGAAGTTGAGTGTGTCCAAGGCCGTGGGCTTCACCATTGCCCCACACCGTCTCCTTTTTTTGTTTTTTAATTGTATTGGAGTATAGTTGATTTACAATTTTGTGTTCGTTTCAGGTGTACAGCAAAGTGACTCAGTTATACATATAGTCATTCTTTTTCAGATTCTTTTCTCATATAAGTTATCACAGAATATTGAGTAGAGTTCCCTGTGCTCTACAGTAGGTCCTTGTTGGTTATCACGTCCTTGAGTCCATGGAAAGTGGAAAGGGTTTGGTCTCAGAGATGCCACCGGTTTGACCTCCACAGACTTTGAAGAGTCCTCTCCCTGCACTGTTGAGCTGGTAGAGGTTCTTCTAGAGCTCACCCAGTTTGAGGTAGATTCACTTAACCTCAAGCCCCTTCCATTGATTCAGAGTTCACCAAATATAGGCCAGTATAACTTCCTTCTGCAACCAGATCTGATTTCAAAGACTCCCATGAAGGCAGGCTTAGCAATAACACGTTAAGTTGGCCCAAGAATAGAAGGCAATTTAACACTGTCCTGTCTGGCCTGGCCAGGCAGATTAAACACCAGATATTTGCGCTTTATAAAATCCAAGCGTCACAGAGATATTTTTGTTTGTTTGCTTTTCTCATGCAGCTTGACTCATCTCAGATTTCAGACGGCTGCCTCTCCGGGGTTGGCTGGATGACTGTCATGTTGTTAAAAGCTTCCCTTCCTTATCTCGCTTCCTAATCTCCACCGAGGGATTTGAGAGCCCTCAGCACTGGTTTTTCCTCTTCAAGGACCTGCTAGTGCTGGACTAATTAATGGAAAGGGCCTGGAGATAAGTTCCTTCAAAAATTATGGAATGTCCTAATCAGACGGGCAAGCCAAAGCTTGACCTCTGGGGCGAGAAGGGGTCATCCTCAAATAATATGATGAATTCAGCTATTTCTGTCATTTTTTGTTACTCCAAAAGGGTGAGAAGAGAGGTTAAAGTCCATCCTAAAGGGCAAGGGGATGCCCATGTTTCTGCTGTGGAGGCGATCCGTTAAAGGACATTCTTCGTGTATTCCCCAAGTCTTCAAAATCCAGCCATGCTTTAAATGGTTCTTACTTTGTCAGTTTCTATTACTGGAAACTCTTCACCAGTTCCTTCTTTCATGTGTTTTTCTGTCGCTGGCTCTGTGACTCAGCCTTTTTCTCTACTTTCATCATATTCACTGTTTTTCCCCACCTAGTAGGTAACCCCCCTCCCCCAAATTCCTATTCATTTTTAAGAACTTATTTTAATCATAAAATATTTGAAATATATTTTTGTAAAAGTTGACCATTTTCTCCTTCAAGGAAGATGGCATGGCCGTACTGTCCCCAATTCCTCCTGACAGTACAATAAAAAAAACCTCAGACATTATATATAAAACCAACATAAGAGGACTGTAAAAGATAGAAAGGAGAAGGCAGACTGGCTAGAGACGTTGGGACCCAGGGAACAACACAGTGATGAGTTCCCCGGGCTTTCTTGTTGCCTTTATACGTCCCAGACTCGAAGCTGGAGAAGCTGGCACACTTCAATCGTCAATGGTACAGATCAAACAGAATTGCTCTCTCTAGCCAAGGGATCAGGAAAGGGGCAGCCTATAAGACAGAAAAACTTTTAGAGAATAACCGCTCTACTCGAGCCAACACTACAGAAAATAACAAACAAAAAGAAAACCCCAAAAAAACAAAAGCGAATAATAAAACATGGTCCCACTCCACCCAGCAAAGGCCAAATAAGGAACTTAGGTGGCTGGAATGAGGCACCCCAATACTCCTGCAGGGATGATGTCAGAGAATACCAAGCAGGGAGCCAGGACTTTCATCCTTGCCAGGGGTTAAGGAGCTGCCCTCTCCCTGCCCCACTACAACGTCAGTGGGGACCACATAGAGAACTTGAACTTGTTTCTTTATTCAGCAATAAAGGAACACTCCCCTCTGGGATGGTATCAGAAGAGGCCTAGTGGAGAGTCAGGACTTTTCCCACTGCATTGCTGCTGTAAGGAGGCCAACCTGCTCCAGTGTGATGTCAGCGGAGACCATGTGGGAAGCAGTAACAAGGCACTGTCACCCTCCCAGCCACAGAGGTTATCAGCGAAGGTCTAGTAAAGAGCTGGAACTGCCACTCCCACCCGGTAGTCATTGAGAGTCCCCACACACACACGCACATATAGGCTCAGAGGTCAATGGTGGCCAAATGGAGAACCTGGACTCCTACCCTCATCTAACAATAACAAACCAGCATCCTGAAGGATGACAGATACAAAAGGTCATATACTGTATGATTCCATTTGTATGAAATGTTCAGAATAGGCAAATCCTTAGAGACAGAAAACAGATTAGTGGTTGCCAGGGGGTGGCAAAGGGGAGGAGAATGGGGGCTGTTAGTGGGTATGAGGTCTCATTTTGGAGTGATGAAAATGTTCTGAAACTAGGTGGTGGTAGAGGTTGCACAATCTTGTGAGCATACTAAAAACTACTAAATTGTATACTCTAAAACAGTGAATTTTATGGTCTGTGAATTATATCTCAATAAAAAATTAAAAATTCAAGAAAACCATGAATCACACAGTTAAATGTAAAATCATTGGTCATTGGTGATGATTCAACCTCTGATCTCTCTCCCCTCCCTCAGGGTCAGGGGTTGGGACTGAAAATTCCAACCCTCTAATTACATGGTTGGTTCTCCTGGCAACCAGTTCCCATCCTTAGGTGTGGTCCGAAAGTTACCTCACTAACATAACAAGGGACACCTTGATCACTCTCATCACTTAGGAAATTCCAAGAATTTTAGGAGCTCTGTGCCAGAAATGGGGACAAAGACCGACTAAATATTTCTTATTATAAATCACAATATCACATAAAATAAGAGTGACAACACCAAATACTAGTGAGGAAGCGGAAAAAGTAAATCACTCATAGAGTGGTGGTGGAAATGTGAAATGACTCTGAAAAACAGTTTGGTAGTTCCTTAAAAAAGCTAAACATGCAAATATCATATGACCCGTAATTGCACTCCTGTACACCTTCCCAAGATTAATAAATACTTATGTTCACACAAAAACCTGTACATAATGTTTATAGCAGCTTTATTCATAACATCCAAAACCGCAAAACAACCCAAATGGGTGAATGGTTAAACAAACACTGATACATCCATACCATGGAATACTACTCAGCAATAAAAATGAGCTAGGGATGCGGTCAACAACCTGGATGAATCTCTAGAGCATTATGCTGAGTTAAAAAAAAAAGCCAAAAGAATCCATGGGAAAGCTCTATACTATTTCTTACAACTGAATGTGAATCTATAATTGTTTCAAAACAAAGAAATTGAACTTAAAATAAAGTTTGGAAAATAACATAGGCTCCTGTATGCTCACTACCCAAATTTTACAATTCTTAAGAATTCTTTTGCTTCAGATTTTTTTTCAGAGGAAATAAAATAATACAGCTGTGCTTATGACAGTACCCTTTCTTTTTTTTTTTTTTCCCGGTACGCGGGCCTCTCAGTGCTGTGGCCTCTCCTGTTGCGGAGCACAGGCTCCGGACGCGCAGGCCCAGCGGGCATGGCTCACGGGCCCAGCCGCTCCACGGGATGCGGGATCTTCCCGGATCGGGGCACGAACCCGTGTCCCCTGCATCGGCAGGCGGACTCTCAACCACTGCGCCACCAGGGAAGCCTTACCCTTTCTTATTTAGCCTATTTTTATCCAGAGCTGAGCACAGAACTGAGATTGTCTATGTATATTCTGATACTTTTATTCTATAGATATTGCCGTAGCAAGAAATAATGTTGTCTTATGTGCTTTTTTAAAGATGACATAGATGTTTTCCTACTGTACCATGCAATATGTATCAGTTTACAAATTGCTTCTTGCTCTCAACACTGAGTTTCTGATATTTAACCATGTTGATGCATGAAGATCTGGTGGTTTCATTTTTTCTTTGATTATTCTATAATGATAATAGTAAATAATACATAAGACTATGTGCCATGCATTGTTCTAAATGTTTTATATACTTAACCCATTAATCCTCATTAAGATTTATATATATATATCAGTGTATATAGTATCTAGTGTATATATATATACATATATATATACACACACATATATATACACTATACATTATATATATACACATATATACACTATATATGTATACATATATACTATATACACTATATATATGTGTGTGTGTGTATATATACATACCTATATATACACTCTAGTGTATATATACACTATACATTTATTGTTCCTGTTTACAGATGAGAAATGTAAGGCACAGAGCAGCTAAGCTCTTCACTGTCCTGTTAGTAAATGGCATAGCTTGGATTTGAACTAGAGCCTGTGTTTCCATGGTGTAAACACCACTGCTGTAGATCTAGTACACTGTTGATGGACATTTAAGATCCTTTTATTTCTTTACTCTCATTAACCGTGAATATCCTAGTTCTTGTCTCCTTGTGCATTTGTATGAATCTCTTTAAGCTATGTACCAACAAATGGAACTGCTGGGTTGTAGTCTGTACTTATCTTCAACGTTAGTGGCTATTTCCAAATTACTAAATAATGTGGAGCAATTCTGGTCAGTGGTGTGTAAGAGTTCCTGTCTCTCCGTATATTCACCACCACTTGGTACTGTCAGGCTTTATAATTTTTGTCATTTGGATGAGTGTGAAATGATAACTCGAAGCTTTTAAATTTGCACTTCCGGTTTTATTAAGAGTGTTGAGCTTCTTTTCATGTGTTGATTGGCCTTTTTTTTTTTTTTAATTTATTTATTTTTGGCTGCATTGGGTCTTCGCTGCTGCGTGTGGGCTTTCTCTAGTTGCGGAGAGCCGGGGCTACTCATCGTTGTGGTGCATGGGCTTCTCATTGCGGTGGCTTCTCTTGTTGCGGATCACAGGCTCTAGGTGTACAGGCTTCAGTAGTTATGGCAAGAGGGCTCAGTAGCTGTGGTCCGCGGGCTCTAGAGCACAGGCTCAGTAGTTGTGGCACACGAGCTTAGTTGCTCTGCAGCATGTGGGATCTTCCCGGACCAGGGCTCAAACCCATGTCCCCTGCATTGGCAGGTGGATTCTTAACCACTGCGCCACCAGGGAAGTCCCTGATTGGCCTTTTGAATTTCCTCTTCTATGAAGTGACAATGCATAGCCTTTGTGGTTCATTTTTCTCTATTGAGTTAATGTATTTTTCTTATGATTTTATCTGTCATCTGTTGATGATATTCATTGAAAATGTATTTTTCCAGTCTATCACTTGTCATTTCATTTTTGTGTTTCATGTCATATTGAAGATTTTCATTTCAATGCTGGCAAATCTATCTGTGTTCGTGTATGTACATGTGTGCATGCACGTGCATATAAAATATACACAGAATACATATGCTTTTCATATTAAGATTTTATATTTTTCTCTGGAATTTTTTACATCTAATTTTCTGGTGCATAGCATTATAAGTCGACCTCTATATACACTGCAAAGTAATCACCACCATAAATTGGTTACCATCACCATCATAAAGTTGAACCCCTTCACCCATTCACCCATTCCCCCAACACTCTTCCCCTCTGGTAACCACTAATCTGATCTCAAAATCTATGAGTTTGCTTTTGTTTATTCATTTGCTTTGTTTTGCTTTGTTTTTAGATTCCATATATCGGTGAAATCGTACAGTATTTGTCTTTGTCTGACTTATTTCACTTAGCATAATACCTTCAAGATCCATCCATGTTGTTGCAAAAGGCAGGATTTCATTCTTTTTTATGGTTGAGTAGTATTCCATTGAGTAGACATACCACATCTTATTTGTTCATTCATCTGTCAATGGACACTTACTTTGTTTCTATACCTTGGCTGTTATAAATAATGCTACAATGAACATAGGGGTTTATATATCTTTTCTAATTAGTGTTTTCATATTCTTCAGATAAATGCCCAAGATTGGAGCTGCCAAATCATATGGTAGTTCTATTTTTAATTTTTTAAGGAATCTCCGTACTGTTTTTCATAGCGGCTATACCAATTTACAGTCCCACCAACAGCATACCAGGGTTCCCTTTCTCCGCATCCTCTCCAAAGTTTGTTACTTCTTGTCTTTTCAATAATGCTTTTTCCTTGTAGTTACCATGAGATTCTCATTCAGCATCCTATGTAACTGGTAGCCCGTTTCAAGTTGGTAGCAACTTAAATTTGAACCCATTCCAAAGCTCTATCTTTTTACTCCCCTTCCCATGTTTTATACTTTTGATGATACATTTCATATCTTTCTACTTTAGCATCCCTAACTAACTTTTGTACTTTTAGTTATTTTTACTACTTTTTTCTTTTAACCTTCATGCCTGCTTTACAAGTGCTTATATCTACTTTTTCCACTGAGATTTTTACTTTTGTATGTTTTCTTATTATTAACTAGTGCCCTTTTTCCAGCTTAAAGAAATCCCTGTAACATTTCTCACCATTTTAGTGGTGATGAACTCCTTTAGCTTTTGCTTATCTGGGAAACTCTTGATCTCTCCTTCAATTCTGAATGGTAACCTTGCTGGATAGGGAATCTTAGTTAGAGGTTTTTGTTTGTTTGTTTGTTTTGTTTTTTTCCCTTCACACTTTGAATATGTCATGCCACTCCCTTCTGGCCTGCAAAGTTTCTGTTGAAAAATCTGATAACCTTATGGGGTTTCCCCTTGTACATGACAAGTTGTTTTTCTCTTGCTGCTTTTACGATTTTACCTGTATCCTTAACTTTTACCCTTTTAATTATAATGTGTCTTGGTGTGTGTCTCTTTGAGTTTATCTTCTTTGGAACTCTCTGGGCTTCCTGGACCTGGATATTTGTTTCCTTCCCCAGATTAGAGAAGTTTTCAGCCACTATTTCTTCAAATAATTTTTCTGGCCTTTTCTCTCTCTCTTCCCCCTTGGACCCCTATAATGCTTGGTGTTGTCCCAAAAGTCCCTTAAGACATCTTCACTTTTTAAAATTGTTATTTATTTTTTCTTTTTGCTGCTCCGTGTGGGTGAGTTCCATAGTTTTGTCTTCCAGCTCACTGATTCACTCTTCTACCTCACCCATTCTGCTGTTGAACCCCTGAGTATATTTCTCAGCTGAGTTTTAATTTCTGTTTGATATTTTCTTATATTTTTTATCTCTTTTTTGAAGTTCTCACTGTGTTCATCCATTCTTCTCCCAAGTTCGGTGAGCATCTGTGTGACCATTACTTTGAACTCTTTATTGGGTAGACTGCTTACCTCTGTTTCATTTAGTTCTTTTTCTGAGGTTTTATCTTGTTCTTTTGATTGAAGCATATTCCTTTGTCTCCTCATTTTGCCTAATTCTCTGTGTTTTTGTCTACATATTAGGTAAATCGACTATTTTCTCCAGTCTGTAAGGAGTGGGCTTATTTAGGAGATATCTTATAGGGCTCAGACGTGAAATCCCACCTGGCCACTAGGGCCTGGTGTTCCAGGTGTGTCCCTTATGTGAGCTCCTGTTGTGGCAGGGCCATGGTCAGTGCTGCTGTGCACTGGTTCATGGGGCTGACCCCAAACTGACTGCAGAGCCCAGTGGAGAGGCAAGAGTGGGGTGGCTCTCACCAGAGTGTGCCCACTGTCACTGACAGGTTACAGGGAGAATTCCAAAATGGTGCCCACCAGTGCTGGCATTAGCAAGGTTACCTGAGATTGCAGAAATGACTCCAGCCAGTGTCTCAGTCTACAGGAAGCCTCCCAACTGGTTTCTGCCTCTCCAGCAGATGCTTGAAGATTAGTAAGTGGTTTCTGTTCACCTGTGATCCATATGCTTTTTAATCTGGTGTTTTTGCACTGGTTTTTGGGTCAAGTGAGTCTGCATGCAAGCCCTTTAAGAGTGGGTTTTCTGTTACCTGCAGTTCTATAGCTTTTCTGGACATATTCCTCCTTGGTTTTCAAAGCCAGGTGTTTTGGAGTTTTGTCTCTCCTGTACGAGTTCTAGGGGTTTGGGTATCTGATGTGGAACTTGAATCTCTTGCTCCTTGGGGAAAAGATCTGTACCTCTGTGATTCCTCCCAAAGTAAATCACCGTGGTAGGGGGTGCGGTTTTTGAATGGCGAGACCATAACTGCCTCTCCTACTCATGTTGCTGCTGTCCTTTTACACTTTGTTATGGAGGCTCTGTTCGTCCAATTTTCAGGTTTCTTTTTGAGGGAATTATTCCATTTGTAGTTATAGATTTCTTGTGTCCATGGGAGGATATGAGTTCAGCATCTTCCTATGTTGCCATCTTGATACATCTGAAATCTGGAATTTTTATATAGTTGTTTTTCTCTGTGGATTCTTTATGAGTTGTCAAATATTGCAACATCATTTACTTTGAGTCCATAACCCACCCCCGACTCATTGGAATATCATCCTAGTTTTATTTATTTATTTTTATTTTTATTTTTTTTGCGATACGCAGGCCTCTCACTGCTGTAGCTTCTCTCGTTGCGGAGCACAGGCTCTGGACGCGCAGTCTCAGCGGCCGTGGCTCACGGGCCCAGCCGCTCCGCGGCACGTGGGATCCTCCCGGACCGGGGCACAAATCCGTGTCCTCTGCATCGACAGGCGGGCTCTCAACCACTGCACCACCAGGGAAGCCCCTCATCCTAGTTTTAAAACAGCTTTCTGTATTGCCGTGTGTCATTGTCCTTTCCCTCCTGGTGTCATGACCTTGGTCTGTAATAAACTCCAAAGTACTCATTTTTCTCCTCTTCATTTATTGAAAGGGATATTTTTTTTTAAAAATGGAATTTTTTTAGACAGGCTGTACTGTGACATGCTTTTTCACTTATCAACATGTCACGGACATCTTTTCACGTGTTTTATGACACCATGTTTAATGCCTGCTGAGTATCTGATTATTTTGGAAAGACCACATTATATTTAATGATCTCCTATTGATAAACTTTTCATTTGTTTCTAAGATTAAAATGCAGATCATATGTATTATAAAGTACATATATCTTCACTGATATACAAAATAAATTACCCGTTAATTAAGCAAAAAGACAAAAGGTGGAGCTTGGGGAGTATGCAAAATTTCAATTTTGCTACTTAATGCCAAACTATTCTCTGGAAGGAGTGGGACAATTTATTCTTGCCCCTTCCCAGTACACCAAAGTCTCCAATTGCAGGAAATGACAAGATCAGATCTATATTTTAGAAAGCTCATCCTAGCAGTGGTTGCAGAGAAATAAATGTCACAAAAGCAGCCTAGAAAGTGTCAGATGGTGTTCTGGAAGATGTGTGTATCTGGCGACAAACATACAAATGTTTGTAGGTAGAGTGAGTGCCAGAGAGCGTGAGAAGCACCTGGATCAGCTGATCCAGACCAAAGGGCTGGTGTAGCAACGACCAAAGGAACAAGCAATAGCTGCTAGAAATTCTGAAGGCATCTTGAGCTAACTTCACTACACAGAAGCCTATGATTCCTTCAGAAGTCACCACAAAAATAAAACGAATAGGGCTTCCCTGGTGGCGCAGTGGTTGAGAGTGTCCCTGCCGATGCGGGGGACACGCGTTCGTGCCCCGGTCCAGGAAGATCCCACGTGCCGCGGAGTAGCTGGGCCCGTGAGCCATGGCCGCTGAGCCTGCGCGTCCGGAGTCTGTGCTCCGCAGTGGGAGAGGCCACAACAGTGAGAGGCCTGCATACCGCAAAAAAATAATAATAATAATAAATAAATAAAACGAATAGCTACTTTGTGCCATCTGATGACACAGACTTAAAAAAGAAGGAGTGGCATCTGGTTTCCTGCTATCAAGGAGTCTCATGATGAGAACTCTGAATGATCCGTGTGTATTTCAAATAAATGTTTTGTTCCAGCACAGTCCAAAGGCTTGGTAACTTAAGCGCAGCTGCTCAGGAGGCCGGAGCTGCATTTTCTGAAACACACCTTCCCTTGTTCCCACCCCTTCTCGTCCCAAATGACGTCAAGGCTAGGAAGAGACCCCATTTCCCAACATCACTACACCTGGATGGAACGGACAAACACACTGTCTTTCAACCTCTGTTTCCAGAACTCAAAGCCCATATTCTCCTTTTGATAATATTAAAAAGAGGGAAAGCATTTTGCATGAAAACATGTTTCAACTGTATTTGTAACACTCAATAAATAAATTACAGGTTTTATATCATTCAGAGAGAGCTGCCAGTGATTTATTCAGTTATTAACTTCGCACGCTTGGGAGAATGAATTAAATGCCGGCCCGTATCAAAGGCCTGGGGATTAGTTTCAGCCAGAAGAGGCTCCTGAAAAGTTTGGGCGGCTCGGCAGGCACTTCACAAGAAGCAAGAACGGTTTGGTAGAAGCCGTGGAGGGCAGAGGATTCTGTCCTGTTCGTTTACAGCAGCTTATAAATTCCATAAAAGGGAAATGAATTATGCATTATTGGGTTTGCATAAGGTCACCCAGTGAACTTTGACCCCTCTCTTTTCTCATTTGGCTCGATTATGAGATGAAATGACAGATTTGATCTCTTTTCATATCGTATGAGAAAGGGTCTCTTTATTTCACCCTCTAGCAGCAATCAGCTGACAGGACCAGGCAAGTGCATTAATTATGATTGATTTAGAGTGTCTATCGGGTGATTATTTCTAGAATTCTACTCCTGAGCCAAAACCTTTTGACCTATTTCAGGCCACACAGCAAATTAATCCATAAGAAGATTTAAGGGGAGACTGTTCAGGACAGCAGTTTCCCTCCTGTATTCGCAATCAAAACATTGGAGACACTCCAGGCCATCCAGAGGGATTGAATTACTGGAACACTCCATGGTGAAGACACTTAACAATCTGACCACTCAGCTGAGAAATATCTTGTGAATAATAACCAAAAATGGCTCTGAATTAGCCCCCCCAAAAGAAAAGACCCCTAACGTTCTCTGCTCTGAGCTAATAGGACAGCAAAGAAAAGCTATTTTTTTCAAGTTTGTGAATTTGTCACAATCGGAGTTTCACAATAATATGTCTGTCGTTGGGACATTCAATCTCCCTCTCAACTTTCCAGTGGATTAAAAATGACAGTAATAATTAAAGAAGTAAAGAGAAGAGACCACTGTCAGTTGCAATGCATAGGCCTGAATTATAATAAGGCTCAGAGGAGGAGGAGGAAGAAAAAGTGGGGAGGTAACATCATTAGGAGTTTCTTTCTAAGTCTGGAAAAGCATCTTGCAGATAAATTCTATTTAAGAAGAGGGTGTTTAACCAAAATTACCATCTGAGTCATTAGATCACAGTAAAGATTGAAGGGGAGAGTAATCTAGAACTGATGCCAGCAGATCAATGAACTCAGTTCCACTACCTGCTTTCCAATGCCTCCAGATGGCAAGGACTAGTTGAGCAAGGACGGAGTAAATCCTGTCTGCAACACTTACAAGCTGTGTGACCTAAGGCAAGTGCTTTGACCTCTCTGATCTCTGCTCTTTTCTTTATGGGGTACAGATAATATCTATCTCATTGCTGAGTTGTAGTGAGGATTAGAGACCATATGTTTTTAGAGAAACAAAAACAAATTCTTACTGTTATTAACAACCCTCCATTGCCATTTATGGAGTTAGGCCCTGTAGCAACTGAAGAGTCTTTTGTTTGCTGAGCACAAACAAAATATCTCTCCTCACACTTGAAAATAACATTAAGTGACAAAAATAGCATTAAATGATAACATTAAGTGAAATAACTGAGGAACAGCTGAGGAGCTCAGCATAAGAGGACTGATAAGCTCAGCTGAGGAGCTTGGAGACAAGGGTTTGAGAAGCTGGTGATCAGTGGAGTGGGCAGGAGAGAGACTTCATAGCCAGTGGGCAGAGGAGTGAGACTGGGAGGAAAAGATATATCTTGGGGGTCTTCTTAAGAGCAAGACTGTGGTACACCGAGACCTAAAACCCTTCTCTCTCCATTTCAAAAGCTTCCGTAGGGGCTTCCCTGGTGGTGCGGTGGTTGAGAGTCCGCCTGCCGATGCAGGGGACACGGGTTCGTGCCCCGGTCCAGGAAGATTCCACATGCTGCGGAGTGACTGGGCCCGTGAGCCATGGCTGCTGAGCCTGCGCGTCCGGAGCCTGTGGTCCGCAACGGGAGAGGCCACAACAGTGAGAGGCCCGCGTACCGCGAGAAAAAAAAAAAAAAAGCTTCTGTAACATATACAACGCAACATATACAACGCTCGCTAGTGCTTTGGTATAAGTGGGCTTTTCTAGATGAATGAGAATTTCCTCATTTTGAGACTGTGAACACCTAAGACGCTGCCACCAGCTACGTGTGGGCTCGGGATGGTTTCGTGACATGTCTCTTGGACTTCAGAGTCCCCCATTGGAAATGTGGGACTACAACGCAAATGTCAAACTCTCTTTCAGTTCTCAACTCCATGGTTCTGTGTCCCGATGAGGAGTCTTCATAGTTACAGAGGAAGCCTTATGTGTTTTAGTTATCTTCAGGGACCAAGCAGATCAAAAGAAATGAATGGAGAAGACCAGATGTAAAACAAAAGGGAATGGTAGAGACTGTGGCAAACTAGAGAAGATGGGCGTTGCTTAAAAGTGCTCGCGTTTAATGACTCATAAAAGCGTTGTGCAGGATTCCCAAATTCTGCCTGCTGGGAACCAAGTTTTGACCTTTAGCCAAAGAGGCCCAGGATGGGGCATTTAGAACTTAGCTGTTTCTTTGAACCCTACAACTTAGCTCATGCTTGCCTCCATACCACTGACTTCGAAAGACAAAGCCAGCAGAGGCATTTGCGTCTTGAGAAATCAGCTCTATTAAACGGAGCAATTGTGGGGCAGCCAAGCTGTCATAATCCTGAAGCCTGGCCATCAGTTATAAAGCTAATAAGTACCAAGCAGCATGTCAGTGGCGATTCTCAGTCTTGTTCATATAGTTCTCGGATGATTACATAAGCAGGAATGCACGTGGCTTAATGAAAGCTAAAAAAATAGCCCCAACAAAGCACATGGCTAAGGGCTTTGCCGGAGAGCCAGCACGGTGTAGAAAAGCTTGGAGGTTGGAGGAGGAAAGAGCACACATTTCAAAATTTGGAGATGGGAGCTCCTACCTCCAGAAGACTGACGTGGGCTCAATTCTCGTAGTTCCTTAAACTGAAAAGGGGCTGCTGGGCCTTGCCAGATGGTGGACCACATCAATGTATGGCCCACTCATTACCATCCCTTGGATGGGAGACCAAATGAAGAACAGCCAAGTAACTCTGTGGACACAGAAGCCAGTACCCATAGCCTCTTGGGAGCCAAAGGTTAAAATGTCCCCACCATCCTAGGAAAGAGCTAGAGCCAACATTATTAAGCCCAAACGAACTATTTCTTGAGCAGTTACACTCAGCAGAGCCATTTGCGAAGAACGCTGGGGAGGCAGAGATGAAGGGAAGAAGAGGCCTCCATCCAGACCAGATCTACAGTCTGGGGGTGAGAAGATCAGAGGAGAAGCAATTCAAAGTGACTTTGGCCCAGAGTGAACTCAGAGTCAGAGAGGTGACTTCCCAGGTTTGCTAGGATGCTGTCAGAGGAAGACTCAGCTCTTGAGGAAAGAGTGAGGGAAGCAAAGAGAGGCCACAGAGACCCTTTGGGTTGACATAACCTTTCTGGGTTGGGACTCTTGCAGTTGAGATCAATAGCTCACTTTCACGGCGCTCTCCCAATATGCCAGGTAACCCCGAAGTGTCTCTCGTGTATTTCCACATTTAGAACAGCATAACACCCTTCCGAGGCCGGCTCTGCTCTTATCTCCACTTTACAAATGAAAAATCAGAGACACCAAAACTGAAGTCACTGCCCCAAATCACGCAACTATTCCGAGGCGGGGCCAGGATAAAACCCTGCACTATTAACCATGCCTCTAGCCACCACTCTTAGGGTGACAGACCTGGAATTTCTAAGCAGGGGAGTTTGCAAGATGGCTCAGAAGGACAGGGCCAAAAGGAAGGTACAGAGAAACAACACAAATGCCGGACCAAGTCCGGGGCCTCAGGAGCACACATGCTTGGGTGGGTTGGTGTCCCAGGGAGATAGGACTGAGCTGGCATCTCAGAAAGGGAGGAATCGATTCTCCAAAGGGGAAACCAGTGTGCACCGACCAGACCTTATTTCCCATTCCCTGGAAGGAGTTCTGTCATGAAAGTAAGGCTGTGTCGTGATACTTCACAATGGATAACCCTTTAATGGGGGTGGAACTTTCAAAGAGGATGTAAAAGGCCAAGAGCCCTGGAAGAGGAAACCCAGGGACACAGATTGCCTACAACGATGTGCTAGACCAAGAGCAAGTTCAGTCAGCAGGATGGGGGCAAGGAAAGAGGGAAGGAAGGAGGGCTTCGGAATACCATTGTGGGGCAAGGAAGGAGGACCAGGCCAGGGACTCTGGAGAAAAAATCTTACTCTGTTTTTCATGACTTTGCCCTAAGCGAGTCCCACATCTTGGAAACAGAAGAGGATGCTGAGAGTGGAAGAACCTCCATGCTGATGGCTTTCAGGGAAACGAGAGAAATCTGCTCACTGAAGGACCCAAAGGCTGGAAGGATATTAGTCGTCAGACACTGAGCGTGTGGTAGCCTGTTTCTCATCTTCTCTCTCCTCATCCCGCGGGTGGGCAGGGTCCACCTTCGGTAATTACTTTCATCCCAGATTTTGGTAAACACCTATGGCTTCTCTCTCTCTTTTTTTTAAATTGAAGTACAGTTGACTTGTAATATTGTGTTAGTTTCAAGTGTACAACAAAGCGATTCAGTTTTATATATATATATATATATTTCAGATAGTTTTCCATTATAGGTTATTACAAGATATTGAATATAGTTCCCTGTGCTATACAGTAAATCCTTGTTGCTTATCTGTTTATGTATAGTAGCTTGTATCTGTTAATCCTGTACTCCTAACTTATTCCTACCACCTACCTCCCTTCCCCTTTGGTAACCATAATTTTGGTCTATATGTCTATGAGTCTTTCTGTTTTGTATGTAGATTCATTTATATTATTTCTTCGATTGCACATATAAGTGGTATCAAATATTTGTCTTTGTCTGACTTACCTCACTTAGCATGATAATCTCTAAGTCCAACCATGTTGCTGCAAATGGCAATATTTCATTCTTTTTTATGGCTGAGGAATATTCCATTGTACCTCCATCTATCTATCTATCTATCTATCTATCTATCTATCTATCTATCTATCTATCTATCATCTATCTATCTATCTATCTACCACATCTTCTTAAACCAGTCATCTGTTGGTGGGCACTGGGGTCGTTTCCATGTCTTGGCTATTGTAAATAGTGCTGCTTTGAACACTGGGGTGCATGTGTCTTTCTGAATTAGGGTTTTCATCTTTTCCAGATATATGCCCAGCAGTGGGATTGCTGGATCAGATGATAGCTCTATGTTAGTTTTTAAGGAACCTCCATATTGTTCTCCATAATGGCTGCACCAATTTACATTCTCACCAACAGTGTTAAGAGGGTTCCTTTTCCTCCACGTCCTCTCCAGCATTTATTATTTGTAGAATTTTTGGTGATGACCATTCTGACCGGAAGTATCTATGGCTTCTCTCTTATTATAGTACGAGAATGGCGACGAAGGTGCCTTTTGTTAAGTCATGAGAGTGAGAGAAAAGCAACAAATAGATCTTGAGTCATGGGGGGGAAATGCTAACGGCCCAGGAGGTGTAGGAGAAGGCATGCTTTCAAGATGAATAAACCAGACAAAGCAAGTCTGATCATTGCCTTTTCGGGGGCATACAGAAGAAGCAAAGAGAAAGGAGAACCAAGGCAAGCTCTTTTTGTCCTCCAGGTGTGGGAAGATCTTGGCCTACAGCGGACAGGAGATGATGTACATGACTTCCTGGTACTAAACCCTGGGGAGCGCTGGGGCCTGCAGCCCGGGTGGCTGTGACTGCACAGGAGTGCCAGTCTAGTGTTGTCATATTTTAATGTGTGCTTTCCTGGTATTTAATACTGGCAACTAGTTTTTTAGAAAACATGGCCAAACAAAACATTTCTGCAGGCCTGATCTGGTCCCCAGGCCACCATTCAGCTACATACTCTAAGTAATGCTACCAGTCGGGCTACAATGATACTGCAGTAACAAACAGATCTCACTGGTTTATACAGGAAAGCTTCTTCTTTTTCAAGCCACATGTCCAACATGGGTTGGTGGGCGGGGTTGGGAGGTAGACTCTGCTGGGGCATTCTGCACATCATGGAAGCCCAGGGACGGGGGTGAGAGAGTCCCCATCTTAACACAGTCACTTCTGCAGGGGATTACAGAAAGGGGTAAGTTATGCATTGGCTCTTAAAGCTGCCACTTGACTGGCATCATTTCCACGTACATGCCATTGGCCAAAGCAAATCCGGTGCCACGCCCAATTACAAGGACGATGGTGAGATGCCTGGAAAGAGAACTGAAATATGGGTGAACCATAGTATGAATAAAGGAAATTCCTTTTAACAAAGGTCCTCACCCTTTTAAGCTAGATATCATTTGTTCTTAAATAAGATGTTACTTTAAAGTGCAGGTACTTTGTGGAGAAACAAGCTAACAGCAAACTCACGACCCCATTTTTCCTTCCACTTCAAACCCACCTCTGCCAGTTTAGTTGAGATGGTAAAGACAAGGAATATGGGCTACCACACTGGGCCTCAGAAGGGTGTTATGCTTCTCTAAACGTGTAAATACATGTGAAACACTTCAAAGTTACTCGGCATATTGAGAGACCTCCATAAAAGTGAGCTATTGATCTCCACTCAGAGTCCCAACCCAAGAGGGTTATGTCAACCCAAATGGTCTTTGCAGCCTCTCCTTGCTTCCCTCACCCTATCCTCAAGAGCCAGGTTCTCTGACGTTTTGCAGTCTTCCTCTGACCGCATCCTAGCAAACCTGGGAAGTCACCTCTCTGACTCTGAGTTCACTCTGAGCCACAGTCACTTTGAATTGCTTCTCCTCTGACCTTCTCACCCCCAGACTGTAGATCTGGTCTGGATGGAGGCCTCTTCTTCCCTTCATCTCTGCCTCCCCAGCGTTCCTTGCAAATGGCTCTGCTGAGTGTAACTGCTCAAGAAATAGTTCATTTTGGCTTAATAATGGTGGAAAGGGGAAACCAGAAACACACTAGTGACCATCTCTCCTGTCCTCAGGGCCTCTCTGCTGGCCTCGCTCCTTCCCCTTTCCCCAAAGCCCCAGCTGCCAATAGGGAGGACCCCACCCTCCGGCCCTGTTGGGAAGGTTTGCTTTCCTGCGTATTTTTCATGGAGTTCTTTCTACACAAGCATGTGTGTGCCCCGAGCTGCCTGTGCGCCTGAAGAATCATCCCTTGTGACTCCCCTCCCTAAACAAGCTCCAATTAGACGCCACTTAATGGCACGTCCAATTTGACTGTCTGTCCAAGATTCTACAATGCATGGGAATTCTCCCAGAGATTATTCCTACTTTTCCCATCCTCAAAACAAGGAGGGGGAAATAATGCATGATTGAAAACTAGCCACCAAATGGTAAAAAAAAGAAAAAAAAATTTGCAGTTGTGTTGCTTTGAAAACTTATTGCACAGCTGGGGGCACGCAAAGAACTTAATTAACAAGCTTTGGCCGCAATGTGCCCCCTCTCTGGGAGGGGGAAAAAATCACAGTTAAGATTTGTCCAATTAAATTATAGGAGAGTTGGTGGATTCAAAGAGAGAGAGAGGTTGGGAGAATGCGCTTTCAGTTTAAAAAGCAGATTTTTAGGCTGACGGGAGGCCTATAGTCTGATTAATTCGGTGCTAAGCTTTTCTGCACGGTTTCCACAAATTCATAGGCACTTAAGAATTTTTAACCCAAATGGAATTATAGGTTTTGATAATCAGGCTTTGGTTAAATCAAGTCCCCTCTTTCCTATAAAAACTGAGGAGGGGATATTCTGTGATAAGGATTCTGTGATAAGGAAGCTCCTTCAAACTCCACTTTTTCTCCCTTCCATAGGAAATTCCACCTAGACCAGGATCAGTGCCACATTATGACTTTTGTGGGCTCTGGGTACTTTGTGGGACACTTCCTCCATAAAAACATACTAAAAATTATATTTTACAACGGCATT
Organism: Pseudorca crassidens; assembly: GCF_039906515.1. NCBI lineage: Eukaryota > Metazoa > Chordata > Mammalia > Artiodactyla > Delphinidae > Pseudorca > Pseudorca crassidens. The sequence continues at coordinate 29,932,970 of NC_090315.1, read as the reverse complement.
GGTGTGAGGATAATTATAATCCAGGCTGGATTCATTTGTATACACTCTTTATTATTATATTCATTTGATTTTTTTTTTTTTTTTTGCGATACGCGGGCCTCTCACTACTGTGGCCTCTCCTGCCGCGGAGCACAGGCTCCGGACACACAGGCCCAGTGGCCATGGCTCACAGGCCCAGCCGCTCTGCGGCATGTGGGATTCTCCCGGATCGGGGCACGAACCCGTGTCCCCTGCATCGGCAGGCGGACTCTCAACCACTGCACCACCAGGGAAGCCCTGATTTTCTTTTTTTTTTTATTGAGGTATAACTTACTATGTTGTGTTAGCTTCAGGTGTACAGCAAAGTGATTCAGTTATACACATATATATTCTTTTTTAGATTCTTTTCCATTCTAGGTTATTACAAGATACTGAATATAGTTCCCTGTGCTATACAGTAGGCCCTTGTTGTTTACCTATTTTATATATAATAGTGTGAATGTGTTAATCCCAAACCAAAAAGAAATTAAAATTCAAACATGCTCATGAGCCCCTAAGAGTGCGGTGGACCCCAGACATTGTGCCTAATGGGTTAGTCATCCCTGCCCGAATTTCCCATTATGAACCAAAAGAGGGACATTAGGGTGCCAGCTAAGAACAGGTTCAAAATAACAGTGACGATGACATAATTCACAGCAACGCAATTCATATCAGCCCACGCTGAGCACTTGTCTTTACAGCAGACTAACCTCCCAATCTCCCAGCCTGTGCCCTCCCCACACAAAAAAAAAAAAAAAAAAGAAAAAAAAATTGTTATTCTGACATCATTGGTCGGACTGAATACCCAGTACAGTATGCACTCTCGGAATGACGAGATTTCTGCCTTTTCCTAGGGGGATGTTCAGCCAGAGACAAAAATGCGTCAGGGCAGCAGAGAAAATTCATTTGTATAAGCTGGCCCCCCTACTGTGGAATTTTCAATTATATATATCTAATTATGGCTGTCAGTTGATGGATTCAGAAAAGACATTTTGGTCCCCCCCCTCCTTTTTTTTGTCTTTTCGTCATCTCTTCTGTTAGAATGATTATAGCACACTTACACAACTAATTGCCTTACTGCTGATTAGTGATACAATTATGCAGACCCGGCTCCTTGTGTGAACAACCATCTGCAGAGAAAAAAAAAGTGACACTATTCAAAAACTATCCATAATTTAACCAATGTTATTCCAATGCACTGAGCCCAGACAATCGTCTCGCCTTCATATTTCATACCCACCCTGGCAAGAGGAGGTTGGGTTTTGTGTGCCCAATTCACCTCTTTAGACACACTGTGAATCAGAAAGAAAGAGGAGAGAAGAAAGTACTTCAAATGTCAACCCATAGTGGGGAATTGAAGCGTGGTTAACGTCCATTTCTCCTTTGGGTAATTTTTCTTCAAATTTTATACCACTTGGCAATTTTTTGTTTCCTTTCAAACTGCTGAGAACGTGCAGATGTTTCAACTCCCCAAAGTAGGCTTGGGTTTGCTGGGGGTTTTGTGGACTGCTTTCCCCAATCCTTTTCTTCTCCTTTTTCCCCATAATTTTTTTTTTTTTTTTAAGAAAGAAAGAAAAAAGAAGGGATTTTAATAGAACTGAAGGACGCGGGCTGACATATGACGTTTCAATAAAGTGTGTCTTTTGTTTCCTAGGGCAAAGTGGACAGGCCATGAGACTCTGAGACCTCAGGGGCCACAGGGAGAGCACAGGTGGATGGATGGGATGCTGTTTGCCCCAAGGAGTAAACAAAGAAGTGGCCTGGTCTTTCCCCACGTGCAAGGCAAGATCAGCCCTGTCTGCCTGAGGAAAAGAAAGAGCCAGTTAGAGGGGCAGGAAAGTTTAAAACCATGAAGCAAGTACCGGATTCTCCTCTAGTTTTAAAATAAGACTGCAGGTTTTCAGGGCAGAAAAAGCAAACACTTGAGGTCTAAGAGTGGCAAGGCTCTCCTTAATTTAGAAATGGATGGAGGATGACTTTCTAAAGCAGTAGAAGGATGCTGGGCATTAATGAAAGCCTTTTTAGAAGAAACTCAAGTGAATTAGATGGCCCCAGGGCATCTATCTCACCAGCAAGACGAGAAATGGGGACCTGGTCCTGAGAGCCTCATCTCAGGTCTCAGACAGTGGCCCCATCCCAAGCACCACTCTCCAAACCTTGGTTTCCCAGAACCTGAGAGGTCCCCCCATCATCCAGACCATGGAAATCAGTCTGGCCTCACCCAGGCATCAAGTCTCTGAATCAGGCATCACTGCCCCGGCTTTTCTTTTATTCTTCTCTATACAGGTTCTGTATAAAGGAAAGCTTGATAGTCAATGATTTGGGTTGGGTTTGGTTTTAGAGCAGAAATGTTGATCCTCTAGTCCCTCTGAATTCCTTAAAAACAAGACAGTTGAAGTTTGTCAGGATGATCCTAGTGTGTACCTTTGACATAGAAAAGGTAAATATATATGTTCAGCCAGTTTTGTTTTATTGGGTATTTTGTGATACTAAAACTACAAAGAGTAGTGAATATTTACTGAGAAGTTACAGAATGCCAGGCTTTCATATGTTCTATATGAATTGTCTCATTTTGATCATCAAAAAACTTTCCAAGGTAGGTATTTTGATGACCTCTGGATGAGGGAGGATTCTTCAGATTAACAGAGTTAAATAACTAAACTAGGACACACAGCTGCTTGCTGGTCGGACAATGGTTTGAACCAAAGCCTAGTGCTTTCCAAAGCCAGAGCTCTAGACCACAAAGCAGTTATCAATGTCTCCTCATGCCTTAAAGAGAATTTGCTTATACATAGAGGACACAGTAACTGTGTTAGCCAGAACATTTGTTGAACAGCTAATGGAAGGAAAGAAAGAAGGTGGGAGAGAGGGAGGGAGGGAGGGAGAAAGCTACTGCCTTGTGAAGAGTGAACTGGGCTGAGTATAGCTGCACTGGTGTTCTAGTTACTTTCTCCCCCAACCAGCTGAATGACCTGAGGCAAGTTGCTGGATATCTCCATAGGTCAGCACCATCAAACGAAAGATTTGGAAAATGAGATTCTCCTTCCCAAGGAGCCTCTCCCAGCCCCTATAGCCAATCCTTGTATCTCCTTTTCCAGGGCTTGCATAGACCTCTCCTCTGAGTCACCTGATAAAGTAACCCATTCCCAACTATCTTCAGTTCTTTGATCATCCCATGGGCATTGGTCTTGTCAACCTGGTTAGAAGATACGATCTTAGAGGACAAGAGTCTTCTTTCCTCCTCCTCCTCCATTTCCTCTTTCTCCTCCTTCTTTTTCCTTGTTTTCCCTATAAAGGTTAACTGAGGGCACAATGTCTATCCCCACTTCTTCCATTTGTCACACAAATGTGCTGAGATACAATAAATAAATAAATAAAGACTCAATAAATAAGTTGGAACCGAATCCAGGCTTCGGTAATTGATCAGAGGCAAAGTCCCTACAGTTGGTTCTCACTATGATCACTCTAGTGACGTAGCGTTGGAAGGTAAGGTGGTGTCTATGGAGAACAGCAACTCACATGTGGGGAACCATTTGTCAGTGTGGGTTCTTTTCCTGGTTCTTAACTGCTGGCAAAGGGGGAGAGGCTCAGTGATGGCATAGTGTAACCATGAGAGGGGGATGGAAGTGATTCTCACCCAAGAGAATTCTGAAGAGTTCTCCCCATTGAATCTAAGTATCAGGGATCTGGACTCCTCTGAGAGCGTAGGCATGGCCTGGTGGGTAGAGTTTGATGACTAAGAGAGCCCTCAAGGAGAAAGATCTAGAGTTAAGAACCCTAACTCAAGTGACTTCACACCACAGCAAAGGTTAGTCATATTTGTAAAACTGTTGGATTCTCAACCCAGAGTTTCCCCACTAAGAAGAATCAGGAAGACGGTCTCAAGCCCAGATCCTACTGTCTTTTCCTTTACCTAGATACAGGCCTTAGGACAGCCAGATTTGTCTGAGACACTCCTGATGCCCAGATGGTAAATCAGATTGCTCAGTATGGGCAGAATGACACGTTGGTATTTCCATGTATTGCAGATGGTGGGGGGGGGGGAGGGGTGGTAAATGCAAACGTTTGGAAATGAAAGGGGTCTTGGAGGCAATTTAAGTCAAATCTTTACCCTATGTGGATAAAAATGAAACCACTAGCATTCTTAGTGGTTGGTTTTATTTTGTCTTGTTTTCTCCTATGTAATCCCTGCTTCAAATGAAAGAATTTGGAAGCCTGCTTCTTGACCCTTCTCTTGATGTGAAAATCAATGTATCTCAGGTAGCAGAGGTGACCCAGCCCCTTGATCCATCCACCTAGCCAGGTAGCAATTGTCCAACCATCCATTTAACCATCTACCCATCCACTCGCTCATCCATCTAGCCATCCAACATCAAATTGACTATCTACCAGGCATTAGAGTAAGCACAGAAACCAAACACTCGAATGGACCCTATTACCTTGAAGAAGTTTGTGGTCTAGTGGGAATAAAGACCCCACTATATCATCATCACCATTATCATCACCACACCAAGTGTTATATGATATAACAGGTACGTTCCTAATGCTAAAATAATATAAACAAGATTTACTGAGAACTTATTATGTTCCCAATCCCATGCTAAGCTTTTTACATACTTACTATTTAAGCCTCACAACAATCCTATGAGACAGATACTATAACTTCTCTTGTTTTACATGTAGAGGAACTTGTTCCACATCACTTACATATAAAGAGGTGGAGTCACTCTTTTAAGCTCGACAGTCTGTCTGCAGACCTTAGGCTTTTAATCAGCCAGCTACTCCCCTCCGGGGTGGAATCACTGATGAAGAAAGGACTCAAAGAGAATTTGCAAAGTTTCCCCAGAGAGGGTTATGTTTATACTGGGCCTCAAAGCACTGGCAGGAGATGGCCAGAGGGAGAAGAAAGTAAAGGGCATTTCAGGCAGAAGAAGACTGACGAACAGCCCACAGGGTTTAGGGAGGAACAAGGACTTCGGTACAAATAACATATAGAGTGCTTGTGTGCAAGTGGAGTGTGAGACAGCAACAGCAACGATAATAATAGTAACCACCACATCTTATAGGATGCTCCCTCTGCAACCTGCTGTGTCAGTGCACTTACTGTTCCTGCAATTCTTGCAACCCCCTTGAGGTAAATATCGTCACCCTCACTGGAGAAACTCAAGCTCAGAACCTTGAGATGACTTGCTCAAGGTCACATAACTAAATAAGCCTTTAAAATAAGAATGGTCTGATCCCAAGAGTCATGCACTTAGAGAGATTAAGAGTTAAGCTCTGAAGTTAGTCATCCTGGAGCAAAATCCCAGCTTTGCCACTTACTGGTTGGGTGGCCTTGGACTAGTTACTAAAGCTCCCTGTGCCTCACTTTTCTCATTTGGGTGGGGATAATCATGATCTTATCCATCTTATCTGAGTGCTATTCTAATGACGCAAAAGAGTAATGTCTGTGAATCACAAAGTGTGATGTCTGGCACTGTTTTAATAAAGTTTTGCTATTACTGTTATTATTAAGTTGGGGTCCATTTCTCAGGGAAAGATAACCGTTGTTTAAAGTAAGAGAAATAAGTGGATGCTCATGAGAAAAAGAATTCCAGTTTTGATGATAGAGAAGTTGACAGTCACCACCAGTTGGCCCCAGCTCCAGACTGGAAAGGGGACAGATTTAACCAAAGGCTTTATTGGCTCCAAGAAGCTACAAGCTTCTCTGATGATTCTGAAACAACTCTCAAGCCCTCCCTTAAACGTGCAGTGAACAGCCCTCAGGCATTTTGACCTTGGCCAAGGGATGATGTGATGGGCTTCTCCATGCCAGGCCTCAGCCTCAGATTGGGAAACATTGTCTTATGAGGAAGCCATGCTGCCTGGATTTTGGCTTCCTGGTCAACGAAACCCCAGTGCTTCACAATATTATGCAGAGTGATTCAGTACCACCCAAGTTCCCCAAACTCCAGCTGTTGGCCCAATGCTCTCAAGCAAATGTGGGCCTTCCGTATCAAGTGCATTGGGCAGAAAGACAGTGTGAAGCTATTCGTATTTTCTCCATAGGAGAATGTCTATTAAATGCAACACATTTTTATCCCAGTCAGCATCCTGCCAGTCAAGTCACAGGTCCCAAAGTTCTGTACAAGAGTAGCCAGACGTAACTTGAGAGTTCATAAAGAAGGTACTTATCTCTTGCAACAAGTGAGGTGAAGCATCATCTTTGCTTAGCAGCATCTCATCCTGGGATTGAAGTTGCCATGACCACCATACTGAGAAGACAAGCTGTCTTAGTTCAGACTCCCCCCCAGAAACAACCCAGAGATCAAAAGCTGATCGTTTATTTGGGAGGTGCAACAAATCCTAGTAGAGAAATGGGGAAGTGAGCTAGGGAATGGAAGGTGGCCAACAGAGTGAGTCTCAAAGAGCTGGCTAACACTGTGGCAACTGCAGCTCAGTCCATGGGGAAAGTCTGAGAAATGGTGTAAGCACAGGCCTCAGAATGATCCCACTGTAATTGTGAGGGAGCTGGGGTATTTACACACCAGCTCCAGTCATTGTTTGAGAGCTGCTTCTGGGAGCTGTTAATTTCCCAGCACTTTGGGTCTACCTCCAAGGCAAAATGGCTTTCTGAGATGACAGAGAAAGCCTGGAGAAGCAGAGCACACTTGGAAGACAGCTGGAATGTTCTGGAAGAGTAAGACCCTGAGGATGCACACAAGTGCTGAGTGCCTGCCTCACTAATCTTCTTCAAACAAAAGTCTTCTATATCAGCTCGCTTATCAAGAGGACAGCTGCTGAGCAACCTCAGATATCCACTAAAGTCCTTATGCCTGATTATTGAAAGCAATTCATACCAGAATTTTACCCAAAGTCTATTTACTCATGGGCACGATATTAATAACTTTCACTGATATAAAAAATTATGAGGAGAAAGGAAAGGAGCAAGAAATGACAACTACCGCATGACTTAGAAGTTCTACTTCTTGAAAGTTATCCTACATAAACACATATGCATGTGCACAAAGATATGTGAACAAGGGTTGGAGATATTCCTTCATTTGTAACAAACTAAAATCATGAAACAGCCTAAATGCCCATCACTAGGGAAAGGCTGTGATACCCTGCAGATATAATGAATGATAAAGATTTATATATACTAACTTGGAAAAAATGTGAGATATAAGTGAAAAAATCTTGCTGCCGAATAATATGAATTGCGATTCCCATTGATGTATATGTAATATATTAATTTATTATTATGTAGAATAACATGTATACATGTTTAGATATATACTAAATATCATGGAGGAAATATATCAAAATATGACAGAGGTTATTTCTGAACCTGGAATAGAAAATGGCTTGAGGGGAACATTTTAAAATCAATGTATTGTTTGAATCATTTACTATGAATATGTATTTAAGTATGGTACTATTTGTATAATTAAAAACAAGAGTGACAGCTGACATCTCTTCACTCATCCAGAAAAGCAATCAAAGCAGAAAGAACAACTAAAATCTCATAGCTGTCTAGGTCATTTAGTATCAGGGAAACGAATATGTACCTTCATGTCCCCTGAGGATATCATTACAATAGAAAAAGAAGTGATGGTTGTACTCACACTCCAATCTCAAGGAAATACTGAAATATTGGCAGAATTTCTGTGTGAAAGACAGCAGATTATATGTGATGTAATTTAGAAAGATGTCCACTAAAAATTAGCAGAAGTGCAATAATAAAAGACCTGATACTGAATGGATTACTTTCAGCTGTATATAAAATCCACTTATAAAGACCAGACACTTGCCCAGCAATGGCAGGTAAGGGAAGGGTTGCTGTGTGAACTTCACACTTGGGAATTTTCTGAAGTTTGCAGACTCTACTAGACAGATGGTATTGTATCCAGTGACCTGCTGGTAAATGTTTAACAACTGGCTTTGGGGGTCCGGGTAGGGGGATTCTGACTTGTCACATTTCTGATTTCCATGGTGAAAATATTCCCCCCAATGGCTGACTTCAAGAGAAGGAGCTGCTCAGAGATGTTTGGTAGCACACTGTCCCATGGTACTTCCTCCAAGCAGACAGCAGACATAAGTAACTCTGATATAACTTTGCATCAAACCAGTCAAAAGCAGTAAAATACTGAGATAAGTTTTGAGTATTATTACCTTCGTTTTTAATGTGATTCATTGAATTGTAAGTTTAGATCATGTAAATGTTAGTCACAGTTGTGTTTAAAAGCCAGTTTGCAAAATCCCTGCAATTTTGACCATCAGCTCCGGAGCTGATAGGGGCCACCGCTAACTGTAGGAGCTCACAGATTTCTATCTGGAACATTTCCACAGAGGATACTTCACGGAAGGGGCCAAGTAGATGCTAATCAGAATTATAGAAAACACCGTGTTTGGCTCTAGAAATATAAACAGACAGATTGTGTTTTCACAGCAGCCTGACACAAGTTTCGGTTGGGAGTAACGCTCCCTAAAATCCCCAAGCAACTTGTCTGAGCAGAAGAGCTAGTTAGGAAGATAATTTCCCTTCCAGTGAGAAAAAGATTCGACTTCAGAGGCCTGAAATTGGAAGGAAATTCATACTGTATCAAATGCTATAAGGGCCTGCCTCAAAACGCTTTCGGAGCTGAGATATTATCTAACCAGCAAGCGGAATGTAGTCATTGCTGTTCTTACACATGCAACCAAATATTTTTTCCTTTATTCAGTTTTTCCACAATACGGAGGCTTTGCTAAGATCACCTTTCTAACCAATACTGTGTTGGATTTTGTTTTTTGTTTTTTTTAACTTCATGATCACCGTATGTATTTGGACATTTTAAATGTGGGGTTCTATTGTTGGCTACGTAAAAATGGAGAGCTTTATAAAACAACCAAACCTAATACTATTATGTTTCTTCACTTGTAAAATGGAAGGGGTGCTGCACCGCCAGGTTGCTGAGGACCATTTTAGATGAATTTTTATTCCACGTTTTTATGCAGTTAAAACATAACTGGTGGCAAATGAGGAGAGAGAGCAGGAAGGGGCAGGAGTGAGACCCCATCACCTGAGGCGTTCTCAGTGTCTGATAAATGCCAGATTTACTGCTAAAGTGAGATTGATAAAGCCTAACTAAATCACAGCCACGCTCGGGGCTCAACTCATTTATTTTTTTCCACCCCCAAAAGGAACACAAGACGTGGAACTCAAGTCAGGCCTGACCAGACCTGAAGAATTTGACTCTTCCATTCTCCTGCTAGCAGAAGTCCTCGTGATCGGGGCAGACGGTGCGGGAGGCCCGGGGGGCTGCCGAGGCTGGGCTGGGGAGTGAGGGCGGGAAGGGATGCTTAATCCGGCTGGGCTTTGGGAAGGAAGGAGCTGAGGCCAGCCAGCTCAGTGCAGTCTTTCATGAATAAACACTCTAATTGGGGACATCACAGATAATGGGGCTGACTTCTTTCACTGGAGGGCCAGATCATGATTTGCTAATTGGATATTCCTGGGGTGGTGGAGGCTCTCTCACTGGCCCTGTGTGATTACCAGTTAATGGGGTTTTAGAAGTTCCTATTCCAGACTGATAAAGGGAGCCACGCTAAGGAAAAGGAGCCGGCGCCCTTCCCGGAACGGCATCAGGAAGGAAGCCCAGCGTCTGGGAAAGCACAGGGCAGCACCAGGTTGCAGGGACGCATAAGCCCAGCATTGACTTTCTGAGCCGGGATTGCCCACCCCTGTCAGTACCCCTGTACTGACCCCTTCCCTGCGGGAGTATTAGATCCGGGAGATAAAGTGCCCTCCCCCACCAGACCTCCCTCACCACTGGCTTTTGGGCTCATTCCTTTGCACAGAACAAGTACCCAGGAAGCCAGACTCGCGGGGGGAGGGGGGCAAGGTTAACCTCCGGGGATGACTCATTTGAAGGGCAGAGAAAGCTGCTTCAGAGTATCCGGACTGGAGCTGGAGCGTGGAGGATGCCACCATTCTTGGAAGATGGTGCTTCCAGTTCGTCCCCTGCAGGGCGATAATGGTACCCAAAGAAAGGAGCCACCAGGGAAGGAAGCCTCCGAGAGCATACGGAGAGCTGATGTTTCAAAGGCAGTGCTTCTGCCCTTCCTTTTTGGGGGGTTCAGGGTCAACCTGGAGCCCTTGGCCTACCCAGCAAATGGCCTGGGGTACAGAGGGAAGAGGAACTGGGGAAAAGACAGGGCAGAAAAAAAGAGGAGGTGAGGTCTTTCTACAGCAGAACTCAAGGAAATTCCTTGCCCCACCTCCCCCCAAAGTTCTCATAAACCCAGGGCTAGCTGCTCTGGTCAGAGCCAAGAGTGTACCGTGTCCGCAGACCATCCAGTTTCTCTTCCCACAAGAAAGCACGACTTCTTTCCTGATGAAATTTACAGATAATTCAAGGTCTAGAGACTCTCTCCCCTGCTTCAGCGCATTCATGAGCAGTAGCCCTGCTCGGTTAATCCTCGGTCATTAGTCTTGTGTTGTCTGTGGGGACGGGACTCTCTTCCTGGACTCAGCTACCGGTCTTGTCAAACTGTCATTTCACTGTCATTTCACTCATGTGTAAAAGACCTGGGGGACCTTGAGTGAATTGCTCTTGGCATGAAGGAGGGCAACTGTTATCACATCAGAAACTAAAGAAGATATTCTGGGTGAAGCCTCAGCCACCACCAGCTCCCAACAGTGATCCACACGTGGACAGCTGAGAGCTGACGTTATGAAACTAATTTGCATTTCATGATACCTACCATTTATTGGGCCCTTTTTACATGCTAGGCCCTGCGCTTCATACTTGACCTATAGGCCCTCATTTAATCTTGCCAAGAGCCTGAGGATGTGAGTACTGTAATTATCTCCATTTCACAGATGGGAATATTGATTGACTTCTTAAACTTAGTCCACACCCTGACTAACAGACAGACCTGGAATTTGACCCTAAGTTCATTTGACCCCTTGCCTTACGCATTGTGCCACAATCTCTTCCTTGAATTTCACCCGGTTCAACATTTCTTTCCTGAGGACAATTGACCAGATGGGAGATGGCCTGGATTCATGATGCAGAAGAGCAAGGAATCTAATTTTATTTTCTTAGAAATGGTGTGAATGGAGTCCTAATAAAGGGTACATTTCTTACTGGTGGTCTTCAAGAACTGCACCCTCTTTTCTAGATGCAGTGATAACCGATCACTTCATGAAATGGCCATGCTTAACATCAAAGAAGTCTTGCTAATGACCCCGGGCAAGTTGCTTAAACTTTCAAGGACTGATTTTCCCACTACATTGGAATGGATGTCATCTAAGCTTCATCCCAGCTCCATATCAATGCTTCAAGGATTCCTAATGTGTTACAGAAAGGGAGTTCGCTATCTCCCCTGTGGTCCAGTAGTACTTTTGCCATAACTCAGAATATCAGTGATAAAGCTGGAGGGGTTTAAGGCTCGTATTTACCAGTACCCATGTCCTTTTTTTTTTCCTTTCTCCTTGCTCTCCCTCTCTTGGTGCTTGTCTCTGTTTCCTTGAGCTCTGTATCTCCTGGCATCCTTGGTACAGCTCCATCTGGCTCATTTGTTATTCATGAATTAACATGTGTTTTGCATGCATTCACCTTTGAACAACTGCTCCAAAGTACACCATAGTGTCGCAGCAAGGGTCCCCATGATTGATTCTGTATACCATCCCTCAAAAATATTGAAACATGTATCCCAATATAGGTATGTTAACTTCTCCATGAGTTCCTTAAACAATATACACAAATACACATTTTATAATAAACACAAAAATAGAAAATAAAAAGTCCAAACATATTTACACCATATCCTATGGGTCATTTGGGACCAACCTGCCTGTTTTTAGAAATCCCCAGTTATCTAGAATGGTGGAGAAGCTTAGATACTTTGGGCTTAGATGGCGGATGTTTGAGAATGAACCCTTGTTAAACAAGAGAGTCTACGGCCTAAGAGTTCACAGACATGCAGTGAGAGAGAAATGAAGGAAGGCAGGCCTAGATTCTTCAAGGGAGGCTAGACATCCAGACATTTATGGGAATTCTACTAATATTTAACAGCAGTTTGTTTTTTACCATCACACTGTGGACAGAACCAAAGATATATAAGGGCCAGCTATGACCCATGTTCTGCCAGTTTGTCACCCTATCCTACAATCTAGAGGCCAACTTTTATACCTTGTTAAGACCCAAATCCCACAGGGAGATAGCACAGTAAACTGGATTAGCTCTTTTTACCGGAATGTGAATGAATTTGACAAGTATAGATAATGATGGAAAAGAGAGAAAACTATGATAAAAGCCAGAGAAGAGACCCCAAAAGAGCAACTTTCAGACTCTTAGATACCCAAGGATTCGATCGTGGTCCACATGTGCCCTCCAACCCAGCACCTGCCACCCCAGAGTTTGACGGACGTGCAGAAGCATCAGCCCCTGAAATGAGTGATTTTCTTCCATCCCTCTGGGCAACGTCGAGCTCCCTGAACTTGTTGAGACGCTGACAGGGCCAGCTTTAGTGCTTTGAAATTTGAAGGTCTCTATTTCCTCCAGAGTGACTTGGAGAAGACTAAATACCTCCCTGTGTCCCCTTCAATACCTCCCAGCTCCTGCCCTAGTGACCTCCCTATCACCACGCAGTCTGCTTCTTAAGACTGGTTAAGGGAGGGGCATGCAAAACATATGCTAATAAAGGAATACAAATAAGGCAGATAGAGCTATAATGAGGATGTCTAAAGACAACTCAAGGAGACAGAGACAGACTTAGGAAGAGGGAGAGACAGAAACAAAGCAAGGAAGCAAGAGACCCAGCAAGGCGCAAAAGAGAGGAAAGAACTTACCTGCCTTGTTTGGTGATGCAAACACATTAGGAGAAAAAGTGGGCAGAGAAAGCATCTAACTACTGAGCAAGACCACAAGTCAACGTTCAACCTAGGTTTTACTCAATTCAACGGACATATATGAACTTGGACTCTGCCTTGAAATAATAGCGATTCATAATACTAAGGCATTTTCTATGTGGCAAGATTTATTGACACAGAAAATATCATGTAATGTATTTAATCCTCACAATGTTCCTATGACATGGGTCTGTGATTATCATTTCAATTTTACAAATGAGGAACAAATTTGGTGAAGTCAGCCCTAGGTGGCAGAGCTGCAGGTCTGGGGCTAGGAGCTGAGGTGATGGGTCTCCAGAGCCTGCCAGTCTACATAGGAAGAGTCTACACCAGTTGCAGAAGACCCATATCTCAAGAGTCAGGGTTTCCATGTTCAGATGGAAAGTCCCTTTAATGTCATTATTTCTTCCTGCCGACAGTATTTAGTGGGCAGAATGGTGCTGTGATATGGCCGCTCAGCTGAAAGACCATCGATTGGTCTCTTAGCCACCCTGGGCTTCAACTTCTAGGGACTAAATAAGGTTGTTTCCTGCTCAAGGAATCACTGGTGTATTGATTAACCATTATAGTTTGCTAAGGACATGCTTAAAAGGGGGTTAAAAAATATCATCTCAACACAGATAAAGTAATACCCGAGATCTATTCATTGAGGAGATTAATATTCCCTCCAGAAGCACCAAGATTCCTCATACGTGGCAAATATCTGTTTGGACAAATTTTAAATCGAGGATCATTTGATTGATAGATAATTGTTTCCAGCATCAGCTACATACTCTCAGCTGTCGTTGCTACATCACAAATTAATGTGTTGTTACCTTTTTCTGTTTTCTTTCTTTCTCTCTTTAAAAAATCGTGAGCATTATTTTCTTATAATCATCTCTGAAGTCAATTTATTCACTAAGGAAAAAACAGATGACTCCCTTTTTAATTCCCAAAGGACCCAAGGTGTTAGAAACCCCATAGGGAAGAGTTTGGGGCCAGACCCCACAAAAACTTGAGGATGTGATGGTCTGCCTCCAGCCCACTGAGCCAAGCTCTGTTCCACATCCACGTTCTGCAGGAACTTGCGGTGCCCATTTGTCTCCCACGACCCCCCAACTTTTACCTGCTCACTTTCCATGTGAGACAATCAAGGTCCAGGGGGATGATTGTCCTGTGATTCCAATTTTTGAGCCCTAAAAATGTTTATACGTGTATACATACAAGCACACACACACACACACACACACACACACACACACACACACACACACACACACACACGCTTCCCGGCCTAGGAAACCTAGGAGTTAAAAGATGGAAAGATGAATATAGGTTAAAGTCAGGAAAGCTTCCTGGAGCTTGTCTTTTAGAAATTAAGTTGATTTTTAATAAAGAAACAGAAGGAGAAGGAGAAAATATTGATCAGTTCTTCTCCATGAGGAACAGTGATTGGATGAGAAAAAAATATTGTGTGCGTTCAGCACACAGGTCTGATTCTTACTAGACAAGCTTTCTAGTTTCTTTCAATGCTCTGGCCTCTAGGTCTCTGCTTATTTTCGTGGCTCCTTTAAACAATAGATATGATTTCCAAGGCTAATTAACACTGTAATCTGTATTTTCATTTACTCCTCGCTTCTGGAAAAGTTGGTGGCCAGAGGGGAAAAAAAGCTAGAGTCTCTAAGAGGTAGTTTGTTCAAACACTTCTCTCTTTATTTTTTTAAATAAGAAGTTTAAAAATCTATTATTATAGAGTAATTGCTCATCAAATTTCTTTCTAAAAGTCAAGGCAATTTTCAAATTATAATGAACTTCTCAAATGTGTCTAGATAATTATGAGGGTGCAATTTATATAGCTCCTGTACCTGGATAGGCTGCAAGGCCTGCAGAATCTTTGCCTTTGGAGCCCAAGATTGCATCGCCTGGGTGCACATGAAAAGCATCACGTGATGCATGTTAAACATACAACAATTCTGAGGTCACAAACATATACACACGGAAATTATCTATCACCTTCCTATAACATTAGCTATTAGGGCCAACGTAAATGATTTTCTTCCAGTTGAAGTTTCAAGGATGATAAAACTGTATGATTGATAGGTAGGTAGGTAGGTAGATAGATACACAGATACATACACGGATGGATGAATAGATCGATAGATCGATAGATAGATAGATAGACAGATAAATGGGCAATGATGTCAACTAACTCATCCCTTCTTGAGAAAATGAAATGATTAAAGGCCCCTGGAGAGCTGGAATCTCCAGAAGGACTCTTTTGCCATCAGCACAACAGTTACCTCTAACCTTGGGGGCAAGCCGATTGTGCCTTAGCTCTCTGTCTCCAATTCTCTCACCAAAGCCGTAAACCAAAAACCAAACAGGATTCTGAGGTTCCTTGCCACTGTTTCAACCTACGGAACAGCATCCGAGTAATTCTGATATTTTTTTAAAATTGTAGGCATCTCTATGTACATAGGAACCTGAAGATCTGTAGGCTGTCCTTAAAAATTGAAATAAAAGGTCAGTTTTGGAATCTCTAGGGTTGTTAATTGGTTCTAGGAAATAGGGAGAATTAACGAAAAGTTTTAAGGATCCCTAACATTGGTTGTATGTGTGTGTGTGTGTTCCTACACAGGGGCAGTAACGCATACACACACACACACACACACACACACACACGACACACACACACATTTACTGCACATTAGTCTTCCTTTTTCTATTCAATTCTCAAGTGTGACTTGGGTGTTTGTGTCCTGGGACCTCCTGGACACTTGGACACTTACAGGGCTCCTGATCATGTAACAGCTGCTTCCCTAAGACACCTAGGCAGACAAGACACCTACAGCAGCTTGGAAAATGATCTGGTTTGCTTTAAACGTTTCTTGTCTGTAGTCTCTACCCCCTAATACAGTTGCCGGCTCTGATCTGCTGCCTTTCAACTTGGAATAAATACATTACTTATGCAGTGAATGTTTTTAATGTAACAAAGCAAAGGAATAAAAATGCCTTACAACAGTTTTATTAAAAACAAATTCCCACAGTAAATACATATACACTCCGTTTCTGGGAGCAAAATAGCCAAGGACATCACTGCTAAGTGCTCTGGGAAGTGCTTATAAATTACTTGAAATAAAAAACATTGTTGCCCGGACATCAGGGATGAAATGCTGCAGTTTGTAATAAATTAACACAGAACTTTACTTCCCCTCCTCAAACAAAGCAGCCATTTGTCTGAATAACCCACATTCAGCTGTGAGTTATATTTTCACAACTCCAACTGCATTCATTTGCAAATTATTCTGCAGTTTTAATGCTCAAGTTTTAAATACCTTAAGAACGAATAAATAAAGCAAAGTCGAGCAAACAGTTGGCTTGTAGTTTAAAAACTGCCCTAATTTCTGCTTTTCTTTTGGCTTTTTTCCTTTCAAAGTTTTTTTTTTTTTTTTAATGGCACAAAGTTTCTTTAAACTACATTAAAAAAATTAAAAACTAAAACGTATTTGGGGGTATTCACACCAGAGAGAAGTTTCCATAAATCCATTATCGGTGAAGATATTTGACTAGTACTCATTTTACATTTTTAAGACTTTTCTTCCACCAATACTTTAATTTAGTGACAGAATAATTTATAACTATCTTTGAGGTTTTGCCCATTGTGTGTAACTTTTGTCTGGTAGTCTTGGAATTGGCTAGATTTTTTTTTTTCTCTCTCTCTCCCTCTACTAGACTTTGTCCAGAAAAAAAAAAATCTCTAAAGAAAAGTCGTGTCACTTCCCTTGAATTATTTTGATTATGAAACAAAAACTCTGCAAGAAAACTCTTTTCAAACTTGTTCTGTAAAACAAAACGAACTGCTTTCCAGGTTCTTGAAAGAAAAATTTGATAGAGCATTTATAGATTCAATTTGAGGTTTGAAGTTTATTTTTCTGGCCAAAAAAAAAAAAAAAACCAAAAAACCAGCCTAGTTTCCTCGTGCGGAGTTACTGGCTTTGTCGTATTTCTTTGCATTGTTTTAAATAAGGTCCTGTGTAGCCACTTGAACTGGATAAAAGTAATGTCACCATTTTCAGGAAGTGATTTGGGGAGGAAAACTCTTCAGAAGCATGTTATTTTCAGAAAAGTACCTCATAAAATATTTTTATAAAGTAGGAGTTGAAATCATTTAAAAATCACTCTCTTTTATAAATCTGTTTGGAGAAAGCTCTTTTGATCCCCTCTTTCTTCTGAGCTTCATCTTTTATTTTGCTTAGAGGTAAACAACATTTGCTGCATTTAAACAAGGGCATTTGCCATTGTGGTTCTTAAACAGTTTTCCAGTCACCCTATGGCAATTCATCACATGGGATAAAATAAAGGTACTTTCCATCCAAGACTTTTATCACCTCCCAGAAAATGTTTGTTGTTTTTTGCTTTTTTTTTTTTTTTTTTGCGCCTCCCTCCCACCCCTACCCCCAACCCTGAGCGAGCTGCGGGGGATTGTTTCAGGACATTTCAAAGCCTTTTGTGAAGACGGAACCAAAGTCCTTCTGCGGAGGATAAGAAATGCTTGATTACATGCACTGTAAAACGGGAGATATTACCAAATTCCCTTTTAATTAAGATGTTTAAAGAGCCATTGCTTTGGAGAGAAAGACTTCCAAACAGTTTAAAAATAAGGATGCTTTTCGATCTGCAGTAGATACCCCGACCTCTCCCCGACCCTGAAGGGAGGCATCTGTCACCTGGGGGAGGTAAACGGACATTAGAAACTCCACCAGAGTCAGATGAAGAGGGGAACCCAAAATGGAGGCGGGGATACAGAAGTAACCGCAAGACCACAGAGCTTGAATGACGCCATGGGCTTCAGTTAAGAGCAAAGCATTGCTTTAGTTAGCCAGGTCATTTCTGTAAAGGCGCACACCTTTGTCATTTAAAAAAATAAAAATCACTCAGCGATTACTGGTTTGATGCTGTTTGATTCTCCGACCGTCCAAGCCTGATTAAGAGCATTTGCTTAGGCCCTAAAGACTTCGTAGCTGGCCACCCATCTGGTGTTAGGCTTGAGTCTGTGAAAATCCCTCAGCTTAGCACTGAATATTCTTTTTAAAGACTTTAAGTAAAAGGGCTGACATTAGCATATGTTCCCCCCAAGTGTCCTGTTGAACTTTCTGCTGGGCATTACCCTACCACGGGCTTTCTGGATGTTGTCCAATGAGAGATTGGCTTGGAACTGTAAAATTAGCCATCTGCCTATTAAAAATGTAACCAGCTGCATCCGATGAAACACAGTGACTATTGAAATGAACTCATCCGGGAGAGAACTCGGGTCCCCTGCTTGGACATTTTTCCAATCTACTGCTGGACTGAGACTCCACAAGCAAAGAGCCCCCGTCCTTGTTTGGGGAGAACGACACGCCTCAAGAATGAAGAAGGCTTACGGGTTTTTTTCGTTGCTAAAGTTCTGGCATTTCTCAGGTTGACTTGGATCCTAAGTGCAGAATTCTCTATTTCTTTGCTACTTGTTTAAAGCACCTCCTTCTTGTAGGAAAAAACAAAGGACAAAATAAATGAGCAAATTCCTACTGTCTCTCCCTTCCTTCAAGATTTATGTTCAGATATTCTATCCCAAATCCTGGATATTTCTAATCAACCTTAACCCCCAAGCCTAAGATACTCTAAGCACAGAATAACTTAAAAGACAGAGCCAGAGCCATAATCACTCCTCCAAGAGCTGCCGTTTCAGCAGATATTAAGCATTCCATATTTACTACAAGGTCTGTTTATTAAAAATGAGAACTTTCAATAGCTTTGCGCTATTTTTTTCTCAAGCCTAATGGGGCATTAAAAAATAATTCATTAACTAATTAACAAAACTGTGTTTATTTACAGTATATAAAATGTTTCTATCAGGAAAATAACACACCATAATACAGCGCTGTGTTGACAGCGAAACATCTGCAGCTTAATTTAATGCATTTACTAAATGACGAGAGGAAATCAAAGGATGTTTAAACAGCTACTTCTCTGCCTGTGATTTTTGTTTTTCTCTCTTGAGGTCACGAGGCACCAAGATGCCCCTTGGGAAGCCAGAGCTGCTTCCAAAGGTGCTCAGTACAATCATCTTTACACAATTATGGAAGTGTCGGTGCCGTGAAGTGTTTGGACTCGGTGCCAGTTTAAGCTGATGGGCCCGTACACGTGTCCTAGAGATAAGGACTTTGCAGCCACTAAGTGCTGTGAGAGTGAACCGTACGAAAATGTCTTTTTTGTATGTCAAAATCTGTCAAATATTGACAACTTCATTACACTCAACCTGGTATTTCCAATTTGTTCTCTGTCTCTGTCTCTCCCCACTGTCTCTCTTTCTTCCTTATTTCGCCATGGGCAGGAATAAGCTCAAAGTGAGTACTCATTGATATATTCGCCTATTATATTACTTTATGTTAAAATATATTTTGCTAGGTTCATTTTCCCATTAAATCTCTCCTCTCCACGGCTCCTGCCTGCATCTCCCAGGAGGCAAAAGTATTCTGTTTGTTTGTAGGTTTGATCTTTTTATCACCACCGAATATAAAATCCCAAGAAAAGGAGATAGTAGTAATTGCATTAATACATAATTCAGGTGGATGTGTAAATTACAACCTCTCAGGAGGAAAAATTATAGCACAAAAAAAAAAAAAACAGAAACAATACATGCAAAGTGATGTTTTGAGAATTTGTCTTCCATTCACCTAGACATTAAGCTCTATTGACCTCGGGAATAACAAAATGAACTGGGGAAAATCTTAGGTTTTCCCATAACACATAAGTGTAGTCTGTGTGTCTACCTTTGTTATAAGTATACAATAATAATAAAATGTTTAATTTCAACTCAGATACGTAGGGCCCATCCTTGTCGTCTTTTTACAGTAGAACCTGGATTTCTAATAGCCATAAGGAGATTTCCTAAAGCAATTTTACCTGTTTCGGATGCAAGCAAATTTTAAGCTACACAGAACAAATTGGATATATCACAGTTTTGGTTAAAATTAGATTATAAAAAATTTAAACGGTAGCTCAGCAAACCATACTTACTGGCCAGAACTGTTTTATCTGTGTCCCTCTGGATTTATACACAAGTGGCTGTGTCATTTATATCTATTCACTCACAATCCTGTATCTGTCGTGCAGTTATCTGAGTGTGGCCATATTGTGCTGTTCTGGGTTGAGCATGGACTTTGGTTTGGTTCACTGTAGGGGGCCTGGGTTAGGGAACCATCCATGCAACCTCGTTTTTCTCTCTCTACCAGCTCCGTATTTAGGTGTACTGTTACAGTAGAATACCAAATATATGCTGTCTTGCCTCAGAGTCCTTCTTGATCAGGAATTTAGAAATTATTTAGCAAATGTGCTACCACACCCATCTGTAACCTTGGCAGGCATTACTAGTGGATTGCTGCAGTCCTTCTCAGGAACCCCAGGCACAGCCTCAGAAGGCTTCAATGCACATACTACAAATCAATCAGAATTGGTTCAACAGAGAAACCTGTTAGCTAAAACTATAGACCCACAGAGATCAAATTAAGCACTCTACTGTCCATTTTTCCAGCATGGCCTCAATTAACCGCATCCTAACTCATCAGCTCTTCAACTCAGCACGTTTGTTTTTCTTCTGGCTGTTCTCTGTCTGTAAGAGAAGGAAATACATTTTTTAAAAAATGCAGCATCTATCACAGAAATTGGGAGACCTAGAACCTTCCAGGCTACTTCCTGTGATCAGGTCACAATTAACCTCATCTATCAGCCCATCTGCATTCACCCCTCTGGGCCTGCTCTGTGCAAAACGTTTAGACTGACAACTCAAACCAGATTTGTTATTCTCAACTAGACCTCACTACTCCCAGTAGACTCAGCCACGCTGGAAAGAGCCAAGAAAAAATACACTAAAAGAACTAAAAACTAAAAACAAAAGAATTCTCGGAAATCTCGTTTTATTTGCACTTTGGACCATGGAGATAATGCCCTAATCAGAGTTCAGTGCATGCACCTCCCTGCACGGGACCTATGGTAGCTCCCTATTGACCACAAGAGTTAGCCCAGGCACTTTTCTGTAAAAAAGACAATATGCTTTGTCAAGCTTTTTCTCATGCAGACTCCTGCCTCCACACCCTCCTGTTATTCAAACTCTGTCAATTATTCACCTGCCTTGTTTTCTCAGACACCAGTGCCCTCGCCTATGTATTCCCTGCCTGTTTTGTGCTGTGTTTCTCTGCCTGGTTAGCTTCTCATTACCCCTCAAGCCCCAGTTCAAATAGCAGCCTCGTCTGTGCCTAATCCCCGCAGGCTGAGCCCACCGCTCTCTTCTCTAAGTATAACTGTGTGACTGAGCTGTGAAGCACGGCTGGGAGGAACCCAGGCCCTGGAGCAAGACTCCTGAGTTTGCGAGCCTCACTGTCCACTTACTAGTGGTGAGTCCATAGGCGAGTCACTTAACCTCTTTGTGCCTTGATTTTCTCATCTGTAAAATGGACATAATAGCAACTAAGATTAAGAACGTAAACACACCCAATGTACTCAGAGTGGCAAATAGTGTCAATAAATGTTAGTTATGATTTTCTATCGTAATTGTCAACTTCCATGTCTGGGACGCCCCCACGGAGTCCAGGGACCTTCCTTTAGTCATCCTTGCATTCCCAGTTCTTAACCTGGAGCCTGACACAGCATAGGCACCCAGCCAAAGTTTGCTGAGTGACTCAATGAAGAATAAGAGAATGAAAAGGTGAAGAAAGGGAGAAAGGTTTCAAGTGGGCAAAACCTAGAGGTTACCTGAATCCTATTAAGGCATATATAATAAAAAGACAGCTGAAAATATAACTCCTCCATGAGCCTGACCAATAGCCGTCATCAAGAGAGAGAACAGAACTATGGTTTTTGTAGGAAAAAAACGCTCACTGGGCTTATTTATTTTCCACCCCTCCGCTGTGAGGCTAGGAGGCTCATTGAAAACTGACCCTAAATATATGGTGTTTTTTATCCATCTATACTTGGATTGCCAGAAAACAAAGCCACCGCTTGTCCAGCCAGGGAAGATTGCAGGGGAAGCAAGGCTGGAGAAGGGCAGGGTCCAGTGTGGCTAGAGGAACAGCACCCCGGTGATGGTGTATGGCCCCCTGTTAAAGGACGGGCTCTGGAGCCAGATTACCTAGGTTTGCATCCCAGACACAAAATTGACCAGCCAGGTAACCCTGAGCAATCACTTCCCCTTTTTGTCCTCAGTTACCTTGTCTATAAAATAGGGATAAGATGGGCATGACCTCCTAGGATTGTTGTGGAGTGAAATGAGATAATCCCCGTAAATCCCTACGCACAGCATATGACATATGTGTTTCATTACTATCAAATGAGGCTTCTCAAAGGTAGACTGAGAGGCTGGGTTGGGGAAACCCAGTGAAAAGAACTCTCCAGATAGGAAGAGAGGCTGGGACCTGGCAGAGTGAGTTTGGCATTCAACGGGGAAAAGAATATGTGCCTTCTCCTCTTGCCTGTGTTTGGAGCGGCTTTTAAAACTGCACAACCTCCGCTAACCTTCGTTGCAACACTGCACTGAAATGTTACTCCCAGGATTTGACACTTCCTTATTCTTCCCACTACTGTTTTCTCCCTTGTTGCTTTGAAAATATGAATTAATGATGAATACTAATGAGCCCTGTGACAAGGCTAGACTCCACTAACGTTGGGAGCTGCAAGATTCATGACACTTCCAACAAGGGAAAGCGTAAGGAATCCTTTCCCTGATTCCTGAAATCACATGGCCCAAATACTCATTTTTTTCTCCCACTCCTTCCATCTAACTCTTCCCTTTTTAAATTTTTAAAAGAATCTTCATGAAAGCCTCATGAATGAAACTTTGAACTTGTTCATAAGATTTTATGTGTCTACCTGGAGTAGACATGAAATTACTTTCTTTTTTTTAAAGTACTGTTGCATTTATGAAAATCTTTCTGGATGTCTTTTTATTGTCCTGTGCTTTCTTTACTTGTGTTTTATTGTTTCTGATGCTATTTCATGGAGCCCAGGGATTTGTGAAGTAGCAAACCGGAAGGAACTCAAGTCATTGATATTGAACATGCGGTAACTTCCGATCTGATGCCAATTTCCCCTCCCTCTCCAATAAAAAGACAGCAATATTTTTTTCTGCCGTTGGCATCAGAGACAATTTTTATGGCATGGTCTACACTACTATCTCAACATGATGGTAAATGTTTCAGCATTAAAAGCCAAGGAGAAACCAAGAAAAACTATAATATGCAGGATTTTAGAATCAAGTCATAAAGTCTATGAAAATATAGACTAAGTATCCAACTTTCTCAGTCCATGTCAGGACTTACTCTAAGATGTTCTGCAGCTTCACCACGTATTGCAGTTAGGAACAGTTTTAAGAGAAAAACAATAGCTAGCCCTCAGGGCTATCCCTCTACCCTAAATTCCTTTTCTCGGCTGCACTCTGCAGACCAGAGGCCTGGACATCTACAACTGAGAAATGCCAAGAGAAGGGCAGGCAAGAGCCTGAGGGTCCACTAAAGCCATCACCGATCGGAGCTCCACCGCACCGATGCTCAGGAGGGCTCCTGTTGAAACAGGGGCATTTCTCGCTAGATGAGCTCTAGTTCTGAAGATGTGAATTCAGTCCTCACTAGCGTGTGACCTTGAGCCTGTTGGCTATCTGTAAAATGGGGATACTGTTAGAACAACCCTTCTATGGTTGTTAAAAGGATTAAATTAGATTACCCTTCTAAAGGGCTGGCACAGCATCTGGCCAATGGTAAGAGGTCAATAAGTGTTTGTTGATGTACAAACAGGTCCACTCATAGAGGAGCCAGGTTACCTAGTGGCTTCTGCCCATTGTAGAGGAAAACATCTAAGATTTAGCAGAGAACAGGACTTTCTTGCCCCGGAAACCCTGAACACAAGACATCTTCAAAATCGAGTTAGGATTGTTTGTTTCACTGAAATGGTACTTAGCAATTCTTCCTTGACTTGCGTTGTCATTTCAAGTGCAGCCATTTACCATCCTCACAAGTTTTCTAGTAATTTCTTCATCAAATTATAGGTAACCTCTTAGCATGTACATTTATTCAACAAGAAATTCACCCAGAACCTCCCAGCTCTGGGCAATGGTTATAATGACGGTAGGGGAAGGGGGACAGCTTGCAGGGACCACCAGCACTCTAGGAAATAGTTCTGGTCCTCGAGAAACTCATGGGGAAACGGGTGCAGATAGATACTCAAACCCACAACAATGAAAGTGATAATTTGGTATAAAGATTAAGAGTATAATCTCTGAGGCCGACCAGACTCAAATCCAGCCTCCATCAGTAAATAGCCTTGTGACAGTGGACAGATCTCTCAGTCTCTCTGTGCCTCACTTTCCTCATCTATTAAATGGGCATGAAAACTGTACCTATCTTGTAACACTGAACAAGTTATTACATATAAAGCATTTAGAATAATGTCTGGCACCTAGTAGTAGTATATAAACTTTACCTTGAAGGTAATCAATGAAAGTGAAAATTTGGTGTACTTACAATGGACCAAGAGAGATGCTATCTCATTTCACCTTCACAAGGTGATAACGTACTAACCCTGGTCAAGTTACTTGGCCTTGGTTGTAAAATGGGCTTAAGGAAGTGCCTATACAATAGTTGGAAGGATTCAATGAGTTAACTTATGTAGAGTGATCAGGGCCATGCCTGTACAAAGTAAGGGCTCAGCAAAGAGTCTAGTGTAGTTTAAACAGCTTGCCCAGGTTCACAAAGCTAATTGATTAGGGTTGAGTCATGATATAAACCCAAGACTGACTCAATACGGTCAACACCCAGAGGTCTATGTATAATATTATGCAAGCCCGCTTCCACCAGTCCTGCTTGGGAGGATCTGGAAGTTTCCATGGAGCAATGATCTTTCTCTCTCTGTCTCTCTGTCTGTCTGTCTGTCTCTCTCTCTCTCACTACGGCAATGGCAAGAGACATTCATTCACTTAACTTTGATGCAGCAGTAATGACTCAAAATACACTCTAAACAAATGTTACAAACTCTTTCTGGTCAAGAGGCAAGATCATGTATCGCAGGCCAAGATGTAGTCACACATCACGTGATCACACAGGACTGTAACTAACTTCGGTCATGGCTGGTCTGACTCAGCCTGAAGCCAAGAGGAAAGCAAACGTGGTTAATTAAGACTCCAGGGAATGTTTAGACTGTGTGCAACCGATACCCTGGCCACCGTCTCCAGGTTTTCCTGGAGATAGAATCCTGCATATAACCTGAGTATGACTTCCTAAAAATCCTCCCAGATATCGTCAGGGAGAGACTGGAGGGGCCGGATTTAGCACTTTCAGAATTATCTTAGAGCAAGCTTAAAGAATGTTGACTGATGAGAAACGACAAATCGTAATTCCCAAATTATCCATTTACACTTCAGTTATAACACTGAACTCTAAAGCTCTGCTCTTGCCAGAAGAGAACGAGCCTTGTATCCCTTCGCGGCCTCTGTAGAACTCGCCTTGTGGCTCTCACCTAGATAATGCCCAGAAAGGAATGACGACCCCAAGGATAAAACAGAGTGTGATTTTGTCCTGTCTTTGACAGAACCACAGAGATCTCCCTCGGCTCTTTGGTGAAAGATCGCAACATAAAAACATACTTACGCAGTACAAACAGTTTTCTTTACTAATGTCTTGGAAGTAGGGCAGAACCTACTGGGTAAACACTCCCTGAGGTTGTTTTGAACTCTAAATACAAGACAATTCACTCTCCTGCTAATTCTTCTTTCAGCTTCAGAAACCAACTGGTTGGCACAAGGCACTAAAACATACCTATTCCTAGCTAGAGCTCAGTGCTGGGATTCTCTACGAGTAGAACTCCTAAAACAAACAGGAGTACAGCTCCTAAAACAAAGAGGTTTGGAATGAACCTGCTCCACAAATTCCTCCAAGAAATAAGGTTTCTTGTTTCAGCAAGTGGGAGAAATAGCACAATAATAGTGCTTCCTTGGAGAGTCACAAGGCATATTATTATGTTAAAGGATCCACAACATATTCAGCCGCATTCAATGCAATGAATCACAAACACGTTTGGCCATAGAACTTTAAAACGTATATTTATATATTAAGTATATATTTTAACATATCTCTCTATCTTATCTATTTTTGTATCTATAGAGAGATGGATATCTATCCTAAATAAATGATTTCTAATGAAGTACATGTAACAAACTGCTGGCCTTGGTGGGATTGTGTTGGCTGTGTTGCAATCTGGGTGAGAGGTGAGACCCTGCTCTCCAGGTAGCTACGTGCATGATTTGATTCTGTTAGGAGGCTTTGACTGAGGAGATCATGTCCTAGAGTAGAAAGGAGAAACTCAGAATACAGGAATCAATGAAAGTGAGAACACAATGAACGTGGAGAAAAACGGCAAAGCATCTGGCTTGTGACTACTACTAGCTCTACACCCCCATCCATACTCACCTGCCCCAAAGGGTTGATTTTGAGCCCTGAGGTAGATATGGTTAAAACCAATAGCTGTTTTGCTGCGAGACTCTGTGAGGTCCGGTCATTGCCTGGGTTGACTCAGAGACCAGGTGACAGCACAGGCGTGAGGGCAGGAAGCTCAGAGGAGCAGTGTCCTCAAAGGACAGCTGTGGCTGAGGCTTGACCGGGGGGGTCAGAAGAGAAACCCAGGTGTAGACTCATTCTAGAACACATGGTTGACACCACCTGCCCTGAGACTGTCCTAAAGAACTGAGGAGATGTTAAGGGAAGCTGAATTCCCGAATGACAAACAGTGTTCACAGTTATATGTGCAGAGTTGGTCAATCTTGACATTTTAGTTTTACTCACAATCTCTAAGACCCATTGGATTTTTATAAGACATTTTGATTTCATATGTAAAATACCACAAATCCATTTTTCCTTTGCCCTCAAGCACGTCTAAAATCAGACCAAATAATCTGGAGTTACTCTAAAAGTGCATACTTTGTACAGCCCACCCTCTTTTCAAAATCTTCTTAACTCTATCACAATTGCCCACGAATAGTCATCTTCTCTCATATTCTAAATGAGTGTTGTGTTTTGGGTGTCAGACTCATTGTTGCTGGTAGAACAGGAAAGAATGGGCATTAGGAGTTGCCTACAATAGAAACGCAAAACGAAAAACGACAGGCACAAAAACAAAAACAAAAAAGTCTTGGTGTGATGCTCTGGGAGAGATCTGTGTTCTTGCAAGAAACATTTAACCTGAAAATAACTGTAGGGCAATGGCCAAACAAATCCAGAATGTGGGGTATTCATCAGGACCCTGTCTGGGACTCTTTGAAGGACATGGCGTGATGAACAGAGTTAAGTGGTGGGACTTATTTGCTATGGGGAGATAAAAACACATAAGGGTCAATGAAATACAGGGAATTTGACTGAATTCTGGATTTAAATTTTTTTTAGAAAACTCAAAAGAACTTTTTTTTGGAAAATTTAGAAAGCCTGAGTATAGACTGTATGTTGGATAATGTTATTGAATTAATGATTTTCTTAGATATGATAATGGTGTTCTGGTTGAGGAGGATGTCCTTATTCTTGGGTGGCACCATATAAAGTATTTAATGTGGGCAGGGGTGTATCATGATGTCTGCAAGCTATTTTTGGATGGAGTTTGGGCAGGGAGAGAGAAAGGTACCGAGTACAGAAAGATGGTAACATTTGGTGAAACTAGATGAAGATATACGGTCATTTATTATATTGTATTTTCAACTTTCCTGAGGGTTTGAAAACTTTTGAATTAAAAAATAGTTTTTAAAGGAAAAGTTTACAAAAATAACAAAAAAATTGAGGAAATAATCTTTATGCAAACCAGTATCACTTTCTCTAGCCCAAGTTTTCTGGTACAATTATCTCCCCTTCTTTACACTGTGGTTCGTGAAGATATTTTATATCCTTTTTAATAAATAAAGAAAGGAACTAAAGGAGTATGATTCTCTCCAATCTATTGCTTAATAAATGTTTCTCTTTTCTCAAACAACTCAACAAATCAGGAGACTCTCTCCCTCACTCTGTGAAGATCACTACTATCCCCAGACTGAGCTTTTCTGGAACCAAGAGGTTAACCTGGCACATTACGAAGAGCTAAGAGAGGCTCCTGAGCATGGCCCAGGCATGGATGTGAAACTCAGCGTTTCAAAACCAGACTAAGTTAGCTGAGCTGATACCTGGATATCTCAAAGAATTTAGGTACAAAGGGTTCAGCACTGATGCCCATGAGAAAACCCCGCCCTCACGTTAACACTGGCAGAATGTTCCCAAATGCTTCTCAGATGCTCCCATCGGAAGGTATGACCTCTATGCCACAGTTGAGAAAGCCTTGGGCAGATATTTTAGAGGAGGGAGGCTAGGTGGAGTTAGACTCAAGGTCACCAAAAGGAAGGTCAAAGGAAACAGAGACATTGAAGATAGGCT
The DNA here is from genome assembly GCF_039906515.1 of Pseudorca crassidens. NCBI lineage: Eukaryota > Metazoa > Chordata > Mammalia > Artiodactyla > Delphinidae > Pseudorca > Pseudorca crassidens. The sequence goes on along the minus strand of NC_090315.1, from coordinate 29,904,626 downwards.
TTGTGGAACACGTGAGCACTGTTTCCAAGTATTTACAATACAAAAATATAGAATATGAACTCAAATTATCTGTGGTCCCAATACTTAGACATCAGAGGCAGGTCAATTTTGACTCAAGAACAAGGATGAGTGTTTTTAAAGGGCAGTGACCAAAGACAGAGTCCTGGTAAGGGCCCCCCGCCAAGGGAAATATGATAATGAAGGATGTACAACCATTGGGTGAAGCACTATTTTAGGAATAATTGAAGCACCAGGGAAAGGAGTAACTGGAAAATCTCTGAGATCCTCTCGTGCCCGGTCACATTTCCTTCTTCCCTCTCCGCATGACAGTGCAGTCTCCTTGAAATAGGACCAATGGCAACAATGCTGGATCCTAAGAAGCCTTCTCTCTGCGTGGGCTGTGTCCTGGCTCTTTGCAATAGAGAGCAGTGGGTCCTGGAGCAGACCCACTGAAGCCTGTCATCAGGTACAGCAGGGTGGAGAGAGGGGTCTCTTGGGGAGCCTTCTAACCCTCAGTGTTGGTCTTTGTGCATCACCCCCCGATCATCAGGTACCCTAGACAGCCCGCTGAAAAGAATTCAGTCTCTCAAGCTCCCAGCGGGAAAACCTTGGAGCCCTGTTGTTGAAAATAGCTCTCAACCTGCATCTCAGGCAGGTATTTTTAGGTTCTGTCTTGAAGACACAGAAACTTTCATACATTTCAGCTTCTTTGTCTGGAGTCACTGCAACCCCAGACATGTCATTGAAATGGGGTATAATTGTGGTCTCCTCCACCCACCAATCTGAGAGAGCCGAAAAGAGCTTCCTGCTGTGCGGCATAGAGCATGGAGAGCCTTTTCTGGCAAGGGAAAGTCAAAATGGATTTTTGAAAATAATAATATGTTGATCAAGAAGAGAAAAAAAGTCTACTGAGGAGAGGGAGCTCCATATTGGGGCTGCTATGGAGAAGAAGGTTACCTATTATTTGGAAACCTGGTCTTAGTTCTTTTTTGCAAGCTGCAGAATTCAAGCTTGGAGGAGCTAATGTCTCACATTTGAGGTTGGGAAATAAAGATGCTTGGAATCATCTGAGTTAGATCAATGGCTGTTATTAATATGAGGCTCTCTGAGGAATAATTATAATTGTCAATCACTGGGCATAGCCTGACATTAAAAGGAGAAATAGGAGAGAAACCAAAACGATGCAGGGCAAATATGTGGAATTGACAAGAGCATTCTGATAGTGCATAGGAGCTGGGAGAAGGGATTTTTGAGCTCCCAAGGGGCTCTGGTTAATATATCACCATGGGGCAGGTCCACAAAGGTGACCCAGGGCTATGTTTTCTGGGAGCTTAGGGAGCACATCTCAGGGGCTGATGTTCTAACTGTAGGGCAAGTGATCCCAAAGGTCTGAGAGGGCATTAGGTGCCTACCTACGGCTCACAGGACCGTGGAAAGCAACCTTTATCAAATTACCCACAACAATGTTACAGGCATCCCTGCCATCAGTGGGTCTTGCTATCAGACAGCAAAGAGAAGTTGACTGCGGTAAAGTGTGTGTGTGCAGTTGGTTTAAAAAGATGGTGGGCCTTTTCCTTACAAATAAAATAGTAAAGCGTTTGCCTACAAGGTCCAGAAAGGAGATCACCCATTGTCCATTTTCTAAGCTTCGCTCAATTGAAAGTAAACAACCTACTCCAGGAACAGGAAGTAAGGAGGCTCTGAGAACAAGCAGAGTATCCTGTGTGGTTTCTCTCAAAAGACCCGCAGCCATCAGAAGCCAAAGTCCAGTTTGCATGGAATAGAGACCAGACTGGCTATGGAATTGCGTGGCCCAGTACAAAATGAAAATGTAGAGCTCCCTGTTCAAAAATGACTATGAATTTCAAGACAACAACAGCAGGGCATTAAACCAAATTCAGGGCCCCTCTAGGAGCAGGGCCCTGTTCAACTACACAGGCTTCCCACCCTGATGAGAGAGCAAATTCTTACCTGATGGTCACTGAGATCAGTAGCATTAGGAAACGGGGAGCCTAATTCAAACCACAAAGAAACTCTTGAGATGTTCCTGGAATAATTGGTAAGGAAAAGTCAGAATGGAGTTTTAAATAATAATATGCTGATCAAGAAGAGAAAAAAAAATCATTTGAGAGAGGGAGCTGTGAATTTGGGTTGATGAGCCTGACGGTGATGTTTTTAAAAGTTTATGTTGCCCTCTGAGGCTCAGTATTTAACACGTGACACTTAATCCAGAAATCACTTGCTCTTAGTCAAGCTTTGTATTTCACATACACACACATCCATACACACACATCCACACACATACAGACACACACACCCATATACACACATACAGACACACACACCCATATACACACATACAGACACACACACCCATATACACACATAAAAAAACACACATGCATGTACAATTTTGCAAAAACTACCTGGCCAAAAAACTCCTTTGAATGAATAATGGATATGATTCTTTTTATTATTATCAACATTATACTTAGTGAGTTTCTTAATATAAAGACATAATGAAGGTAACAAATCTAGAAAGCCATTCATCACTTATTGTATTTCAGGAAATTCATCTTTGATAAAATCCATAAGTATATAAAGAACATACAAAGATCAAATGCAGACTTCATCGCTTAAGTTCTACCGGAAAATTAGAGCTGCAAAGTAACACTAAGGATTTAGTGAGTGTGAGAATATGAAGAGTATAGCTGGTGAAACATCAGGGGATGGTGTGAAGGGTTTTACCAATCACATAGACGTTAAAAGGATAACAAAGAACAAACTGCCTAGAAAATATTTACCAACTTTATTATGAAAAATTTCTGACAAAAACATAGAACGCATTCTATAATGAACATCCATTTACACTTTGTATATTTGCTTCATGTTCTATAAAATATAATTTTTGCTGTACCACTTAAGAATAAATTGTAAACATTAAAAACATGCACATGCATACACATGCATACACACGTCACGCACATATGCATACACATACACGCACACGCGTGTACACATACGTGCACACACACACATAATATACATATGCACACATACACATACACACACACACAGAGTACAAACCTAATACTTGCCAACATTTACTGACCTAGTAAGTACTGTGTCATAGGTTTAGTACTAAAAACTTTTATTTGATCTTCATAACAACCCTGTAAAGAAGGAAGCATTATTATCCCTATTTTTAAAGATGAGGGCACTGAGGCTTCAAGGGGTTGCATACTTGGCTCAAAGGTCTACAGCTGCTGAGAGAGCAGAGCACAAATTTGGATTCTTAACCACTATGCCACACTCCCTTCTTAGGGAAGTGCTGTCTCACTATCTCTTTATGACCACTGTACCAAGTCCTCTGTTGCACCTGGCCATCAAGGGGAGAGAGCCCCTCTGAAAGTCACTTGGAAAATTAGTGGGCAAGTCAGAACCCAAACTGAGTCCCTGAATCATTGCTCCATCACTGAACGAAAGGAAAGTAAAAGGGCATGGCCCTCAAACACTCTTTTAAAAAAGAACCCAAGAATGTATACATAGGTATAATGGAATCACTTTGCTGTACAGCAGAAATTAACACAACATTGTAAATCAATTATACTTCCATAAAACATTTTTAAAAAGCTAATAACTGGAAACAAAAAAAACACAAAAAAACAACAAAAACCCAATTTTATTCGGTATAATTGGCTTGCAATAAATTGAACGTATTTAAAGTATACAATTTGATAAATTTTGACATACAAACACATCTTTGAAACCATTACCACTATCAAGGTAATGAACATATCCATCCCTCCCCCACATATCCTCCTGTCCCTTTCTCCCACCTCTACCCCATTCTAATGCAACCACAAACTTGTTTTTTAAAAACTATGCTCGGTGCTTTGTGACCACCTAGAGGGGTGGGATAGGGAGGGTGGGAGGGAGGGAGACGCAAGAGGGAAGAGATATGGGGATATATGTATATGTATAACTGATTCACTTGGTTATAAAGCAGAAACGAACACACCATTGTAAAGCAATTATACTCTAATAAAGATGTTTAAAAAAAAAGTATATTTTCCAGCTCTATTGATATAAAACACATGTAAATTTAAGGTGTACAACATGATGATTTAACACACGTATATGTTGTGAAACCATTACCACAAACACTTGAGTATTCACACAGCCACTCTGTGTGAGGACCCAGAGCTGGCAGGGACCTCGGTATGTCACATGACCCACACCCTCTTGGCAGGATAGGAACAGAGCCAGGCAGACAGACCAAGAGAAACAAATTGCAAAGCCTAAGGGAAAGACCACCACACAAATACCTGTAAAATCTTTTGGGTTCAAACTGGGTTTTGCAACAGCCAGAATTTTAAAAAACAAAACAAAAAACACCTGGCCTGGCAGGTTGTAAAAATTCAGAGCTGAGCAAAGAAGTTGTTTCATGCTAACGTTTCATAAAAAGCAGAAAAGCAAGGAGGTAAGGCCAATTAAGGCTTAACTTAGCTTCTGAGGAAAACTTTGCTTATTGTTTGGGAGGAAATTTCACTGGGTGGGAAGCAAAAGTTGTACAGGGCAGGGGAACCAGTGCAGCTCATTTTTACATCTTTTTTGTTTTCTATATTGGTTGGAAACGATCAGGGAATAAGGGGTATAAGGAAAAAAGAGTCTGAAATCTCCCCACCCCCAGGATTCACAAGCAGCTTTCTTTCATGAAAGGAACTGTTTTATTTTTTTTCAGCTTTATGGAGGTATAATGGACAAATAAAATGGTAAGATATTTAAAGTGTAAACATGATGATTTGATATTTGATTCAAATCATAGATCATGATGATTTGAATTTCACCCATACATTGTGAAAGAATTGCCACTGAGTTAGTTAGCACATCCGTCACCTCACATATTTACCTTTTTTTTGGGTGAGAACATTGAAGTTCTACTCTCTTAGCAATATTAATTACCCAACACAGTGTTATCAACTATAGTCATCAGGTTATACATAAGATCCTCAGACGTTATTCATCTTATAATGGAAAGTTTATTACCCTTTTACCAACCTCTCCCCATTTTCCCCACCCCCAACCCCCTTGTCATCCCTTTTCTACCCCCTGTTTCTATGAGTTTGACTTTATTTTTTAGATTTGAAAGGAATTGTTTTACCAGTAATCAATAAGAATCAAGCAGAAGCCAAGTCAGTATTAATATAGGAGCCAGAAGGAGGCTTGCAGAAGCAAGTCTGAAAAAGAAGCAGATGGGTCTGTGAGCCCAGGGTCTCAGCGTCTACCAGGTGTGGGAGGTCTGTTCCACTGTCTTGCTGGAACTTTATCTGCTTTGCACGTTTCTGTCAAAGAGCTTCTCAAAGCAGAAATGATTGTTTTATTCAACTTTGTGTCTTTTTGTGCTTTACCTGGCACATAGAAGGCTCCTTAAGTTGACCTGCCAACAGCTGGGTTAGTGGAAGAAGGTGCTTACTTGGCATCCAAGTAACTGTTTTCTATTCCTTTAAATCTTGCTCTCTCTATATTTTACTTTTACTCATAGGCTGAAAGAGCTGTCTGAGGTTTTTTAGTGACTGTTACTGCCATTTTAATGAAGCATTACATGTCTATAGAATAAAAAGAAAGAAACGGGCTTCCCTGGTGGCGCAGTGGTTGAGAGTCCGCCTGCCGATGCAGGGGACGCGGGTTCGTGCCCCGGTCCGGGAAGATCCCACGTGCTGCGGAGCGGCTGGGCCCGTGAGCCATGGCCGCTGAGCCTGCGCGTCCGGAGCCTGTGCTCCGCAACGGGAGAGGCCACAACAGTGAGAGGTCCATGTACCGCAAAAAAAAAAAAAAAAGAAAGAAACATTTGCTGCCTTGTATGCTCTTCCTACATCTCCCAATTGGCTAAACCCGGAGAAAAAAACATATTTGTGAACTCAGCAGCAATCCCGTTTCCCCGAGAGCAGCTTCTGAAGTATTAAGCATGGCTCTTTAAAGACAATAACTGTTCTTTGCTATGTGTGCTTTAAACAAACCTCAAAAAAGACAGTACATTAAATAAGAGCAAATGCACCACCATCTTTAATTTTAGGTTCCGAGATACTTAAAAGATGTCGAGTAAAAATTATGCCTTAACATTTAGTGTCAGAGGGCCTGCTCTGTAATTGTGTGTATTCCTGTTCTTCTCATTAAAGCTACTGGCTTCCTTGAAGCCACAAGTTTTTATCAAGCATCTATTGTGTGAGATGCTAGTTCTTGGCTCCCGCGTTGGGGGTCTGCACTGTCAAAGGTGAGTTTCTCAGCACTCAAGCTCAGCAATTCCAACTGAATTCTGGCCTTGAGGCTGGTGGAAAATCGGCCGAACACTTCAGAGAAGAAAATAACCAGGCAGAATCAGGAGCGGGCTCCAGATAGGTGCCTCGTCTCACCCCATCACACACCAACTCCCCCAACAAGTGACTGCTGTATCCTCCCAATCCTTATTTTTCCATTCAAGTTGGGGAAGATTGTGACCAAAAAAAAGAAAATGGGGTGCAAGTAGAGAGGGCAGCCCAGCGTGCATGACTGAATGTCAGGTTGTACAAGAGAGTTTATAATTAAAAAGTCCAAGATGACAGATAACTGTAAAATCAGATTGGTTCCTTTCCACATGGAAGGAAAACATACTGTTGTCATCCAACCCAAGCTTTTTTTGGTAAATTGAAATTACAGTTTTATTTGGAGCTTTTTTTAAAGGTCCATTAATTAAAAATTGGAAGGCATGCCAATGCAAGAAATACCATAAAAGGTGTTAGATTTAATGGTCACCACGTACTATAATTAAAAGATGATGTTATCTGAATATTAAATGCTCTAAATCCATGTTTGCTTTTTATTGAAAATAAACAAATTCAGGAGCAAAAAAAAAAAGAAAAGATATGTGCAAAATATAATGATAATGGTTGACTTCTAAACAGTCAAGGAAATTATAGTCATCCTGTGTGGGAAAAGAACAAACACCTCTTAATTGCATTTCATTATAACGTACCTTTCTCTGCTCAGTTGTATATATTAATTATAAAAATCGTGTTGCAGAGTGGAGAGACTCTACAATAGTTTTTTTTTTCCCTTCCTCCCTTAATTCTGTCTGAAGCAGGCTGGAAGAACAATATCATCTGTCATCTGCAGAAAGAGCTTTCAAAGACAAAATCATAAAAAGAATGAAAAGCTATTATATAAAAAAAGAAAAAAATGCTTTGATTTCACAGATTTTCCACTTATTAATGTTTAAGGTTATCTGTTCTTTTAGAAAAGTATCTTCTCATATTGTTTTGTATGTGTATGTTCAGGTAACATCACTTTCTGATAACTGTATCACATGGCATATGCGTTACGTAGATCATTGTTAATGGAAGGCGGGGGGTGGGGGGGGAATGGGTGGGAAGGAAGCATTATTATGGAAAGATGCCATGCAGGACTTGAAGAATTTTCTAAGATGAGGCAAAATAAGAAAGGAATGGTTGGATTTGAGGCTGATGCTTTGAGAAGGATAGATGGCTACCCTCTAGCTCTACAAAGGGCAATGGAGAGGTAAGGAGCTTGCACTACGATGAGAAAGATGCAATGCAGGTGTTACAAGCACGTTCACACTGCCAGTGTTTTGAGATGGTGGGTAGAAAGGAGTAGCCAAAATGGTATCTGGAATTCTGCTTTATCAGAAATCTGCTGAAACAGGTGAGATCCACCTGTTTGGCAAGGGTTAAGGTATGATTCTAGAACGAGCTAGGGATCTCAGCTGGGATTTTAGGAAATGTATGGGCATGATTGCAGCTTTCTGGGCACAGGTCCATAACTTTCCAGATTCTTGGCTGAATCTGTAATCCAGAAAGGCTTAAGATCTGCTGCTCTAGGCCCTTGGTACTCAATGTGTGGTCCATGGACCAGTCATGCTAGCGTCACCTGGAAGCTTCTTGCAAATGCAGAATCTTAGGTCCCACCTCAGGCCTACAGAATCAGGATTTAAGCAAGATGCCTGGTGATCCATGTGCACTTTAAAGTGTGAGATGCGCTGATTTAGATGACTCGATGACAACAAACCATGCCCGTCATCGTGCTGGAGAACCAGAGCTATGTTTCTCCATCCATGGTTGTGGAGATCACAGAGGTTCAATCCTGGACTCTGCCATTAACTGACTGTGATCCTAGCCCCCCCTAAGTAGGTGGCAACAATACCTTCTTCATATGGGTGTTGTAAAAATTAAATGAGATAATGGGCATAAGGCACTTAATAGAACATCCAGCACATAAAGATCACTTAGTAGCAATTATTATTTCCTGAATTTTTGTCAGATTTTGGAAATTATCGATGACATCAAAAATGTTATGATCTATACACTTAGAGCAGTGGTTTTCAACCGGGGGTAATTTTGCCACCCTGGGGACATTCAGCAATGTCTGGACACACTTTTGTTGTCATGATGGGGGGTAGTGTTACTTACATCTAGTGGGTAGAGACCAGATACGCTGCTAAACACCCTACAGTAGACAGGACAGCTTCTCACAAAAAGGGTTATCTGGTCCCCAAATTTCAATAGCCCTGAGGTTGAAAAACTCTGATCTAAAAGTAAGGGCATGAAACACTGACTTGGTCAGGTCTTAAGCCAGCCTTAGGGTCAATGAATATTTGAGAGGTTACTCATTACTGTAGCATTTAAACTGAAAAAGTGAAAGAGAATCACCGCCTTCAAGTATGCCAAAAATCTGAGTGAGGTTTCTATAAGGATTTCACCCCTGCAAGGAAGTTAAGCAGCAACTGGTCAACCTATCAAAATTAGCTCCCCTCCAACACCATCCTGTCACCCACATCTCAGCACCTTCTCTTTTGTGTACCCTTTGTGCTCTGTAACTATTGCCCACTTCCTATGTGCTTGATTCTGCCCTGCATTCATTAGTGAGCTTGATAGGAGATCTTCCACCTTTCTGTGTCCCTCATGCCTAGCCCTGTGCCTGGCACAGACTGGAGCTTCTGAAGTATTTGTTTATGCCAGGCTTTCCTCCTAGATATCGATGAGAGACACCAGGCAGTTTAATATACCTGGTCTCTCGGTTTGTTTTTAAAGACTTGAGGCAAAAATAGAATAAAACCTTGACTTTGGGGTTATTTTGGAATCTTATAAGGATTTCCAGAAATGAGATAAAAAAGGAAAAAATATACAGACGTACTCCCACCATGGGCAGCACAGCAGCACGGTAAAGGCAGCAACCTATAGTATTTTATTTCTTAAGAAAGAGAGAAAGATGCTGGGGCCAGGCAGCACCTGTCCAAATTAGCATCACCATTTACTAACCAAGTGACTTTAGCAAGTTACCCAATTGCTCCAAGCCTTGGCACTTGCACCTTTAAAATGGGACTCATCGTTAGATTGGCCTTTGAAGGTATTCTGAGGATGAAAGGAGACCAAACAATCATTCAACAAATATCAACTGTGGACCAACTACATAGAGCACTGTGCTAAGCGTTAATGCATAGACAGTCAGACCTCCCTGTCTATGGGTTCCGCATCCACGAATTCAACTAATCACAGGTAGAAAATATTTGAAAAAAATTCCTGAAAGTTCCCCAAAGCAAAGCTTGAATTTGCCACTCTTGTGGCAACTATTTACATAACATTTACATTGTACTTACAACAATTTACATAGTAGTTACACTGTATTAAGCATTATAAGTCATCTAGAGATGATTTAAAGGATCTGGGAAGTTGTGTGTAGGTTATATGCTCATACTAGAGCATCTTATATAAGGAACTTGAGCATCTGTGGATTTTGGTGTCTGAGGTGGGTCCTGGAGCAAATCTCCCTCGGACACCAAGGGACGACTGTAAACCACTTGGCACAGTGCCTGGCATAGAGTCCTTGGCAGTAGACACAGGCAATACGTGCCCTATAGACCGTCTCACAGACAAGCTGGGATCATCGAGTGCCCAGCAGGGGTTCCTGCCTTTTTTATTTTATTTTTTTATTTTAATTTTATTTTAATCAATTCTTTTATTATTTACAGCAATCTTTTGACAATTTCTGCCAAATTTGTTCTGATATATTCTTTTTTTTTAACATCTTTATTGGGGTATAATTGCTTTACAATGGTGTGTTAGTTTCTGCTTTATAACAAAGTGAATCAGTTATACATGTACATATGTCCCCATATCTCTTCCCTCTTGCATCTCCCTCCCTCCTGCCCTCCCTATCCCACCCCTCTAGGTGGTCACAAAGCACCGAGCTGATCTCCCTGTGCTACGTGGCTGCTTCCCACTAGCTATTTTACCTTTGGTAGTGTATATATGTCCATGCCACTCTCTCACTTTGTCCCAGCTTACTCTTCCCCCTCCCCATATCCTCAAGTCCATGCTCTAGTAGGTCTGTGTCTTTACTCCCGTCTTACCCCTAGGCTCTTCAAACTTTTTTTTTTTAATTCCATATATATGTGTTAGCATATGTATTTGTTTTTCTCTTTCTGACTTACTTCACTCTGTATGACAGACTCTAGGTCCATCCACCTCACTACAAATAACTCAATTTCGTTTCTTTTCATGGCTGAGTATTATTCCATTGTATATATGTGCCACATCTTCTTTATCCATTCTTCTGTCAATGGACACTTCAAAAAAGAGTCATGTACCTGCCTTTTTTTTTTTTTTAACCGGCCTTTTGTAATTAACTGGCATCCCTTGGGCAAGAGCAATAGTGACCTGAGGATCATGTCACCTTGGTGCCCAGTGGTGCCAAGCTTAGCAAAAAGAACCCCAACATTGTTTAAAATAGTTTATCAGCAAATTAAAGTGTTCTTTACCAACTTTTTAAAATTAAATGGGAAGGACATATGAAAGTAGTCTGGGAAAAGAAATTACTACTTTAAGAAATCAAAGAGAAGGGTTTGTGAAAGATATTACTGTGTTAGCTACAATATCTGAAAAGTTGACCCAACCTCAGTATGCAAGGAAACGGACAATCATTTGGGAAAGTCATTGCAATGGAATTCTTAATGTTAATAAATTAAAATTACATAAATCTATGGAAGATATACCAAAAAAGTTTGTGTATAATGCCGACATGAAAATCTAGCTCTTTAGTCAAATTGCCCAAGAAAAAAAATGCAAGAAATGAATAGAATTATATCAGCATGGTTGTGGATTTGTTGTTCATTTTTTTCAAAATCTTTTTTAATGCTTCAAATCTTCCAGTTAAAGAAATAATATCTATAATAATAATTCAATGATTCAGTGCTAGATTAATGACTAAGAATTTTCCTATTTTGGAAAAAAAAGAATAGCCCAAGAAAGGTCCCAGAAGGGAGGAAATGAAGAAAAACACATTGGAAAAATTAAATATGGCCTGTGGATAAACTGTAATTACCCAGTGCCTAGCAGTTTGAAACAGAATGTTATACAGATGGTCATTTGCATGCTTAACTATAGAGAAAAGAGGCAGGTACTCTATCTGGGAGGGAAAAAAAGAGCAATATATACTTTGAAAGTAAGGATTCACTGGGTAAGTTTTATCTGTCCTCAAACTTGAATCCTCTTAGTGTAATCAGATCCTGGCTAAGGCTGCTCCCCCAAAGAGCAAATCAAAATGTTTAGATGCTGACATGTTAGGATCAGAAAGACTTTGTCTCCAAGTCCCGGCCTCACCTCTTCCTTGCTGTTTGGGCAAGAGGCTTGACTTGTCTGAACTTCCTTTTCTTTATCTGTAAAATGAAAATATTATTTCCTTATCCATTGGGCTGTTTTGAGGATTAAATTAAATTAAATTCTCAGTATATGTACAACACCACCTAACACTGGTAAGTACTCAGTGAGTATCTGTTAATTATGGTATTAATATTAATATTCCAACAGATTGTTCTCACACTCTATTTCATTCCTATCTGTGAGCCCCGTAGTGTTTGGCTGTGTTTGGGGTGTTTGACTGGAGAGCTCGTTTTTGGCTTTATCCTCCACACCAAAATTCAAACTCCCAGGCTCTGAGTTTCTTCCCATTGCTAATTGCTGCTCCACATGCGATGACAAGCATATCTTTCCTGTTGGTATTTGATGAGTCAATCAAAAGATGCTGCTGTAATGCAGTGATTTGGGGGTTGTTGAAGCACCTGATGGCATGCGTGACACTGACAGCCCCCCTGGGGAAGAGGAATGGAATTTGATACATTTACCACGGAGGTTCCCAGACAGGCTCTTCCACCCCAGCCTACCCAGGATAACCATCTAGCAAGCTGGGTAGATGCCTACCCAGCCCTAGTTCTAGTTTCTATCATAACAGTTCTTCAGGGGCAGGTTCCTCAACAATCCTGTTGTGATAGCCACAGTATTGCTCTCAAGCCCCAATGCAGCCAAAAATAAAAGTAAGTAAATTAAAAGAAAAAAAAAAATGAGGGCTTCCCTGGTGGCGCAGTGGTCGAGAGTCCGCCTGCCAATGCAGGGAACACGGGTTCGTGCCCCAGTCCAGGAAGATCCCACATGCCGCGGAGCGGCTGGGCCCGTGAGCCATGGCCGCTGAGCCTGCGCGTCCGGACCCTGTGCTCCGCAACGGGAGAGGCCACAACAGTGAGAGGCCCGCGTACCGCAAAAAAAAAAGAATCCGCCTGCCAATGCAGGGGACACGGGTTTGAGCCCTGGCCCGGGAAGATCCCACATGCCGCGGAGCAACTAAGCCCGTGTGCCACAACTACTGAGCCTGCGCTCTAGAACCTGCGAGCCACAACTACTGAGCCCACGTTCTGCAACTACTGAAGCCCGCGCGCCTAGAGCCCGTGCACCTAGAGCCCGTGCTCCGCAACAAGAGAAGCCACAACAATAAGAAGCCCGCGCACCACAACGAAGTGTAGCCCCCGCTCGCATGCAGCAATGAAGACCCAATGCAGCCAAAAATCAATCAATCAATCAATAAAATCCTGTCCCTCTCCTTCTGCCAATGATTCCTGTTCAAAACACATCCCTAGCCCAAACTATCAGAGCCCTCTCTTCTAAAGGGAGGATCTAATTTTCTGATCAGCATATTCCTGGTAAGGACTCAATATCCAATAACAGTTCATTGAACAGCTCCTCTATAGAAAACATTAGGATTTTAAGGCGGAATTCCCAAAATTAATCTGCAATTCAGGTTGATCATTGAGTGCCTACCAGGTGCCAAGCACAGTCCCAGAGGCCGGGTAGGGTGAAGAATGAGGAGTATAATTATGAGAAAACACCATCCAGACTTCAAGGAGCTTAGAATTGAATTGGGGAGAATGACCACGTTTACGCCTCAGAATGATGCAAGAAAAATTAACAAAGGCTAATCAAGGTGTAATTAAAGCTGGAGGCTTCGCCAAGTAGGAGGCATTCTGGTTATCTGGGCAGGTGAGAAAGTAAAGGAGAGTCAAGACAAACACCAAGGAGAAGCAGTTCTCGAGCTGGGCATTGCAGAATGAGAGGTTTTAATGGGCAAAAAATGAAGAATAAGAAATGGCACCCACAGCTAAGGGAATAGCATGATCAAGGGCACAGAGTCCCAAAGGTACATTGTCAAAGCCAAGTGTGGCAAATACATTGATTCTATGGGGGAAGGTGATGGGGAATCAGGCTTATGTGTTAATAATATCAGTCTTTCTTTTTAATTTTTATTTTATACTGGAGCATAGCTGATTAAGAATGTTGTGTTAGTTTCAGGTATGCAGTAACGTGATTCAGTTATACATATATATATATCTATTCTTTTTCAGATTCTTTTCCCATTTAGGTTATTACAGAATATTGAGCAGAGTTCCCTATGCTATACAGTAGGTCCTTGTTGGTTATCTATTTTAAATATAGTGGTGTGTGTGTACATGTCAATCCCAAACTCCCAATCTATCCCTTCCCCCCGACCATTCCCCCTTGGTAACCATAAGTTTGTTCTCTAAGTCAGTGAGTCTGTTTAGGTTTTGTAAATAAGTTCATTTGTATCATTTTTTTTTAGATTCCTCATATAAGCAATATCATATTTGTCTGACTTATTTCACTTAGTATGATAATCTCCAGGTCCATCTATGGTGCTGCAAATGGCATTATTTCATTCTTTTTTATGATAACACGTCCCATATGTCTTGAGTACCTATTGCGTTCTAGACTCTGTAGATTTTATGAATAAAAACGAATCCCTGTTAAGATGTATCAAAGACTTAACTGTGTTAAGCTGTGCAGTAAAGCCTTGATATGATTTTACATCACTGAGTGCATCAACTTTGGTACCGGTTAGAGACTTGTTTTCCTGTTCTGTTTCTGAGCAGATATGTAACGCACTGGAAGATTCTTCAGGCAGGGCAAGTGGACGCATGACCTTTCCACCTTAGTGCCATACTTTGTTGGCTCTGTGACTCTGGACAAGTTACTCTCCCCTCCTGAAACTCAGTTTTCTCATCTATAAAATGAAATACAGTTAAATTAATGCCCTCGCAAGATGGTTGGGAAGAGTAAATAAGAGACTAGGTAAATGAAAAATAGCCAGCACAGGGCCTGGCTTTGGTAAGCACCTAATAAACGCTTATTATTAGTATCATCATCATCATCATCATTATTATTATTGTTACACTACCACCACCAGCTTACTAAGGCTAGTATAACCACTTTAAGGACTTCACGGAGATTGAGAAAAATACTCCATTACATTGGTTTTCTACCACCTCCCATGTTCATCCTTTATCCATCATCTGCTAAAGTGTTGTGCCTGATGACTTGAACGGTACCTCCAACTCTAAAATGTCTATTTTCAATGCCCCATTCAAGTAGGCCCCTCCAGTAAGCCCTGACTGACCACCTGAGCCCACCAAGCTCGTCCCCTTTACCAACTGCCCAGCTGTTGCTCATCTCGGGCTGTTCACAGTTTCATGTGAACTGGTCCAGGAGAAGGGCAGCTCATGCACATCCTCTGAGCCCTCAGATGGTCTTGGGGTGCAGGCGGGGGTGCCAGAGAGTCTCTGGCAGCCTGCGGGTCCATCCTGTACCCACCAACACACACCCTACCCGTCAGCAGATCTCTCATCCTTCTTTTACCCATCTTCCTTCTCAAGTCCCACGTCAAGACTGAATTCCTGCTCCCAAGACCCCTTTCTTCTTGAAAACTTTATTGTTCTGAGGGAAACCTGTCCCAATCCATATTTCATTCTCTTAATTCAATATCTCTACATTTTCAGGAGTTTAGGGCTTTAAAATTTTTTTCATCAAGTGTTTAAATCAATTTCTCTCCTCTTTATTGATAGAAACTCAAGGCTGCTGATTAACTTTTCAATCAAAGCTGCCTACAACACACACATTGGTGTAGGCAACAACGATCGCAGCTTTCGCAGCAACTAAAGCAATCATTTAGCTGACTTCCTCTGCATTTCTAGCTGTCCTTCTCGAAGCAGAGAAAACTCCAGGGTTGGCCTCCATTTCCTTGCTCTAAGTGTCTGGCGACAAAAGCTCTTTAACTGAACTTGAGTTTCCTGCTTGCATCTTGATTTGCTGAAATTTCTGGAACACACCTACTACATGCAGAGTTTGAGCCAGAAAGTTGCACATTTGAAGGAGTGGGGTGAAAAAAAGAAACAATAACACTTTTCTTTCTTTTTTTTCTTACTTTTGAAACATTTGCAAGGTTGATTAGTTCTGCACCCTGTCATAGAATCACAGTCCCTTATGAGGTAGATAGAGATAGGTCTGTAGAATTTTGGGGGATGCCAGGTATCACTCAGGATATGAGTGATACCTGGGGGATGCCAGGTATCACCCAGAAATGCTAAAGCGAGTGTGAAGGAAAACAACAGTAATAATAACAACAACAACAACAATAATAGCTAGCATATATCCAGCACCTACTGGCTCTGTGCTGAATCTGTCCACCTACGATTTCACATCCCTCTGTGTGTCAGGGTTATTATTCACCTCATTTACAGTTGAGGAAATGAACCTGGAGATGTTAGGTAGCTTGTCGAAGGTCACATAACCAGTCAACGGCAGTCAAGGAGCTAATCGGGGCACCCTGACCCAGGAACCCACTCTCTTAAGATGAACTTACTGGGTCTGTCTTCTGCCTATATTCCACCGAGAACCCAGTGAGGGCAAGGGTGATAGCTTTGTCTCCTACAAGTCCTGCACACAGTAGGTGCCCAAAAATGTTCAAATCAGTGGTTCTTTCAATAAATATGTGTCTAATTGGGGCCAGACCAGTTCTAGATCCTGGGGATACAGTGGCAAATGAGGTAGCCAAGATTTCAGTCTTCATGGGGCTTAAGTCACAATGGGTGGAGGGCTCTGCTTTTAAAAAGTTTTTTAAATTTTTATATCGGAGTATAGTTGATTTACAATGTTGTGTCAGTTTCAGGTGTACAGCAAATTGGAGGGCTTTGCATTAATCCTTGGTTTGCTATGACAAACTCATGGCTTCAAGCACATTCTGTGGTTTTCCAGGGAGCAGTGTCATGAACCTCAGACCACCTACATCCAGCCTGGGGAGCTGTAAGGGTGTCTTGTTCACAGCCCCTGAGCAGTTGCCCTGCATGTGACCTGATTTCTTTTCTTCCAGAATCTAGAATACAGAGATAAACTGATCCAGTTTAGGCAATGGTAGAGAGAGAAGCAGAAGGAAGTATCATCCTGGCCGTGAGACTGCAGGAAGGAGGGCCAGAGCTGGGGGTCTCTGGATGCCAGAGAGTCTGTCCCTCCTAATTTACAGTCTAACTGAGGAGTGTTTTTAACATATTTTGTTTGCCATCCACATCGAAATGTCTCTCTTGATTGTAAATTTCTGGAAGGTGAGACTGAGAATAGTTGTGATTAAGCAGAAGGTCCAGAGTAGCACTACCTCACTGTTCCTCCAGCAGACAGTCTACAGCCAGAATTCTATCATCCCTTTGGGATTGGGGTAACTCAGTGACCCTTTCTGGAACTCAGCTTTTCCATCAGTAAAATGAGGGGGTTGACTCCAGGTTCCTTCACCAAGTAAGTGTTTGACCTTCTCCTGGGTCCTGTATCACATGCTCTGTATGTTCTATGATGCTTCAGTGATGGTGCCCAAGCTACCTTTGTTCATTTAACACCGCGTTTTGAATCTGGTTGGGACATGGGTGAGGCCAGGGCAATGGGAAAATGGCTGGCAGTGCATTGGTCTCCACTGGGAATGCTGGGATCCAGGAGCAAATCCTTTAGGTCTAAGGGAAGCAGTGACACACACTCCCCTTGAAAGGCACCCAGGCGAAGCTTGCCACACCCTATCATATTACCTGCCCATTTCAACCCCAGGAGCCTTTTGTCAAGAAAGGTAAAGAAGAGCTTCTGAAGACAAGTTCTCCTTGACTCAAGTTTCCATCTTCACACTGATTTTGTTTCTCATTATTTAATTTCCTTCTCATCAGACAGAATTAAATACCAAATACAATTCCCAGGGCTTCTAGAGTCCAATTGCCCCAATGCTTTGTTTCCAACTTATATAAAAGTTTAAGTTTCCACTTCCCCTGCTCAAATTTCTGCCAAAACAGTCATCACCAATGAAACTTTTGTAGATAATTAGCATATCACATATCTGTAATAAGCTAATAATGTATTTTTTGGATTGTGCTTCTCTGGTTAGCAGTTATTAATCACAAATATTATTCGTGTCATGTGAAATATTCCTGTCGACGGGTGTTTTTATGCTTGAAGGATTCCAGCTAAAAGTCTTCAGCAACAGATGGGGCCCCCCTGCCCCACCATGAGAGGTGAGATTGGATTGTGTCTTGTTGAACAAGGGTTAACCTTCAGGGGAAACAACATTAAGGGAAGTAATTATCCATTCACACTGAGCTGGCTACAAAGAAAGTGAGAAAATCACCTTCTCAGAACTCACATGAAAAACATAATGTAGTTAATATTAAATAAAGAGATTGGGCAACCTAGCCTCTTTTTACAGTGTGTTCTGAAGTGTCCTTGATCAGGGGCTGTTTTGTTTATGATTAATGAATGACTCACCTTGGGCTGTGTTCCGTTCAATGCATACCTCATTATGAATTTGAAGAGGTCATTTGTTCCTTGGATCTAAAATAAAAACCTTTTTGTACATTCAGAAGGTTACAAGTTTGATATTGGTACAAAATTAGCACAAAGAGCAGCGAGACATTTGCTTTGGGGTTGTTTGTTGTTATCATTTTTTTTTTTTTTTAAACTTTTGGAATTTGGACAGAAATTCTAAGCCTGAGCTCTGATTTTTAAAGTAGATCCTAAAATTATGTGGCTTGGGCCCAACCTCCCTGTAGTAGCAGGACTGCCCTATGGGTGCTGGGAATGAGAAGGGCTTTGGGTAGTAGAACGGACACGGGCAAGGGATCTCATGCTGCTCTTTAAGGAGAATTCGAATGGCACAAAAATCAATCAAAAGTAAACACAATCAGAGACTCAAGTACTTAGATAGGACCAGTTCTCTTCTTTCCACATGATCCACCAACTCCCTTTTTAACACTTCTTTTCCTCTGTAAATGTTCCTCTGTGAAATGTTCATTCTGTCCATTTTAATTTACTGATACTTTCACTCATATTTAAATGTCAGGATGAGTAAAAATTTGCATTGTGATTTGCCAGACCCTACAAAACCCAAATCTGATGCCGTCGTTCATAACGGGGGACAAAAAAAATTCAACACCTGTTTGTTTTTGCAAGATTCCTGATAAATAAAACCCTCTGATAAGGAAGTAAGTATGGTAACTCTTTATCATGATACCTACACACACACACACACAATTACGTTTATCTGAGGAAGATAGATGGATGGTTAAATGGTATCCATTAATCAGTCTACAGGTATAGATTTTGTTTTTCCATGCAGATAAAGGCAAGGGGGGACCTCTATCTAAGAGAAGGAGCTCATGTGTTCAGAACCCATAACCCCATGCTGGGCAGTGGGCACTTTCATAATCAGCATGGTTTCCAGCAGCACACACACAAACGTGTGATTGACTATGTAGGAGCCCCACCACAGCTCAGTTAATGATCTTTCCACAGGGTATGTGTGTTCACTTGTGCATTCAAATGAGGACTTGTCACGCAGAAATAAAGGCACGCACAGGCACAGACCTTAGCGGTTGACTAAGGATAGCGCTTCATGGTAGACATAGTTCACTAGTCACCTAACTAACTTTTTTTCAAGTCAAGTTATTTCTTTATGTGTGAGAGAAACTATGTCCTTTGATCACAGCCATTCAGATGGGATTAAATAACAGCAAATCTCAGGGACTGGAGTGTTACTCCAGGCTCTGTCACCAAATAGCTTGGCCAGGCCATTTCTCCCATCTGGGTTCCAGGACCATTGATATAAAATAAGGGCTTGGGACTAGATAGCCTTTATATGGTTCCTTACCATCACTGTTCTACTTTTCTTTTTCTAGAACGATGTCCCTCTGGTTAGTATTCTATGATTCTGTTCCAGAAACAAATATATGAATAGACAATATAAGGTAGGAGGTACCTCCACTGCGAAATGTCCTTTCCATGAAATTCTCTTTCTCTTTCTCAAATTAAGTTCAGAAGATCAATGTGTCATCCTTCTCCATAATCTCAATTTGCCTCTTAGGTGAGAGGTTTGGTTGGTGAGAGCACCAACCAAACACGAAATATCTTCAGGTTCTGTTGATGACTATCGTTAAGTACCTTCACGACCCCGCAGCAGACTGGCCACTTCAGCAGCAACAAACAAATATACGATTTTTACAACTAAAACTAAAGGTCTCTTTTATCTTCTGACTTCAACAGTGAAGATATAATGCCTGGAATCATATTACTGCTAAGGGGAACAACAAGCACCATCTCCTTATAGATATTTTAATACAACTTGGCAATTTCCAAAACAAAGTAAACTTCCAAGAAATTTCACAAAATTCCTTAGGAAAGCTTCCTCCAATCACCATAAAACTTTTTTTTTAAAGATTCAGGATCCAAACAGCAGTAATGATAAGTTATCTAATGCATTACAAAATTAGACAGAGGATTTGGATGGGCAAAGATTTTTTTCTTTTAGATTATTACTCCACACTCTTTAAAAAACTCACCAATTTGAAAAAAATGGAAAAGGAGCCAGAAGTTTGTGAGTCAGTTTTATTATATACCACACTGATAGCCATTATCTATGTGTTTTAATTTGAAAGCTAATTACACTTGGAAATACTAAAGCAACAAATAAGCAAAAATCCTCTGATTTTAAGACAAAGACTGTGTGTGTGTGTGTGTGTGTGTGTGTGTGTGTGTGTGCGTGCGTGCGTGTTTCATCTTCCTAATCACAAGATACCAGCTGTACATCCAGAAACCCCACCCAGGAACTTTCTCTTACATCTCATTGCCACAACTTCATCCTGTCCCAGAGACCCCAAGGACCATCACTGCAAGGTCCCCATGAAGAAGGAGGTTGAACAGGAAGTAGCTCAGCTGTCTGTCTGTATAGGCTATACTTGTATGGTATCACACTGATAATGAGTGACAGTCAACTCTCAAGTGATGCTTGATGATATTTCTTACTTTTATTTACACTAATGAGCTATGTAATATGCTTATTTCCTGGGAATCCCAAGCCTAAGTTCTGGGCACTTTTCTCCTTACAGGGTCTACTTTACTTGTTATGAGGGTTCAGATGTATAAGATTAGAATAACTGATCTTACCTGCTTTAATGCACAGAAGACTGAATGACCCACTAGCTTTCTCCTAAATGCTTCCCCTGCCTCCTTCTTCCTGACTGTGAGAAGGAAACCATGTCATCTTAACATGAAAATGCCTGTGGAATATGATTTGCGTTGACTCTGCATCGTATGGGAGAGAAGACAAACTCAGCCCACTCACACTGTAGGGTTAGAGTGAGGAGTTGGGAGCCATGAATTCCTTCATTTAAACTGGTTTATCTCCATGGAAGATGCTTGCTGCTTTTTCCAATCTGCATTTATTTCAGCTTTTTGCTAATAACACACCACTTTTCTTTTGTACAAGTAAACTACCTTCTTCATAGTCCATGAAGTTCAGGGTGAATAACCCCATCTTCACACTTCAAAGGTGACAAGCGACCTGAACCTGGCCAGTCAATCAGTGCACAGCTCTCTCTCCAAAGAGACTGGTTCAGAGAGTGTCTTAGTCATTCGGGCTACTATAACAAAACGCCGTAAATGGGTTGGTTGACTTATAAACAACAGACATGTATTCCTCACAGTTCAGGAGGGTGGAAGTCTGAGATCAGGATGCCAGCATGGTTAAGTTCTAGTGAGATCCCTCTTCTGAGTTTCAGACTGCTGACTTCTTCTTGTATCCGCACATGGCCCAGAGCAGAGATTGGAAGCAAGCTTTCTCATGATGCTTATAAGGGCACTAATCCTATTCATGAGGGCTTCACCCTCATGACCTCATCTAATCTTAATCACTTCTTAAAGACCCCACCTCCTAATACCATTACATTGGAAGGGGATAGTGTTTCATTATAAGAATTTGTGAGGGGACAAACATTCAGTCCACAACAGAGAGGTCATGCTATTATGATAAACCAAAGAGAACTTTTCATGGACCTTTGCTGACACCATAGATGAGAGATGCCCTTTCTCTTCTGGGGATACTAGACTCGTATATTTTAATATGACCTGCATCTTCTGCCACTGACTGTTAGAGTTAGAGAGACTGACTTATGACAGAACACAGGGAAACAGAAAAGAGAAAAGCAGAAAGGAGACAGAGAGAGAGAGAGAATTCTGATGATGCCACTTTAGCATCTGAATCCTCCCTTTATTGCCTCATCTATTCAGTGATATGTACCCCCAAAATTTTTTTTGTTTTTTAACATAAGTCAACTTAAGTTAAATTTCTGGTCACTTGCAATTGAAATGATCCTAAAGGATATCTAACAATCATAATCATGCCTTACTGGTATGTGTGGTGCTTTATGGTTAACAAAACACTCACACATTTTTTTCTCATTTAATCTTCACTGTGAACCTATAAAGGAGGTAGTATCATCCCAGTCCTTACAGGCGACACATGGACTAGCTCAGAACTTGATGTCTTCATCCTACTCACTCTGAGTGGTTATTGAGTTCTCGGTGTGTACAAGGCTCTGTGTTGAGTGCTTGGGGGGGTAGTAAACAAGTCAGATGCCACCCTGTCTTCAGGTGATCCCAGTCTAGTTGGAGAGCTGACAATAATCACCAATTAAACAATTCACTGTCAGAATCCCCCTGAGTACATGCAATAAAGAAGTAGTACAGAAAAGTCTAAGCGGTCAAAGGACATATGCTGAGGACTTTACAATTAAACTGAACTCAAAAAGATAAATTAAGAAAGGTAAGTGGAATTCCAGGTAGATGGAAGAGCAGATGCAAAGAACCTGGGGCAGGAACAAGTACGGCATATTGGAGGAACTCAGAGATGTCCCGCGTGGCTGGAGCAAAGAGAAAAGCAGGAGAGAATCATGGGAACAGACTGGGAAGCAGGCAGAACAAGGGCATGCTTAGCCTGTGGGTCATAGTAAGAATTTTGATCTTCATGTTTATGCATAGACAGCAAGGGTTTTTAAGAAGAGGTGTGACATAATCTTATCTTTATTATAAAGATAACACTTTATAATGTGAAGAATATCAGAGAAGTAAGAGTGGATCTGGGGAGAAGTTAAAAATGCCTGGCATAGGATATGGAACTTAAAAAATATTTCTACTAAATGAGCTTAGTCACTTTCCTGGGACCAGAGAGCCAGTAAGTGTCAGAGCCAGATGGGGTCCATAGAGTGAGCCCAAAGCCAGGTTCTTAATCACTGTGCAATAAGGAACATAAACTAAAAGACATTTTCTACAGTAGAATTATTAGAATATTCTTTGATTATTAACAACTTGGCAATTGGCTCTTTCAAACTTTTCCATTTGGTTCCCCCCACCATTTTTTGGTAATAGTTGCCCAATTCTTCAATGTGGTTCAAGCAAAAATCCACTTGCTATTTGTGTGTCAAAGTTCAAACACTCCATATTGTGTCATCACTTTTCAAAAATGTGTGACCAAGAACACTTAGCAAATTCCAGAAACCTTTGAACCTCAGTTTGTTGAATATCGTAGTTTATGTTTTCTCTAATTTGTTCTGAACCATTTGTACCTGGAATTATTAATCTATAACCAAACACAGCTCTGGCAACCTTCCCCCCAACGCACACAGCGATGATGACGGGAACATGACCAAATCCATTATCTTTTCTTTGAATTCTGTCAATATATTTATTTCACATCTTTATTCTGGCTTCTTTTTCCCTTTGTATTTCATGGAAAAACTTTCCAGATAAGATCAGAACTGCTTTGTCATTCATCAGCTGTAATCAAGTCTGACTCAAGAGCAGAGTTCAAAAACATATTTTTTTCCACACTCAGATGCAAAAAAGCCAAAACAACAAAATTGTGGGCCACAGCTGTCTGCCTTTATATTTGTGCATGTAAATGTATTAGATACCCCTTTGGTGGGTTCACAGTGTAAATTAATAGACATTCATGGAGGCTGGAATGTAGGTGAACTACTGACATTGAACTTGAGGAATCTGGAAGGTTAGTTCCTAGAAGGCAAAGTCTGAGTGTCTACAGAGCAAGCAGCAGAGTGGGTAGATGCCCTCATGCCAGGCTCTAAGAAAATACTGTGTCCCCCCTCAGGGGCTCTGTACACTTGCCCCTCTACTTCGTCATCTGCACAATTTGAACAACAATGGTCCAGACCTCATATGGGTTCGTTCTATAATTAGTCAGTGAGTATTTATTGAGTACCTACTGTGTACCAAGTGCTTTCACTGGCACTGGGATACTGAGTCTGCATTATCCTGGAGCTGACATTCTCATAGGAGACAGAGATAAGCAAATGGATCAAACAATGATTATGAATGGTGATAACCCTATGGCTTTAAAAATGAAACAAAATAATGGGAAGAGAAGTGAATGGGGACTTTAGTTAGATTCTAGATAGGTCTCCAGATAGGTTTGCTACCTAAAAAGTTGGCACTTGAACTCAGCCATTGAAGAGAAGAAAGAACTAACCACACAAAGATCTAAGGGAGGGAAGACAACATAGAAGAAATAGCCAAGTCCCATTTGTGAAATGAAAAAGGCCACAGCCCTAAAGCAAAGAAAGTGGATAAGAGGGAGATGATAGAGGTGATGATGGGAAGGTAGGCAGGGCCAAAATCATGTGGGACCTTGAAGGCTATGTGAGGAATTTGAACTTTGGTCCAATGCAATGAGAAATCACTCGTGTGCTTTAACCAGGGAGTAAAATGATCTGATTAATGATAGTGGAGAGGCCGCCTCCCAGTTCTCTTTGTCAGTCGTGATTTTCAACCTGTAGCTCGTATGGCATAAGGTACCCAAAAGAAAGTGGATCATGATCCAATATGGCTTCCAAAACATTGGGAGTTTGTGAGTGGGGTGTGCCATTGTGTGCAGAGATCCTGACAGAAACCTGCCTCCAAGGTGATGCCTTGGATTCTCCTCAGCCCTACTAACCAGGACATGTTCAGCTTCTGCCAATAAAAGCTCTCAAATGAAGTTCTCTGGATGGTCGAGAACCGATATGACACCGCAGTGATGTCAGGGACACAAACTTTCTCTCTTTTCCTATTGTCCTGCCAACCTCAACATGCAGCTGCCTTCTCAGTGACGACAATAGCTGTCAGCTGCCATCCCGGTTTCTGTCACCACGGCTACACTTCAGCCAGAGAAAGGGGGGAAGGGGAAAGGAAATAGAACACTCGTTCCTTTTAGTGTCACCACATGGAAGTCACATACCTCATTTCCACTCATTTTCCATTGACCAGAACCTACTGGTGTGGCCAAGCCTAGCTTCAAGGGAAGCTGAGAAAGGTAGTTTTCAGCTGAGCAACGTTGTACCAAGATAAAACGTTTCTTATTATAAAAGGAAATAAGGGTTTCCCTGGTGGCGCAGTGGTTGAGAGTCCGCCTGCCGATTCAGGGGACGCAGGTTCGTGCCCCGGTCAGGGAAGATCCCACATGTCAGGGAAGATCCCACATGCCACGGAGCGGCTGGGCCCGTGGGCCATGGCCGCTGGGTCTGTGCATCTGGAGCCTGTGCTCCACGATGGGAGAGGCCACAGCAGTGAGAGGCCCGCATACCGCAAAAACAACAACAACAGCAAAAAAAAAAACAAAAAAAAAAACAAGGAAATAAGAGGGACCCAGTGCGAAAGCAGCTGGAATTGCCTTCAGCCCTTGGAGAACCAGCTTTGTTAAAAGAAGTTCTGTGCCCAGAGGACTCATTAATAAAATAAACAATAATCATAAATAATTAATAAAAATAACTAAGTAATCGAGACATCACCATATATTGATAATTCTTCCCTACACAATCCTCACTCTGTGCCACATGCAAACAGCAGGGTTTTTTTTTAATTAAAAAAAAATACTGAACAAACATCTTACTGTTCATCTGCCTCTCTTGGGGCCTGCTCTTTGAGCTGTTTTCCTAGAAATGGAGATAGATTTGTACTGTTTTATTTCTATTTCGTTATCTGGTCCCCTTTCCTTTGTGATTAGTGGCATGCAATTTCAAGTCAGCTTGTTTGGGTGCAGAGTGTCCTTTTGCATATTAAACAAAATAATTTTAAATCATTCATTATTAATTTGTAACTTTAAAAATCATTGTTATAACTGTGTTAACAAACATTTACCCCATGGCCCTGTTTGGTGTGTCATCTTAATATTATTACCAAGATCATCTTCTTAGTCCATTCAAAAAGTTTTGAGTACTTAGCTTATGTAGGTAGTGTACTGACAGTTGAAAGTTATTCCCTGGTTATATTTGAATAGATAAAACAAGGTTTTGATTATGAGGTATCAAGAGAATCAGGGTTTTAGCAATTAATCTGTGGGTTCAATGAACATAGGTGAATATTAGAGGAATTCAGTTGTATGACGGCAAGAGAATTGGAGTTGAAGTCAAGAGATCAACATGCTGGCTGTGCCAATGACTTCCCATGTGATCTTAAATTATTTTCCTTTCCTAGCACTCCAGTTCCTCATCTGTGAAATGAGAGAAGGACCCTACCCTGCTTTGGCCAATGCCTGGCATAGTGTTGCCCATCCCACACCTCTTCCCCATGCAGACATCACTAATCAATCACTGTGTTTCTCTCTAGCCTCACATTTCTCTCAACACACTCCTCCTTCTACCATAGTTGGACCAAAAGGTGAAAACTTTTTGTCATCCCTGAGTTACACAGCTTCTTAGACCTCTTCCAGCATTAACGTATTAGAATCTGATAAAGTAAAAAGCTAAGCAAAACCAAAAAATATGTTGAACTAATACATTAATCTGACAATTTGCAATGTGCAATGTTTGTCCTTGAATATGAAACACTGAAGCTTTCTGGCCTTTGCTAATGAAAAAAGACGGATCATATATTTTGGAAAGAATGATGTACCATCTTCTTCACCTTAAAGTCAGAAGAGGTTAAGAATATAAATGCAAATTACATGCACGTGTACTTTAGGGACCTTCCTATTTCAGATAGCTGACTTCAGCTTCTGGGGAAATATAGAAGATAACTTCAAATCTGTATTTCCCAGGAGTTAACTTTGAAAGTTTTGAAGAGCCTTCAAAGTGGAAATTGTCACCTTCCATAACAAAATAAAACTTGGGTTTTTCAAGTTAGTATTGAAGGAAGCATCTCCACGTGAGGATGGAGAGTGAAACATGGCAGCTGTGACTCTTAGGCCTGAGAACCACCTTTCCCTGTGGCTGCCCCCGGGTGCTAGTGCAACCCGCACTCTGGCCCATGGTGAGGTGAAAGGGGTGCCACTGATCACTACTGCTGTCCACCCACTGGGAGCACAAACCCTTCCCTTAATCCCTCATAGCATTAAGAGGAGGTGGGAGGAACAAACACAGAGAACCATGGAATAAGTTTGCATGGCTTGTTCAGTTTGGCAAGTTCTCACTTTGGGCAGCTCCTCTGACCTGCTTCCAGGGGCCAGGGACCATCCTGGGTGTTTCTCCCCAAGGAGCACCATCCAGTACCTTGTCAGAGCTCGCCAAAATAGTCCATACCAACCAGATCAAGGCCAAAGACAGACTAGAGTTCCTGCTCCTGGGGATTCCTCTTCGATTCCTTTTTTTCCGTCCTAGGATCTCCCTGGATGAGTGACAGTGAGAATGCCCATCTCTTCCAAGAGGCCTACACAGGCCCACAGAGTCTATACCACATGAAAACCCATGTATTTAAGACTGATGGAGACCCTTTAAGTAAGAGGAATTATGGTATGTTGGACGATGCTTTTAAAGATGAGTTCCTGAAATCCTTTATCTTCCTAAAAGCAGAGCCTCTCTCAAAAGAACTCAGTTACCATAAATTCCCTCTCTAGAAGCGATTCTAGCCTTCTTTGAGAGGAAATATCAGCATCACACCCAAACTGATACTATCACAAGTCTATCATATCTCCTGTCTCTTCTCCTAAGGGTCCATTTATCTTTCCACCCTCTTCCCTTTTCTCTGTTAAATTAGGTATTTAGGCCCCAAATTCTCACCACCCCTTTGAATTACTCAACACTGAGTTCTCTCACATGGACATGCTGTGCATATTAATAAATTTGTATGTTTTTCTCTATATTGTAAGTTTACTTTGCAGACCCCCAGAGACTAAACTTAAGAGGGAGGGGAAAGATGTTTCATGCCTCTACTAATAAGCTCCCAAGTGATGCCAAGGATTCTTATCCTAGAACTACACTTTGAGCAGTCATGGCTTAGGACATGTGCTCTGATATGGATAAGGGGAAAACTACAGTGCAGGTCTATCCAAAGAACATGGAATCAGATGTCCTTAACCCCTATCTGAGGCTGTCCAAACTACTTCACTCTCCTACATCTGGGACTCAGAAAGACCCAGAGCTAGGACCAGAGAAAGAAGAGCACAGAGGATGCATTGAGCAGTAAAGTCCAAGACCAGCCCCCGAGTACCAAGATCTAGGAGTCCAGAACTAAGAGACCAGTCACCAGAGCCACTCTCAAAAAAGAATTTGATACCCCAGTGCACTACTGCAGAGGGTGACAGGCTGCTGAAGGGTTTTAGAAACGTATCAGCTGCTGAAGTAAGGAAGAGCCTGGAGAGGAAAAGGTTTGTGTGTAGCGTCGCCAGATTGAACAAATAAAAATATGGGACACTCGGTTAAATTTAAATTTCAGATGCAAATATATTTTAGTATAAATATGTCCCACATAATGTTTGGACATACTTATACTAAAAAGTTATTCATCTTTTAATCTGAAATGCAAATAAACTGGGTACCCTATATTTTATCTGGCAAGCCTACTTAAGTGGGGTGTGGGATAGCTTCAAGTTCTTGAGGATTGGCACGAGGCAGTCTTCCCCTGCATGTGAGAATCAGCTGGGAAGCTTTAAAAACAATGCTGTTGCCTGGGTCCCACCTCCAGAGAGTCTGATATAATTGTTCTGGGGTTCAGTCTGTGCTGGGATGTCTAGACACTCCACAGGTGATTTGAAGGTACAACCAAGGTTGATAACCACTGGATTAGACTGACATAATCCAGAGTCAGGTGGTGGAACTAGAGCCATTGAGGGGCCATTAGAGACAGAAGAATTTTAGCTCTTCCTGTGAACTTTCAAACAAGAAAGGTCTAGTGGCCTCAACAAGTAATGAGCCTCCTGTCATGTGCAGTGTGCAAGCAGTGGCTTGGTGTTCTAAAGGCAATTTGTTTTCAGAGGGAACTCCAGGATCAGAGGGAGTATAGATTTGATTGCTGGGAGGGTGGGGTAGGACTGGAGGAGGTAGTGGGTGAAATGATTGTTACAGCCTCTCCAATTTTGAAATTTCAGGATTGCTTTATTTGTTAGATTAAAAAAAAAATAAATGTGTCACACGATGATCCACAAAGACATACCAAAAAAGAAAATTAGTGGATGCAAAAAATGGTGACATCTGAGTAAAGTCTGTGGTCTAGTTAATCGCATTATGCCAATAATTTCCTGGTTTTCATAATGCATTGTAGATGTCACCATGAGGGGAAGCTGGGTCCTGGGCCCAGCTGACCTCCCTGTACTATTTTTGCAACTTCTTGGGAGTCTGTGATTATTTCGAAATAGAAAGTTGAAAATAAATGAATTAATTAGATCGCACTGAACAACTCTTCTTCCATGAAGCCTGAACCACGCAAGGCAGCAAGATGAGTCTAACAAGTTATGAAGGCTCCCCACTGGAGAGGTGTGAAACCTGCTTCTGTCCCTCTCACACACCCCTGAGCAAGGATATCCTCCTCTTTTGGATTCTCCCGGCGTCAAGGCAGACGGGGGAACCAGAGCCCTTCCAGAGTGTATGTTTACAAACAGAAACAGGGCCAGTGGGGTCACACTGAAAATAAAGCCACCCAAGCTTTTCCAGTGTTCATTGAAGGCGGGGGGCAATACCATTTTCCCTCTGGTCAAAATGAATTCATCATATTTCAGCTTTCACTAGCAATACAAAGCACGAAGAATAAAAATGAAAGCCCAAACTGAGTCAAGATGAGGTAACAGCAGGGGCCTGCAGTGACTCTGTGCCTGGCTGTTGAGTTGTGTGTGTATTTTTAGATAACAACTTATATTCTGCACGTGGTAATTAGGGCCCCAAGGGGGTTGTGGATTTTTTTCAAGGTTGGCAAGGGTCAGGAGGGAGCAGCTAACATTCCCACACATCTGGGGCAAACAGATACTCCAATTTCCTGTCAGCACCGCTGGTTTCTTGAGGAATTACTGGCTAAGTAAATGATTGTTATAAGACTATGAAGATTCGGTCAATCGAATTAACCCCTTTCGTCCATCGCCTCCCTCCCCCCACCCAAACGGTTCACTTCATTTGCCTAAACTCGGTGGCTTTTGAAAATGTCTTCAAGCTTGAAGGCACCAGCCTTCCTCACATTGGCCGGGTGTAACCTGAGCGGGAACTCAGGGCCCCAATTGTTTTGCTAATCAAGATTATTGCCCCATTGAGATGTGGCCGCACAGCCCGGCTGACAAAATTTGTCAGTTTCCCATGAAATAGTTCTGTCAGTTTAGCCCCCGTTGCTGGCAACTATTAACATATAAATGAAGTTTCTCCCTCCTCCGCTCCCCCTTTCTCCCCACCCCTCAGCCAC
The DNA here is from genome assembly GCF_039906515.1 of Pseudorca crassidens. Taxonomy (NCBI): domain Eukaryota; kingdom Metazoa; phylum Chordata; class Mammalia; order Artiodactyla; family Delphinidae; genus Pseudorca; species Pseudorca crassidens. The sequence continues at coordinate 29,874,513 of NC_090315.1, read as the reverse complement.
TCACCCTAATGGATGCACGGAAAATATAAACACACACCCTCCCACTCCCAGCTCCCGATTCCTCCTGTGCTTAAATCAAACTAGCTTCTTTTGCTCCGGTGCCTGGAAATCCTGTGCGCCATGAAGGCTCCAGAAGAAAGGGGGCTGGGAGGAGCTGAGTTGCACAAAACTACTTTTAAGGCACGAAACTGCCAGGCCCTAGTCCCCCGCTGACGGCAACAGACAACTGGCTGGGCCGGTGACAGTACACATGGCCATCTGAATGCCAGGGCAGACCTCCAAGGCAGCCCTCAGGGACAGAGTGGCAAAGTGGAACACAGGCTTTGAAAGCGTGATCTTACTCAGGGGTCAGACACCCAAGATCTCTCGTGCTAGCTTCGCTGCCTGACAGCAGGACCAGGGCTGGGTGGCAACTCAGAGGTCCCGCACCCCCATGACTTGCTGGCCCATCTCACACTGGATTCTGGGACTAGGGTGGGGCTGGGCTGGGGCCTGGGTTGAGCGTGACTTTACTTCTTCACCTTAAAATCAGGACTGGCTTCCCCACTGTGTGGCTTGGGTTCTTAGCTGAGCTAAAAGAAGAAAGGAAATAAAGTCCTGGTCTTCTTATTTCTTCTGAGATGGAGTTAGAACCATAGGGAGGAGACCAAAACATATATTATTCATATATATATATATATAGTATATATAATAACATATATGTGTGTATCATCTCAAACACTGGTAAAATTGAATTCACAATGCCGAAATGAATGAATTATTTATGTACACATGTGTATATATGTATGTATGCATATGCATATATACACACGTATATAATATCTCAAGCATTCTGGTAAAAATAAACTGTATATACATATGTAAATTCAAAACCGTATATAGTTATATATATTATGTATGTATATATATACATGTACATATGTATAATACACACACACATAAATCTTCAAGTCAACAATATTAGCCATCTGGTGCTAAATTTGTTTAGTTCTGGAAAGAAAGTTCTGCCAGGAGCCTCGTGTGGTTAGAGGAGAGCCCAAGATGCTGATACTCCGATGCATAGACTTTACAAGGTGCAGACCTGCACAGAGGGACCCTTCAATCATGATTTGTTCCCGCTATCTGGGAAACAAGCAGATTATGCTTTTGTGGCTGGCGGGGACAATGCTGTGACTGAGCCTCCCATCCCCCACCTCCAAATTGCATCAGTTTCCCAATCTTCCTGCCAGCTGGGAAAAGGTACTGGTGAGTAAATGGTCCCCAAGGAAGCCCACCAGGAAGAGCCCTGAGGCTGGTAGAGCTGAACTAGTCTTTGCCTTTGATCAGGACCGGAGAATGCTTTCCCCACAAGCCAAACTGCGGAGATGCAGTGAATCTGTGGGGCTTCCCAGTCAGGAAGGCCTGGGTTGAAATGTTTTCTTTTTTTTTTTTTTTTGCGGTACGCGGGCCCCTCACTGCTGTGGCCTCTCCCGTTGCGGAGCACAGGCTCCGGACGGGCAGGCTTAGCGGCCATGGCTCACGGGCCCAGCCGCTCCGCGGCATGTGGGATCTTCCCGGACCGGGGCACGAACCTGTGTCCCCTGCATCGGCAGGCGGACTCCCAACCACTGCACCACCAGGGAAGCCCTGAAATGTTTTCTTTAAGCCCGGGCACTTAGCTAATAGTCAAACACTGAGACTTGTTTTTGGAATGGGAAATCATTTGTAGTTTATTTGATGTGACTTTGAAATTTTTCTCCTGAGAAAGTAGGAAAGTAATCCAAAAGGTTTCACCGTTAAATCTGTAAAAATTAGTCTTTCAATAAATATAGTTTAAACATTAAAGGTTCAACATCAGGCTGCCCAGATTCCCAGTGTTACTGGACTCACTAGCTGTGTGACTTTTGAGGAGTTATTTAACCTCTCTGTTACTTAATCTCTCTGTTATTTAACCTCCTCTTCAAAATAAGAATATTAAATACCTATTCATTCTTAGGTCATGAAGAATATACAAGATTATGTTTACAAAGTGCTTGGATAGTGTCTGGCATATGGTAAGTGCTATGTGTTTGTTAAATAAGGCAATGTCTAGAAAGAATTCAATAACACTCCTTGTGTACATTGATTTATTGTATGATCACTTTCTGCTTATAAACAACAAGAACATTTAAATTTCTTGGTAATGACCTAAGGTTTTCTTTCAAAATATATTTATTTAAGTAAAATATGGAGTCAATTTAATGAAAGATACTAAATAAATCATAGTACAGGGGAAAGGCAGATGTGATAAAAACATAAAGATGGTAGAGAAATGACTAAAGTTTCAAAAAACACTATTATAAGTGATTAGACTTGGGGCAAATTCTCAGATGTTTATCTCAAAGACAACCAAAATGTGCAAGGGGATTCTTTAGTTCTCTGTTAGCTTTGTCCCCATAACTTTGAATTTTTACATGAAACTTGGGATTAGACTTTGTTATGGACTGAGTTGTGTCCCCCAAATTCATATGTGTAGCCCTAACCCCCAAAGGGACCTTAGGAGACAGGTCCTTTAAGAAGGTGATTAAGGTTATACGAGGTCATAAAGGGTGGGACCCTAATTCAGTAAGACTGGTGCCCTTACAAGAAGAGGAAGGAACATGTAGGAAAGGCCAAGTGAGGATACAGGGAGAAGGCAATTACCTGAAAGCCAAAAAAAAAAAGCCTCAAAAAAAACCAAGTCTCCGAACACCTCAATTTTGGACTCCAGTCTCCAAATCCATGAGAAAATACATTTTTGTCATTTAAGCCACTCAGTCTGGTTTTTTTTATGACAGCCTGAGCAGGCTAATACAGGCTTATATGGGTGAAGGGAAGAGCTTTTTTTCAGAAAGTTCATTTTCCTATATTTAATCTGAATTCAAAAAACCCAAAAAAACACAGCAAGAAATAAGTGTGTATTAGAGATAACCACACAATTTCCAGCCCTTCTCAACTATAACGACACAATTAAAAATGGTGGCTAAAATGGGGCTTCCCTGGTGGCGCAGTGGTTGAGAGTCCACCTGCCGATGCAGGGGACACGGGTTCGTGCCCCGGTCCGGGAAGATCCCACATGCCGCGGAGCGGCTGGGCCCGTGAGCCATGGCCGCTGAGCCTGCGCGTCCGGAGCCGATGCTCCGCAACGGGAGAGGCCACAACAGTGAGAGGCCCGCGTACCGCAAAAAAAAAAAAAAAAAAAAAAAAAAGGCTAAAATGTATTGAGTACTAAACTGGATTGTTCACTGTCAGGGCTACACATACCATGTGAGTAATATCACTTGATTCTCACTACAGATCCAGGAAGAAAATTCTAGACGTGTGAAAACTACAGCTCGCAGAGTCTGACAATCTGCCAGCATCCCTTATGAAGAAAGTTCAGAAATTGTAGGCTGAACTCGGGTCTTTCAATCCCCATGGCATTCTGCTGGCACAATTTTCTAAATTCAAGAGACTTTCTGAGGGCTGCTTACAAGGAGTCAGGGGAACAGCCGAACCTCCAAGGAAGGCTGCTCAAGCCCACTGGAGGGCTGATGGGTTCTGGGAAGGGCCCCTCGGCCCCCCCAGAGGACCACACTTTCATGACCTGGGTCATTTTCTAAAATAGTTTCATTTTAAAAATGAACATGGGCTCTCCTGGAAGCAGCCAACATTGGCAGAGATTAAATAATTAGCATTTCAAAGTGTTCATCTCATTTTCCCCTTTGCCAGGGTGAGAACCAATGCAGGACAAAAATGAGCTCTTCTTTTTTCCTGCCTCAGCCTGGGCGGGATCTTCCCAGAAGAAACACCACCGGCCCATTGCTGCAGCTGGCTCCCCAGAGCCGGTCCCATCTGAAGGCTGGTCCCATCCTGGTCAGGGCAGCCCCCATGACAACCCAGTGAGGGATGGCTTATGAACACCATGACTCAGCCCTTCCCAACAGACCCAGGGGGTCAACCCTGGGACATTGCTTACGGGAATTAATGAGAGCACGATGCTGGTAATTTTGGCATTTGCAGATTACATTTAAATTTTTAGAAGTCCCTTTATGGAGCTGAAGAATAGCGCCAACACACCCATGTAATAAAGGAAGGAGATTGATCTGAGTTAACAGAGAGGCCCAGAGCTGTACCATTGGGCACAGTGGCCACTAGCTACATGTGGCTATGAACACTCACAAAGGGGCAGGGGTACATGGGCACTTTGTGATGTGCTATCACAAGTGTAAAGTAATCAGCGGATTTCAAAGACTGAGTGTAAAGAAAGGTCAAATGTCTCATCACCTTGTCACTATCTTTTTATATTGATTACATATTGAAATGATTATAGTTTGGATATATTAGCTTAAATAAAGCATATGATTAAAATGAATTCCACCTGTTTATTTCTTTTTGCATTTGTGAATGTGGCTACTGTAAAGGGCTTCCGTCTCTCTAAATCTTTCTAATTCATCACCTTCTTTTTTTTTTTTTTTTTTTTTTTGCGGTACGCGGGCCTCTCACTGTTGTGGTCTCTCCCATTGCGCAGCACAGGCTCCGGACGCGCAGGCTCAGCGGCCATGGCTCACGGGCCCAGCCACTCTGCAGCACGTGGAATCTTCCCAGACCGGGGCACGAACCCGTGTCCCCTGCATCGGCAGGCGGACTCTCAACCACTGTGCCACCAGGGAAGCCCTCATCACCTTCTTTTACCCTCTCTCTGGCCCCTGTCACCATCTGAAATTCTGATTTAAATATTTGTTTGCTCCTAGGTTTCTGTTTCCCCTACCTGAATGTAAGGTCCCTGAAGACGGGACTATCTCTATCTAATCCATTGCTTTAGCTCTAGCGCTCAGAGCCAGGCACCAGATAAGCGTTCAATATATATTTCTAGGTTGCATGAAGGAGGAAAGGGAGCATAAGTAGGAGGAACTCCGTGCTCTGAGCTCCTAGATTGCAGGAAATTTATTGTGATTACCTTTTTATCCCCAGGCAGACACATAGGAGGTGCCCAGTAAATGTTTAATGCATGAACAACGATTGAAACTCATTTTTTGTAGTGTAGAAGTCTAAAATGAGCTAACTTTCTCAAACAAGGGACCATTCTGGCCTTGGCTAAATAATGTTCTTTTCTCTCTGTCTGGTCCTCTTAATGGCCTCCTTTTCACGACAAGAAAACATCCATATTTCACCAGTAAGATATGGCTTTGGCAGTCCAGCTGGATGGGAGAAGAGCACGATAATACAAATCACTGTGTATATAGTAGTTTTTAAAATATTTATTTATTTATTTGGTTGCACCAGGTCTTAGTTGCAGCAGGCGGGCTCCTTAGTTGCAGTTTGCCGGCTCCTTAGTTGTGGCATATGAACTCTTAGTTGCAGCACGCATGTGGGATCTAGTTCCCTGACCAGGGATCGAACCCAGGCCCCCTGCACTGTGCCACAAGGGAAGTCCCTATAGTACTTGATATTTTGGTAGGTACTTTCATGTACTCTAGCATTTCATTTGACACTCAGAATTACTTTGTAAAGCAAGAGCAGCAGACATTAGCATCCCATTTAACAAAAGAGGAAACAAGTTTGGAGCGGTTGCCCAAGCCTCTTGGCTTGCCTGTAGTAAGCAACTGGCAGAGCTAAAATTCGGGCCCAGAACTTTCAATTCCTCCTTCAGGGCTTTTTTTTAAAGCTCTTCTGCCTAGAATCCAATTAGACCACTTTCTGACAAACATAAGAAAACAAGGTCTCTTCCATTAACCATAACTCTGTCCAAAACCCTTCAATGACTCTCTGTTACAGATAAAATCCAAACCACTTATCCCAGTATGGGAAGCTTTCTGCAATCTTTCCTTTCCAGCCTTATCTCCTGTTAGTGACCCCTTCCCCTACATACACCCATGTGCTCATATATATAAACCCTCACATCTCAACTTGCCCCAAGTGTGCCTTGTACTTTCCCACCAACTGTCATTTCCACTCCATTTGCCCCACCAGGGCTGCCTTCCCCCAAATGCATTCACATTCTTTTCTTCCAATTTCCAGCCTTGTTCATTAGCCCCTCCAGGCCACATCCCTGCTTTCCTTCTACCATTTTTCTTTTTTGCCAGTGTCTGGAAACTTAAGCCTAGAGCTCCTTATCGAGCCATTAATAGTCCAGACGACCTGCCCAGTGCCTCGTTCACAGAGCCTTCACTCACGCATACTGGGCATTTGAGGTGTTATATGCGAGCAACACGACAACTATTCACATCCTTAAGGGGGAGCTTCCAGTTTCCTACAAGATCCCACCCGTCCATGGTTAATAATAATTCAGGATGGGTATTTCACTCAAGTGTGTCCAATCAAAAGTCTCTTTAATGGCTGCCTCAGGAGATGTAACAGTGAGAAGCTGAAGACAGTGAGTGAGAAAGAAGTCGCATAAGGTAGAGGCATAGGGCTTCCCTGGTGGCGCAGTGGTTGAGAGTCCGCCTGCCGATGCAGGGGACATGGGTTCGTGCCCCGGTCCGGGAAGATCCCACATGCCGCGGAGCGGCTGGGTCCGTGAGCCATGGCCGCTGAGCCCGCGCATCCGGAGCCTGTGCTCCGTAACGAGAGAGCCCACAACTGTGAGAGGCCCGCATACTGCAAAAAAGAAAAAAAAAATGTCTTTTGACCTCTTGTAGTCACATCCTCCCATCCCCCTCCACTGCTCTGGGTCCCAAGCAGCCACATGTCATTCTGTCCCTATGGGTAAGTTTGCATTTCCTAGAGTTGTATATAAGTGAGTATATAATATGTACTCTTTTTGTCCGGCTTCTTTCACTCAGCATACCTGTTTTGAGATTCACCCAAGTTCTCACTTGCAGCAATAGTTTTATTTTTATTGTTGTTTTTAATGGTGGAGCAGTATTTCACTGAGTGGATACACAATAGCTTTATCAACACACCTATTGATGAACATTGTAGTTGTTTCCAGGTTTTTTACCTATTATAAATAAAGCTACTATGAAACTATGAAAAAGAGCTTGTGTGGATCTAATTCTCTTAGGTAAATCCTAGAACTGGGATGGCTAAATCATGTGGTGGGTGTACATGTAACTTTTGAAGGAACTGCAAACCGTTTTCCAAAGTGGTTGTACGATTTCACATAATCAGTAACAGCATGTGAAGCTTTCAGTTGGTGAACATTCTAACCAACGCTTGGAGTCATTGTTTCTTTAAATTTTAGCCTTTCTAGTGGGTGTAATATCACACCCGCTGCAGAGTAGTGCCACATTGTGCTTATAATTTTCATTCCCTAATAACTAATGATGTTAACAATCATTTTGTGTGTTAGTTGCCATCAGTATATCTTTTCTTTGGTTAAGCGTCTGCTCAAAACTTTTCTTCGTTTGTTTATTTTCTTATTACTGAGTTTTGAGAGTTATTTAAAATTCTAGATGCAAGTCTTATACCTCTTCAATTTTCCAGAAGAGTTTGTGTAGAACTAGTATTATCTCTTCCTTAAATGTTTGGTAGAATTCCCCAGTGAAAGCACCTAGCCTGGAGTTGTCTCTATGGGAAGAATTTTAACTAAAAATTTATTTAACAGATATAGGACTATTCAGCTCATCTATTTCTCAGTGAATAAGTTTTGGTAGTCTGTATTTTCAAGAAATTTCTCCATTTCATCTAAGCTGTCAGATTTATTAGAATCAAGGTGTTGATAATATTTCCTTATTATCATCTCAACATCTATAGAATCAGCGATGATGCCACTGCTAATGTTTCTGATATTGGTAATTTCTGCCTTCTCTCTTTTTCTCTGGTTAGTTAGGCTAAATATTTGTCAGTTTTACTGATCTTGCCAAATATCTAGTTTTGTTTCCACTGATTTTCTGTATTGATTTGGTTTTCTTTTGCTTATTTTCTGATCTTTATTTGTTGCCTTTATTTTTCTTGCTTTGAATTTAATTTGTTCTTCTTTTCCTGGTTTCTTATGGTAGAAACCTAGTTCTGCCCAACTAGAAATTACTTTCCACTGTCCTTTTGCCTTACCAAAGTTGTCCAAAAAAGCCTCTTATTTCCATCCCACCAGTCCTGGAAGAGTCAATTAAGTCAAAACAGCTTCGTGAATATACGTATAAACGTGGGAAAAGTCAGGAATGCCTTTCATATTCCAAATTTTTATTTGTGAGACTGCTGTCCATCAGCGCATCATGCCCTGAGCCCATCACTCTCCAGACGTACTTCTCCATCCAGCAAGGAGCGCTACAGGAGACAGTGCCTCTCCCTACTGCCCCCAGCCCATCTTGATATTGTTTGGCAGCCTCCTTCTTCTCTAGGTGAGCAGATGCACCTCTGGTCCCACATCGTAGCCCACTCTCAACCTGTTAAATAGTGATGGATTACTGACAGCCCCTTGGCACTGTGCTCAGAGCTGTCAGGAAAGGAAGGGAGAAAGCCTCCACCCTCTGGGACCTCTCAGCCCTGGTCAAACAAGAGGGACATGTATACGTAGGTACCAACGTTGCCCACATGTGTGAGAGGGTGAAGCTACTACAAATGGAAGGAGGCTGGTAAGATAGGTTCTTGGGGGATGATGTTGTATGGGTACATTTCCCAGAGAAGATTACCTTAATTTGCCTTTAAAGATGTCTGGTTTTTAAAAGAAATGTCCTCTGTCTTTTCTTCCACTCTTCCATATCCTATTTTCAAGATCCAAAGATCCATCTCAGGGCTTACTTCCTCCAGAATAAATAGAATGATTAAAAACATACTCTCCAGGGGACTTCCCTGGTGGTCCAGTGGTTAAGACTCTGCACTTCCAACGCAGGGGGCATGGGTTCGATCCCTGGTTGGGGAACTAAGATCCCACGTGCCACGCGGCGCGGCCAGCATACTCTCCGGTGTCTGAGATTTGGGTTCAAATCTCAACTCCACTGTGACCAGCTGTGTGACTTTGGGCAAGTTCTGTAAACCCTCTGTGTCTCCGTTTCCTTCTCTCCAAAAAAGAAATAGTGTGTACCACATAGGTTCCCTGTCCTTTTGGACCATGTTACTGAATTATGGACAGCGAATGCAAGCTACTTCTAGACCTGGTACGTAAAAGCCTCCCACACAATCCTTTGCAGTCTCCTCCTCTGTTCACTGGTTAAATGGAGAACATCCTAAAACCCTAGAGGAGGAAGGGGGTCACAGAGGCAATGAGCTTTGGTCCCTGAATGACTGCATGGAACAGAGTGTCCCTCCAACTTCCACCTCAAATTGGATTTTACTTGAGCAAGAAATATATTTCTATTATGTTAAGCCTCTGAGATGTTGTTTTTTTCTCTGTTATGGCAAATAGTACTGTCTTAACTTATATAAGAGCTGATGAGAAGGGGGACAGAGAATGTTTGCTGAGGGGGTAACCAACGCCTACCACAATGACCTCCAAATAGCTCTGAGGCTAATAGCTCTGTAGTCATGTGGCACTGCTAACAAGATTCCTGGCTGTGTCATCTCAGGTTTTTGTGTGTGTGTGTGTGGTACGCGGGCCTCTCACTGCTGTGGCCTCTCCCTCTGCGGAGCACAGGCTCCGGACACGCAGGCCCAGCGGCCATGGCTCACGGGCCCAGCCGCTCCACGGCACGTGGGATCTTCCCGGACCGGGGCACGAACCCGCGTCCCCTGCATCGGCAGGCGGACTCTCAACCACTGCGCCACCAGGGAAGCCCCATCTCAGGTTTTTATGCATTACAAAATACAGGACAGTTCAACTCAGAGCCTGTGTGGGTTATGTAATGTGCCTAACGCAGCACTCTGCCCAGGTGACTTATAGCATCGGCATACAAAGAATCCAGGACTTGGGACTGAGTTTTTCCAGTGCTTGGATGTCATATTCTTATCAATATGATTTTCAGCTACGTGCTAAAAATCCCATAGTATAATAAGTGGCTATAAAAATGTCAGTGTTGGCCCAGAGATAAGACGTGATAGGTGATACAGCCTGTTGCTCAAGACCCATCAGGTCAGCAGCCCCTCTTTTCAGAGCCAACCCAGAGAAGTCTTCTCCATTTCCACAGTCTCAAAGAACTGGGTTTGAAATATTCGGGGGTGGGGGGGGGAGACGAGGGTGGAAGGAAGGGATTCCTTAAAAGTTCATAAGAATGAAGTTTAAAAATGCATAAAAATTAGGTGTAGCTTGAGTTAGGATGTCTAACTAAATAGGTGGGGAGCATAGTTTAGAGGTAGAGGGAGTCTCTGAGAGGTGGCAGTGACACAGGCCTGTTGATGTCGCTACAGGGGACAGGATAGCAGAAGAGAAAACCTGGATTTTATAATAGAAGCTTCTTAACTGACTTGTCAGGTTGGTTCATCCCTTCCAAAACAGACCAGCTGACATGCCCACAGGATGCCAGGTATACGGAGCCCATAGACTCATTCCTGATACTCCTGGCACTTTGCTGCCCACCAGTTGAGCTTTGTGTTTATCACAAATTGTTGTGTAAGCTTCCCAGGCTGTTAATGTCAGTTGCATTTGTTATAATGATGCCATTTATAGACAAACGGATGCAATGAATATATAAAAATAAAATAAAATAAAAATGTGTGGACTAAACTCCTGGTGGGTGAGAAGTATGGGAGAAGGGGAGGTGGTCTTTGGCCAGAGGGCAAGTATCAACAGACATCACGATGCTGCAGGGTAAAAATCTTGGGAAACTTTTAATAATTTGGAGAGAAATATCTAGGGCTAGGTGTTTCAAGGAGAAGTAGCAGAAGTGTTGATTGAGGATAAACGTATAAAGCCAATACGTATGAACCGGTCCTACATGTGGGGATTGTAATTCCCTTTCTTCTTTACGTAGCCCAGCTCATAGCAAGTACAGTAATGACATGGGTAATGATGAAGAAGAGAATGGGGAGGTATCACCTTTCCATGGAAGCCTTTCCTAATTACACCCTGTGGTTAAGTTTTGTCTCTTCTAGGACAAGTTGCATATCTTTATAAAGCGAACCTGACATTGTCCATTTTCTCTTTATATGGAATATGGAAGGCTGGAACAGTGCCTTACCTAGCCCCGTTTTCCCAATACTTTTCACTCTCCCTGGCATACGCTGTTCAACCACAATTTGCTGAACTGAATGCAAGGGGAATGAATTCTTAAATATGTAAAAAGAGGAGGTTACTCTTTATCAGCCCTTATCAGCTCTTCAACAATGTTCTCTTCTGATAGCATTAATATCCTGCACGTCAGCTCTTTTACCTCTCAAGATCCTGGTGTGTCCCTCCACCAGAAATGCCCTGCTTAGTAGAGAAAATGAAGACATTTCTCCACCAGCCGAGGGGATTTTCAATGTTTCTTTGTGTGTTTTGTTCTAGGAAAGCAAAAACGCTCTCCTGACCCTGCTAGACAATTACAACAACAGATATTCTTTCAAACACCCACTTCCCCAGATTCGGATCTGTACCCATCTCCCAGGGGGTGGTATCTTCCCGGCTCCCTGATTTGAGAGCTCCTGCTCCAGTTCATCCCTGAACCCTTTTGCAACTCAAAATTCTGTGAGCCAGTTTGTTGCCGACATTTGGTCAGGAGACGAATGGGAGACAAGAAGGATTTAAAAAATATATCGGGCAGCTTTGTTCGTAAGCTGGCATTGGTGCCACTGTGTATCTGGAGAGGTCTTGTGGTCAGATTTTGATTATTTGCTAGTGTTGGCAACTGTTGAGATGTTTGATCTCATATTGTTTCTATCATTTTTTACAGCTTCTTGTTTAACTCTTTGCTGGCAGAACGTTTTAGCTGCATATCAAGATCAGACGTGATTTAAAACAGAAATGGCAATTGTGTCTCCTTTTGACTTCAGGTTCACCTGACAGGACCTGACTCCAAGTTGTTGGACAACGTTCAACCTCCACTACGTGGATTGTAGTGGGCTGTAGTGGATTGTAGTGGGCTGTGCACGGTCGGCGTGATCTCATAAACAGGACAAAAGACTTTATTCCGTCTAAAGAAGAGAGAGAATTAAAAATCCCTGCAAGGAGGACCAATGAATGCATATTGGCTTTATAAATTTATTCTCAGTGGGGGGAGGGATAAATCAGGAGCTTGGTATTAACATATTCACATTACTGTATATAAAATAGATAACCAGCAAGGACCTACTATACAGCACAGGGAACGCCTCTCAATATTCTGTGATAACCTATATGAGAAAAGAATCTGAAAAAGAATGAATACATAACATGTATAACTGAATCACTTTGCTGTACACCTGAAACTAACATCATGTTGTAAATCAACTATACTGCAATAAAATTAAAAATAAATAAATTTATTCTCCTTCAACACTTTTGATATACTTCTCCTTGAAGATCTGATCCTACATATTTCTCTCCAGATTCTTACAAGAATCTGGAATTACAAAATTCGCAAGGTTTTTGTCATTCAACATCCGGTTGTCTGTTGCTACCGTCCTCTGGCCAAAGACCATTTCCCCTCCCCCCCATGCTCCCCACCCTCACGGAGTTTAGTCTATGCATTTTTAAACTTTATCCTTAGGAAATTTAGAGGAAACCCTTCCTTCCACACTCCCTTCCTCCTGAAATATTTCAAACCCAGTTTTTTGAGACTGTGGAAATGGATGAAGGCATCTCTGCATTTGGCCTAAAAAAGAGGTGTCACTGACCTGACACTGTCTCGAGTCACTTTCACTGGCCCCCAGTGATCACTGTCTGCTGAAATTGTGGAATCTCCTCTCCTTGAAGCAGAGCTGAGGCTAGTGCTCACTTCTAAAGAGAAGTTTACAAATACAGCAAAAGTGATAGGATGGGGCTTCCCTGGTGGCGCAGTGGTTGAGAGTCCGCCTGCCGATGCAGGGGACACGGGTTCGTGCCCCGGTCCGGGAAGATCCCACATGCCGCGGAGCGGCTGGGCCCGTGAGCCATGGCCGCTGAGCCTGCGCGTCCGGAGCCTGTGCTCCGCAACGGGAGAGGCCACGACAGTGAGAGGTCCGCGTACCGCAAAAAAAAAAAAAAAAAAAAAAAAGATAGGATGTCATGTTCAAGATTAGGTTACAAAAGGATTCTGGTTATCACTTATCTCTCCTTCTCCCTCTGGCTCTGAAGGAAGCAAGGTGCCATGTCATGAAAAGCTCTCTGGAGATCCCAAGTCCCAAGGTCAACCAACAGCGGGTGAGGACCCAGGACCTGCCACCATGGGATCTTCCTCACGTCCACTTTCGAGATGACAGTAGCCCTGGCTGATTCCTTGATTTCATGCTTGCCTGAGTCAGAGGTACTTAGGGAAACCACGCCAGATTCTTGACTGCCCCACCCCTGCAAATTTGTAAGATTATAAATCTGTGTTTTTTGAAGCCAGTACATTTTGGTAATTCGTTACGCAGCGATAGATCACTAATACAGACTCCTAACAAATATGGCAAGGAAGAAACTGACAATAAGAACCTGTATGAACCTCACTCAAGCTTGTATCCATTGGGATCAATTAGACAATTTGGGATCCTAATAAAATTCTCAAATCCTTACCTTCAGAAGGGAAGAGTGAGGGTCCTTGTGTCCTCTCTCCCCTTGTTCCCTGTCCGGGCACCCAGAGTAGCCCCTTCGCAGTGGTGGTGGTCCAGATGCTCCTCCCAGAAGAAGGTCTGTAAGTGACAGCATTACATAGAGATGGGGCTACCTCTGGGTTTTTCCTTTATACTTCTCATTTTATTGCTGGAAACATTTTCTTTTTCACATTAAAATATTTTGAATTTTCCCCCCAACTGTGTGTTTAAAACCTCCCCAACTTTCTCCTCCGGAGATTTTCATCCTTTTTCTTTTAGTAAATGTTTTCCTCCCTGAAGTGGTCCACTCCAGGGACAAGGAGATGTCAGGGCTCCTTGCAATTCTAGGGGGCTTTCCCCATCCACACCTTCCCACACGTGACTGTGTGACCATCTGGAACAAAAGTCAAATGGCGAAAATCTTCATTAAGAGTAATTTACAGTGCTTGGACCTGGGTTGAACTGAGTACTAATTTTAAATCTTGTCTGGAAGAAGAATTGGATAGGCAAATAATATAAATGAGTAGATTTTCTATTTTCAGGAAAATAATTCTGGAATGGATCATGATTAACACAGAACTGGCTCTCATACTGGTACCCGGAACACACCCAGCACCCAGGACTCAGCTTGGCACAGATCAGGGATTGAACTAGTATTTGTTGAATAAATGAAAGACTAGAACTTATATGGATTGCCCCTTCTTCAAGGAATCAGAACATGAAAAACCTTTTGGTTCTGAAATGGCATGAAAAGTCATAGACACTTTAAAGAAATGTTCAGAAGTAGCATTAAGGAAAAATTTCCAGTGATAGAATATTTACTATGTCAATGTTATTGTAGTCGATGGTTATTAATGTTTATTTATTAGGCAAAAAAAAACCCCTCTGTAAAACATGTTGTTGAAAAGGATAGAAATAACTTTTATTGAGTCCTACTATATGTCATTAGCTTGTTTATTTCCCTCCTACTAGAAAGCTTACTACTAGACATGTTTTTGTCTATTTAGTTGGTTATTTCTGTCCCCCCCTCACATACACACCATACTGAACGTAACCCCCAAAAGGGTGGCAATGGAATCAGTTCTATTCAGCTCTTTTCTACAGCCCTGGAGTACAGACCTGTCACATTGCAGGCCTGCAAACAAATACATACATATGTTTAAACATATAAGTATTTGTTGAATGACTGAATTAATAGCTCATTGACTGCAAATTGATTAGAGCCTGTTTTCACTTAATGCAAAGAATTTAAAGACCAGGTCCTCAAGGCAAGAACTTTTCGCATACTCCTCCACCCTTAACCATTCCTCAACACTTTTCTTTATTAAGAACAAAATACTTAATCCTCTGTGGGGTTCCCAGTTTTGTGGGACTTCCCTCTTCCCAGCACAGGGAGGTTGCCTGGGAAGTAAGGCCCCCAATTCAGCCTAAGGCTAGACGGATGGTTTCAAGGGGACGGAGGGAAGGGGTCGATGCGGGGCCCATTCAGTGCCTCCAATTGGGGCCCACAGCACGTGCTTTCCTAGAGACCCCATACCTCCTGGATGTTAGACTCTGCGCCAGTTAATAAATGAGATCTGACAAGACTTTAATCTGAAATGGCATTTCCCTCTAAGGCTCCTCTCAGTCTTAGCTAGAGCCACAGATAACAGGAGAAAAATAGAAGGAAATATTGTGAAACCGGGGAGACTGCTCTTGTTAACAGCTCAGAGGGGAAAAAAAATTTCTTTTTGGCATTCATCTCAAATTACCTAAGACTTCAGATTTAAGCTCAATTTGCTGCAAGAATTGTGTCCAAATCTGGGGTAACTCCATTCCTTTTATTCGAGTTCAGTTTTTCTCCTTCTGGTTTTTATTTTTAGCAGTGCTTCAATTATTTTAAGATGCTAATAATCATCAGACTTTTTTTTTGGTTCTGAATTTAGGGAGAACGAGGCCAACAGTTCTCTTTTTCAAAGTCTTCAAGAACCCAAACTTTCACAGTCCCACATTCTGCTCCCAAGACATTAACTTTAATTAAGCTAATCAAACCCATGCACGGTCGTAAGAATAAAAAGTACTAAGGAACAAGACAACTGTATGAGAAACAGATATTATACAATGAAAATAAAACGAATTCTCCAGACTTTTTAAACTACTGTTCCATGAAATACACTTATTTTTTTAGTGAGCTTTGATCTTTTTTTCATTTCAGAGACCAAGATGTTGTCATTAGAGGAATGAATTACTTCCTTTAGGTTGACCTCATTCATATTCTATAGTAAAAGCCAATCCGATTACAACTGCAATTGAACGTAATCCAATTACAAGTTTTATTCCAAAATATAACGTGATCCTCTGAACTTGAGAACCAACTGGATTCCACAGTCGGTGAGAAAGGCAGAAATTCCCATTTGCGTGAATCAGAAAAGACTACTTACAGGCACATTTGGAGGAACTGCGTCCTGAGAGTTAGAAAAATGGAAAGACCAGCCCACAACATCCTCACACCAAAAACCTCATTCAGATGTCTTCCTGGACTAGGCAGATAAGTCCTGGCCTTGGACCATCCCCCGAATACCCTTCATTAATCTATTTGCTTTTACTTCCCACCCCTCTCAACTGCATTGTTTTATGTCTTCACTTTCACGGGAGCTTCCTGGCTTTTCCACCCACCTCTTCTTTTTGCTCCCCCACCTGTGGTCATGTCTTTTGAGCTTCTCTCAAGGGTAGTTTTAGACTGAACACCCTCCACCCACATAGATGCCCTGTGTCCCACTGGGAAAAGATTGACATTCAGCTTGGCCAAGGGTTCCTACAGTTGATTCTTCCTGAGTCTCTCATTGGTTCATGAGAAAACAGATCATGTTATTTCTTGGTTTACCATCTAGGAATGCTGTAGAGGTAAAATAAAGTGTTTCGTGAAACAAAATCTATAAAAGGCCTTATGCAAGAATGACTAATACTGCAGTGTCTTATTCTGGAAGAACTCCAAGGAGAGGCGGTGATGAGGAATCTAAGTGGCTAGAACCCCCTGGAATTGTGCAGTGTACAACTCTATGCAGTGGCCCTCATGTCAGACAAACGTGTTGTCCTTACAGATATGTTTGGGAGAATAAGGCATAAGGACTGAAGGGGGAATAAGGACAGAAGAAAGCAAAAATAAGGAAAAAAAGATGGGAAAATGACAGAGAAAAGAGGCTGGTGATGTGGAATGATGCCCATAAACGTGTGTGTGTGTGTGTGTGTGTGTGTGTGTGTGTGTGTGTGTGTATCCATAGAAAAAGATCTAGGAGGATATGTACGTGCTCTTAATAAGTGCTACATCTGGATTGTGGGATGGGGTATGATTTTGAGTTTTAAAGGCAACCTTTATAGTTTTCAAAAATCAATAATAAAAGAAGATGCAAAGGATGTGAGAAGAGTGCACTAAATCCTGGTTAGGGAGGGGGTTGATAGAGAGAAGACACACAGCTGTAGACTTTAATATCATACTTTGACCCATCATCCGTTATCATCCACACTTATATATGCAAGAGACAAGGGTTAGTGACAAGGGGGAGAAACCAGGGGGAATCAATAAAGTCAAGCTCGGGGAATGCTGCCCACTAATACTGTCAAGTTAGTTCCTCTTGCCTCTCCTGGCTTTCAGGATTCATGTTGAAGTGATGGCTGAAGCCAGGCAGTAAGTAGCATCACCAAGGGAGTCAATATAGATGAAAGAGAAGACCACAGTGGGTATACGCTCGTAAATACCCTCTTTGGAGCACACAGGGGAAGATAAAAGTTCGTATGAGAATGAAAGTCATCCAAGAAGAAGGAAAAGCATTGTTAGAACTGTGCTGTGGATACCAAGGGACCGAAGAAAGAGTTGGTATTACTACAAAGGACTATTAGGGGCGCAAATGAAAGAAACGCAACTCAAATTGGCTTAACTCAAATTTGCTCCAATAACCAAAATGTCTGGGGATGTCTTAACTCCACTCCATCCAACACATCTTGCCTGTACGGTATCTGGGCACCATTCAATCCTTTGGTGGTACTCACATCTCAAGTACTTTTAATGTGTGTGTGTGTGTATATATATATATATATATATATATACACACACACACACATATATATACACACACATATATATACACACCCACATTTTATGTCATGAACTCTTTTACTGCATATGACAGTTTCATGCTTATTACTGAGACACTTGGAACAGGAAAGCTAGAGACCAATTTTACCAAATATTGTAATTTCTCACCTTTCAGAAGCAATAGGTTTGTAGTGATGACTGTAGGAAACATCTTACTGAGTGTAACTCATTCCTGAACAGTTACTAATAACATTGCCTTGCAAATATGAAGAACATAGTACTTTTTCAAAGGGCTTTCTCATCTATCATGTTGCTTTGCCCTTGGAGCAACCCTGAAAGACAGGCTGCGTGATCTCATGCCCATTTGAGAGATATCGTAGCTGAGGTCCTCCCCAAGGTTGTAGCTAATCAGAGGCAGAACTGAAGCAAGAATCCAAGATTCTGAACTTAGATCTAGGTGGTATGGTTTAATGGTTAAGAGCACAGACTCTGAGCCAAACTGTTTAGGTTTAATTCCAACTTCATCAGCCATTGGTTATATGCTCATAAGCATGTCATTTAGCTGCTTTGTCATTCAGTTTCCTCAGTGGTAAAATGAGATGTTGTAGATTGAATGACGTCCCCCCAAAAGATATGTTCAGGTTCCAACCTCAGGTACCTGTGAATGGGATCTTATTTGGAAGTAGATGTAATCAAGCTAAAATGGGGTTATTCTGCACTAGGGTGGACCTGATGACTGATGTCTTTACAGGAAGAGGTAATGTTGAATGCAGACATGTAGAGAGGAGAATGCCACAGACAGAGAAGGCCATGTGATGCCGGACACAGAGAAGAGAGAGATGCAGCTGGAAGCCAGGAAATGCCAAGGATCGCTGGCAACCACCAGAAATTAGAAAAAGGCAAAGAAGATTTTCAGAGCGAGCGTGGCCCAGCCCCTTAATTTCTGACTTCTAGCTTCCAGAACTGTGAGAGAATACATTTCTACTGTTTTCACCCAGTTTGTGGTAATTCATTATGGCAGCCCTAGGAAACAGATACCTGGGATAATCACATTTCCTGCCTTTGGTAGATTGTATTATTGTTCAATACTTTTGTTCTTCCCTATGGGAAGATGGATACACCCTCATCTAGTTGATGTCATGTTTGACCATATCACTTGCTTTGGCTGGGGAAACGTTGGTGGGAATGAGATGTACCACTTCCAAGCGGAAGCTCTTAGAGCCTCGTGGGGTTCTGCCATCTTATCTTTTTCCTCTCCCAGGGACACACAATTCTCAGATAGGGACCACTCCTCCAGCCGAGGGACCCAAATGAAAATAACATGTAACATAGTTGGGGAAATACTGAAATAAGCAGTAATGCAAGCAAAAAACAAATCTCTGCTGTCACAGTCCTCTAACATTCGGGGCTGTTTGCTACAGAAGTATAATTTAGCCTAAGGTGACGATAGGCTACATCATACAGTGTTTGAGGACTCAGTTTCATGGTGCTTGTAAAGTGTAGTCCTGGGCATATATATTACTAATATTATTTAAACACTATTACTGTTTTCTTAACTCAAAGAGCAGATTATAATAATTGAGTGTCAATTATGTGCCTAGATAAAGTGTTTGGTTCAGAGACGGGTATGTGACCCGAATTAGATAAATACAAATCCTTCCTTGGACCTTTGCATGTTCTCTTTGGAGGAAGCTGCTTTCTTTTATCTGGGCTTCCAGCTACAAGAGTGACATATGCCTGGCACCTTACCTTTTCCACGGTAAGGAGAGAGTCTAGCTGAAAATGAAGTCAACACAGAGAAAAGATGCTAGAGTTAGAGAGAGGAAGAAAAAGCAGTCGTATGGACATCATGTAAGCCTCTAAGATCCAGCTATGCTTAATCAGATGCACTCTTAGATTTCCCAGTTACATGAGCCAATCCTTGGCCACTTTTCTTAAGCTGCTTTGAGTCGGGCTTCTGTTAATAGATTCTTGATGCCCGGGGAAGTGTCCTAACCTCCTGCTACCAGATAGATGTTCCTCAAGGGTAAAGCTTTGCCTTACTCATTGGTGTAATTCTTGTAGCTCTCAGCTGAATGGCGCGTATGGGTGTCCACTCGAAGTATGTTTGGGAATTTAAGCATACGATAGGCCCTTAAGAGGAACGTTGGTCTCTGTATCCACATAATCCACAGAGGAAGTTGTGATTTATGCTACAAAACTATCCTCAGAAGATCACAAATAATGTGTATTCCGAAAAGTATTATTTGGAAAAATCTGAACACTTGAGGAGAAGGAAAGTTAGAAATTAAAAGCAGTAATTTATCATATACAAAGCCATTCCAGAGAATCTGTTCAAACTTTCTGAATCTCTGTTTCTTCATCTGTAACATGGGATAATATTAAAAACTTTCTTTTCTTCCTTGGGACCCAATGAGATAATACATGCAAAAACAGGCTACAGAGTTTTACAGCAAAGAGTAGACATTGTCATCACACATTCATAGCTAGAAACACGCTATGTAGACTGAACAAGTTCTACCGGACACTCTTGGGACAAAGAATTGGGATAATGGGGTGATTCCCTTTGAGACTTGAAGGCTTTTTTACTGGTATAAGCGAAGTGACCCAATTTATCACAGCAAACAGCCACATTGAAGTTACATTAACCCCAAGAGGAGAATGACTAAAATCAAGATAAAATATGGATTTTTTTTTTTTTTTTTTGGCTGCTTTGGGTCTTCATAGCTGCGCCCGGGCTTTCTCTAGTTGCGGCAAGCGGGGCCTACTCTTCGTTTTGTATTACGCGGGCTTCTCATTGCAGTGGCTTCTCTTGTTGCGGAGCACGAGCTCTTGACGCGCGGGCTTCAGTAGTTGTGGCATGTGGGCTCAATAGTTGTGGCTCGTGGGCTCTAGAGTGCAGGCTTCAGTAGCTGTGGCGTGTGGGCTTAGTTGCTCCACGGCATGTGGAATCCTCCTGGACCAGGGCTCGAACCTGTGTCCCCTGCATTGGCAGGTGGATTCTTAACCACTGCGCCACCAGGGAAGCCCCAAAAATATAAATTTTGAGCCTGATTCCTAGAAATCACAGAAGACCACCAGTGAGACTGACAACAAGTTATCAAACTCAGCAAGACTTGGAAGCCAAAAATATAAAAGCTAACACACTGGCTGATGCTGCCTACAACCAAGGAGGACAAATAAAGACACAGCAGGCGAGAGGACAGGACAACGGCCAACCTTCCCAGGTATGGAGGCTCATGAGAGCAATCTGCAACACTGGGCTTTTTTTTTTTCCCAGTGGAAAATATGCTTTTTCTCTCACTGCTCGTTCTCCTGACTTGCTTTCCTGTGGTCCATTTCCATACAACACTCATGGAGATCTTTTCAAAAAAGTAAAACAAAATTTCTGCATTGGTTAAAACTTCCAAGGGTTTCCTATCACAATGAGAACATCTCAATTCCTTACCGTGGTCTAGAAATCTCCCAGTGAACTGGCCTGTGTCCCGTTGCAGGTCTTTCTCTGCCTAACCAGGTGGTCACACCAGCCTCTTCCAACACAGCAGGCTCATCTTCACCTCCAGACCCTTGTGCTCGCTATTCCCTCTGCCTGGGATGCTCTTAATCATGTCTCTGCATTGCTCGTTTCTTCCTTAGATTTCTCTCTCAGATTCGTGCCACCTTCTGAAAGGTCTTCTCTGACCGCCTGATCTAACACTGCTCATTCCCCCACATTACTCTCTCCTATTTCTAATTCTCATCGCCTGAAGTCATGGTTTTAATTTGTTATGTGGATATTTACACATGTATCTACATATAGGTACACACATACAGATATGTACACATACAAACACATACGTCCTATATATGTAAATGTATATATGTGTATTTTTGGCCCAAACTAAATATTAAGTTTTGTGAACGTTGGGCCTCTATTCTTGTCTTGTTCACCCCTGTGTCCCCAGTGCCTGGAATAGTGCCTGACTCATAGTAGTTCTCAATAGATTCTTATTAAATGAGAGAGCAAATCACTCCCAGCAGCCCCTGCTCTTACCTGATTTCTGCATTTGCTGACCTTGCATCGCCCCCTCCTCCCGGTTCCTGTAATAGAGTATTGACAAATTCCAGGGCTGAAATGACCCTGAAAAGTCCATTCTCCCGCCTGTAGACAAGACTTTGCCTGAGCCATTTCTGATCGATAGTGCCCCTCCCCCATTTAAATGCCTGTTCACAGATAACCCGAGTGGTACATGACCGGCAGAGAGGAAGTTTCATTCTGTATTTAGTATTTCTCTGCTTTGCAGAGTAGAAAGGAGAAGAAAGTCCTGATATATGTCAAGTGTAACAAGTAGTTTTCAAGTCCAGATTACTGGTGTCTGCCTGGAGTGATGTGTTGAATTTTAGGGCCGTGTTGTGAGCTCTTTTTTTAAAAAAAATCAATCTTGGGATTGATTAGCAGGGTCTGCATGGGCAGAGGATAGTGGGATGATGGTTCTATGGATTTGCAGTTCCTAAAACACAGTTTCCTCTAGACATCTACACCATCCTGCCTGCTTTTGGTGATGTCACCAAAAGATTGTGGGTAAAAGAGCTGGGTCACTACTTTCCTATACCTCATAATGAAATACTTTAACTACCTCTTATTTTCCTTAATAATCTATAAAAGCACTAGGTCCCATTACCTCCCCAAATGGGAAGTTTCAAGCCAAATCTATAAGTAAAAAATATCTCACAAGCAAGAAAGAAAAACAGGGCAAGACAAGAGACAAATGAATTCCCCCTACATAAACATGATATTCTAAGTTGAAAGACTAGATCCTAGGTCTCCAAGGATGTGTCTAAAGATTGAAGCCTTCATCTGTAGGTTGGTCTGTCTTTTCCTGGACTCATATTTCTAACCTCCTCCTATACATATCAACCTGGATGTTGCTTGGGCAACTCAGACTCAACACGTCCAAAACAAAATGCGATCTTATGATTTGCTTCCACAACACTCAAATGCTGCTTTGCTTCTCGTCTTCTCTAGTCATTCAGTAGATATATCTTCAGCACCTTTTTATGTGCCACGTACCATTCTAGGCACTGGGCCACAGAGGATTTAGAGAAATGATGGACAAGATTACCAGATTATACAACTGTAAGGGCCACAAATTATGTGTGTTCTTTGTAAATAATGCTGCTGGAGTTGTGAAACATGGTGGCCTTCTCATGGAACTCAACTTCTGGAAAGGAAGATAGGAAAGAAATGTGTATACAATAAATAGAAAAAACCCTTTTCAGATAGTGATAAGTCTTATGCAGAAAATAAAGCGGTAGAGTAGAGAGTGGGTAGCATTGGGCCACATTTGATGGGAGCACTAGGGAAGGGAAAACATCATTGAGGAAATGACATGAATGGAGATCCAAACCAGGCACCAAGTCAGCCATGTGAAGATTGGGGCAGAGCATTTCATGCAGAGACGTAAGTACAATATTCAGAAGGTGGCAACAAGCCTGGGTGTTTGAGACCCACAATGGGGAGCCCTTAGGTTAGAGAGAATGAGTAAGGAGAGAGTGGCAGGAGATGAGACCTCAAAGCAGGACCACATCAGGGTGGAATCTGCAGGTCACAGCGAGGAATTCAGCTTCTGTTCTAGGCCTATGGGAAGCCATCAGAGATCTTGGGTAGGGAGTTGCAAGATCATTGTCTTAGCTGGCATCCCCCATTCACCCAGTCGCCCAACCTAGAAATTTAGGTTTCTTTCTTCCATCTGGGGGTCAACAAGCCTTGTTTATTGTCTCCCTTAAATGCCTCTCAAATTGCCCCCTTTCATTTCATCCCCATGGCCTAGTCCTTTCTTATTTAAACTTTCCCAGGAGGCCTCCTAGGGGGCCTCACTGCCTAGACTCTCTCAGAACTCTCTGACTTTGATATTGCCACCCAAAGTAAAGTTCCTTGTCTAGAAATCTTGGCTTAATCTCTGCGGCCCTTTGGTTAGGGTTCAAGTCCGAGCATCACTCTGACCTTCTTAACACCCTCCTATCTCTAACACACCTCATACTTTTAGGCTCACTGAACTCATTGCTTTACAGGGCACATTCTTTATGTGTCCATATTTATGTATGCTTTTCCAATTCCCTGGAATGCCATTCTCATTTGGCCAATGCCAATCAGTGCTTTAAGGTCCACCTCAAAAGCCACCTCTTCTGAGAAGGTTTCCCTGACTTCATCACGTAAAGTCCTGTGTCAGATTCTAGGACATTTTTCCCATAGCTTTTGCCAAGTTGGGTTCAGAGTTCTCTAGGCACAGGACCAACGCCCTCAATCTTGGAAGCTCCTGAGAGAAGAGATCATAGCTTGTGTCTCTAAGAATGTCAGGGCCAACCAGGTGCCCAAGAAATACTGAACTTTAGAGAGAGGCTTTCCATGACCCACAGAGACCCCTACAGAGAGGAAGGAGGACATGTGCCATTTTCTAAGGCATCTTGAAGGACCATCCTTGGGTACAGCAGCCAGCAGCCACAGCACTTCAGATGCTGGCATCTAAGCTTTTCAACTGCCAATTTGGAATCCAGGCAAGGAAGAGATGCTACCTCTCTTTCCTGGCATCCCTGGAACCAATCAAGTTAAATCGGCCTGCAACAGCAACACAAAGACTAGATAATTTGTAACCGGTCATCAGACCACTTGTCAAGTCAAGCTAATGCCGAGGTTACTTTAACAACACACATCCGTGTGGACAGATACAAGCAGCACAAAGACTGACACGTCTGACTGCTCCCATGATCAGAAAAAAATAATAATAATAATAATGACCAAATATATGATCTGACCCAGGAAGGGCCCCAAATAGATATTCAAGAAGAATCTAAACAAAGTAGGCAGTGGAGCTAAGAATATTAATCTACACTCTCAAATGTCTGTCTTTTTCCTTTTATATAACCCACAAAACACCATCTAAAACTGAATGAATGCTTATTGGCAAATAGTGATTATTTAGATTATAATAATGGTCATTATTTACTCAGTAAGAGCCTGGGCAGAATGATAAAAATGAAAATATGATACCTGGACTCAACATGCTTAGATCTAATAAAGCAGGAGAGAGATGATACAGAGTTTATTGTCTGAAGGGATGGTCCTGGAGAGGAGCTAGCCAACAGCTCTGCTTGTTTGGAGATGGGGAAACTGAGGCCCAGATTGAGGAAGAGACTGGCTTATGGGTACTCAGCTTGTCGTTCCAAGGTTAGAACATGTGCACACAGGTAACGCCAATACAATGTGAACTAGGCAAAGAGCCAGCAGGCAGGTTTGGAGAAGCAGCATGAGAACAAGGCCCAGAAGATGGAGATATTTATTTCATCTGGAGTCCAGAATAGGCTGCTGGGAGAGAAATCATGTGAACAGGGCCTTTGGGGTGGACAGGATTCTGACAAATTTGGAGGAAGGATACTCCAGGGTAGAGGGACAGGTGGATTAGAGAACAGGAGAAGCAGAGAGAAGGATGGTTCTGAGACTCCCAGGAATGTGCTCTGTGTGTGATCTGGCCAGATGAGCGAATGCAGGGAGGGAGGCACACTGCAGTTTCCCAGCCTGCCAAAACGGACCTTCACCCTCACCGCCATCACCTCCCACTTGGACTTTGTAATTATCTCCACTTTGGGTCCTTATAGTATATTCCTCATCTTCCAGTCAATGTAATCTTTTAAAAATATAAATTAGATCCCACCATGTTCCTGAATAAAATTCCCAGTTGTTTCCCACTTTACTTAGAATAACACCCTAATTCCATCTCATTGTAATATCTCTGAGCCTGGAATCTTTTGTACAAATGGCTCCTTACTCATTACATTCCAGCCCCCCTAAACCTCCTCTCTCCTCCTCAGATATGCAAAGCTTCTTCTTATCTTAGGGCCTTTGTACTCACTGTTTGCTCTACATAGAAATCTTACCTGCAGATCTTCCCTTGGCTGATTTCTTCTGAGTTCAGAATGTCACCTGTTCAATAAAACCACTTCCTCATTCTGTATCTCTGACTTCTCCTTTCCCAAATCCCAGTACCTCTTGGACAACATCCCTCTGTTCTGTTTTCTTCTTGGAACATATCAGGCTGTAGTTTGACTATATTGACTACTTCAATAGGATGAATTATTCAGTAAGAGCTGCTGGGGACATTGAAAATCCACAAGGAATTAAAATCAGATCTCTACCTCACACCATACATCAAAATTAATTCCAGGTAAATCAGTCACCTACAGGTAAAAGGCAAAATTTTAAGCCTTTTAAAGAAAATGTAGGAAAAATTTTTCAGGAATGCTGGATGGGGAGAATTTTCTTGTGAAAGATCAAAATAATGCTAGTAGTAATCATCATCATCATCACAAGCACAGAGCATTAACAAACATGATTACATTGAAGTTAGGAACTTCTGTTCATCAAGAAGATGGCAGAATAGAAGGATGTGTGCTCACTCCCTCTTGCAAGAGCACCAGAATCACCACTAGCTGCTGAACAACCATCGACAGGAAGACACTGGAACTCACCAAAAAAGATACTGCACATCCAAAGACAAAGGAGAAGCCGCAATGAGATGGTAGGAGGGGCGCAATCACAATAAAATCAAATCCCATAACCACTGGGTGGGTGATTCACAAACTGGGGAACAATTATATCTCCAAAGTCCACCCACTGGAGTGAAGGTTCTGAGCCCCATTTCAGGCTTCCCAACTTGGGGCTCTGGCAATGGGTGGGGGATTCTCTGAGAATCTCTGGGAGATTCCCAGAGAATCAGACTTTGAAGGCTAGTGGGATTTGATTGCAGGACTTTGACAGGATTGGGGGAAACAGAGACTCCACTCTTGGAGGGCACACACAAAGTAGTGTGTGCATCAGGACTTGGAAGGAGCAGTGACCCCATAGGAGACTGAACCAGACCTACCTGCTAGTGTTGGAGGGTCTCCTGCAGAGGTGGGGTGTGGCTGTGGCTCACCACAGGGACAAGGACACTGACAGCAGAAGTTCTGGGAAGTACTCCTTGGCATGAGCCTTCCTGGAGTCTGCCATGAGCCTCACCAAAGATCCTGCAGCCTCCAGTGCTGGATCACCTCAGGGCAAACAACCAAGAGGGAGGGAACTCAGCCTCACCCATCAGCAGACAAACAGATTAAAGTTTTACTGAGCTCTGCCCACCAGAGCAACACCCAGCTCTACCCACCACCAGTCCCTCCCATCAGGAAGCTTGTACAAGCCTCTTAGATATATAGATATCCACCAGACAGCAGAAGCAAGAAGAATGACAATCCTACAGCCTGTGGCATGAAAACCACATTCACAGAAAGATAGACAAAATGAAAAGGCAGAGGACTATGTACCAGATGAAGGAACAAGATAAAACCCCAGAAAAACAACTAAATGAAGTGGAGATAGGCAACCTTCCAGAAAAAGAATTCAGAAAAATGATAGTGAAGATGATCCAGGACCTCAGAAAAAGAATGGAGGCAAAGATCAAGAAGATGCAAGAAAGGTTTAACAAAGACCTAGAAGAATTAAAGAACAAACACTTAGAAGAATTAAAGAACAAACAGAGATGAACAATATAATAATCGAAATGAAAAATATGCTAGAAGGAATCAATAGCAGAATAACTGAGGCAGAAGAACGGATAAGTGACCTGGAATACAGATGGTGGAATTCACTGCTGCAGAACAGAATAAAGAAAAAAGAATGAAAAGAAATGAAAACAGCCTAAGAGACCTCTGGGACATCATTAAACGCACCAACATTCGCATTATAGGGGTCTCAGAAGGAGAAGAGAGAGAGAAATGACCTGAGAAAATATTTGAAGAGATTACAGTTGAAAAATTCCCTAACATGGGAAAGGAAATACCCACCCAAGTGGAAGCGCAGAGAGTCCCAGGCAGGATAAACCTAGAGAGAAACACTCCGAGACGCATAGTAATCAAATTGACAAAAATTAAAGACAAAGAAAAATTATTGAAAGCAACAAAGGAATAACAACAAATTATCATACAAAGGAACTCCTGTAAGGTTAACAGCTGATCTCTCAGCAGAAACTCTACAAGCCAGAAGGGAGTGGCATGATATATCTAAACTCATGAAAGGGAAGAATGTATAACCAAGATCACTCTACAGGTCAAGGATCTCATTCAGATTCAGCAGAGTAATCAAAAGCTTTATAGACAAGCAAAAGCTAAGAGAATTCAGCACCACCAAACCAGCTCTACAACAAATGCTAAAGGATCTTCTCTAAGTGGGAAACAAAAGAACCAACAAAAGAAAAGAACCTACAAAAACAAACCCAAAACTATTAAGAAAATGGTAATAGGAGCATACATATCAATAATTTTCTTAAATGTGAATGGATTAAATGCTCCAACCAAAAGACACAGTCTCACTGAATGGATACAAAAACAAGACCCATATGTATGCTGTCTACAAGAGACCCCCTTCATACCTAGGGACACATACAGACTGAAAGTGAGGGGATGGAAAAAGACATTCCATGCAAATGGAAATCAAAAGAAAAGTGGAGGAGCAATACTCGTACCAGATAAAATAGAATTTAAAATAAAGAATGTTACAAGAGACAAGGAAGGACAGTACATAATGATCAAAGAATCAATCCAAGAAGAAGATATAACAATTATAAATATATATGCACCCAATATAGGAACACCTCAATACATGAGGCAAATGCTAACAGCTATAAAACAAGATATCAAGAGTAACACAATAATACTGGGGGACTTTAACTCCTCACTTACACCAATGGACAGATCATCCAGAAAGAAAATTAATAAGGAAACACAAGTTTTAAATGACACAATAGACCAGATAGATTTAATAGATATTTGTAGGACATTCCATCCAAAAACAGTAGATTACACTTTCTTCTCAAGAGCACATGGAACATTCTCTAGGATAGATTACACGTTGGGTCACAAATCAAGCCTCGGTAAATTTAAGACAATTGAAATCATATCAAGCATCTTTTCTGAACACAATGCTATGAGATTAGAAATCAATTACAGGGAAAAAAAAGTAAAAAACACAAACACATGGAGGCTAAAGAATACGTTACTAAATAACTAAGAGATCACTGAAGAAATCAAAAAGGAAATAAAAAAATACCTAGAGACAAATGACAACAAAAACACGATGATCCAAAACCTATGTGATGCAGCAAAAGCAGTTCTAAGAGGGAAGTTTATAGCAATACAATCCTACCTCAAGAAACAAGAAAAATCTCAAATAAACAATCTAACCTTACACCTAAAGCAACTAGAGAAAGGAGAACAAACAAAACCCAAAGTTAGTAGAAGGAAAGAAATCATAAAGATCAGAGCAGAAATAAATGAAATAGAAACAAAGAAAACAGTAGCAAAGATCAATAAAGCTAAAAGCTGGTTCTTTGAGAAGATAAACAAAATTGAAACCAAGAAAAAGAGGGAAAGGACTCAAATCAATAAAATTAAAAATGAAGAAGGAGAAGTTACAATGGACACTGCAGAAATACAAAGCATCATAAGAGACTACTACAAGAAACTCTATGCCAATAAAATGGACAACCTGGAAGAAATGGACAAATTCTTAGAAAAGTATAAGCTTCCAAGACCGAACCAGGAAGAAATAGAAAATATGAACAGACCAATCACAAGTAATGAAATGGAAACTGTGCTTAAAAATCTTAAAACAAAGATTAAAAATCTTCCAACTGTGATAAAAAATCTTCCAACAAACAGAAGCCCAGGACCAGATGGCTTTACAGGTGAATTCTATCAAACATTTAGTAAAGAGCTAACACTCATCCTTTTCAAACTTTTCCAAAATATTGCAGAGGAAGGAACACTCCCACACGCATTCTTTGAGACCACCATCACCCTGATACCAAAACCAGACCAAGATACTACAAAAAAAGAAAATTACAGACCAATATTACCACAAACGGGAACAATACATTTTCCAGACAATCAATAATCAATCAATAAAACTTAAGTATTTAGAATATTTAAAGAATTCTTGAAAATTAAGGAGAATAAGAAAAACAACTCAATAGAAAATAAGCAAAAGACATGAATAGGAACTTCACAGAGGAGGAAACATAAATGGCCAACAAAGAGTGGACCTCATGCTCAACCTTAGCTGTAAACAGGGAAAGAGAAATTAAACCGTAGTGAAACCCTTTTTATACCTACTAGATTGGCCAAATATTAATAATATTAATAAAATCAACTTTCAATGAGGATGTGAGGTGGTGGAAACTCAACCAGCAATTTGAGAATATAAGTAAAAAAACACAAACAAACAGAAATAATCAGAAAAACAATCTGGCAGCTTTTTATAAAATTAGAAAGTTACGCCCGGTAAGACCTAAAATTTTGACTCTTTGTCTCTACCTAGAGAAACATATGCATGTAAACTCCAGAGGCATGTCTTGAATATTTGTAACACTTTTGTTTAAAATCGCTCCAACAGGAAAATCCTAAATGCCCATACGCAGAATAATGGATACACAAATGATGGAATACACGTAAATAAAATACTACATAGCAGCAAAAATGAAGAAGCTACAGCTACATGCATCCATGAGGATGAAATCTAGAAGATGAAATGGAATAAAAAAACAATTGCAGAAGACATACAAGATAATCCTACTTCTATAAAATACATAGAGGAGTCAAACTAAAAAATATAGTGTTTAGAAATATATACAGATGTGGTAAAATTATAAAGGAAGCAAGGAAATATTTTTTCAGAATCAGAAGAAAGAAAAAGATGTGAGAGATTGGCCTCACTATAATATGAGAGGGAGGGAAGCGGGCAAGCTAGAGATGAAAAAAGATTGGCCTTGAGTTGACAGTGGTTGCAGCTGGGTGATGGGTCAATGCAGGGTTCTTATCAATTCTCTCCACTTTTGTTCATGCTTGGAATTTCCCACTACTCACTATGATCTGTTTATGTATTTATACGTATGTGTCCACATACACGTGCATATTTTGATTAAATCTGTGGGAGTGAGGAGGGACGGGGATGAGATTGGAGAGAAGCACACCGAGAACGGCAACCATATTGGCAATGTCCTAGTTCTTAAACTGAGTGGTGGGTGCATGGCGTTTATTACTGTTATGCTTCACAACCTCAATAGGTGTTACGTATATCATATTCGTGATATCTTCTTTATAATTCAAAAATTAGGAAAAAATGGAAGAAGAAAGAGACAAAGCAAGAGGGTGAGATGATTGGCCCCAGCCCTCTACTCCTAAACTTTAGACTGCTGAGGGTTCCCCCCATTCTGTAGATAGGAAAACTGAGTCTCACAAAGCCTACACGCTGATACAGCATCAGTGCAGGCATCCACAAAAGGGTCAACAGCACAGGGTGTCAGGGAACCCGAGATGCAACTCCAGGGCCTGGGTCCGACTCAGAAGAGGGTTTTTTGGAACATGGACTACAGCCACAGTGACCAAGGCGGTCAGGACACATGGCAACTGCAGCCTCATAGGTGGGTGCAATCCCCAAATGAGCCGGCTCTCATTCTGCTTATTCTTTGATTGTAAACAAGAATGAGATTGTCCAGCCCACCTGGGAGCCTTAGAGCATATCCGCCGAGGGTCTGAGCAAGCAGGTGATCACAGCCAAACGAACTTGCAAGTTGAAACTTGCAAGTTTCAGAATTCTGCGGGTGGCGTGTTATCAGCTTTGTCTATGGGGAGTTCTACAAAGGAGCATGATCCTGGACAAATGCCCTGCCCCTCTTCCCACTGAATAACTTGCCCGAGTGAGCCCCCATAGCCCTGCTTCCTCACCCTCTCTCTCCCGGTTTTAATTGCCCTCACAAAGGCGTACCCGCACGACCTGACGCATCTCACTGGCAGTCACAAAAGCAAAGGAACTCCAGGTTACGGCTACAATTCAGCCTCAACTCTCCCCCATTGTGCCCAGCCCCCGGCAGTGGTCTCGGAGCCGTCGGGGGTCTTACATATCTCATACGTGCAGCAAAGTGGGGGAACAATGTGACAAATTATGAACAAGCTCAGAGCCAAGCCTGTGGAATTCTTCCCTTTGTGAGCCTGCATCACATGTCAGCTGGGCTGCTGGGCCGAGGCGGGGACCCGGACCGGGGGTGGGGGACATCCCAGCAGCAGGAGGCCAGCCCAGGGCTGGAACACTTTCCACACTTGGGAACACTGCCCCTTCCCCCCGCCCCTGCCCCCCACACCTCTCTCTCTGTCACATTACAAGGGAAAAGAAAATTATTTTGACCCTACTTTTTTTCTTTTAGATCTAAATATTCCACCAATACTATCCTTGCTAAAGAAAACAAAACCCAAGCAAATTTTCAGAGTCCTTTCTCCCAAGGGCCAAAGGGAAAGAAAGCACCAGGGATGTGGTGCTTTGCTCCTAACACTTCCTCATCCTAAACAGCCTGACTTCTCTTCACCTCCTAGTGCCTCCATTTCCTCATTTGTAAACAAAGATGACGACCCCTATGTCATACAATAAGAGTTCCTACTTCATACGATTGTCATAAGATTCAACATCTATAAAGGGTTTAGAAGAATGTCTGGTACACAGAAAACCCTCACAATGTGTGGTGGGGTTATTATTATTTACAGTAGTACAAGGAGAAATATATACCCTGTGACAATTTGGACCATTTTCCCTCACCCTCTCACTTCTTAGCAGGTTCTCTATAAGACGGGCCACCTCTGATGCTTCGAAGTGCCTAGTGAGAGGTAGGGCACTAGAATCCTCAGGGAGCATCTGTTTCCTAACTGCCACAAGATGACCCCCAAACGAAGACTCTCCATCCCTGGAGCTGAAACAAACTTCCTGGATGAAGATGCTCTGTTGCAACTGAAAGGCTTCTCTCAAGTTCCCTTTCCAAGTTGTGTTAGGAGGCTTGTACCAATTCTTCTCAGGATAACAAGAAGAAAACATCCTTTACGCAAAGAATTTGTGAAATACACTAGTAATCACTTTAGTATTCCAGGTGCAAACTCCTAAGGCTGGTCCCTTCTCTGAACATAGTTTTGTCACCAAGTCCCTGAACTGCTTTTCTTCCTTTCATTTTTCTTTTCTCTTCTTTTCCTTTTATTCCTTTCTTCTTTCTTTTCTTTTCCTTTCCTTTCCCTCCCTCCCTCCCTTCCTTCCTTTCTCTCTTTCTTCCATTTAGTTTGCCAGTAGCTGTTTTTTGCAAGATTCTCATCAAATTTTTAATTCCAGAGATTTTTTTTCTTCTCTTTATTGGTTCAGAGACATTAAGTGAAGTCACACATTTTGCTGATTTAGTTCTCCATAGTTTTTCATTGATAATGGACAATTCAGTGACCACAACAATGATTATGATAGATCTCATCATCAATTTGCCAAATCTTCACAAACCTTAGGAAAGTGAAAGAGCGGAAGAGAAACAAGGTTTAACATACCTCTTGTCTTTGCAGATTAGAAACCTGAAAAAGACTTCCTTTTTAATAGTAGAATAAATAAAAGAAAGGGACACTCCATTCTTTAAATTAGCAATAGACAGAGTAATATGGCAGCACTCTGCCTTCTCCCAAAGTATCAGAAAAAATGTGTTTTTGGGCAACTAATACACTTCCTTTCTTGGGGAGACCTTGGACATTTACCTGGGTTGCATGTCTTAGGGTTTTTTTTTTTTTTTTTTTTTTAGGGTTTTTAATGTAGCCTGTTGGAAACTGTTCATTTCAACAGACAGAGCTGAGCACACAGAGTAGAGACTGGTAGAAGAAACATCCACAGCTCATTTTATAGCAAACTGTGCAAATAGGAAAGGTCTACAACTCTTTTCATGCGTGGTTACTGAACAACACGGATGTGTCCTCTGTCAGGCTATTTGATGAGAGAAAGAATGCAGGTCCCGTCTTCCAGAGTGTGGCATCTCCGTGGGAAGCCTAGTCACGCACCTATGAAATAGCAGTCACTCGAGGTTGACAACGATTCAATTCCCAGTAGAACCTGGAACCATAACGATGTTGTGCAATGGTAGCCGCTGGTAGCAAAGGCTCCAGGGAAGAGGAGGGACCTGGGAGGATAGTAGCATTTGGAGGGAGAAAAGGAAAAGCCAAGAAGGCTCAGATATTGTGAAGACTCAACACAGTTTCCTATCCATGACTGTGGCAGCCATCACTAATCAATCATCACTAATCAGTCATCACTAATCAATCAGGCCACCGTTGTCCCCCTGCCCCGAAGTCAAGTCTAGGCTTCAGAATCCTTCTCAACACAGCATTCCAGGTAGGCATCCCCAACTGTTTAGGGTGAATTCATAAAATAAAACTTTTTATCCTTCTGAGTGAAAGGAAGTGAGATGAGTAAGCACACAAGCCTGGGAGGAGATATAGGTATTCAAGAGACTTCTTCAGTCATGAGCAAAGTTTCCTGGTGGCCATGAGTGATAGAGACAGATTGGTAGGATGGTGGAGATTAAGTAGGGCCTAAACTGCCTCATTATCTCTAAATTATGGGGAGGGGTGGGATTAGAAGTCACCACCTGTATTTCTGACAAATCGATGCACATTTTAAGTGGAATGGGGCAAGCTGTAAGGCACTGGCGAGCTACTTACAAATAACTGTGTATCTTTCAGGATGCTACTGAGATGTGGACAAAATACTGTAAGAATAGTATGTCACAACCTACTGCATTTGTGGTATCCTTGAATAAAAACCAGCAAGAGCCATGGACAGGCAGGGAGACAGAGCTTCCCTTAGAGGATAATTTGGCAGTTTGTGGCAGCCCTTCACTCTGCCATCCAGCCCACTTCCTGCTCTACCAAAAAGGGGCAGGAGATCTCTCAGGCTGGGACTAGGCCGTCTGGTTCTGTCTGGATTTGGGGGTAGCTGCTCGGTGCTTTGGCTGCTCTCCTTTGCCCAGCACAGCGGCACAGGCTGAGGTTTGGAATCAGCACAGGCTGAAGCTTGGAATTCCGTGCAGAATCACACTTTGTTTGACCACATCAGAGAAAGAACACACTTCTGCTTCCCTTTCCTTCTCTCCCTTCCCCAAGCCAGCACCTCCACTCCCCCCATGCTTGTTGAGAAAGGATGTCATCATGGTCCCCAGGACCCCCAGATGCTGATCAAAGGCAGAGACATAGCCTATGGCGATAGAGTTTTGCCAGGTCTAAAATGTAACCTCCGTAACTGCAGATGGCTCTTTCTCCATCCCAAACAAAGCTTCCTTCGTGAAACTAGGATGGCTTTGATTTCTTGAAGTCTATATACTCAGAGATTTTCCTAAGAAACAAAACCCCAAGGGAAAGCATCTTCAGGCCAAGCACATATCTACCGCTGAGACACCAATTTTGTCAGACAACTTCCCTCCCTCCCTCCACATTCCAAGGGAGATTATTAATTGTCCCCAGGAGAGGAGGCCAGATAAAAGGAAGATCCCCAGTTGAGATGCAAATCCCACAAAAGGAGCCATTGCTTCTCCTCTGTTTGCCAAATCAACGTGAGCCAGAGGTCTCAGTGACAACAGAGAAAGTCATCACTTAAGGAATCACAGCCACTGCCCCAAACTCTGGATAAGGATTTTGTTTTATTTTAGGAAGACAAAGATGGTTTTTTTGTTTAGCTTAAAATTACGAGGTACGTAATCTTTCCTTTCTCCTCTGCTCCCAAATGGAGGCTTCCACACCAAATTTTGTTTCCTGACCAGAGAAGGAGCAATCGTTGGCCTCCTCGTGGCCCCGAGGGTCCCCTCCTACCCCTCCAACCCCCAAGCTTCTGTGTTTACTCTTGGACTGTCCCCTGGCAAACAGCATTCGGCAGGGTTATCTGGCCAGTTACAGCCTTCAAGAAATAAATATCTAACACCTTGTTCCCTTCGGCCGTTCAAAAGCCTGTCACTGGGGTACACTGGTGGTTTTAAAAAAGGCTATGATTCATATGCAAACGACAGGAGGATTTTCATGATTTCATAATAAAATGTGGAAACGCTCTGATCGCAAGTGGTAAGAAGGTGTGAAACAGTGCCTCCGAAACAGACAGATATTTGTGTAAGCATCCTTTATGTATTGCCAGTGAGGAATAATAACATATCAAAGCCCCAACTTACCTCATCTGCCTGGTACAGCCAAGGCATAAATAAAGGGGAACAATGGAATTACTATTACTCACTCACTGAGAGCCAGCGACATCACTGTATCCTTTATAATTGCTGGCAAGAAGATTAATGTTTTGTTACATATCAGAGCAAGGTCACAAGGGGGCTTTCAGGCCTGTCTAAACATCTAGTCTTTAAGCTCCTTCTCTTCACTTGCTCTTTTTTGAGGAAATGAACTTGTAGCGTTTCCTCTAATTATGGTGATTTTTGCTTTTGAAAGCAGGCCCACATCATCACCTCGCTCCGAACACACACGCACACGCACACGCACACACACACGCCTTTTCCAAATGATATTTGGGGACAGGCTTGATTTAGCTGCAGCATATGGGCAATGTTGTTATGAGGAGACCTTGCCCTTTTAACCAATGTGGATAATTCATTGCCTGTCACTGAGGCTTGAAGCCACGGGCTTGTGCTTAAGAGATTGACTTTATTGGGGTCCTCCGGGGGCTCCCTACCAAAGACTGCTAGCGTCGTTTGCCGTACTTCTGTTATGTTTAGCCCGTACACCCGTCCATACAGATGTTTCCAACAGCAAACAGTTCGTGACCCAGAAAGAACAAAATATTTTGGCTTTCCCTGCCTTTCAGCACCTGTTCAAACCAAAGGGCCTTCGGAGCTCTGAGCACAGATCAGAAGGCCCAGCCAGCAGCTGGAGAGAGGCCGCGTCATGGCTGGAGCCAAAGTGACAGATTCAGGCCCCTCCGTGCGATGACCCTTAGCTCCCACAAGTGTCAGAGGGAGGCAAGCGGCTGATCCCACGCAGGGGTCGACCAGCTTCGTGCAGAGGCTCATGAATATACCTGTCAGCTTATTTCTACTATGTCAGAAATTGACCCAGAAACTCCACGTCCCTCCCGCCACCATTTTATTCTGTATGTTTCCGGGCAATGCCATGGCTTTGGTGCAGCGCTGGGCTCGAGCCATCTGCCGTCTGTGCAAAGTCTGCAGGGCAGTAGCAGACTTCAGAGGTTCTTTCTGGGGCTTGGGATAGCACCCTGGGGGTGGCAGAGGCTCTTCACATTTTCCCAAAGAGAACCAGTGACAGCACTTAGAGGGCTTGGGATCAACAAGAAGGTCTTCAAAATACGGCTCAGTGCACAGTAGGAAGCCCTAAGGGGGACCTCTTACCTCTGGCAGAATCTGACAGGAAAGGCATTGTGGAGGTTGCCCAGGGGGTACAGGGACCACCTCTCCAGGGTCTGTTTATCTCACCGCTCCACACCCTTTGCCTGGGCAAAGGGTTTTTTGCTTTTTTTTTTTTTTTTTTTGCGGTACGCGGGCCTCTCACTGTTGTGGCCTCCCCCGCCGCGGAGCACAGGCTCCGGACGCGCAGGCTCAGCGGCCATGGCTCACGGGCCCAGCCGCTCCGCGGCATGTGGGATCTTCCCGGACCGGGGCATGAACCCGTGTCCCCTGCATCGGCAGGCAGACTCTCAACCACTGTGCCACCTGGGAAGCCCTGGGCAAAGGGTTTTTAAGTTGCCAACCCCAATTTTAAGGAGATTTGCTTATTTGTTTTTCTTCCTTGCAGCTCAAGGAGGAATTAAGAAGGAAAAGAGACAGCTTGGAATGAGGGTGGGTGCAGGAAGCGATTAGAGGTGAAAGGAGGGATGCCCTGACTTCTGCGACTTGCCTCAGCTTCACTAATCTCAGTGGCAGTCGGAGCAGTAGAGGCGCAATTACCATATGTGCCCTCTCGCCTCGGCATGAAACAAAGCAATGATGCTCCACCTACTATAGCTGCTTGGGCTTCACATACAGTGCAGACCTTCAATAAGCATGTGTTGAATCAGTAAGTGACTGGCTGGCTAGCTGGCTGGGTGGATGGAGGTATGGATGGACGACTGTGGAGATTTGACACAAGGTAGATTAGACAAACAATCATATTTATTAGGCATATTTATTAGAATAACTAAATACGCTTTCTTGGTAGAATAAGGCCAGTCAACTAAGCCAATTCCTTCAACTGGGGTTCAGTTGAAAACATGATGATCTCTTCCAATGCGGGACAAAGAAAATTCAATGTGATGGACTTTTTCGAGAACCTGTACACAAAACAATGTATTCTGTACTTTTTGTGAAATTTAAGGGGATTTTTCAGGGGCTAATTTTGACTATATGACTAAGATTTCCCCTTACTACACTCCCTTTGGTATATAAGAAGCTATCCTCATGATACCTCGGAATCTTATACCCATAACTCATAAATATGAGGGGGTTAGATTATGCTCTCTCACAGGGTGCAGGCTGAGTTTTTTCTTCTTGCTGGGTGCGGAGGATTATTTCATCCGCTTCCCATGATCTGAGAGGAAGAATACCACAGCTGCTCAGATAAATGAACGAATTGAATGTTAGGCTCATGCTACACATCAGTAATGAACAGGGCTCAGATTGATAGTTTCCTATAATTTGTTGAGGTCCATCAACACCAGTGGTTGGCAAAAGGACCACAAGGAGAACACATGAAGTTTTCTGAGAAAGCAGAGTTACTAGAAACTCCCACCTGGAAAGTTCAGCTTGGGATGTCACTGCCTTGGAGAATAATGCTATGTGAACTTGGCAAAAATGGTCCTCAAGCAGGAAGGGCAATGGGGACTGGAGGGTGAAGAGGCAGATATGTAGTTATGTTAGGGCACCAGATATTATGGTTAGGCTCACAACCAATTCAATACAATGTTGTCACTGCTTTTTGCCATATCAATATAAGAAGCTTGTTGGCCATTAGGTAAGGCTGCAACCTGACCCCATTAACTATTTGGAAGGTCAATGTGGTAGGTATCTTCTAAGATGGTCTCCAATGATCCCCACCTCATACTATTCATGCCCTGGTATAATCCCCTCCCCATGAGTATGGAATGGACCTCGTAATTTGCTTCTAATGAATAGAATAGGGCAAAAATGACGAGAAGTCTTTTCTGAAGCTAGGTTTCAAAAGATTGCGATGTCCACCTTGCCCACCTTCTCTTGGCCTCTCACTGGCTTGCTCTGTAGAAGCCAGTTGTCATGCTGTAAGCTGCCCTATAGAGAAGTCCCCAGGGCTAGGAACCCAAGGGGCCGTCGACCAATAGCTAGGGAGGAACTGAGGCCTCCCAACAACCACGTGAGTGAGCTGGGAAGGGGATCCTTCCCCAGTTGAGGCTTGAGATGACAGCAGCCTCTGCTGAACCATGATGGAAGCCCCCAGGAGACCCTGAGCCAGAGCACCATCTAAGCTACACCCAGATCTCTGACCTCCTGAAACCATAAGATAATAGTTGTTTCCTTTAAGCCAGTAAGTTTGGGGGTAATTTGTTATGCAGCAGCAGATAACTAATACAGTTAGGATTTGCCACCTAGCACGATTTTTCCTTCAGAGTCCAGCTCCCTCTTTGTAACAATCAATATTTGGTAATTTTTGTTTGGTTTGTTTTTTCTTTTGAGGACGGGAAAGAAACTCTAGGCTACAGATAGGTGACTGATATGTTCACTCTGCTAATTCCTTGCTGGAGAAATTCTGTTCGGTTATTTTCATTGCATCAGAAAG
The DNA here is from genome assembly GCF_039906515.1 of Pseudorca crassidens. NCBI lineage: Eukaryota > Metazoa > Chordata > Mammalia > Artiodactyla > Delphinidae > Pseudorca > Pseudorca crassidens. The sequence continues at coordinate 29,835,344 of NC_090315.1, read as the reverse complement.
AGCATTGTTTTAAGCCAAAACTCAGTGGCTTACAGCGACATTGTTTTAATTTATTTCTTGGATTCTTTAGGTCAGAAATTTGAGCAACATGTAGTTGGATAATTTTTCTGGGCGGCAACTGATATGACACAGAGGTGTTCAATGAATGTCTGGGCTTGATGGAGGGAGCAAGGCAGCTTCCTCTCGTGTCCAGTGGAGTGACTGTCCCTTGGGAGTTCATCTGGAGTGTCAACCAGAGCACACGTGGCCTCTCCAGCCTGCAGGTCTCAGGGTGCTCCAACTTCTCACATGGCAGCTGGCTTTCCCAAGAACAAGAGTTTCAATACGTTTGGTTCCACGTTCATCCTCTGAAGAGGCATTTTCTGATTGGTTCGACTCATAGAGGGAGCACCAGACCCAATAAATACTTGGGGGAGAAAAGGAAAAATATGGTCCAAATAAGTTGGAAAACATGACCTTCCCTGGCTCCCTTTTGTACAATCGAAATGTACGTTAGCATATGAAAAACTTAAAAAATCAAGAACACAGTGTAACTTGTTTAATCAAAAATTTGCAAATATATTGAATACAGAACCATAACCCTATTTTGATACATAGAAAGATTATCTCACTTTTGGAAGCAAGGCACCAAGGTTGACAACTTGTCCTTTCAACATCAGTAATATTAACAAAGGCCACTCAAAGATTGTCCAGGGCAGTGTACTGGTAGAAGCTTCTGCAGTAATGGAAATGTTCAACATGGTAGCTGCCAGCCACATGCAGCTATTGAGCACTTGATATGTGAGTAGTGCAGGTCTAGGTCTAGTTCATCTCATTCTTTACTATTGATTGAAGGTCCCACACTTGGTGAAGTCACAGAGTCCCCCTAGTGCCCTCTCATCCTTTCAGCTACTGACCAGTCCCCCTTGACCTGCAGGATGAACCCACAATCAAGCAAGTAGTAGACCTTCAGCACCCTACTTCAAGGCTAAGGTTGTTTGACTGTTTGTGATGGTTAATTTTATGTGTCAACTTCACGGGATCACAGGATACCCAGATAGCTGGCTAACCATTATCCCTGGCTGCATTTGTAAGGGTGTTTCAGAAGAGATTAGCATTTGAATTGGTGAACTGAGTAAAGAAGATGGCCCTCCCCAGTATGGGTGGGCACCATCCTATGTGTTGAGGGCTTGAATGAAACCAAAATGCAGAGGAAGGTTGAGTTAGTTCTGCTTGACTGGTTGAGCTAAGAATAGATTTTCTCCTGCCCTCAGTGCTCCTGGATCTCAAGCCTTCAGACCCAATGGAATCTCACCATTGGCTCTCCTATTCTCAGGCCTTCAACCTATACCACCAGCTCTCCTGGGTCTCCAGCTTGCAATGGCAGATGGTGGGACTTCTTAGCCTCCATAATCATGTGAGCCGATATCTTATTATAATAAATTTCTTTACATATATACAGAGCCTGGTCTCCAGAAGCCCTCAGGGACAGCTACTGCTCCCTCTGGGGTAGCTGTCACAGTCTCCTGTTAGATTGTGGTAGTGCATTACCAGGGGGCAGTAATCTCAAGAGTGAGACCATAGCTCTTCAAGGGTATGACATGGAACAGTGGATAAACCTGGGGTTCCTGAAGCCGTACTGTCCAAGATAAAATCTGGACGCCCCCATTTACTCAATTTTTACATTTGGAGAAGTTAGTTGACCTTCTGGGTCTCAGCTTCCTTTTCTGCAAAATGGAGATAACCATAAGAAAACATCATAGTGTGTGGTGAGTGGTCCCACTCTTAATATTTGCAGGGCTGAAGGAAGAGCATACAAGGGGCCATCACGCGTGTGATCTACCTCTCCTTGCTCCATCCATCCCACAACCCCAAGCCCACCCCTACCCTAGTGGACAGCCACTTCTAGACCTGGGAGCGCTTGCTGGTGGGACATCCCACTTTGAGAGGACAGACCCAGGAAAGAGGTGTGTGCCGCCTGTAGGCAGGACATTCTGAGGTCTGGGCACCCCGAGTGTGGTCTAGAAGAGGGGACGTGAGTTCCACATGGACATATCCATTGACTCAGAATGTCCTCACCATGGGGAGAGACACAGACTGTAAAGGGCCAGAGTGGAGTGGGTACAATATGTACAAGTACACTCAAGCATGCACGCAGGGCCCAGATCAGAGGTCCTTCTTAGCTGGATCCCAGATGATTGGTTCTGGGGGGAAGGAGTAAGTAAGGGATGGCTGAGAACAGGGCTGGCACCTGGTAAAGATTCAGTCAGCTGCTGTCATTTTTCAATTCAGCTTCACTATGGCCTCTAGCTGTGTAAGGTCCACTGTCCTCTGAGCCTGAGACCTACCAACAGATGATGAGGGAGAAACTTTATTTGAGTTGGAGTGAAAATAAAGCCAGTTCATCTCTTCAAAGAGAGCAGGCCAGGGAGACAGGAGGCCTCAAGTTCCCAGCGGCCATTATATTCCGGATTCATAAGGTCAAACTTTACAGCCTTGTTACTGCCACATTTGCTAATCCCTACCAAAGATACGCTATCTATTTCATCTCTGCATTAAATGAAAAAACTTCCGTGTTTTTCTTAGAATGATGGCTACAAAAGAGTCATGGGTGACACAAGAATTAAAAAAGGGTAACATGTTTCTAAACAGATATCACATATACAGAGCTGTTTATTGTAATGTAAGTGAGCAAAATGTGAGGTGTTCAGATCGCCAGGAGAAGAGTACTGGAAAGAGGAAGTTTACGCATGAATTTGCAGTCACTTCACACATAGAGGAGTCTCAGGGCTCAGAGGAGGTTGAGGCCAAAGAGGTGGCCAGGGTGTAAAGGTGTACATTTAAGGAGGTGCTTGCTCTCTGGGTCGTGGAAGTGTGGGATCAACCTTAAATTTAAGGAGGCTGTGCTAACCTGGGAGGCTTTTAAAAGGGGCAAGTGGGCTTTGACATCACGCTCCATCCTCTGATAAACCAGCTGATAAATTAGCACACAGAAACAATCTTCAGATTATTCGCACACCCCACAGTTGGCTGGCAGCTCTCTAGTTAGGAAATGGAGAAGGCTGAGGATAGCTAGCGCTCTTCCCCACGAGGAGCCACCCTCCCCAGATGTGCAGACAGCCTGCACATCTGGATGCTTCTTTTGCTTTCGGCTCAGCTGGGAGGCTCACCGACAATGCCTGCCGAGGTGAGCTAGCATCTGATGGGGCTGACCAGCTCCAGACTGAGTCCTAGACCTGCCCAACCCCCTGTAGGATCCAGGGAACAGAACAGAGGCACGCTCAGCTGCACAGATATTTGTCTTTGTTTCCATAGGTATTTATTTGTGTTTTTCCCCGACTGTTTTGCATGTCATTGAGACTTAAAGAAGACATATTGTATGTCCTAAAGAGAAGCAGTAAAAATAATTTAGCTTATTTCTTTCATGCCTGAGTGTATTAATTCTTGCCTACATAAGGAAATACCAAAAACAAACTGTAAACAAGGAATCATTGGGAATCAGATTATGCAAGAATAATGACACACTTTCTCATCTAAGATGTGGGGAGGGGGTTGGGGTGATGTGAATCTAGTTTTAGTGCCAGTGGCTTTAAAAAATGTTTTTCTTTTTCAAAGGAAATTACTCAGAATGTAATAAAAAATGTTTTCTGCGCTAAAAGGATTCATTTACCTTTTGTATCATGAGAAAATAAATGCAATCAATACCTCAATTCTCCTCTGTGGAGAAAGATAATTTCCAAGCTTGAATCCTACGGAACGGCCACTTAGTTTTGATCTTCCTAATAACACAGATTCAGTTCCTCTTAAGGATTTCTCTGTTACTCAGACTCTTCCCAGAGCCCCCAGTGACTTCAGGGGGTCTCTGCTTTCTTTTCCACTCTAGACCATCTTCCTTTCCATGCGGTCCCCTTCTTTCCTGTAAGCCCCCAGCTTAGCACCCAGAGACTAAAAGGCACAATGGACTTTAACCTGGGGAAAGAGACAAGTTAATTATTGTGGCCTCCAAAGATGGGGTCTGCCCCACCTCTAACATCAATCCCAAGTGTGAGTTGGGACCAGTTACCTAACCTCACCATCCCTCACTTTCCTCTCTTGCAAAATAGAAATGAAAAACAGTACCTACCTGATAGCGCATTCATTGAATGAATGCATGAAAAGTGCACCCTCACAGACGCACCCAGAGATAACATTTTACCCGCTACCTGGGCATCCCTTAGCCCAGTCAACTTGACACGTAAAATTAACCATCTTACCTACCTTGCCACCTGAGATGCTGCCCATTCACTCCATTGAACATGGATTTATTGAGCCACTATTAAGTATCAAGCACGAGGGACACATCAACAAAGACAGACAGACAGACAAGACAAGCCACTAGTTACTTCTTTCATGAGAATATTTTATCCACGACAGAAGTTACTAACTTGGGATTTCTAGGGGCCACCGTTTCCAGTAGTTTCTCGAAGGGCTTCATGACCCAGGAAAGCTCATGAAAGCAGTAGAGTCTGGCTTAGTGAGTCCAGATCCCAGCTGTCCCACTCGATAGCAATGTGACTTCGGGCAACTTCTCAGCCTTCCTGTGCCTCCCTTTCTTCATGGGAATATTGATAACGCCAACCGCACAGGGCTGTAGCGAGGATTCTGTGGGACAGCACACATAAAGCATTTAGAATCGTGCTTTGCCGCCCAGGAAGCTCTGCATGCAGGAAGAACACATGAGTGTTCATATAATTTTTAAATCAACTTTATGGAGATATAATTTAGGTGCAAGAAAGTACACCCGTTTGAGTTGTACAGTTGGATGAGGTTTTTTTTTTTTTTTTTGCGGTATGTGGACCTCTCACTGTTGTGGCCTCTCCCATTGCGGAGCACAGCCTCCAGATGCGCAGGCTCAGCGGCCACGGCTCACGGGCCCAGCCGCTCCGTGGCACATGGGATCTTCCAGGACCGGGGCACGAACCCGTGTCCCCTGCATCGGCAGGCGGACTCTCAACCACTGCGCCACCAGGGAAGCCCAGTTGGATGAGTTTTGACAGCTGTATTCACATGAGGGATATCACCAGATCAAGAGACCACTATAGCTTTACCACTGGCATAATTCTTTTCCTTCGTGGCATCGCTGGGGGAATTCACGGCCTTCAGAAAGGCCAAAATATATACTCAGTAAATGTGAACTATTTTTACCATTATCATTAGCTCTGAAAACTCACTCCTTGGGGAAAGTTATCTAGAAGCTCAGAGCAAAACAGGGAAGCTCCAATTTGGGGAAGAAAAACAGCTGAAGACTCTTCCGAGAAAGTCCTAGGGTGGTCCAGCCAGGCGGCAAAAGGTAAGTGGCAGTCGTGGTCTGATCTGCCCCCTCCCTTCAAGCCCCCAAGGGCCTTTGAACTTGACCCCCTCCTAAATTCAGACATGCACATAGAGGGCACCCAGCAGGCTTTGCAGCAGTGTCCTGCTCCTTAGCCAGTCAAGGGTCTCAAGGTGGGAGAGCAGCCCCTGGGCCAGGGCCAGAGAGGTCACTGTCCAGAGAGAAGCCCCTCCCCTTCTGCAGCTTTGTTGGAGCGGCCAGATCGCCACCTCCCATCTGCAAGCCCAAGTGTCATGTTTTCAAAAAAGTCTTGCCAAAAAAACCAACAATGTAGACTCCTAGGAAAACAAGAATTAGATGTAGTTTTGTCAAGGCAGGAGTCCTGCCGTGGCTGGCTGCTCTTATAAGATATCTGTTCACCTTTCATAAATGTCAGACTCGAAATAAAAAAGGATAATGAGGTCTCATTTCCACGAAAGCAAGCATGCACCTACTAATTAACCCACAGACCACTAACAAACGTGCTGTTTAGATGCTTTTGCTGCAATTGTCGAGGCGCAAATAGCTTGGGCTCAGAGGGTCTAATTTTCTTACCCTCCTCTGCTATTTTTAAGCTATTTTAAATGGTACTGCTGAGTCAACATCTGTTCATTCATTTAGTGCACATTTGCATAATACCCACTGTGTGCAAGGCGCTTGATCAGGGCTGTGGGGGACCTTATGAGGCTGTATTTTGGGATGAGCAGAGGACCTGGCGCCCTGCAAGTCGGGATGTGAATGTTGACCTCATCACTCTACGTGTGGTTATAAATGTAACACACCTCAATTGATTCATGGGCTCATATAAAATGGAGATAATGCTTCTGTGTGTTGTAAGTTGTTGTTGGGATTAAATGAGATAATATAAGTAAAGTGTCTAGCAGGTGGAAAGTGGTACTTATTATAAAGGACCAGATCAAGGAGAAAGAGAAGGGAGGGAGAGAGAAGGAAGAGGGAGAATGGGAGGGGAAGGAGGACGAAGGGTAGATGGTGGAGGTGACAAGGAGTGGAAAACACATGAGGAGAAGTAGGAGGTGGGATCTCTGTCTCATTGATCTCCAGATGGTGAACAAGATTGACACATATACAAATTACCAGGGTGGAACTGGTGACTAGAGAGAGATAGAAAAGTATGACGCTTGAAAGAAGGCAACTAAACCTTACAATGGAATTGGGAGGCAGAGGTCAGGGGATGCAGAGAACGTCAGAGGATGACTATTTTGGAGTCCTTGATGGATGGACAGACCGAAAAGGGAGAGATGGGCAGGGAAAGCTTTGAGCAAAATTCTGGAGGCGGGACGGTCCAGGCTGTGTTTACAACAGTCCCAGCTGGTGGGGCCGGTGGGGTGTGATGGAAGGCGAGGCTGCAAACACATGCTTCACCTGGACCATGCAGACTGGACGCTTTGCTCTGAAGGTGGTTAGAAGTTTTGAATGAGAAGGCGATTCCAGAGGTGGAAATCCAAAGTGAGAGAAATAATTCTGAATAATTTCACTTGACACACTACAAGTGAGGAAGAGAATTCTATAAAGGGGGTTTTGTTTCTTTACTGCGGGAACAGTGATGCTCCCTTACGTCTAAAATGCATCTTATGTCTTTCAAAAGCAATGCTTCAGGAATTATTGTAGTTAATTCTAACAAGTTAATAGTGAGTAAATGGTGGCCCCCAAAGTGGTCAGTCCACATCCTAATTCCAGGAGTTTGTGAAGGCGACCTTATTTAGAATGAAAGGGTCTTTGCAGATGTCATTAAACCAGGGATCTTGAGATTAGATTATCCAGGTGGGTCCTAAGTCCAATGATAAGAGACATACAGAGGAGAGACACAGAGGGAGAAGAGAAGGCCAAGTGAAGATGGAGTGATGCCGTCACAGCCAAGGAATGCGTGGAGCCACCGGACGCTACAAAAAGCAAGGAAGCGTCTCCCCAAGGGCCTTCAGAAGAGAGTGGCCCTGCCAGCACCTTGATTTCAGACTTCTGGCTTTGAGGCCAGCGCTTGGTGATTTCAGGGAGAGTTTTACAAGGTAGGAAGCTGGCTGAAACTAGGCAGGGTTTATGACAAAACAATTTTAGATTGGTGGATAGAGTGAGAAAAGAATCTTGACGCAAGCCTTAATGAGCAGACTGCTGGCCTTGAAAAGTATTTAGTTGATTTATGGTAACAGGTATTTCCTGGAGCTCCAGTTATGTTATTTTTCTTGGTCCCATTATTCTTCAGCACAGGCAGAGGGAAGCATGGGTGTTTAAGTTCTCACCATAAATATATAGAACAGCAGAAGCACTGTTTTAGGCCCCTGTGTGTGTGTATGTATGTGTGTGTATATATCTCTCTCTATACAGGTATATATGGGCTTACTCATCAGCCTTCCTAATCTCTTGTGATTTTATGGATGAAACGTAGGGCACGCCATGGTACTGAAAATATCCTTGGGGCCCATGCTTTCACATGAACTTAGGTGAGAGCAGGACCTTTTTCTCCTCATTGGTCACGTAGGAATTAGAATCTCTCCTCTGCTCTCCTCAGAGTGTTTAGATTATAGTTTATAGTTTGCTAGAGTTGCCCCCCACACACACATACACACATATGTATATATATGTATATCCCTGCCTTCATAAATCTTGAATTCTAATGGGAATGTGAAGGAGAACAGAAAATAGAATAGTCAATAAATACACACATACGTATAGAAAACTGGATTTCAGAAAGTGTTAAGCTTTAAGGAGAAAAATAAAACATGAAAAGAAGATGAAGATCGTGGTGGGGAAAGAGGAAGGAATATGACAATGTTCAGAAGCGCTGTGGGAAAAAATTTGCCTCTGTGGCCATGCAGGCTTGGGGAGTGCTGGGTTAAACAAAAGTAAAGCCCCCATCACCCCCAGAACATCTAAGTCTTATGTCCGTCAGTGTTTATGAAGAGACTCCAAGAAGAGACTGAAACAGACAGTATTTCTTTTTTCTTTTTTTTTTTTTTGTTTGCGGTATGCGGGTCTCTCACTGTTGTGGCCTCTCCCGCTGCGGAGCACAGGCTCCGGACGCGCAGGCTCAGCGGCCATGGCTCACGGGCCCAGCCACTCCGCGGCACGCGGGATCCTCCCGGACTGGGGCACGAACCCGCATCCCCTGCGTCGGCAGGCGGACTCTCAACCACTGCGCCACCAGGGAAGCCCCAGACAGTATTTCTTAAATGGATTTGGCTTCATGGCCTTCTTTCCATAGAACCTAAGACTGTTTTTGTCCTTGGCAATTGTTTTAAGGAAGACCCCCATCATCAAAGGATGCCTGCCCGGAATGCAGGACACCTGCCTTGAAGAAACTGAAAGCCAGCCAGGGAGGTGCTGGTGTGATCACCCAAGGCTTGGGCTGGTGTGGAATGCAGGGGTGAGAAGAAAGAAGCCGTCCCAAATGGAGGCTGAGGAAAGGAGAGTGTGACAACCTATGAGCTTCTTCCTAGCAGTCCTGCCAGAATATGAGACCACTTTGCCCAGGAGATGAAGAAACACCTCAATTTTTCTCAGCTTTTTCTGTTCCTATCACTGAATTGGGGTTAATGTTTGTTGAATGAATGAAGAGACCCAATAGATGGAAGGAAACTTGGTAGATGGCATCAAAACTTAATCAGTTTATGGAAAACAATGAGGTTACGCACTTTTTAAAGCCCCCCTCTTCCTGCTTTCACTGCCCCCAGTCTTTTTTTTTTGGCTACACCGCACAGCATACAGGGTCTTAGTTGCCTGACCAGGGATCGAACCCGTGCCGCCTGCCGTGGAAGCCCGGAGTCCTAACCACCGGCCCGCCAAGGACTTTCCCAGCCACCACTCTTCTAGCAGGAATTCTGGTTTAGTTTATTAGCATCTCTAAGTCACTTAGGAGTGTTTCCATGTGCCTGACCCATCCCCATGCTGCACGGAGTGGGGAGGTGACACCTCTGTTGTCTGAACTTCACAACCACTGCGACCCTGTCCCCACACATAGCAGCTCGCCTACTGGACTCCGTCACCTCAAACCCTGGACTGAGTTGCAGTTGGAGCCATGGATTGGGTAACTGCTCCCTGCACACCATCCGCCTGGCAGTTCCAGCAACCAGGATGCCTCCTGGCTTCGGGAAAAAGCTTCCTTACCTTTGAAGACCCACCAGGCCCCTGACGTTACAGGACTTCACCAAGGTGTCCGGCCCCCTGTGATTTCAATGGCGGCCTCTTCTCTCCAACCTTCAGATTCGGGGTACTGGCCACCTCGCTTCTCCCTCCTCCGCTCTCCGAGGCCTCCCTGACCTGATTTGCAACCTGGCCTCCCTGGGGACCACCCCAGGCTTCAGACAAGCTGAAGTGTCCCTGACTCTCAATGAGGGGAGGACCCCATTCAGGATAACGCTTCTCCCAAGAGGCTTCTCTAACCTGATGTAAATTTGGGGGTGCAAATAGACGAAGACCATTGCCCAGCTGTACTCTGCTACATCCAAGCCGCGAATGTATGTGTGGAGACGTTCAGGGTGTAACTCCATCCATCAACCGCATCTAGGCCTCCAGGCCTGTCCCAGCATCTGTAAACCATCGTTTCCAACACACCCTACGCGTTTGCTTTCACCCAACAAGATAATGGAGCTGTTCCTCCTCAGGCCTCCGGGGCTGTGTTTCTGGCTTCGGGGCTCATCAGCTTGGGGACCATCTCCCACCTTGGACACACCCCGACTTCCTCCCCAGGTCTGAGTCTCTACCTCCTGCCTGGCAGTGTTCAGCTTCATGGGCTCCTGAATCACCCTCCTCAGAAACATTTTGTTCCCAGGGTTTTTTTAAGCTTGCCACAAAAACATAGAATTATTTTTTTTTAATTTGAAATTCATTTTCAGTCTTCTTTTATAGATCTGTCATTTATACAATGGCTGGAAAACTTTCTAAAATCAGATATAATTTATGAACCCCTTCTTTTCCGAGTAATGTCATTTTGTACATTAAAATGATAATGCCTGGAGGGATCAGATGTGTCTCTCCTGCGGGTGGGGGAGGGGAGGGGGGAAGGGGAGATAGTGGGTGGGAGGCTGTTCCGGTTCTTCTGAAATAAGTCTCAGTGTGCCTGTGCTCAGCCCCCCAGCAGGGGCTTGCAGGGAAGGAAGGAAATAGGGAAAAAAATGTATTTTTCACATCCTTGAAGTGAGAATAGCAGCGGAAAGCAGCTTAAGCCCCTTACGAAAGAAAAAGACCTTGACAAATAGTTAATGACACCTTTGACCCATAAAGCTTTTAAATTATACCTGATTCTCAAAAAAAAAAAAAATTCTCTGACGTGGTTGAGGGCAACAGTGTGAAGCAGTAGTTTTCAGTCTTAGCGGCTTATTAGAACTGCTTGGGGAAGCTTTTTAAAAATACATAAGCCCAGGCCCCTTCTCATTCTGGTTTCATTGATGTGGGCTGGGGTCCAGACACAAGTATTTTTAAAAGTGTTCCACCAGATGAATTTAATGGGAATAGCGGCCCTCAGAAGATGGGGCTCCAATCTCGAGTCAATATAGTTGGTGCATTGCATGATCTTGGGTCAGTAATCAAAGTTAATGCTTACTTACTCCTTGCCATGGGTCACGTGCTATTCCAAGCTCTTTCCCTGTATTGAGTCTTGTTAACAATCTAGGTCGTCCATACTCTTGTTGTCATCCTGTTCCTCAGATGAAGAAACTGAGGCTCAGAGAGATTAAGTAACCTGACTAAAGTCACAGAGCCAGTAATTGACTCAGGTGAGATTTGAACCCAGGCAATCTGACCTGGGGGCCCATGCTCTACCTGCTATGCTCACTGATTTCCTAAATGATCTAAGTTTCTGTTTCTAAGTAGTCTATTAATTCATTTGCTCATCTATAAAATGAGGTAAATGGAGTTAGGTGATTTTTAAAGTTCTGTAGTTATAGGGTCTCAATTTTAAAGAGGATGAAAACGAGTCCCAGAGAAATGAAGCGTTTTGCTGCCATCACCCAGCCACTGTGTCAGGCAGAGCCAGCTCTCCGGTCCAGATCTCCTGAATCATAGTGCAGAATTCTTTCCCCATTTCACAGTAAAGCAAGTTGAAGGAGGAGTTCGTCTCTAAAACAACCCACTGGAAATTAAAGTACTCCATGAAAAGAACGCAAGTCCCAGGTTTAAAATTGTGACTCAGATCTTAAACCCATGTTCTTCCCTGTATCTTCCAGGAGACAGACTAAAGTGATATTCAACATAACCAAATTGAGCACCTCATTTATGGAACCCTGATCTACCTGCTGTGAAGGATAGGAGAGAAGAAAAGAAGTGTGGTCTTGTCTTCACTGGAAAAAAACAAACAAACCCTAAAACACTCTAGAGCATCAGACACAAGGGAGAAGAGAACCCTCTCTACCCGCCTATGCCAGGGTCATGGGCATCCTTCACTCAGTTTTCTGCCTCTCCCTTCCTAGCTCAATGGAGAGGGGAGAAGTTGTGTTTTAAGGCAATTGAAGGATGACATTTATTGGAGGGTGTGGTTACTGGGTTAAAAAGACATTGGACTTTGCTCAATTTTTCCTTCCCTTCCACTCTCTGCAGTGGGTAGGGTGGGGCTGGGGGGGGGCGGGGTGCTGTCTTCCCCCTCTGTCCCTCCACATGCATTCTGAGTGCCCTGATCAATTTTCAGGTCCCCATACCAAGCAGTGGTCCAGGAGACAGTCACAAGTGCCAATTTGGATTCCGAGTCCAGGACTACAATGTCTGTAGGAGAACCTCTTAGGACTTCCAGAGTCTGAAGACATGCACTTTAACCCCAAATTTCCAGAAACTCTATGTTAAAGAGCATCCTTCCAGCCATCTGCTCTACCTTACCCTCAGTGTGAGTCACCCAGATGACTAATATTACACTGTGATAAGTAGCATTATCCTAAATGTACCCTGTGAAGCCGTCAACAGAGCAAACATTGAAATAGAACAATTGCTTCAGGTTTTGCCCTGGAAGAAGTCACTTTGCACTTATTCAGATCAATGGATACTAACTTCCAAGCAAGCTCAGACATATGGTCTTGAATATTTAGATAAATAAAAAGGGTGGGGTTGAGGCGGGAACTAATTTCTTTTCCTAAGAAAGAAGATTTATAAAGAGGAGGAAGGAGAAAAAGAATTTTTTTAAAAAAATGTATTCTTGCCCATACACATCTCTTTAGAAACATTTTTATGAGCTAAGTGAAAATGAATGAAAATGAATTTTTAAAAAGGAGATCAAATTCCCTCCAAAACACACATGGGCTTAAAAATTTAAGGGGAAAATACATTGTGGTTTTGGCCAAGCCCAGGGGGGAGGTGCTCTGGCCTGTGTGCATCGCACAGTATGTCAGCCATCCCACTGCCTACCTACCTTTCACCCTTTTCACGCCTGGGAGATCTGCACCCAGCCTGGATGGTGTGGTGGACGTTGGGAGCTGTGGCACCCCAAGATGGTCCAGCACCTGCCGCCAAGCAGCCAGAATTCATGAGTTTTCATGACAGGGCCAAAGTACAAGGACAGATTTGACCAGGATGGACTCCTACCTCTCCACTGTGGCTGCAGATTGGAAACTAATTGCTTGACCTCTTCCCTGAGCTTACAAAAGTCAGATTCTGAGTAAGAAGACATCAAACCCAGGCTCAGCAATAGATTTACTACCGGAGATAATATGAAGCTGGGTGTCTGGGCCTATGGTTTATGTATCTGATAGATTTTGAAGAGCCTACTCTCTTAAACATGGACTTATTGATGACTTGACATTCTCTCACCATCCTTTCTTGAGCTCATGTATGTGCCGGACACTGTGTGAAGGGCTTGAACCATGTCAGGTACTTTATCAAAGAAACCACCAAATAAGGATTCTTAGGCTCAAGAATCCAGTGAGTTCTCAAGGCCCCACGTCTGATTTCTGATGGGGGAGGAGCCAATTTGTCAAGTTATAATGCCACAGTCCTCACATCTTTAACCACTTCATTAGAGTACTACTTAAAATGTAAATTTGAAATGTGTGCAGTAACTCCAAACCGTTCATTTATAGAAAATAAGCGCAGGGGGGTTGGCACTCCCTCATCTCTTAGAGAGAACTTCTAGATAAACTCTGACCTGGTTGCTATGTTTGGACAATGCGTTATCATTTCAGTACCGATCTGAGAAAACCATAATTAGCCATGTAAATATGTTAGAGGAAAAAAAGATAGAAATAATATAGTTCTTTCTCTGTTCCTCCCTCAAATAAATGTAGATAATCAGAGTGTGTCTATGCCACAAGATACATGATTCATTCTCCAGTGTTAGCTCCCTTTGCTATTCGTATCAATAGTGTTGGCTCTTGTCCCTTTGTTGTAATTAATCTCTTAATTATCTGTCTTTTTCACTTGACTCTGAAGGCAAGGACCTATCTGGTGCACGTTGTGCCCCTAGTTTGGGTTGGGTGGCTTTAAGGTCCTTTACACAAAGATGACAAATGTGTGGCACGCGTGCTGTTGTTCCACCTTCCCAGGCTGTGGAAGACATTACTAATCAATCACTGCACTGAGCCTCTTGCTGGTCATAGACTTCTTCAAGTCAGACCTGTGGGTAGTCTCTAGCAACTAACCACAAATGACATGAAAAATGGAATCTTTTCCACACCCCAGTTCTAATGTTTAATTATGAAGCCTTCCTCAGAAAGGAAGGGCTCTGGAAACACGAGAACACTGAGGAGATGTGAGAAATGATAGAAGCTCCCTAATCAACAGCACCCCTCTGCTAGGGGCTGGTCCAGAGAAGGCTCATCAAAGAAGTGACACAGGCAAGTCACCCACATTGGGCAAACCTACCTGGGATTTTTCAGTCTGGAGCTAGGAGAGGAATTCTAAGTTTTCTTCAGTGATGAGGACTTGAGATGTGAGATTAGGAGGAGTCAGAGACTATGGGAAAACTACTCTGATAAAATAAAACTGTCATGCAGAGTTGGCTTGAAGACATCCTGGCCCACGTGATTTCTGATGTCCAGTCATCTCTGAGGCACAAATGGACCTCTAACCTTTATCTTAGTTTGGTTGCATTGCCAACAAAGTCCCCTTTTTTGTGACATTAGTTTGAACCTACTTCACATTTTGACTGAAGCCATCGAAAGTTGAGAACATGATTTTACTCAGCGCTCTTGGCATTCACACTGCTTTAAAACTTTACTTGTATAGCTAACAAGACATGTTGCAGCAAAGCTCTGGGCTGCCTCCACACCATCACATCTGATTGGAGGGCTGGAAAAAAATGCAACTTGATGCTTTGGAGTTCTTGTGACATTTGTTCCCTTATTCCTTTATAATGACTCAGCCAAGAGGGACTGATTCTTTCCCTGGGTTCTTGACTCAGAGATGTGTCCTTCTCAAATCTACAGCAAAAACTCATTCTCAGTAGGAGGCAGCTTGTAGGGTTCTAGCCCTGGCTCCACCACAGATGTGTACATGGCTTTGGAGATGTCCCTTTATTTTTCTGTTTCTGTCAAATAGGGAGTGGAGACAGTGACCTTGAAGATCTTTGCAACAGTGAAGTTCCTTGCCTGACTTTGCTCAGAGCTGGACAAAGCTGAGGCCTCAAGTTGACCTCTTCCTTCTGGCTGGCACTCTTCCAGGCTGAGGGAGCTCGCCTCTCGCTAATGAAAGGAGGCATCAGCAAACTACAGAATGCTTCCCTGCTCCACCTTCCGTGAAGCCTGTTGCTGTTTTGTCTCATAAAGAGGAAACCCATTTCTCTGTTCTGGGTTTTGTGGTCCCCACACTCTTTTTTTCCTCCCTCTTATCACTAAGCTTCAAGGTCCTCCAGAGTAACCTATTCACAGCATCAGTCCCCATCTCTTAGGGATGCTCAGTGAATTTTCCTTTTATACAACCTCCAGTAATTCACAGGATGAATAAATTCAAGTCCCACACCCGGATGTAGCAACAAAGTTATTCTAGGATCAGGAAGCAAAAAACCAGGCTTCTATCAAAATCCAGCAGCTGAGAGATGAAGGAAGGTCTTCTCCAGACCTCTTGTATCTTGGGTTAGACTTTTGCCTCCATAAAAGAGAAAAGACCAAAGCTTAGGCCAAGGGAATAGTTGCACTCTGTGTGTGTGTGTGTGTGTGTGTGTGTGTGTGTGTGTTTCTTTCAAATGAATTCTTCTCACAAAAAAGGCTTGCTCGTGTGGGTGGACAATCTTTTAAGAGCCATGAATCAGCCTCTGTCTGCTCTAATGGATGCCTCATCTGAGACTTCTCAAGTGATTGGCACTTGGTACCCAAGGAGTAATCAGTTGGAAAATCTTTTCATTGTGGCAGAGTTAGGGATGTGAGAGCTGCTCTCACGATGTGATGGAACAAATGTTCATCATTACAGACAGGTATGGGGGGAAGAGAAAGATAAGAGGAAGTAGGAAGTCCACCTTTCATTCCTTACACAGAATTTGTACAGAACAGCTAGTAACATCTTCACAGTTTACGAAGCCCACGGGAGTTAGTTTTAGAACCCACGTCTCCTGACTCTCCATCCAGGGATTTTTATTCTTGAACCCTCACTTCCTTTGTTGAAGACCCCCCTCAGCAGTCTCTTCTGCATCCCAATTACGCAGGCACTCAGGCACTTTGACTCTCATGTTCTAGATCACTCCAAGACTTCTTTATTTTTTTTAAATCGAAGTATAGTTGATTTACAATGTTGTGTTAATTTCTGCTGTACAGCAAAGTGATTCAGTTATACACATATATACATTCTTTATATATATATTCTTTTCCATTATGGTTTACATAGGATATTAAATATATTTCTCTGTGCTATACAATAGGACCTTGCTGTTTATCCATTCTGTATATAAAAGCTTACAACTGCTGGGATTCCCCTGTGGCTCAGTGGTTGAGAGTCTGCCTGCCGATGCAGGGGACGCGGGTTCGTGCCCCGGTCCGGGAAGATCCCACATGCCGCAGAGCGGCTGGGCCCATGAGCCGTGGCCACTGGGCCTGCGCGTCCGGAGCCTGTGCTCCGCAGCGGGAGAGGCCACAGCAGTGAGAGGCCCGCATACCGCCAAAAAAAAAAAAGCTTACAACTGCTAACCCCAACTTCCCACTCCATCCCTCCCCAAACCCCCTCCCCCTTGGCAACCACCAATCCAAGATTTCTTTAGCATATCCATGTGTACTGCTTCAAGCCACCTCAAAATGATTAACTCCACAAGCAGATAATGTTTGGTTTCCAAAGGGATTCTTACTTCGCCGAGGGCTTCTTTGAAGAGCAAGTTCTGTGTTGAAATAGACCTCTATTTCCAAAAATTGGGATTGAAGAGTCAAAGCTGTGAGCAGAGGCTGTACCCTGAAGAGCCACGTGGAGAGACAAAGTCATGAGGAAGTGGGTACCACGAGGAAAGGTACAAAGCAGGGCAAGGATGAAGATAGGGAGGAGAAAGAAAGCAAGGCCAGGGATAGTGGGGAGAGTCCAGGAAAAGCACAGACCCAGTGGGTAGCACATCCAAGGACCTGAGGAAAGGTCCTGAAAACCCTACCAAGATCCAGAGCTGCCTTAGACCCCGTTCCTGCTTCCTGAGGCCTCACCTGACTGCCATCTTCCCCGCCCCCAGCGACAATAGCCGCCCCCATCCCGAGTCAGCCAAGAGAGACACTGTTTCTTCATCCCTGAGTGCCTCGTTGAATTGTTTGTTTCAGGAATGAAGCTATTGTGTAAAATTCAGCCCATCTGAACCTCCAGCAGCTTATGGCAAGGGAGACGTCCCCTTGTTTGGCTAATGATCAGAGAAAGCTACAGTGCAGCAGCAGGGACGCTCTCTTCAGGGCTGACCCAATGTGACTTTTCTCTGTAGTAGAAAGTCGGATAAAGAATGAGAAACATGGACGGAGACACATCCCGCTAGGACATTAGGAGAAACAGCTAACTGACAGGAAACAATGGGCTCTGAGATCAGCTGCTCTGAAAAATAAGTGAAGTATTTCTTAGTTATTCCTGCTGTTGGGTTTTACTCCTTCCTATGCCCTAGTCCCAGTTAACTATTTTCATACAGTTCTAAAGGCTGGGTTCATATAAGTTTTCTACTGCACCAGGAAATAAAAAAAACACTTCATGCAGATGCTTTTAGAGTAGTTTAGTACTCTTGTAAATAGATCAAACAAGCTGAAACCACTTTGCAGTCCCCAAATTTGAGTCCACAAGAGTACCAAGCAAGCAACGTAGTAGAAAAAAAAGCCCATCTATTTCTTTTCCACTCAAACAGAATTCTAACAGGGCCCTGAGATAACAGGATAATTAACCTCCTTTCAATAACTAACAGGAGTTAGTGGAAGCAGCTCTGATCAGAGAATGTGGAAAATTGCATTTCATACCGGGTACCACTCAACACCGGTTACCTCATCTTGGGCAAGTTCCTGACCTCTTGGGGCTTTGGTTAATCCACCTGTAAAGTGAAATTTGGGACTTGGCCAGTTGTTTTCCAATTATGCTTCCTGTAGCCCTAGGACCATGTGAAGGAATTGGAGCAGGTGAGGTCCTAGGTTCCCCACCTGCATTAAAAAATGCAACTCTGTGTTGCTTATCGACTTCTGCCTATTCTTTCCATTCAAGGGTTTCATTGCTTAAAATATTTTAAAAATAAGATAAAATAGAAAACCACTGAACTTGGTGGCTTCCAGAGTGAACTCTCTGAAAAGAACAATCACTATTGCAAAGGGAAAAATAATGTTTCTAAGATTTATGCACAGACAAGACACAAAATAAAAATGCCGTCAGTGAGGAACATCAGTGTCAACTCTGGAGTTGGGTCCTTTGATCATTTAACAGACCCCAGGATCAGATTGGTTAGAGGATATTTATATCTCACCTTACTAATCCCATCCCCAAATATTTGAGGTATGTTGCTTAAAATAATCAACCCTATAATAAACAAAACCTTAGTTTTGTTTAGTATTCACTAATCAATATTTTATAGCTAAGAAAAAATGTATAAGCTCACTTGGGGACCTTGTTATAAAAGCAGCTCTTCTGGCCAGTCCCCCAAGATTCTGTTCTAGAATATCTGGGGTGGGGATTTGGAATCTGCTGTTTTAAGAAGTCTCCCAGCCTATAGATCACACTTTGAGGAGAACCATTTGTGTTAGGTTGGAGCTCCCAGAGGCAGACCCTGGCATGAAGTTTATGTGTAAGTGATTGATTAAGAAACTGCTCCCAGTAGAAACTGGCAAGAAAGCGGGGGAAACAGGACAGGAAAGGGAAAGAATGTACATAAGAATACAACTTCAGATAAAGTCTCAGGTTTGTTCTAATCCTGCAGGGAGATGCCTAAGAGTGAGTGAGTTCCTACAAGAGTCAAGGGATCTGGGCTTTCACACACCGGTCAGTCACAGGCTGACCCACAGGGGATGCAAATTCCCAGGTACCACCAGCTCTCTGCATTGAAAGTGGTCCTCATGAGAGAGAATCTGGGTGGAGCAGGGCAGGTGAAATTCTTCACAAACTGAAGACTATCAAATGGGTCAGGCTTAAGAGGCCACAGTTGAAGGACACATTCAGTCCAAGATGCTCCATTGCTAGAAAATCAGTGCCAACAAACATGAAAAAAACATGAATGCCCAAGGAAACATTCATGACAAGCTTGGATGAGTGAATAAAAAGGGAATACTCAAGGTGAAAATGTTACAGTACTCATGCATCAGTAATTTCATGTAAAGTCAAAGGTCCATCAAATATGTGAATTCAACAGAAGATTTTCTACTCAAATGGCATTAAATTTCTTTTTGACACTCTCAGAGGGCAGATTTATGAAATAACTGTCCATTTCACTGCCACTTTCCACTGTGAAGTGTGCAGCTGTTAAGCTAGCCCACTCCATCCATCTTAATTCTTTCCCTTCAAGGCACTTACATATTTCTACAGTTCTGATGATTATACATATTTCTCTTGTCTCTGGTACTGAACCATAAACTCCGTGAGGGTAAAGACCACATCTAATTGTCAGTACTCTCCAGTGTTTACAGTAGAGGTCTTCGCAAACTCTGAACAGGTAAATAAAGGCTGCAGGTTGACTTAAACGATCCACAGTCCAAAGCTTTCCTTTGTTAGCTCCATGTAAGCAAAACTTTTCCTAGCCTTCCATTATATTGGATTCCTTGGGTTAATCAACCAAGGAATCCTTTATGTGATTAATCCTAATTCCTTAGGTAATTAATCAACCAAGTATTTATTGAGCACCTAGTCTGTATCCATTTTGACATTGAGAAGGTTACAAAGTGGCATAAAACACAGTCCAAGTACTCTGGGCTCATTGTTTGGGAGAAACAACGTTTAAATCGTATGAATCCAAAAAGAGAATAATGTAACAATATAATCAAGTGCTACATTATCAAATGCTACTAAAACTCAAAAGGGAGAATATATATCAAAAGTTAGCCATGAAGTACAAACTATAAAAGCAAAAGGAATTAGAGTACATCTCATCATCATGTCAGCTCTGATCAGTTGGCCGTGGTTGCCTAGAGAATCGTCTTAAGAAATCTTGGCCCAAATATGAGCTGAGACACTGTCCCCATTGATAAACAGTATTTGCCAGAGCAAAAAATGATGAGTGGTTTTATAAGTGAAGCAAATTTTATATCCCCAGCAACAACATTACCCCATGTTCAAGAATAGCTTAAGATGTGGTATATAAATACACTGGAATATTACTCAGCCATGAAAAAGAATGAAATTCTGCCACTTGCAGTAACATGGATGGACCTAGAGAATATTACGTTTAGTGAAATAAGTCAGACAGAGAAAGACAAATCCTGCATGATATTACTTATGTGTGGAATCTAAAAAATAACACAAATGAATGTATATAGCAAAACAGAAACAGACTCACAGATATAGGAAACAATCTGGTGGTTACCAGAGGGGAGAGGGAAGCGGGTAGGTGTAAGTTAGGGGTACGGGATTAAGAGATACAAACTAATATGTATAAGATAGATAGGTAACAAGGATATATTGCATAGCATAGGAAAATATAAACATTATCTTGTAATAACTTTTAATGGAGTATAATCTGTAAAAATCCTGAATCACTATTCTGTATACCTGAAACTGATATAATATTGTAAATCAACTATACTTCAATTTTTTTTAAAAGAATAGCTTAATAGGGGAGAGATTTTAGAATCCAACTACCAAAGGTAAATCTTATATTTATATCAGACAAAATAGACTTTAACTTAAAGAATTAAGGGTCTTTCACAGAGATTGTCATACTGACTGAAGTAAGTCAGACAGAGAAAGAGAAATATCATATGATATCCTTTATATGTGGAATCTAAGAAGAAATGTTACAAATGAACTTATTTACAAAAGAGAAACAGACTCACAGACTTAGAGAACGAATTTCTGGTTACTAGGGGAGAAGGATGGGGGAAAGGGATAGTCAGGGAGTTTGGGATCTACAGGTACATGTATATACTGCTATATTTAAAATGGATAACCAATAAGGACTTACTGTATAGCACAGGGAACTCTGCTCAATGTTATGTGGCAGCCTGGATGGGAGGGGAGTTTGAGGGAGAATGGATACATGTATATGTATGGCTGAGTCACTTTGCTGTGCACCCGAAACTATCACAGCATTGTTAATTGGCTATACCCCAATGTAAAATAAAAAGTTAAAAACAAAAAGACTTAAGGGGTCTTTCAGAATTTGACCACTTAACAATGAACAAAGAGGAAACCAACAATAAATGATGTCAGGAACAGTGTTTCAAACTAATGATTTACATGTCAAATAATTAATAGATATCTTTGGAGAAACTGATGAAGCTCTCAAATATTTTCACTCCAAAAGTGACTTTTCTGTGGCATTTTAATAAAAGTCAATGGTTAAGAAAGAGATGTTGAAAAAAATTATATCAAAAATCCTATCCCTTGCTTCATTCTTTGTTCATTCTAAGAGTTAGTGAATTGTTGTGTTTATTACTGATATTTTGCTAAATGTAAGATAAATTATTTGTCCCTTTTTTCAAGATATAGACCCAATGAGACCTTTTTATTTCCTTCACTCTTATGAAATTTTGATGTTTGATTTTTAGTGAATTTATTCTCAAAAGTCTTTATCTTCTGCTATTTATACTTAGATAATAGGATCTTCTTACATAGAAGGGGCTTATTAAGTGTTTATTAAATATTTGGCTGAATGAATAGGTATTATTTGTCTGCCTTCAGGCGTGAACACAGTGAAAGCAACTTTGATCAACAAGCAACTACAACATGGTTCTTAAAGACGTTTCTGGGAAGGGATAGCTTAGCAACCTTGAGTCTTTCACTCAGAGAGAAGAAATTGGCAATACGTTATTAAATCTCACCAGTACATCTCCAGTCCTACTTCAACAGAGGCACATATAGATGTGAAGCATTGACTATATGCCAGGCACTGTGCAAGCATTCAGTACCATGAACTTCCTGTAAAGAACTTGTAGATAAATCAAACAATTAAGATGTAGACTCATTGCAGTCTGATATATAATTGTATAAAACCAAAGGCTAATGCATATAATACAGATACTGAGAACCAAAAAGGGGTTAAGACAAGAAGAAAATAGTGCAACAATTATCAACAGCAAAGAAGAGGAAGAGTAGAGACAGCATTAGAAAAGGTAAAATGAAGATAAGGCAAGATGGCACATAGGAGGTTCCTGTGCTCCCCTCCTCCCGTGGACACACCAAACATACAGCTACACACAGAGCAATTTCCTTTGAGGGGGATCCAGAAACTAGCTAAGCAATGCTGACACATTGGATGAATGAAAAAATACCCACACTGAAACAGGAAGGAAAGGCCGAGACACATTATCACCATAAACCCCATCCCTGGCACAGCACCATTCAATCAGGAGAGAATGCTGAACTCCCACTTTCTCCCTAATAATTGAAGGGTTTGAACCCCACATTTAGCACCTCAACTTTAAGACTCCCAACTGAGGGATAGGCTCTTGAAATACCTAGCTTCAAAGCCAACCAAGCTCTTGCCCATGAGACCCACAAGAGTATAGTAAACAAAAAAGCATTTCTTAACCAGCTATTCCTCCCAGGAACACAGAGGAAGCAGGCAAAAAGGCTCATCCATCTCTCAATCTTTCCCTGAAAGAAGTTCATCTGCATACTTTAAAATCTGTTGCCCAGGAGTCAGTCTTCTAATTTAGCTGTGATCCTCCCTGGAGACTAGAGAAGCTGGTGGACACCTCTCCTATCTTCTCACTTCTCACCTGGCTCTGATAGACTAGGGCTTACAATTCACAGACCCACAGTACCGTGGCAAACAAAGAAGCAGTTCCTTCTTCTGCTTCTAAGGATCACACCCCCCCTCCTCCTGCAACTATACACCCAGGCCCAGCACAGAGGGAACAGACAGAAAGACTTATCTCCCAGTTTCTCCCTGGAATGAGATTAACTTCTGCTTCTAAATGCTGACTGTGATATTCCCCTTTGGGAAACTAGTGGATCTTGACATACCCTCAACTACTGGGAGCCACTAAGAACAAAGAAGGAAGCTTGGGCAATCACAAAAGTTTGACAGACAACTAGGAGCTTGGGCTGGGCTAATTGATGATGTTCATCTCCTACACAAGACCACTCTGTCAAGACTGGGAGAGGTGGCTGTTTTATCTAATGCACCAACGCGGTGCACCAACACGGAGGGTCCAGGAAAATGAAGAAACAGAAGAATAAGTTAAAACAAAAGAACAATAGACATCTCCAGAAACACATCGTAATAAAATGGAGATAAATAATTTACCTGATAGTTCAAAATAAGGGTTATAAAATGCTCAGTGAAGTCAGGAGAGCAATGAATGAATAAAATGAGAATTTCAACACAGAGGTAGAAAATATTAAAAAGTACCAAACAGAAATCACAGAGCTGAAAAGTACAATGACCATACTGAAATTTTAATAGAGGGATTCAACAACAGGCTATATTAAATTGGAAGAAAGGATTGGTGAACTCGAAGACAGGGTAGTGGAATTCATCCAATCAGAGGAGCAAAAAGAAAAAATGAAAAAGAGTGAAGATAGTGTAAGAGAATTATCAAACACCATCAAATGGACCATTTATATACATTTTAGGGGTACCAGAAAAAGAAGAGAGAAAGGGACAGAAAACTTACTTAAAGAAATAATGGCCCAAACCTTTCTTAACCTGGGGAAAGATAAAGATATTCAGATCCAGGAAGACCATAAATTATCAAGTAAGTTGAATCTAAAGAAAGTTGCACTGAGACATATCATAATTAAACTGTCAAAAATTAAAGACTGGGAGAGAGTTTTAAAAGCAACAAGAGAACAGCAACTTGTTGTGTTGTACAAGGGAACCCCCATAAGACTATTAACAATGTTTTTCAACAGAAACCTTGCTGGCCATAAGGAAGTGGGATGATATATTCAAAGTGCTGAAAGAAAAATATGCCAGACAAGAATACTCTACCTGGTAAAGTTGTCCTTCAGAATTAAAGAAGAGATAGAGTTTTCCAGACAAACAAAAGCTGAAGGAGTTCATCAACACTAGATTGGCCTTACAAGAAATGTTAAAAGGAGTTCTTCAACCTGAATAAAATGATGCTAATTAGTAACAGGAAAACATAAAAGTATAAAACTCATGGGTAATGGTAAATATATAGTAAAATTCAGAACACTCTAATATAATGGTGGTGGGTAAATCACTTAAACTCTAGAATGAGGATTGAAAGAAACAGTATTAAAAAAATAAATATCACTACAATAATTTGTTAATGAATACATAATGTAAGAAGATGAAATTGAAAACATAAAATACTGAAAGAGAGTGTAAAAATATAGAGCTTCTGTATGTATTCAAAATTAAGTCTTACTAGCTTTAAAAATACTGTTATAAATATAAGATGTTTATGTAAGCCTCACAGGAGCCACAAAGCAAAAACCTATAGTAGATATACAAAAAACAAAGAAAAAGGAATCAAAGCATACCACTAGAGAAAGTCATCAAATCACAAAGGAAGAGAGAAATAGAGGAAGAAAGGAATTACAAAACAACCAGAAAACAATGAACAAAATGGCAATAGTAAGTCCAAACCTATCAATAATTACTTTAAATATAAATGGACTAAATTCCCCAGTCAAAAGACATTCAGTGACTAAATGGATTAAAAAATAAATAAAATAAGATCAAACTACATGCTACTTACAAGAGACTCACTTCATCTTTAAGGAACCCAAGACTGAAAGTGAAGTGATAGAAAAATAAATTATATGAAAATGGAAATCAAAAGAAAACAGTGGTAGCTATATTTGTATCAGACAAAATAAACCTTAATCAAGACTGTAACAAAAGAAGGTCATTACATAATGAGAAAGGGGTCAATTCATTAAAAGGATATAACATTTGTAAGTATTTATGTATCCAACATAGGCACACCTAAATATACAAAGAAAATATTAACAGATCTAAAGGGGAAACTAGATAACAATATGATAATACCAGAGGATCAACACTTCACTTTCAATGGTGTTTATCCAAACAGAAAATACAATAAGGAAACATTGTACTTTAATTACACATTAAACAGATGAACCTAATAGACATATACAGAACATTCCATCAAATAGTAGCAGAATGCACATTCTTCTCAAATACGGAATTTTCTCTAGGACAGATAATATGTTAGGCCATAAAACAAGTCCTACTAAATTTAAGAACTGGAATCATATCAAGCATCTTTTTGATGTTTTTACCACAATGGTATAAAACTAGAAGTCAATTGCAAGAAGAAAATTAGAAAATTCACAAATATGTGGAGATTAAATAATATGCTCCTGAACAGCCAATGGGTCAGAGAAGAAAGAAAAAAATATCTTGAGACAAATGAGAATAGAAACTCAACATACCAAAACTTATGGGATGCAGCAAAAACAGTTCTAAGAGGGAAGCTTATAGTGGTAAATGCCCACATTAAGAAAAACAAAATATCTCAAATAAACAGCCTAACTTTACACCTCAAGAAACTAGAAAAAGGAGAGCAAATTAAGCCAAAGTTAGTAGAAGGAAAGAAACAACAAGATCAGAGCAGAAGTAAATAGAGACTAAAAAGACAATAGACAATATCAATGAACTAAGACCTAGGTTTTTTAAAAAGAAATGAAATAGACAAAACTTTAGGTAGATGAAGAAAAAAGAGGAGAGAGCTCTCAAATAAATAAAAGAGACACTACAGTTGATGCCACAGAAATACAAAAATCATAAGAGACTACTATGAATAATTATATGCTAACAAATTGGGCATCTTAGAAGAAATGGATAAATTCCAAGAAACAAAAAACCTGCCAAGATGAAACATGAAGTAATAAAAAATCAGAACAGACTAATTACTAGTATAGAAATTGAATCATTAATCAAAAGTCTCCTAAAAAACAAAAGTCCAGGACCAAACGTCTTCACTGGTGATCTCCACCAAACATTTAAAGAAGAATTAACACCAATCCTTCTTGAACTTTTCCAAAAAATAGAAAAGGAGGGAATGGTTCCAAACTCATTTTATGAGGCCAGTACTACCCTGATATCTAAACCAGACAAGGACTCTACAAGAAAAGAAAATTGCGGGAAAATATCCCCAATGAACATCCTCAACAAAATACTAGCAAACCAAATTCAACAATATGTTGAATGATTATACATCATGATCAAGTGGGATTTATTCCAAGGAGGCAAGGATGGTTCAACATCTGCAATCAATCAATGTGATACACCACATTAACAAGATAAAGAATAAAAATTATACAATCATCTCAATAGATGGAGAAAAGTCATTTTACAAAATTCAACATCCTTTTGTGATTAAAAATTCCCAAAAAACTGGGTATCAAGGTAATGTGCCTCAACATAACAAAAGCCATGTATGACAAGCCCATAGTTAACATCATAGTCAATGGAGAAAGGCTAAAATCTTTTCCTCTAAGATCAGGAACAAAACAAGAATGGCCATTCTTGCCACTTTTATTCAACATGGTACTAGAAGTCCTAGCCAGAGCAATTAGGCAATAAAAAGCAAAAACAGCATTCAAATAAGAAAGAAAGAACTAAAATAGATGCTATTTGTAGATGGCATGATATTATACATCGAAAATCCTAAAGACCTCAAAAAAACTGTTAGAAGTAGTCAATGAATTCAGTAAAGTCACAGGATACAAAATCAATATGCAAAAATCTGTAGCATTTCTATACACTAAAAATGAACTATCAGAAAAAGAAATTAAGAAAACAATCCCATTCACAATTGTATCAAAAAGAGTGAAATGTCTAGGAATAAATTTAACCAAGAAGGTGAAAGACCTGTACACTGAAGACTATAAGACACTGATGAAAGAAATTGAAAAAGACACAAGTAAATGAAAAAATATTCCACATTCATGGATTGGAAGAATTAATATTGCTAAAATGCCAGTACTATTCAAAGGAATCTACAGATTCAGTGCAATACTTAACAAAATTTAAATGACATTTTTCACATTAGTAGAAAAAACAATCCTAAAACCCTAAAATTGAGCCACAAAAAACCCTGAATAAACAAAGCAATCTTGAGAAAAAGCTGGCAGCAACTCACTTCCTGATTTCAAGCTATATTAAAAGCCATAATCAAAACAGTATGGTATTGGCATAAAAACAGACATATAGATCAATGGTACAAAATAGAGTCCAGAAATAAATCCACACGTATATGGTCCATTAATTTACAACAAAGAAACCAAGAATATACAATGGGGGAAAGGATAGTCTCTTCAATCATGCAAAAGAATGAAACTGGACCCCTATCTCACACCATACACAAAAATCAATTCAAAATGGATTAATGACTTAGATGAAAGACCTGAAACAATACAACTTCTAGAATAAACATAAAGTATAATCTCCTTGACAATGGTCTTGACAATAATTTTTTGGATTTGACACCAAAAACAAAGGCAACAAAAGTAAAAATAAACAAGTGGGACTACATTAAACTAAAAAAGATTCTGTACAGAACAGCAAACCATCAACCAAGTGAAAAGGCAACTTATGGAATGGGAGAAAATATTTTCAAACCACATATCTGATGAGGGGTTAATATCCAAAATACACAAGGAACTTGTACAACTCGCTAGCAAAAAAATCCAAGTAACCCAATTTAAAAATGGGGAAAGGACCTGAATAGCTATTTCTCCAAAGAAGACATACAAATGATCAGGTACATGAAAAGGTGCTCAACATCACTAATCATCAGGAAAATGCAAATCAAAACCGCAATTAGGTGTCACCTCACATCTGTTAGGATGTTTATTATCAAAACTAAAAGAGATAAATGCTGGCAAGGAGAAAAGAATACCCTTGTATACTGTTGTAAACTGGCACAGGCACTATGGGAAACAGTCCAAAGTTCCTCAAGAAATTTAAAATGGACTACCATATGATTCAGCAATCCCACTTCTTGGTGTATATCCAGAGGAAACAAAATCATTATCCTGATGAGATATCTGTACTCTTATGTTCATTGCAGCATTATTCATAATAGCCAAGGTATAGAAACAACCTAGTGTTCATAAATGAATGAATGGATCAAGAAAATATGATATACATAATGAAATACTATTCAGCATTAAAAAAGAAGGAAATCCTTTCATTTGTGACAACATGGATGAACCTGGAGCCATTACGCTGAGTGAAATAAGCCAGACAGAGAAAGACAAAGACTGCATGGTGTCACTTATATCTGGAATCTTTTTCTAAAAATCACACTCATAGAAACAGAGAATAGAAAAGTGGTTGCAAGGAGCTGGGGTGGGGGGGTGTATGAGGGGAATAGAGAGAGGTTTGCAAAAGGGTACAAACTTTCAGTTATAAGATCAATAAGGTCTGAAGATCTAATGTATAACATGGTGACTATTGTTGATAACACTATAGTGTATAACTAAAATTTACTAAGAGAGTAGAACTTAAATATTCTCACTAAAAATCAAAAGGTAAATATGTGAGGTGATGGATGTGTTAATCAACTCAATGAGGGGAATCCTTTCACAATGTCTAGGTCTAGTGAATCATCATGTTGTATACTTAAAATATCTTACAATTTTATTTGTCAATCATACCTCAATAAAGCTTGAAAAACAACTTAGAAAATAAAAGAAAAGGTAAAATTAACACCTGGGTGTTAGGGGCTTAGGAGAGTTTTGTTGAAGAATTATAGGGAGTTAGGTGAACATGGGAAAATCCTATTCCCTTTTCAAGTCTATCCATGGGTGACATTTTAACATTCTCTTTCACTGACTCTTTGAGGAGTGTGCATGTGTAAGCATGTGTGTATGTACAGGTACATACCACTGGTCCAAAACCACGTTCTCTGCTATTAGTTGAAGTTGCTCTCTTTTGTGAGCAGCAGGATGTTCAGTAATACACAAAGATTTAGACTTATGGGTTTCCAAGCCCTGTTTTTCCACATCCAAAGAGATTATTTATCAGTTTGGGTATTGTATCAATTATCAACTGCCCAATAATGCTGTGTCATTAAAAAACATAAAACCTCTGTAACATACAGTGATGAACTTTTACTGAGCTAACAAGGCTGCAGGGCTCAACTGAACTGGATAGGGCTCGTCTGATCTTGGCTGGCCTCACTCACATGTCTGGGGGGGGGGGTGACAGGCTGTTGACCCATCTAGACATGTCTCAGTTGAGATGAGTAGTGTGACTCAGCTCTATTTCATGTGTTTCTCGTCAT
The DNA here is from genome assembly GCF_039906515.1 of Pseudorca crassidens. Taxonomy (NCBI): domain Eukaryota; kingdom Metazoa; phylum Chordata; class Mammalia; order Artiodactyla; family Delphinidae; genus Pseudorca; species Pseudorca crassidens. The sequence goes on along the minus strand of NC_090315.1, from coordinate 29,806,286 downwards.
CCATCAGGTCAGCCTGGGCATGTTCATTTGGCCACATTGGAAAGTAAGAGGTATTAAGTCCAATTGCACAAGTTATACTCAAGCCTCCGTGTGCATCACATTTGCTAACATGCTATCGATCAAAGCATGTCACATGGCAGAGCCCAGACTCAGAATGAGGCAGAGGGACAAAGTTACGTGGAAAATGGTGGGGATGGAGAACTGGGCTCCTGATGCGGCCAATCTACCATTAGAGGAATAACCAGTAGTTACAGTCATGTGATCCATTAGACACTCTTCCCTAAAGCCTTCTATAAGCAAGCCTTGAACACCGATAGGAGGAGGGGGAGGGGATTACTTTTTAAAGTGAGGTAGCTGAACAGCCAGCATTTTCCCAAGGCTGCCCTGCTCTATTCAACATAAAGGTGCGGGCAATAGGCCATGCTTGGATGCCTCAGACCATCTGCCAACAAAAACGGAAAAAAAAAAAAAATTAATTATGAATGGTGTCTTCCCATGCTAATCATTTGTTGTAAAGGATTTCTCCAGCTTGTTTATAATAGCTGTTGCCTAGGGGTGCGTGCTGTGTAAATTGTCTGATTACAGGATACAGAGCACTTCTCAATAGGCCTCAGCTGATTAGGAGAAGGGAAAGAAATTAAAGAGGCCATTTCCCTTTAGGTATGCAAATACTTCCCAGAACAAAAGACAAACATATGATAGACCATGATGAAACACACCCTCTTTTCTTTTTACCTTAAATTATGCACCAGGCAAGGAGCAAGCTTCATTGCACGTGTCAGCTGAGATGTGAATGGTCTAGTAATTGAAACAATGCCAATGCCAGAAATGCTTGTTAGATGTCGAGCTAAACTAGCTCCCTGGGCAGCCCTGCAGCAAATGGTAGTGGGCTGCTTGGATCTTTGGGTAAGGAGTCACTTCTGACTTTGGGATCATTTGAGGCTGCCTTGTTGAGCTAAATTTGTTTGTATCACATTGGTCTTCTCATTTCTGAAGCCAGAATTTACATGGCAACATCTGGCAGGGAGGACAGTTGGAAAGGCGGGATAAATGTGTTTGAAAAACAGTGAAAAACATGGAAGTCTACAGACCCAATTCTTCTTCTCAGGCACACACTGATACCACACACACACACGATCAGGATTTTCTGTTCCTACAAGTATTTTTCCTCTTAAAATGTTCCTTAGTGTTTTGAAGGGATATATTCAACATAATACTTCATTATGATTTTACTTTGGGGGTGGGGCAGGGATTCATAGGTCTCCCCTCTCACCCAGCTTATAAGTACTAAAATGCAGAGGTGTGGGGAGATGCTGAGGGTGGCTCCTAATTAATGATTCTAGCTGTTTGGAAGTAAATGCCTTGAGCCCCATATTTCAGGTACTTCTAAGTACCAGTCTTGCATCCTTCCTGGGTGAGTCTTCCTACTTCATAGAACAGTAAATCTCATGTACATCTTATTAATGCCTCATTAGAGCTGATTTCATTTTCTGTTGCTGTATAACAAATTACTCCAAAACTGAGTGACTTAAAACAGTAACATTTATTATCTCACAGTTTCCATGAATTGGGAACCCACTTTAGCTGAGTCTTCTGTCTCAGGGTCTCTCACAAGGTGGCAGCTGAGGTGTCCGTCAGGGGTGAGGTCTCATCTGAAGGCTTGACAGGGGAAGGATCCATTTCCAAGGTCACTTGCATGGTTGTCAGCAGGATCCAGTTCCTGTGGGCTGTTGACCAAAAGCTGCCCTCATTTCCTTGCCAGATAGCCTTCTCCATTTGGACAAGTTGACAAAAAGAGCCAGAGGGAGAATGCCAGAAAGATAGAAGTGACAATCTTTTATAATCTAATCTCAGATGTGGCATCACACAGTGTTAGCTGTGTTCTATGCATTAGAAGTGAGTCACTAAATCCAGCCCACATCAAGGGGAGGGTATGAATATTAGGAGATGGGGGTGTCACTGAGAGCAATGTTAGAAGGCTGCCCCCTGGCATCATTTACCTGCCATTTCATTACCCTGCCATTTCTTCTCACAGAATCAACCCCAGATGCTGGCTCAGATTGTCAGCCTTTGTAGTTGTGGTTCCCTCCACACACTTTATAAATGATTATTTTCTCATCATTTGAATATAAATTCAAATGTTACCCTGTAAAAAAATGTTTCAACTCCTACCTAAATTAGTCACTTATTTCCAATCATTCACTTGTTATCTCATTAATCCATTTTCCTCTATGAAAAAGTTATTTGTTTATTATTGTTAATTCCCCCTCTAGACTCTAAGAAAAGGAAAAGATCTGGTCTGTCTTATTCAGCATTATAGTCAGTGCCTAGAACAACGCACATAGTAGGTGCATTATAAATATTTGATGAATTAATGAACGAATCCCATGTAAGGTGGTTCAAGAAAGCCCAGCTCCCAAGTTTAAACAGGTTGTTTACATCCTAAATGCCTCAGATTCCCTGTGTGTAAAATGAGAATGCATTCTCCCTAGTTCTCCTTCTGCAAAGGGAAAATGAAGGATAGCTGAGGAACATTTTAACTTTGAAGTATAAAACCAGTATTGTTTTTCAGGAAAAGTTCCTTGAGTCAAAAAATTTTCTCTTCAAACAAATTAAAAGCACCAAAACCTTAAAGAGACTAGAGAATGGACTGGGAGGACATTTGATCATAGAATCATATTGGGGTCAGAATATCTCAGTTCTAGTTTTTGAATGTATCATGAATTGTGAAACCAAGGACCAATTCCTTTTCCTAAGCCTCACTGTCCTCAAGCTAAATTAACGAGGTTGGACCAGCTGATTTAACTATGCCAACCACGTGTTGCAATCAAACCACTGGATCTAAATAAGAATTTTTTAGGTCACTTCTGAATCTTAAAGGAAACCAGGAAATTCTTTTGAATGAAACCTAATAGAATTCCTAATACATTCCAATGGTCTATGGAGTCCACTGTATGGAATACGTAGAACTGGGATTACCTAGAAAACCCAAGATGGATAATCATTACGTCTGAAAGGCAGCTTCTCAGATCTGACTTCAAAATGTAAATCCTTAATGAATGCATAGATAGAAGGATAGATATGTAAAACAGCAAGTATTATAAAATGTTAATATAGAATCTAGGTGGTGGATATGCAAGTGTTTATTGTAAAATTCTTCCAGTTTTGCTACATGCTTGGAAATATTCATAATACAATATTGGAAAAAATTAAACCTCAACATCAATAGTTTAAGGGCTCAAAACCTTGACAAACACATTTAAGTATTCTGGGCTGTAAAGGTCCTCTTTCTCAGAATCACCATGTCATCTCATTTCTTAGACTGTCACTTTGCATGGTGGTTCAACCAAAAAGCAATTTTCAGAGGCTATCTGGAACCTTCTAAGGTCCACTAGTGGGTGAGAGATATTCCAGAGTTGTGTCAAAATGCAAAGAGCAAAGGAAGTACCAGTGACCACATACTTGCCCACTTGTGACCTCATTTGACCCCATGTGAGAAGCAAGGTAGGCAACAATGTGACCTTCTCATAGGAAAGAAGATGGAAGCCCCAGGAAATGAAGTGACCTCCCCTGGGTCACATAAGTACATGGAAGAGTCAGGATTTGAACTTGAGTCGTTGGACTCAAACCCTGCATCGTTAATAAAGCATGCTTCTAGCCAACACTAACTGCCTAAAGAGCTGTATCTGTTCTCTCTCTGCATAAATTTAAACTTAATATATGCAGCAGACCCAGAGAGTCTCTCTAAGGACCTATTTCTGCTTAAATTGAGCTTATTTTCTATCTTACTGAGGTGAGTACCCACTCCTCCCATGTGGGACTCTCCAAAACGTGGTGGGAGGCCCCTGTCTACGGCAGCAAAGATCAAATCAGTGTTGAAAATATTGGGTTTTGAGGAAGGTTCCCATCAAAAGCACTGTTACAAGTGGAAAACTTCTAGTCCAGGGGTTATGAACTGGTGGCTGCCAGCTGAATGTCATCCACAGAAGTGTTTTACTTGCCTGTACAAACTGAAAGCAGAATTCAGGTGCTTTTCTATCTTAGGTTCTGAGAAGCACAAGCGGGAGACAAGAAGGAAGTCCTGGCTGTATCAATTAGAGCCATCTTTCAAGACGAAGGGACCCTGTGAAGCATGCCGTCTGCATCTTGCACAATTTTCTGATTCCATATCATTTCCTTGCACACCTACCCAACTTTCCACTACCAGCACCTGCCTTCCTTCTGTAAGGACTTTCTCTAGCTGCCACAGCCACTCTGCCCGTGTGTAGCAGGCCACAAGAACAGGGTCAATACATCGTGGGAGCAGCCCTCAGCCATTGCCTCCATGTGTGATAACTCTGGGGTATGATCGACACCTCTCAGGTCCCCAGTGAGATGGAGGTCCAGTTGCAATATCAAATCTTTTTGGCTTCTCATCTTTCCCTGTATTGCTTCCCGTGATGAATAATTTTATACGTCAACTTGTCAGGGCCATGGATATTTGGACGAACATTATTCTGGATGTTTCTGTGAGCAATGAGTTACGGATGAGCGATGTGTCTGCGGACTTTGAGTAAAGCAGATTGCCCTCCATAAGGTGGGTGGGCCTTGTCCAATCAGTTGAAGGTCTGAATAGAACAAAAGGCTGATTTTTCTGAGTAAGAGGGAATTCTCCAGCCGACCGCCTTCAGACTTCAACTGCAACATTGACTTTTTGGACTTTATCTGCAACATCAGCTCTTCCTGGTTCTCTAGCAGATGGCCTTTGGACTTAAACTGCAACTCTTTCCTGAGTCTCCAGCCTGCCAGCTTCCCTCATCAGATTTTGGATTTGCCAAGCCTCTAGAATAGTGGGAGCCAATTCCTGAAAATAAATCTCTTTCTTTGTATACACATCCTATTGGTTCTGTTTCTCTGGAGAACCCTGACTAATATACCTCCCCACTCTTATATGGGAATTTAACCTTCTCACACAGATTACTCGTATTTGAATCCTGGTCTCAGGATTTATTTCCAGGGTAACCTAAGAGATCCTGAGCATCTCACTGAGAAAAGGTGTGTGGTTCTGGGTGTCCTTGTCACAACTTGCTCCGCCTTGTGTATAGTATATCAATTAATTCTCACTGCAGATCTGTGCATGCAGCAGGCACTATTGCCACCCCCATTTTACAGATGAGAAAAACGAAATGCAAAGAGGTTAACATGGGATTAAACCTTAAATGACTGACTCCAGAGCTTTCATCTTAAATTGCTCTTCCGTCATGTCTAACATTTATTTATCTAGTCAAGAAAGTAGAAAATGGTCCTTCCATGCGGAGCCACACATTTCTCTTGGATGCAAGTACTTCGACTAGAAGCGTAACTCCACACTTCTGTCAGCTTTTCCGACAATAAGCCGATATATCTGCTGCTGGGGGCAAAAATCCCTGTTTCTAAGAACAGTGTGCCATTGTGAAGGAAAAAAAAAAGAGGAGAGGAGAGAAAAGGGTTGGGGGGGCACCGAATGAACAAAAAAGGACCTCAGGAGTCTTCTTGGAAAACAAACAGCTTTTGCAATGCAACATTTTGATGAGTTAAGTGCAAATGAATCAGGAATAATGAGAAACACATGGGCTAAATTGTCCTTAAAACATACGAGTTTAAAAATTAAGAGGAAAAAATGCTTGAGGAAAATGTGTTTTAAGTTTTAGCCAAACTGAAAACATTCACAGAATGCATCAAGATATTTGTTGAGCCCTCAAAGTGACTGGGCTGGTCCATCCTAGACAGAGAGTGTTAAGGAGACAGATCAAGAGTGGAGGGACACACGTTGGGCCAGCACAGGACCAAGCTTTAGAGCCCAGCCAGGCTCCCTGAGAGCTGTAAATGGGGAATTTAAAGAAATACTGCTTTTCTTTCATTTATTTCTCCAAGTAACACAAGGCACTGCGCCGGAAATGTAATACTAATGAATAAATAATACAGTCGTTTGAAAATCTGTTGACGACACGCAATGGATTTGATGGTTTTTTATAGTCCCTCACAATCTGTGTTAGCAAGAGAGTTGAGAAACAAGGAAGATGTGTTGGGATTCCGGAGGTTGACAGACCTTACAAGCCAAAGGGATTCAGCTGTCATGTCCAGCTTCTGGGTGGCAAAAATGACATGTGTCAACAAAGAAGGACCACAGAGGCCCAAACTCCTTGTTGGCAGCAGAACAGCCATCCAGCCAGAGGAGAGGGTTCTGTGGAAGGCTGAGCAGGACTTTCTGTGAAGTCCTGTGAATCACACTTGACCTTGTGAATATTCTGTGAATAACACTTGACCTTGAAATTGGCTTTGTTTTTCCTGAGAAGGAACCTGAGATACCCACTACTCTTTGCAAAAAGAACAACAGGCTCTTTAATCACGACCTGGAGCCTCACTCCTTCCCATTGCTGCTCTTCCAAAGAGCGACCTTCAGGAGACCAGATACCTTCATGGCCACTGTTGACTCCACCCTATTTCCCCAAAGGGCCAAGTGCGAGCCAAGCACCTGGACCTACGAATAGACACCGCTTTGGAGGATATACAGAATATTGGGGTTTCTAGTTGTGAAGATGGGCCAGGCCTGGGCGTGGGTACAAAGAACAAAAGGGCAAGTTCTTATAAAGAGACCCACACCCCAAGCAGCATGAAGGTGTACTTGTGATTCTTTTGCTGGCTGCTGTTCTATTGTTGTGGACGTAAGGCCTCATGGAATTCAAAGAATATGGTCTTTGGCCTTTTGGGCCCAAGTTGTTTCAGTCCTCTTTAATATCTAGAACTTCTCGAGTAATTAAAACACCTGACTGGAGCTGAAATAAAAACCCTAGGGAATATATGGCTTTGTACCACATTCTCTCTGTGTTCAAGATAATCAAAGAAAATCAATGCAAACAAAGATTTGGGGGAGAAAATGGGAGCGGAAACTCTTCTGTGGAAAGGGAAAGAAAGATAGTCTTTTTGAAGCTTCTTTGAAAGAAAAGAGCCTCAATTTTAGAGGCAACCAGCTCAGTCTCTCACTTACTAGGTGAACAGGCTAATTACCTTTTCTGAGCCTCAATTTTCTCTTCTATAAAATGGGGGCAAGGCAATGTGAGGATGAGAAGTGATGTAGGTGATGTGTCTGGCACGTAGCAGGTAACCGGTACTTGCAAGCCGTTTGCTAACATCATTTTTAATTAGTAGGCAGAAAACGTGAAAGTGAAGTGCAGCTCCATAAAAACAATGTATTTTGGTTCCCATCTGTCTGCTGATCAGAAAAGCTGGAAGGAGACTTCTTACTGTTCCTGGAGTCTCAGCAGAGCAGCGTGGGCCTCCTGCACAGCGACAATTCTGTGGAGGTGGAGTGACATCTCTAAAACGACTTGATTGACACCTTCAGCCATAAAAATAAAATAAAAAGTAACCTCTGTCTCACTAAGGAATACAGAGAACCCTCCTCTAGATCACCCACCCGAAACACGGAAAGGGTTGGGCTTTGCTGGGAATGAAACATCCTCAAGGTGCATTTTGGGAGTAATCAAGAGAGCACCCTGGTCTTTCCTCGCAGGACTGGCTAGGCCACCCCGACCAAGAGCGGTGCTTCCCCCAGAAAAGCAACCTGGAAAGTCAAGGCCACTGGTGTCTGTAAAATTCTTCCAGCAAACAAGGGTGGATTATTTCAGAGGAATTACTCAGTGCATCTTCTAAAGCTGCATTTCTTAAGATATGTTCCTTAGGGCTTTAGAGATATTAATACTTAGTTAATAAGAAGGAAGTTCTGTCATCAAGTTTGTTTGAGAAACACTCTGTTAAACTTGTGAAACATGTTTCTTTAGTAGAGATCATCCTAGTGCAATTTATATATGCTTTAAAGAACCTAAGGGTCTTGCAGAGGGGCATGCAACTTAGATCTTTTCCCATATTTACTTGATCACAGATCCCTTTTGTGGGGGGGGCATGTCAAGGACCACATGATCCCAGGAATACACCTCGGGGAGGGCTGGTATAAGCAATGCTGATCCATCAGACAATTGATTCTTCTCTTGGATTTTTTTCTCTCTCTCTTTTTTTTTCTCTTGGATTTTGAGTGAAAATTTTTGACTATCTTTTATTGTTGTTTATTGATTTACACTTCTAGTTCCCAAAGTGACTGCACACCTTAGTCATTTAAGCATCTTAAAAAACCCATCAACAACAGCTTAAATCCTGGAGCCCTATCCTAGATCCCCAGGGATGGCAGCTCCTGGGTCTGTACTTTCAAAGTCCTTCACTGGGGAGTCTGGGGCGGCCAACCTGGCACAGTTAACCAAGGCCTGACACTCAAGGGTCAATCCTCTACCCTGTAACATTGACACAATCTTTCATCTTCTTGTCATCACAGACTTCAAGCTGTCGCCATGGGTCTTATCTAAAAGTGAAATGGCAGGTGATGGTGCCAACCCAAAGGGAATTTTGAGGCCTGCAGAGAAAGGGATATTTTCTTTCCTCTCTCCAGACTCAAGTAAGAGCAATCACTGACTTTCTCTAAAACCCATTAATTCTATATTTAGGAAACTAAAAGGAAAGAAGGAGAAAAAAAAAAAAAAAAGCCAACCACAACCTCACACATGATGGAAAAGATTGTAGGTTCCCAATGGCTATGTTGGCAAGATGCAGAATGAGTTGAGCTCTGTGGGGTGTTACCATTCTCATATTGGATTTTTCTTTTCTAAAGTAGGTGAGTTCATTTACCTTGGACCCACATTCCTCCAGACAGAGTAGAGATCTGGTATCTTCATCACCACAAGAGGTAGTACAATCTGGACACGCCAAGTCTCATGTATGCCTGCGAGCAGTTTTAAAAGGTTTTGGTTAGCTCCAACTTTATTAGAACAAAAGCTTTTCACAAGTAAGAGGTTTTATGGGAGTTATTTTTAAAGTAATGTGTTTTTATTGGATTCTGGTAAGATCAGTGAAATCACATGGCATTTTTAAAGAATTTTAAACCAAAAAAAGATGTTCAAACAACTTACCTGAAACACAAAAGCCAGAAAAGTCAGAATAAAATATTTGAATTCAAGGGGGTTAACACCAGGATAAAAACAGTTCTGAGGAAGCAGAAGAAAGGGGTGAAGGAGGACCCTGAACCAGGACAAAGATGAACTGAGTCCAGCATCTAAACTGTCGCTCACGTATTAAGATATGAGTACTTGTGTCTCTCTTAGACTCAGTTTCCCCCACAGAAATGGGGATCGCCATTGGTTGTGTTGAAAATTAAAATTATTAGAAAAGAGAACATACTCTTAGTTACCTAGACCTCAAAAGAATAAAGTGCATGCCACACAAAAAACCAACTGGGTGGTGATACTATGAGCAGAATATCAGACACACAAATCACAGAAGATCCAAGTGGGAATTCTACCGTCTCCTGTTCCACCTCCTTTTTGTCTTTGTTTCCTTCACCTTTATTGTCTTCTTTTCTGATTATTAAAGTAACACATGCTCAGAGAAAACAGTTTAGACATGTCTAATGCAACCTGTAAAAGATAACCTCTGCTTTCAGGTGAGAAAACAGGCCAAGGGAGAGAGAATCATGACTTGGTCCCATGTTCCACATCAAGGCAGTTGGTTATCTAGGACCAGAAACCATTTATTTCAATAGCTCTAAACGACAGTCTATATCTTAATATGTACTTACTACATACACATATGCATGTTTGCTATGAATTTGTTTCCTACTTTCCTAAAACATGCAGGCATGTGCACACACTCCCCCTCACAACAGACACACACTCGTACAGACACAATGTGATAGTAAGCTTCATAAAGGAATGGCAAGGTCTATGTCTTTCTAATACAGCACTGTAGACCCACTGTAGACCTTTTAAAACTGCATTTACTAGGTACTCAATAAATACCTGAATGACTAAATGACTAAATCTCGGTACAATGCTTTTTCAACCAAACCATGGCTACCTCATAACGCTTTGATCCAACACAAATGAGGAACTAGATAGATCTATCAATGATCAAGGATAGATGTATCAAACTGCAAAAGGACTCCTCAGAACTCTTCCCTCTAATTATAGAAAACAAACAATTAAAGAGTGAATACTCACCTGTTCCTTAGAAGAATGAATTGAGGCAACTCGTTCTTCTAGAAAGAGAACAATAATGAGCTTCTAGAGACCTGGGTACAGGTTATGTCCATGCCATTGCAATTGTGTAAACTTGGACTCCTGCCCCTCCCAGAGATGTTGATGATATTACCTGAACTCTTTCTCCTTGAGTTGGTATGAGGGTTAGTGGATTCATAATTTGGGGGAGGAGCAAAAGTTAGAAGTGTTATATACACACAAAATTTCTACCAAACAAAAGGAGCTTTCTGAGACTGCTGTTCTGTCCATTTAGGTACCATGCAGTGCTATACAGAAGATGTAAAAATGCTTTCATAATATAATGGTTGATCCACATTTATCAACCACTGATCCATCTTGATAGTGTACCAAGGTGAAATTATGGCATTAAAGAATTTGAAGATTTAAAAAACATTTTTTAATAAAATAAAATAAGAAAGAGAAAAATATTTTCATAAAGTATGGACCCATCTTACTGTAGATTCTGGTTGTTTTCATTAGGATGTGAAAATCACTCTTTTTTGAAATGAAATCTTCAACGGGACCATCTCCCCTTATAAGCTCTGAAGAAGGACTCCATCTCCTTCCTCCAAGAGGAGATGACCTTCAACTTTGAAATGCCACCTGGTTCTACCCAGATTCAGTTTAACTATAAGACCCAACATTATCCAGTACATTATTCAGTACAGATCACCCATTTTGGACACAAATTGAGAAAGGGAAAAGTTGAGCCTAGGGCTGCCATTGCTTGGAGATTCTTAAATGGAGAAAAGATTAAGCTATGTTTAATATATTGACCACCTACCACTGAGAGTACACTGCCTCTACCTTGTCCCATTCCTTTTGAGTAATGGGTCGTTCCACCATTTCCCTCTCTTAGTGGGTGGAATTATAATGAGTCATGAATGGTGCTTACCAAATATATCTGGCTCTTCACATTGTAGAACTGTGCTTCCTGGCCTCCTGGGGTGGTGTGAAGCCATAGGACCAGTGCCCCCCAAAGAGTTGTGAGGAAAAATGATGTGTATCACTTTGAATCTAGAATTTTTTTCCCCAGATATAATAGAGTTAATTTATTGGTTCCTTTTATGTATTGAATACAGAAAATTTAACAGCTAACAAAAGTATCTTCAGAGATATGTTTTCTCTGCCATGGCACCTAGTGACACTTCTGGTATTAGCCTACATCCCAAAGTATGGACAAAGGGAACAAAGCCCCCAGCTGACCCCAAATGGACATACATAAGACCTTAATTTTGATGTTCTAAGCCACTGAAATTTTAGAATTTTTTGTGACTCCAGCATAACCTAGCCTGTCAACTAAAGCAAATTAGAAAAGTGGAGAATATTTACATCAACTTACCTACAGCCTATACCTATGAAAAAAACACTCCAAAACCTAGTGATTTAAAACAACCATTATTCTATTTGCTTATGGTTCTGTGGGCCAGCAATCTGTGTTGGGCTCAGCTGACTGGTTCTTTTGCTTATTCCGCCTGAGTCACTTCTATACCTGCAAACATGGGTATATGGGGTGGCAACTTGTTTGTCCAGGGGGTTTCAACAAGGGTGGCCCATCTATGTTCCATGTATTCTCAGTCTTCAGCAGGTTAACTGAGGATTCTTCATCTAAGCCTCAGTAGAGCAAGAGCGCAAGCCGTAATGTCTCCTGAGGCCTATGATAAGAACTTCCACTTTCCATAGAGTGGCAGCAAGTCACTAGTCCAGACTCAAGGGAGTAGAAAAGTAAGTTCTACCTATTCATTGTAGTAGCAGGAAAATAATATTTAAAGGGGTGTAAATATAAGGAAAGAAGGAACTTATGGGTTTTTTTTTTTTTTGGCAATCTATTACATCATCTTATGATTAGAATACTTGCCCAGAAAGTTTAGGCATTGAAACGAAATGTTGTCCAATGTCTAGCATGATCAACAAGATTTTACTGAAGAAATATTAGCTCAACAAGACCATTATATCACTGCCCACCCATAGAAAGCTGTCATCACCCAGTCTCCACGAGGCTGCATGGCCTCCTTGTATTACATGCTTCTTTCAACCAGTGGCTACCCTATCTCCCAAGACACCTGGGTCATCTCCTCTGTTATTATTTATACAATGTTTTATAAAGCACATCTCTCTCAGGAAGATGACTTGGAAAAATCAGATAAGAGCCCAAGAATCCCCAGTTTCACTTAAGTGGATTGGAATTCCCACAGTGGTTCCCACAACATAGGTCAATGGCTGATATCTGAAAACAGTGAAGGCCACAGGGGTAATTTGGATATGATGCAAAAGGAGACCCTCCTTTTGAATGTGGATAACTTGATGAAAACACTGATAAATAATAATAGCTATTTCTGAGTATTCTGAGTACTTAATATTACTGCTACTAAGAGTATTAAAAGCTAAATAAGGCGTGTTCTTTCCTAAGAATGAAGTTATATCTTTATCAAAATGTGAGGGGCTTGGATTAGTGGTGAAGGGGACATAGGAAGTCTATGTTGATTCCTTGCTTGTGCAATTTGAACAGAGTTGAAATAAAATGCACTGAAAAAGGATAGTCACCAGAAAGAAAAAATATAAAGTGTTGAGGAGCCAATGGCAGGCCGCCTAGCCCCCATCTGAGGCCCACCCGCCATTGTACCTTCACCTGTCACCCCACCTGGCTAAAACTCCAGAGTCCATAGGCTCATTCCTCTTGTCCCCTGGATCCTGGGGCCTGCAATGTCTCCACCTTCTAATGTCCAGAGAAGAGCTGAATGGATGGCCAGGTACATGGTTCTCAGGACTGACATCCCAGATCCTGCTTTCCATTGCTGCACAGACAAGGAAATGGGCAAGGGGCACATGAGGACAGGAGATGCTCACTCAGCCGCATCTCTCCTGAAGACTACAGGGAGACAGCAAGACTCTTTCTCTCTCAAATGGAATGTGAGCAAAATTCCCTGGGGACAGTTGGATGGATCAGCTCTAAGAAGTTCCAGAATTTGAAAGGGCAGCCAGTCTCTGGGCTGGTTGTGAAGGTTGTAGGAAAATTGTAGTGTCTGCCCTTGGAGTCGCTCCCTGCTGCTTGCCAGTTCTTTTTGCCCTGCACCGTCACCCTGTTTTTGGGTAGTCATGTGGTGACTCTTGAAGGAAGAAAATGAGTCCACCTCTACCAGGAAGCCATCATGAGCTAGACGAGGGGGTTGCAGAGCCTCTCCTACCCCTAATATATGCTCGAATGCTTATTTCACTCTTAGCCTGCTGTAGTTTCAGCCACTCAAATATCTTTGGATAAAATCATAATAGGGTATTTGAGCTGAGACTGGAATTCTGAAATCTTGAGAGCTAAGAACCAAGGATATGATGCAATTTTTAAGCTGCCAACAGATTTCTAGTTCGAAATACTAGTAAATAACTATTTACTAGTCTTAGTAAATAAAACACTAATAAATTCAAAGAGTGCTGGGAATAGGAGAAGGGAATCCTTCAGGAGACCAGAACATCTGAGAATTTTCTGGAATATGGAAAGTGTATGGACTCCTACTGAGCGTATAATAAAAGTGGTAGCTGGAATCCAGAGCATTTAGGGAAAGCACCTGCAAAGGTGGTCGGCGGTGCCCTTGGCAGAGCCCTGGAGAGACTATCAGCTGTGTGTCTGTGGGTAAACAGAGCAGAAGTGGCAGAGAGGCAAAGATCAAGGCGATGAATTGAAGTTCTGTCAAGGCTCCCCTCTACCATTCGCTACTAGTATCATAACTGAATGAGTGATGGTTTCACCCAAGACGTGGACTATGATATGGCTGTCAGTTCCTCTTTCAACATGGAGGAAGGGATAACCTGCTGGTCAACCTGCCTTTCCTAACTTCCCACCCCATAGGTCAAGGTTCAACTCACTCTGCCATACCATTCAAGGAAGGGTGTGTTGGAGAAGCAGAACTGTGTAACTGAAATGAAAATCCATGCCACCTACTGTATGTCACCCAAGTCCATAATTGACACACATAAATGGGCAACCAAAGATGAGGAGAAGGTGGAGGATCCACTGTGGGTAACTTTCAGCCCAAAACAAACACAAAAAATGACCCTGCAGAAAACAGAAAATTCAGGAAACAGCAGAGAAGTTCCAAAAAAAAAAAACTATTAAGTATGCTCAGAGATATTTAAGATCCATGAAAAAGAACAGGCCACTCTGAAAATAAAGCAATCAGAGGATTAAAAAAAGTGCTTTGAAAATAAACATATGATAATATTGTGGATGTTTGTGCTTACCTACTGGGCATCCATTCCATTCTTACTCTTTCCCAAAAGAACCCCCATTTTGTTGAGGTGTCCACTCATCCCAGGGACTCCATGCGACTCAATAGGCACATTTTGGTTATTACAAGAAGAGGGTGGGAGGCAAAGGGGATGGAGGTAGAGTGGGCTAAGAAATGGTCCCTAAAGATGTCCATGTCTTAATTCTCAGAGCCTGTGAATATGTTACCTTACATGGTAAAGGGACTTTGCAGATGTGATTAAATTAAGGATCTTGAGATGGGAAGATTGTCCTGTATTATCTGGGTGAGCCATTGTAATCACAAGTCCTTTTAGGAGGGAAGCTGGAGAGTCAAGATGATAGTAAGAGATGTGACAATGGAAATAAGAGGTTGGAGGGATATGAAGAAGGGGCAAAGAGCCAGGGAATACGGGTGGTCTCTAAAAGCTGAAAGGCAAGGAAATGCATATTCCTCTGAAGGCTGCAAAAGGAGGATGGCCCTGCCAGCACCATGATTTTAGACTTCTAACTTCCAGAACTGTTAAAGAATAAATTTGTGTTCTTTCCAGTGATTGTTTGTGGTAATTTGGTATAGTAGCAATAAAAAACGAATATAGGAGATGTTATTGAACTTTAGTGGGCAGATATCATAGATGCTACTTGCCCTGAAATGCATGAGCAGTTGCTTACAATGAAGCACCATCTTGACCAAAATGGCAATAGCGCCAAAGCTGAGAAAATTTGGGAGCTACTCAGAAATATCTTTTCGCCTTTGTCAGTGGTTGGATCAAGAATGGGCACATGACAGAATTCAGGTCAAAGAGCTGTAAAGAGAGTTCGGCTGAGTTTCTATGAGGTCTTTAGAGGTGTCCTCCTCTGGAAAGACATTAACAAGGAAGCATACATACCAAGTTCCTCCTAGAAGTCATTCTCCAGCCATGATGGAAACTGGCTTTAGGATAAAGCTGTGTAGATAACAGAACAAAGAGGGAAAGAATTCAGATCATCATGACATGGTTGAACAGGTAAATCAACCAATCCTGAATTCTGTCCCACATCTGAACCTACAGTTCTACAATTTTTTTTTTAAAAGACCGTATTGCTTAAGCCATTTGAATTTGACTTTCTGTTGCAGAAAATGTGTTCTAAGTAATACAATTGCAAAAATATCAATAGAAGTGTTAAAGATGACTCCCCAAAAGACACAAAATGAGTGAAACATTCATAAATTTAAGCTAGCAACATAGACGGTCCAACACATGCAAAAATGGAGGTTTAACATTAACCAGAGAGTATGGTTATACAATGGAATACTATTAGGCAATAAAAGGAACAAAGCACTAGTACATGCTACCATATGGATGAATCTTGGAAACACTATGCTAAGTGAAAAAACGAGGCACAAAATGTTCCATATTGTATGATTCTGTTTATATGAAATGCCCTGAATAGGTAATCTATACAGACAGAAAGTAAATTAGTGCTGGAGGTGGGGGTGGGACGATGAGAAAGGATGGGGAGCGGCTATAATGGGTAACTGTTTACTCGGGGGTTTTTTGAGATGATGAAAATCTTCTAAAATTGATTGTGATGATGGTTGCACAGCCTTGTGAATATACAAAAAAAAGTTGAATTATATAGCATATGAGTTATATCTCAGTAAAGCTGTTAAAATAAATTTTTAAATATTTTAAAATGTTTTACACACAAAAGTCCATATGTAGCAGAAACATCAAATACGGAGCAGGACTGAAAAATGAAATTCACATTTCTACATTTCAATATATTTTTATAAAAATGTACAGACAGTAGAACTAGGTTGTCTACAATGTATAAGATTCAAAACTGCATCTAGGGCTTCCCTGGTGGCGCAGTGGTTGAGAATCTGCCTGCCAATGCAGGGCACACAGGTTCGAGCCCTGGTCTGGGAAGATCCCACATGCCGCGGAGCAGCTAGGCCCTTGAGCCACAACTACTGAGCCTGCGCGTCTGGAGCCTGTGCTCCGCAACAAGAGAGGCCGTGACAGTGAGAGGCCCGTGCACCGCGATGAAGAGTGGCGCGCGGGGGCTTCCCTGGTGGCGCAGTGGTTGGGAGTCCGCCTGCCAATGAAGGGGGCACTGGTTCTTGCCCTGGTCCGGGAAGATCCCACATGCCGCGGAGCGGCTGGGCCCGTGAGCCATGGCCGCTGAGCCTGCGCGTCCGGAGCCTGTGCTCCGCAATGGGAGAGGCCACAACAGTGAGAGGTCCGCGTACCGAGAAAAAAAAAAAAAAAAAAGAAAGAGCGGCCCCCGCTCACCGCTATTAGAGAAAGCCCTCGCGCAGAAACGAAGACCCAACACACCCAAAAATAAATAAATAAATTTATTTACAAAAAAACCAAACTGTATCTTATTTGTTAAAACGATATGGGCCATTGGAAGAAAGGCTCAAATAATCTGAAAATAAAAAGAAATTGAGCCTAGAATTTTATAATTGGCTAAACTACAAAAATGATTAGTGGGGCTTCCCTGATGGCGCAGTGGTTGGGAATCTGCCTGCCAATGCAGGGGACACGGGTTCGAGCCCTGGCCCGGGAAGATCCCACATGCCGCAGAGCAACTAAGCCCATGCGCCACAACTACTGAAGCCCACGCGCCTAGAGCCCGTGCTCTGCAGCAGGAGAGGCCACCGCAATGAGAAGCCTACGCGCCAAAACGAAGAGCAGCCCCGGCTCACCGCAACTAGAGAGAACCTGCGTGCAGCAACGAAGAACCAACGCAGACAAAAAAAAAAAAAAAAAAATTAAAAAAAAATTAAAAAATTAAATAAATAAATTAAAAAAAAATGATTAGTGTATGTGTGGGGAGGGGGTAGATATCAGACATGCAGGGATTTAGAGTTTTTCCCCACAAATCTTTTCCCAAAATTTACTTGACAGTATAATGTAGGAAACAGAAAAGGAATAAAAGAAAACATGGAATTCAATCAACAGGAGATCTAACTGAAGACTGAAATGAAGCGAAATCCCAGGATGAGTTCTATGAAGCAGTTCTCAAAAACAATATATCCAAGTTTGAACCCACAGTCAGAGGGCTACTAGAAAAGCTTTCAAGAAGAAAGTGGGTTCATTCTTAATAGTGTGATTAAGTAGTTAGACAATCTTGATTAAGACATAAAGGCATAATTTTGTCAACCAGAAAAAAAAAATACTCCAGGAAAAAAAATATAAGAAAATTCTTTGTGTAAGAAAAAGCAAACTAAAAAGTGGCATAAATTGAAGTAGCAGAAGGAGGTGTACTAGTTTCCTACGCTGCCCTCACAAATTACCTCAGACTTAGTAGCTTAAATAACAAAACATACTCTCTTACGGTTGTGGAGAGCAGAGTTCAAAATCATTCTCCCTGGGCTGAAGGCAAGATGCCATCAGGGCTGGTTCCTTCTGGAGCCTCTAGGGGAGAATCCCTTTCCTGGCCTTCCCAGCTTCTAGAGGTCACCCGCATTCCCTGGCCCATGGCCCCTTCCAACATCTTCAAAGCCAGCAATGTAGCCTCTTCCGTCTCTCTCTGACTTTCTGTTTCTGAAGGGGATCAGGATATGTCAACCCCAAGTAGATTACTTTGTCATGAGAATTATTTTGTGCTGAAAGCATGTGAATTCCTGAAATCACTTATCTGCCTAAAAGTAGATATTCAATTGTCATAAATCCCTTCCTGGGCAGCAATCTTCTCTTCTTGGAGAGAAGCTGGCAACACAACCAGGTAGACATCTTCACAAACTATCATAGGTATCATCTGTATTCCTAAGGACCCATTTAACTTTCCAAAAAGTCACTTGCTTTTTCATGTGTCCTTTCTCCTCCTCCCTTTCCCTACTATGTTCCATACACAGACCCTAAATTGTAACTACCCCTTTGAGTTATCTCTGGGTACTCTTGTGTGTATGCACCATCGTGCACATGCTAATAAACTTCTGTTGGCTTTTCTCCTGTTAATTTGTCTTTTGTCAGGCAATTTGTAGGGCCCTAGCCAGAGAACGTGGAGGGTAGAAGAAAAAAGAATTTATCCTCTTCTACATTTCAATCATCACATCTTCTCTGACTCTGATAACTTCTGTCTCCCTCTTAAAAGGACACTTCTGATTACATTCAGTCCATGTAGGTAATCCATAATCCAGGATAATCTCCCTTTGTCAAGATGGTATCTTCTTCCAGGTAAGGTAATACATTCAAAGATTAAGGAATTAAGATGTGGACATCTTTAGGCGGTCTTCTTCACATAGGGTGAGAAGGGAGAATTCATGTGACTGATGTTAGAGACATTTTCTTAAAATCAGTATCACTACAGTTTATGAGGTTTCAACCTATAGAAAAAAAACACTGATTAATGATTATAGTTACAGGACATGAAGTGTTAATAAACCTAGGCAATGTAAAAATAATGATATGGATGACAGAAATTAAAGAAAGTGGAAGGGCTGTGAGGAAGTGCTAACTTCATCTTACAAGGGGAAGAGGTGAGATATAGGTAATGTTATTAAATTAAGAAATAGAACTATATTATTTAGCAGTTATAAAGCTCTCCGATAGGAAAACTTGAAATAATTTAACTAACAAAATTGGGAGGAGGACATGGGGAGAATGAATTCAGACCCTCATCTTTCTTATCAGGAAGTCAACAGACACGGCTCGGAATTGATTGACCAAGAAGTAGAGCTGTATTTTATGTGGACATGTGAAATTAACTGAGGAAAACTAAAAGCATAAACAATTAAATATGGTTAACTCTGTGGGTTGGGGACAAAAATATGGAGGCTGGAGGAAAGGAATGCTTTGCTTTCCATTTTATACCCGGATGTCCCTCCCAGAACCCGGAAGGGGATTATTTTGCAGCTACTGGGAGTACTGCCTGCAGGCAGTCCTCAGGTAAAGAAAGCTGCCTTACCCAAGTTCCCACCTCCTACTGAGGCACCCTACATAAAATGGTTGGTCTGGGGCAGCAAGTCCCATGCAGAACAATTCTTAATGGTCATGCCAGTTTCAAGGCTCCCCATGGGGTCATTGAACCATTGAGACAGCATTGCAGCCCGACCACCCCTTCTGCCCCAGAACTGCTCCCATCCTTTCCCTCATGCATGGATCCCAAGTCTTCCCTAATAAACTTCCTACATGCTGCTTGAGCCCTATAGGGCTCAAGCTGGGGTAGATCTTTTTACACTAATTTTTTTAAACTCTGCCTAAACTACTTTTTGTGTCAGCACAGAGCCATGAGCAGACTCTTGTTTGGTCTTTCTAGAAATGAAAGTCCATTTAAAATTTGAGGGAAGATTGAATCTTGATTTTGGGAAAAATACAGTAAGGGACTGTTTGCCCACGCCATTCCACCGACTTCTCTCATCTATAATGGAGAGCTTTAAAACAATGAGGAGCTAAAATGTTTTGCACGGTAATGGAAAACAGTGTCTTTTTGGAGTGTGTGTGGCCTTGCATCTTCTCAGTACACTTAAGTGCAGGGTTTTTCAACTGCAGGGCTTGTTAGTGGGTTTTAAATTCAATTTAGAAAGTCAAAACCCAACATTTTTCTCAAAGGAACAAGAGTGTGTAGCTAATCTCTGTCCAAATGCATGAACATATAGAAGTTATTGTCAGAAGCATCTCATGCCATGGGTAACTGTATGGTCTTAGTCATAACTTCCAATGGTTTCCCACAACGCATAAAATCAAATCCCAAATTCCAATCAAATTTTACCAGGTCCTACAAGATCCCATCTCCACCTATGTCTTAACTCACACTATATCACTTCTCACCCTACTCATCACTCTGGAGTCACACTACCTCTCTGCCATGTCTGGAGCTTACAAAGCTGATTTCTGCCTCAGGACCTTTGCACCAGTGGTTCCCTTGCTTGAAATGCCTAAAATCATCTTCCCTTGAATCTTTGTTCTATCTTGTCATTCAAGTCTCAGCTCAAATGCCTCCTCAGCATAGAGACTTTCTCTTTTCCATCTAATATAAAGCAACACCCTCTTCCTTCTTTTTTACATCACTCAACTTTATTTTCTCCAAAGCGCTTACCGCCAACTGGAGTTATCTTGTATATTTGTTTACTTGCTTGTTATCTACTCTCCTTGTCCCCCTAGAAGGTAACCTTCCTAGAGCAGGAACTTCTTTGTCTTGGCCCTGCTGTCTTTGTAGCATCTAGGACAGTTCTTGGCCCTAGTAAGTGCTCAAGAAATATTTACTGAATAAGCAAACACTGTAATACCATCTGAATTTGGCATGTTTAGGAATGCAACCCCAAATTAGAGTGAATGCTCTTTATTTTTAATGAAATTGGGAGATAGAGTCACAATTTTGAAATAGTTCTAAGTGTTGACAACTTCATTAAGTGATAATTAACTTATACTGAGACACAGAATGCCCTGGCTATCCTGGGCATTGAAAGCTGTGGTTCTTCTCCCCAGGGGAAAAAATATGCTTGTATAGACACAGAGTATGGTGCATACAATTCCAAGATTTCTTCCCCAGGTTGAGGAGACCTACCTTAAAGACTGGAGTAACTGAAAGCCTTATTTTTTTTCCCTTGATGGTTAACACCATTTAAATTCTGGCTAGAGCAGTATGGAGCTTCCTTAAAAGACTAAACACAGAGCTACCATGTGATCCTGCAATCCCATGCCTGGGCATATATCTGGAGAAAACCATAATTCAAGAAGAGACATGCACCCCAGTGTTCATTGCAGCACTATTTACAATAGCCAGGACAGAGGAATGGATAAAGAAGATGTGGTATATTTATATAATGGAATATTCCTCAGCCATAAAAAGGAAGGAAATAATGCCATTTGCAGCAACATGGATGGATCTAGAGATGACCATGCTAAGTAAAGTAAGCCAGACAGAGAAAGACAAACACCATCATGATATTGCTTATATGGGGAATCTAAAAAAAAAAAAAAAGATACAAATGAACTTATATGTAAAACAGAAACCGACCTACAGACAGAGAACAAACTTATGGTTATCAAAGGGAAAGAGGGGGACGGATAAATTAGGAGTTTGAGATTAGCAGATACACACTACTATATATAAAATAGATAACCAACAAAGAACTACTGTATAGCACAGGGAACTATATTCAATATTTTGTAATAATCTATAATGGAAAAGGAGCTAAAAAAGAATATATATATATATATACACATATGTGTGTGTAGATATATATAAATACATATGTGTTTTAAATATATATATAAAACTGAATCACTTTGCTGTACACCTGACTAACACAACATTGTAAATCAACTATACTTCAATAAAAATAAATACGTTTAAAAAAAATCTGGCTAAATGGGTGTTTCCTCATGGAACAGGGGAGACAGGGCTGAGCCAGCATGAAGATCGAAGGGGTCACCTACTCTAACCCCTTGCTGAGCATGACTGCTCTTCTGAACAACCTCAGCTGCTCAACGATCTTATCAACTGCCCTCCCGGCCTCGGTTAACCTCTCCAAAGTGATATTAGTCCCATCTCACGCGATTACCTTTAAATGTGTCAGTCTCCTGTACTTCACTATAAATTCGTTAAGACAGATTTACCTGCAAATCACTTCAACATTGATGAAACAGATACTAAGGCACTGGGCTCAGAAGTTTACATCAATAAACTATCTCAATTTTCTAAAATTTAGTACTCATCACAATCCTGAGAGATGCACCCTAGCACATATTTGCCCATTTATTTATTATTTTACTTTCTTCATTAGAATTTAGGTTTTGTGGGACCATCAGTTACAAGTGAGTGTTGTAAATAGAGTTGGATAAGTGAATGAATGAATGAGTGCCTATTCCATGCCAGCTGCAATTCTAGGCACTGGCAATACAGAAGAGAACAAGATAAGAAGGCCCTTGCTCTCTTAAGGTAGACCCAAAAAAGGCCATAAGTGAATAGGTAAGTATTTTATTTCAGATGATGATCATTCCTCTAAAGAAAAAACAGTAAGGAGAGTTAATGAGCTTGAGAATGACTTGTGGCAGGAGGTGGGGAGTTAGGGGAGCCCTCTCTGAGGAAGCCACATTTAAGCAAAGATTGAATCATGAGAAGAATGTAGTAATAGTAAGATTCCAGGGAAGAGGATTCCAGATGGAGGAACAGCATGTGCAAAGGCACTGAGGTAGGAGTTTGTTGTGGCCAAGAAGCAGAAGGAAGGTCACTGTGTCTAGATGTGTGGGTGCCAGCTCAAGTTCAGAAGAGAGGAGACACAGGCAGGTGCCAGATCATGTAGTGTAAGCACTCTGGGTGTTATTCTGGTGCTATTGGAAGCCATGGAATTGTTTAAATAG
Organism: Pseudorca crassidens; assembly: GCF_039906515.1. Lineage (NCBI taxonomy): Eukaryota > Metazoa > Chordata > Mammalia > Artiodactyla > Delphinidae > Pseudorca > Pseudorca crassidens. Next base: position 29,783,649 of record NC_090315.1, on the reverse strand, counting down.
GAGAGTGTGGCCTAATATCTTTAAAAGATCACCCTGGCTTCTGTCATAAAGGAAATGTGGGATACATATATACACAATGGCATACTACTCAGCCATAATAAAGAATGAGATAATGCCATTTACAGCATCATGAATGGACCTAGAGATTATCATACTAAATGAAGTAAGTCAGACAGAGAAAGGCAAACACCATATGATATCACTTACATGTGGAGTCTCAAATATGACACAAATGAACTTACCTATGAAACAAAAACACACACAGACTCACAGACATATAGAACAGACTTGCGGTTGCCAAAGGAGGAGGGGTGGGGGAGGATGGATTGGGAGTTTGGGATTAGCAGATGCAAACTATTATATATATGTATAACGGAATCATTTTGCTAACACAGAAACTAACACAACACTGTAAATCAACTATACTTCAATAAAATAAATTAGGAAAAAAAAAAGATCACCCTGGCTTCTGTCCAGAGAATGGACTATAGGGGACAGAGAAGCACCAGGGAGTGGACAAGTGGACAAGTAGACGGAGGACTGGATGAAAGGGCAGCAGAGAGGGATGGCTGCCTGGAGACAGGAGACCTAAGGTCGAATCCCAGTTGAGCCCTACGCCTGCCCCAACCACTGTGTGGAATGGGTGAGTCTCTGCCCGCCCAGGCCTCTGTTTTCCCACACCTAAAATAAGAGGGTCATGGAGCCATCTTTCAGGACCACTTCAACGGTGACATTCTGGAAACTTCTGCATCTCAGTCTTGTCCTTGTCATTTGGGTTCAGAGATAAATCTGAAGACTGCAGGTCGGCCCCCTGCCTGCCTGAGCAGCCCCGAGACTGCCCACCCAACATGCAGGTGACAATGCTTAGGCCAGCTTTACAATGTCCTGCGGCTGGGGCAGGCTCCCGGAGCCCAGTCGTGTCCTTCCCACTGGCTTTCACTGTCTCCATCAGAGGGGACGACGCCCACTTGATTCTGTTTCTTCGTCAAAAGAGAGACGGCACCCAGTTTTTAAAACAGCAACTCACCAGGGAGCCTCTGATAGGGTCTATTTCTTGCTTTGCTCTTTGCATCCCCGCTCAGAGAACACATGGGCACCCCTCCTGGCTCATCCCAGTGTCTCCTCTGGGAGGGGAGAGATGCTCCTCGGCCAGCATTTCAAGTGCTATAACTTATTGCATTCGGTTGACTCTAAAACCAAAGAGAAAAGGGGTTTGACCTGGTTGGATATTGAATCTGGCTCCCTCCCTCCCTCCTTTCCTTTCATCTCCCAAAGTGGTCCTCTCCTGGCTCATGGGAGAGGGCTTGTGCTGGGCTGGGGGTCACACTGCCTCCCCCTCCCGACTTCCTCAGCTCCCTCGCCCTTCGGACACTTGCTTGTGCAGCTGCTCGATATAAATTCCCCACATACATCTCCGGCCAGCCAGTTTATTTTTATAAACAATAAATAGGACGACATTCCTATGGTGTCCCACTCTGGCCGGCCTAGTTTACAGAGCCGGGGGACAGTGATGGGGAGTTGGTGGGGTTTATACAGATGGCGGCCCGCATGTCATAAATCTCATAAACACGATGGAAGGTTGGTGTTTTTTTTTTTTCAGAAACACAAACAACAACAACTCGCTCCCCACCCCGTTTTCTTTCTTTCCCCGAGATCACAAGGCATTATCGAGGTCTACAAATCACCACCAGAAGATATTAAGTTGCTTGGATAACACTCGGGACCCCTTCCGGTGTGTTATTTCTCTTCATTAGAAACGATGGCCCAAGTGCACCAAATCCTCTTTCCCTCTCCTCAAAATTTATAGATCACAGTCTCTAAACTAATTGTTAGTTGCACACTAGGCCACAAGCTGTTTGTCCACACAGCAATTACCTCCGAGGCCCTGATTAAAGGGCAGAAGCAGAAGTGTGAGGGAAATGAAACACTCTGACCGGGTGGGTACCGTGCCCTGACATTGGTCTGTGAATAAGAGTGAGTGAGGGGCCCCCTTATTCATTACAGACCCAAGATATGACAGGCCATGGGATACGGGCTGCCGACTGCTTGTATGACGTTATGAACCAATGTAGCTTCCAGACCACTGCGAGCGTCTTCCTGGGAAAGTGGAACAAAATCCGAAGCCCTGGGGCCCATTAGAGATGCTATTTGTTGCTTCTTATAGATAGAGAAATTGAGGCTGAGACAGAGAGCAACTTGCCTGACGTCACACAGCAAGTGGTACCACAGTGAAACCACTAACTCCATATTCCGATCCGCTAATCCCCGGAAACACCGATGCTCTGGGAAATCTTACCATTTGGAGGTGAAATTTCAGTTCAAAATGTCATAGGAGGAATGGCTCCCACCGATGCCCCCAACCATGACCAGGGTGTGTCACCAACTGTGAACACGACCAAAAGAAAGGGCTTCTTTTAAGGGACCTCAAGGTGATAGCCCAAGTGCCTAGGGGCAGGGGGAGAAATGTGTTATTTTGGCATCAGTCCTGGTCCATCAAACTTCTGCTACCGGTCTGTGATACAAAGATGTTATTAGTGTTCCACGCAGAGCAGCTCAGCACCCGCCGTTCTGGTCCACCCCAGCACCTGGGACTATGCCCCAGGGCACTTGCAGACAGAAGGAGAATGCACAGAAATGCCACCGAGTGAACAATGTGGGAGCGGCTCTCAACCATGGAAGCAGGTGGAGAAATGCCCCAGCTTCCTCACCCCTCAAATGGAAGGACACTGACATGTAACCTGTGGGTCTCCTGGAGGTCCCCATCCCGGAGGTCCCCATCCCTGAGGTCCCCATCCTGGAGATCCCCAGAAGGATGAGCCTCACGGTCACGGGCATACCCTCTTCCTAGCACATGCTGCAGTGGCTGCCTTCCCTTCCCCTCTCACTCCCCACAGCCCTGCCTGTAATTCCTGAGATAACTGTCCAAATAAATTCTTTGCACTCAAATCCTTGTCTCAAGGTCTGCTTATGGGAAGAACCAAACCCAAGACACTTCACAACCATCCTTCCGCTTATAAATGGCATGGACGCCAGTTGAGTGGACTGGGTTTTTGCTTTTTTACTTGTTTAACCAGGATTTTAAATTCAAGGTATTTTAAATAAAGACAAAAATAGGAATTCCCGTTTCTTTTAAAAATCAGGAATTCTGGTATCCACACATGGCAGCCCAAGCAGGAGCTGGTAGCAGCTGCCCCTTTTAGATAGACCTGTTGTCCCCAGTTTCTTCAGGCCCCCACCAGACCCTGCTTTCTTCTTTCATGTCAGCTTCCTGGTCCCCGTGGAGAGTTGAGTTTTTGAATCCTAGATTTTGATATTATTCTGGGCCTTTTCTAAAGGACGGCAAACAACAAATTAAGCAACAGCCTTCCATTCTGTTTAATTTCTTCCTTAAATCTAACAGAGGGACTCCCAAAGATTTGAGAAAGTACTGCTCTTTTTGTTCTTTCTAATTTCAGGTTTTTATAATGATTTCAGGTTTTTAAATGATTTATGTAAGCCCCACACACCTGACTCAGATGCAACAGGAAGCCAAACCAGTGAGTTTCCCTTTGACTTCAGTTCATGGTGGGTTCCAGGTAGCCAGCTCTGGTGGTTGTTATCAGACTGTCTTGCCTTGACAACATGTTTTGCATTGTAGAATTTTATTTAGCTTTGCCTTGGATGAAATAAAAATTATGCTTAATAGAAAAAAAGTTCCTTTGAGGAGATAAACTTTCAAAAGTAATTCCATCCTTTTTCTACCTCATACCTCACCACTATTAATATTCATGGATTTTTTTTTTCTCCTTGTACAGCTTCCCAATTTTTAATCACTTTCCTTTTCCCTCGCATCAAAATACTACACATGCAAGCTCTGGGGGATCAGAGATGAACCATTCATGGTGCCTTCCCTCAAAGAGCTCACGGTCCACGGGGGAGACAGATGGTGTGAAGTAATTTGCAGGGTTGCCTAGGGAGGGTTGTGAGAGTTCTCAGATGACAAGAAGAAAGCCGTGATCAGTTCACTGGCCAGGGGCAGGGAAGGCTTCAAACAGAAGACCCTCCATTGCGCTTGAAGGTTGAGGAGCAATTTGCTAAGTGGAGGAGAGGAAGAAAGACTTTCCAAGCAGAGGGACCAGGTTGAATGAGGCACAGAGTTTCAGAACTGCCTGGGACATGAGTTCAGTGAAACAGTGATCACAGAGACATCTGGAAGACCAAGGCCAAGGAATTCCTGAGCCAAAGCTCCATTTTCCAATCCGAGGTACAAGGGAGCACCTGGGCTTGGAGCCCCTGGAGGTCACCTGCATTCCCGGGCTTCCTGTGTCAGCCAGCACTTTTTAGGTTGCACATGGTACTTCCTCTCTGAGAATTGATTGGCTCGCGCTCCTGGGAAATCCAGAGAATATCATGGCTTCATTGCTGCAGTCAGGACCCTTCCTCCACCTCTCGGCTGTTCTTTCCTCATTATTGGCTTTGTTTTTTCAGCCAAGTTTTTCTCCAAGTGATGACAAAGATGCCCAGTGATATCTTCAAAGACACATTTATGACTTCAGTCTTTCTGGAAAGACAGTATCTCTTTCTCATTAGCTTCCATGAAATTCCAAGAGAAAGAGCCTCATTGGTCCCAGTTATGCCACATGCTCATTTATAGACCAGTTACTCATGGCCAGGAAGATGAATTATTTTCACTGGACAGTCTTGAGTCAAGGGCTAATTCCTTCAGCCAGGGGTGGAGTCATTTCCCATTGCTACTTACTATGAGTAGTAGAGGGTCGGCAATCCATGAAAAATTGGGGTGCTATCTCCCAAGTGGGCAATGGATGCAGGGCAGATGAAAGCAAGCACTTCCTCTTATACAATTGCATCCCTAGCGCCTCACCCCCCAGATGTGTGCTCTGTGCAGAGGACACCATCCCTGTTGCCAAGATGATAACTGCCTTAACCTTGCTGGTCCTCAGTTTCTACTCTGACCTTCAGCTCTTCTGCCAGAGCAACATGCTCATTTGTTTCATCTGGAAAGAATTCTGTGCTGCGTCTTCTGAGGATAACAGCTCTATCAATTAAGGTACACTGTTTTGTTAGCTTTATCAAATAGCATGATTTCTACACTGGTGAGCTGTTTTGGTGACTCTAGATATTCCAGAGTAGCTATGTTTCAACATTCTTTAATCCTTGCTAATTTCTTTGCCCAAGTCCAAGTTCAGAGAAAAATTAGTAAGCTCTGTGGCAACATTCTTATGCCTGTTAGAATTTGCTCATGCCAGCCAAGGTAGCTTATATCATCTACGACTCTCAGCTATTCGATTTTGCTTAGCAAGCAACTGGGTGCAGCGGTGATGTCACTGGCCTGAATTTATGAAGACAGATCTTTAAACCTCACAAATGACCGGTTATGTTACTTCTGTCATTGTTATGCCTTCTTTGCTTGCATAATATTGATTAAGGAGATGTCAGAAAACTACTACAGAGAGCAGAGCTCTCCATATCCCAGGCACCGGAGATAAGATTTTTAAAAATCCTCTGATAATAAGGGTATAAAATAGATAAGAATTTATATATAAATAAATTCTAAATAAATAAATGAATATATATATATATACATGTGTGCAACAATGAGTATTATTTGACAGGCCCTGTTCTAAGAACTTTACACATAAGAACTTTTTAATATTATAAAAATATAGTATGATAAATACCTTTTACAGAGGAGACAGGATCTCAAGCCAGACTCCAGAATCACTCTGCTTAACTACTACAACAACCATTCATTGAATAATCACATGAGAACCAATTACAAACTGTGGTTAATATTATGATGGATAAGTTTAAGGATATTATAAGGAGCCCAACCTGGTCATATGGATGTCATGGGGAAAGGACATCTCGGAGGAAGGGACATGTGAGCTGAAATTTGAAGATGAGCTAGAATTATGTTAGTGTAGGGTGGTGAGAGTGGAGAGAAAGGCAGGTGGCAGGCAGAGGGACAGTGGTTATGAACCTGCCCCAGGACACAAATGAAGCTGGTGTGTTCTGTGCAGTACAGCAATTACTGGAGAGATAGTACAACAAAGTTAGGGACAGGTAGGTTCACGCTTTGGGGGCTTTTGTTTGTGGTAGGCAGAATAATGACCCCGAAGTGTCCTTGTCCTAATCTTCGGGACCTGTGAGTACGTTACCTTATATGGCAAAAGGGACATTGCAGACGGGATTAATGGTACAGACCTTGATATGGGAAGATGAGCCTGGATTATCCAGGTGAGGCAATCTAATCATGAGTCCTTAAAAGCAGAAGACTTTCTCCAGCTGTGGTCACAGAGAAATGTGTTCATAGAAGAAGTCATCAGGGAGATGCAACCTAGCTGGCTTTGATGGGGAAGGAAAGGGACCAAAGAATGCAGGTGGCCTCTAGAAGCTGGAAAAGACAAGGAAGCAGAAGTCTCCTCTAGAGCCTCCACAAAGAGATGCAACACTGCCAACACCTTGCTTCCAGCCAAGATCATGTCAGACTTCTGACTCCAGAACTGTAAAATAATAAATTTGTCTTGTTTTAAACTAAGTATGGGATCATTTGTTACAGCAGCAACGGGAAATGAATGCATATGAGAAGCTATTGAAGGCTCTGGGCAGAGAAATGGCACTCTCAGATTTGTTTTTTAATTAGCTGCATCTTTTTATCTGGGTCTCACACTATGTCACCATGACTTAGGGGTCAAATATCAGACACATTTTACTGAGCTATTGACAAGTTTTCGATCTCGGTGGGAGAAAGCTAACGTAGGGAAACTATGTCATAGAACAAAGTGTCCCCTTTGCTGTCACAAAGCATGTGTAATGACTCCATCTGTTGTCATCAGCCACTGACCCTAAAGCCCTGCAGCAGCAGAGATTTCCAGGGGCCTTGATGCTAATTGGATCTGCGTTCAGATCCTGACTTAACTTAGGTGTCCTTAGGCAAGTTGCATCGCCTCTCTGAACCTCACCTTCTCATCTGTAAGATGAGGATTTTGCCACAAGTTCTCATTCAGTTAGCCAAGGAATCAGTGCCACAGCACACAGGCCATGTAGAAGACATTGCATGCAGATGGTAGCTCAGGGCCTGGGACTGCCTTTAGGACTCCCAGATGTGGCAGGTGCCAGGGTCAGCTTTGGCGGAGGGGGACTTGCCCTCAGATGTACCTGGTCCGTGTGTTTCAGTGCCTAAGAGTCCTACACAAGCGCTTGGAATTAGACTTGGAATTTTAGGACGTGGACATCATTTCATCCAGAGACTTTCACACAAGAACTCTGTGAATGTGAGTGCTGTAAGGATGGGGAAACACTGAAGAGGTGGGATCCCTGTTTCAAACAGAGCTAGTCTCATCTGTTTCATATTAGGTTGAATCATATGACATTGTCAATTTTAATGGTCAGAAGCAGTTCATTGATAATTTCATATGGTTCGATATATTCTATTGGTGTTTCATGTAAGTTATCATTTGACCCAAACATTCTGAGGTTAAGTGTATTGGGTGTAGTCCAACCTCCTGACTTTCAGATGGGGGACCGACTGGATGAGATTCTGCTCCATCCACCAGCTGCAGGAGGAGGGCAGGGCAATGAGGTTCAGTCTACCTCGCCAGCCCCGACCCTAGCAGAGGGGCTGATATACACTGAGCATTGGACCAGCACATGAAGGAAGCAGGTGTCAATTCCATCATGGTTACTTTCCTTATTCATTCATGTATTCATGACCAAGCATTCATTGTACCCTATGTATCAGGTATTTGACTAAGTGCTGGGTTACAGCAATTAAGCAGACACAGAGCAGACTCTACCCAAGGCCATTTCTAGTCCAGTGGGTGAAACAGACATGAAACAGACAATTCCTGAGTATTTGTTACAAGTGTGATAAATGGCAGGAAGGAAACAGTGCAAGCAAACCTTGAGTACTTACTAGGTGCAAATCTCCAGGCTGGCCATCATGGAGGGCTGGTAGACAATGCAGTCATCATAAAGATTTGGCATCCATCCCTTGGAAGGAGGTTCCTTTCCTCTTCTGCTGAGCTCAGGCATGGCCATAAGGCTTGTTTTAGCCAATGAAATGTGAGCATGAGTGATTGGCCACTCCCAGTAGAAAATTCAAGAGTCTGTGTGTCATGCTTTCTTTTTCCTCTGCCACACTGGTGCTTCATTAGCCAGAGTGAAGGCCTTGTGGAGCAGAGTCCTAGACCCCCTCATCGTGGATGTGAAATGAGAGCAAGAAATAAACGCTTATGGTTATAATACCCTAAAAATGTCAGGCTGTTTGCTTCAAGTTGTTTCAGCATAAACTTGCCTAATACAGCAATAAGCACACTTACACTCTAATCTAATATGAAACCATGTGTGATTTTCTATGTCCCTCTTCAGTGCCAAGTGCAGTGTCTTCCATCCTGACAAGTACTCAGCAAATGATTGTGTACCAATGATTCAGCACAGGGTGTGGGGATTGCTGTCAAAGAAGGGCAAGCATGGTGTCCTGGGATGTCAGTGAAAAGATAGCCCACCTTCAAGTCGAGAATGAGGGTGTCTTAAGCACAGACTGACCCACCCTAATACTCAATAAATGGTAACTACTAATATGATCATGCTATGATTCTAGTCCAATTCATGTTTGGGGGATGGCTTGTAGGCAGGTTGGACCAGAGCATATCATACTGCCAAGGCCCTTTCTTCATACTCCAGGCATCATGGGCTTGAACGGCCAGGGTCTCACATTCTTGATACCTCATTGCCAGAGAAGTGAAGTTCTTCCTTCCCTGCTCTAATTTATAAAATCCTAGGGAAGACTTCCTATTGGCTTGGTTGGAGTCACAAGTCTTCCCTTGAGCCAATCACCATGGTCTCTGGGTAAGATCCAGCTGAAAGAACTAGCCAAAACTTGGTCCTATGTTATAGGATGATCAGAGGTCAGAGTAATTGCGACAGGCAGGCTCCTCAATTTTATATGTTTAGACAATCACATACTGAGCACCTACTGTATAGAAGACTTTGTATTTGGCACCACAGAGAGAGATAGGAAACATAAATGGAGGAGCTCGAGGGTTTAAGGAAGCAGAAGCAAGAAAAAGCTACAGCCTAGATCCTGTCTAGCTTCACTGTATGGACATCCACCGTGATACTCTGCCCTGCCTGGAATATGGCCTTCCTCCCAGAAAGCTCTAGTCCCCTCCCAGCAGCTGGCTGTCCCTCCTCCCCGCGCACCCCCCCCAACCCCGCAAGGAGTTAAAAGGCAATGCAGCTCGATCCTGGGCCTGAAAGCAAAGTTGGATGAGAATGAATGGGGCTCTATAAGGCATCTTGTAGCTCTCTCAACTCTGCTCTCTCAACTCTGCTCTGCTCCCATGCACTGTTTCTGTCTCCTCTTCTGTTTATAGTGTTGGGCAGCTGCTGCATCCCCCCACCCTCACCTTCCCTGGGTGCCCTCAGGGAGACAGAGATGAAGCCATTCAGCTCTAGGATACATGGCCCAACTTTGTCCAGAGTCGGAGTCTTCACACTGCATGGACTGCAGCCAGGATGAACTGGATCTAACCAGAGTCCTGAAACTCACCAGCAGGATAACCTGGGTTGTTGGAGCAGCTGGGAATGAGCTAGGCAGGAAGCAGCATAAAATATGCCTGCAGTGGCTTGAAGAAACTGGGGTTCACTTTTTCCTTCATAAGAAGAAATCCAGCTCTTGTAGTTCAACCATAAAAGACCCAGGAACTCTGAAGCTCTTTGAGCCTCGTCTTCATTTTGCAAGCTGGCCACTGCAGTGCTGGGCAGCACACCCGTGAGCAGAGGAAGTGATGAAGGGAGGGATGGGATAAGGCTTGTCTGTCTCTTTTATCAAGAGAGCAAAATCTTTCCCAGAAACGCCAAAAATACTTAGGTCTCATTGGTCAGACCAAAGGCTGTGGACGCTTCTAACTCAAGAGAGCCTGGCAACACAGGTGTTTTGCCTCTCTGGTCCTCATGGTGGAAGCAACAAATAAAAAAGTGTTGGGAACAACCGGAGGTCAGACAATTAGCCATGTCTGCCCCAGAAGTTACTTCTCTAAGCTCTGTGTATTAGTTTGCTAGGGCTGCCATAACAAAGTTCCACAAACTAGATGGCTTTAAAAGCAGGAATTTAGTGCCTCAAAGTTCTAGAGACTAGAAGTCCAAGATCAAGGTTCCTTCTGAGGACTGAGGAAGAACCTGTTCCATGCGTCTCCCCTAGCTTCTGATGGGTTGCTGGCCATCTTTGATGTTCCTTCACTTGTAGAAGTATCACCCCGATCTCTCTTCATCTTCACATGATGTTTGTTCTCCCTGTGTGCACTTCTGTCTCCAAATTTCTCATTTTTATAAGAACACCAGTCTTATTGGATTAGGGCCCGCCCTAATGATTTCATTTTAACTTGATTACCTCTATAAATACCCTATTTCTAAATGAGGTCACATTTTGTTGTCCTGGGGGCTAGGACTTCAACACATGAATTTGAGGGGAGACACAATTCAGCCCATCACACCCCAGTTTCCTCATCTATAAAAAGAGTAGCACTCTTTTTATAGAATTCCTACCCACACTGTGGCATGGGACTTAAATGGGGTGATCCCCAGGAGCTCGCCCAGAATACACAGCTGCTATGGGGGTGGCTTCCTAGCTCCACTCTGTGGTTGAGGATGAGGCCAGGTCCTATAAAAGGAAGGAAGGTGGGGCTGAGGAGACAGCTGATATCCAGCCCCATCAAGTGTGCCAGTATCCTCAAGATGATAGCCGAGGTTTCCAGATTTCCAGCCCAAAGCTTGTGAGACAGACATGACTCAAGAACTCACTAGCTGGCACTCATGTTCCAAGATTGCCCCCTCCCACTGCCGGTTGAGGAGAGCTGGTCGCCTGAGTCAGTGGGACTTTTGTCTACAATTCAGGGCGGCCCCCAAATACTTGGCAGCCCCACTGGGCACGTGTTTCCAGGGAGGCAGCCTTTAGCAGTTCCAAGGGAAAGGCAAATCAGGGACTTCCCCAGCCTTGTCTGGCAGTCCCTTCTCTTCTATGCAGTGATGGAAGTCACCTCCTCTCCTGGGGGTCCCTTCTTATGCCTGCAAGAGCAGGACACACTGCAACCTCGCAGGTTCTGAGGGGCTGTTCTATCTCTCTGCACCATAGTGTTTTGAGTAAATTACAAGGTTCTTATCAGTGCTGGGGGCTTTTTTGCTCTTCCGGGATGTCTCCTTTTGTCAAAAAAAACCAATAACTTGTTGTAAGTAGTACTTTTTAGGTTTACCATGCAGACAGACTAATTGTATCTTTTAATCTGGGTCAGACTGCTCTTGCTTATTACAAATTGGCTCTGAATCCTAAAAAGAGACGGGGAAAATGTGAGGAACATTTGCAAATAATTCAGAGGCAGAATTACCTTCAGATAAACATTATGTCATTATGTCATATTACCTTCAGATAAACATAACCCATTATGTCATTGGGTTTAAATGCATACCTGGTCCTCAGCCCAGTTATGCTCTGGTTGACCCAGAGGGATGCTGTGGGACAGAGCGGGGACCCCCATTATGGATTCCGGCTGCTTACATGAATTGTGAACCAGGGCATGCCCCCTCATACAATAGGACATAGAACCATATGTAGCAGGCTGGATAATAACCCCCAGAGGCACTGGGTTCTAATTCCTGAAAACAGTAAATGCTACCTTATTTGGAAAAGGGTCTTTCTAGATATAACTAAGGACCTTATCCTGGATTATTCAAATGGACCCTAAATGAAATTACAAGTATCCTTATAAAAGAGAGGCAGAGGGATTGGTGTGATGCGGCCACAAGCCAAGGAATGCTGGCAGCCACCAGAAGCCGGAAGAGGCAAGAAACAGATTCTCCCCTAGTGCCTCTGGAAGGACCATAGCCCTGCTGACATCTTGACTTTGGTCCAGTAAGACTGATCTGGGGCTCTGGCATCCAGAACTGTGAGAGAATAAATTTCTATTGTTTTAGCAACCAAGTCTGTGGAAATTTGTTATAGCAGCCACAAGGAACTAATACACCAGGGGACTCGTGTCAGTGGCTTCCTTGTGTGCAAGGAGGACCTTCCAAGGCTGAAGAGGCCCCCAAGCGATATGGGAAGTGTCCTAGAAAGGATGGCCATTAGAGGGGCATGCCCTATGTTCTAGCTCCTGCGTCACCACTTTCCCTGTTGCGTGACCTTGGACAAATGCTTAAGTTCTCTGAACCTCAGTTTCTTCATCAGTAAAATAAGGATAACCATAGCCCCCCTCACATTGTTGTTTGAGGATTAAATGACATAGCACATGTAAACCAGAGCCTGACAACCAATGGAGGTTATCCTTTTTTTAAAAAAAGATCTGGGACTTCCCTGGTGGTCCAGTGGTTAGGACTCCGAGCTTCCAATGCAGGTGGCATGGGTTCGATCCACAGTCAGGAAACTAAGATCCCACATGCCACATGGCATTGCCAAAAAATAAATAAATAATAAATTTTAAAAAATAATAAATAAACCTTTTGGGGAATTCCCTGGAGGTCTAGTTGTTAGGACTTGGCGTTCTCACTGCCAGGGTCCCAGGTTCCATCCCTGGTTGGGGAACTAAGATCCCACAAGCCACATGGTACAGCGAAAAAATAAAATAAAATAAGAAAGATCTTAAAAAAATTTTTTTTTATTTCACCTCTGTTGACTTTCTGGAGCTATTTTCAGAGTGCTCTGAAAGTTCCCTGGGGCATCATAAACTGTATTCTTATCCTCTGTAAACTCAAAAATTTGCCACACAGTGCCATTTATGCTAAATTCATAGGCTTATATCATGGAGGGCTAATTTCTCCTACTCTCAAAACACTTTACAGAAAGAGTTGATGATAATAAAAGCAAACTAGAGCCCAAGTCAGGAAGGAGACCTCTATAATAAGTGGGGAAAGAGGGACATTTTCATCCAATTCACTGAAGGAAAGAAAGGCTCCATGTGCTTGTGCTTTTTCCAGTTTTTTTCTTGTCGTTGATTTCTAGTCTCATACATTTGAGGTTGGAAAAGATGCTTGATATGCGGCCATTCTTATATTTATTAAGACTGGTTTTGTGGCTTAATATGTGATTTATCCTGGAGAATTTTTCATGTGCATTTGAAAAGAATGTGTATTCTGCTGTTTTTGAATGGAATATTCTATATGTAACTATTAAGGCTATATGTTGTAATGTGTCATTTAAGGTCAATGATTCTTTACTGATTTTCTGTCTGGATGATTTATCCATTGATGAAAGTAGGGTGTTAACATCTCCTGCTATTATTATATTACTGTCTATTTCTCCCTTCATGTCTGCTAATATTTGCTTTATGTATTTAGGTGCTCCTATGTTGGGTGAACATGTATTTATAAGTGTTATATCTTCTTGTTGGATTGATCCTTTATCATTGCGTCATGTTCTTTGTCTCTTAACACAGACTTTGTTTTAAATTCTATTTTGTCTGATATACATATTGTTAACTCAGTTTTCTTTTCATTTCCATTTATGTGAAATACTTTTTTCCATCCCCTCAATTTCAGTCTATGTGTGTCTTTAGATATGAAGTGAGTCTCATAGGCAGCATATAGTTGGATCTTGTAATTTTATCTATTCACCTACCCTATGTCTTTTGATTGGAACATTTAATCTATTTACATTTAAAGTAATTATTGATAGGCATGTAGTTATTTACTTATTGTCATTTTGCTAATTGTTTTCTTGATGTTTTTGTAGTTCCTCTCTGTTTCTTTCTTCTTTTCTTGTTCTCTTCCCTTGTGATTTGATGACTTTTCTTTAGTGTTATGTTTGTATTACTTTCCCTCTCTCTTTTTCTTGTTTTTCAGTATAGTTGATTTACAATGTTGTGTTAGTTTCTGGTGTACAGCAAAGAGATTCAGTTATACATATATATATATATATATATTCTTTTTCATATTCTTTTTTATCTGCTAATCCCAAACTCCTAATTTATCGCTCCCCATCACTTTTCCCTCTTGGTAACCACAAGTTTGTTTTCTATGTCTGTGAATTTGTTTGTTTTGTAAATAAGTTCATTTGGATCATATTTTAGATTCCACATATAAGTGATATCATATTGCATTTGTCTTTCTCTGTCTGACTTACTTCACTTAGAAAGATAATCTCTAGGTCCATCCATGTTGCTGCAAGTGGCATTATTTCATTCTTTTATGGTTGAGTAGTAATCCCCATTGTATTCCTTTCTCTTTGTTGTGTATTTATTATCCGTTTTTGGTTTGTGGTTACAATGAGCTTCTTATACAACAACTTATGTATATAGCAGTCTATTTTAAATCGATGTCATTAATTTTGAGCTCGTACTAAAAACACTACATTTTTTACTCCCTCACCATGTTTTATATTTTTAATGTCATATTTTACAACTTTTGTTTTGTGTACCCCTTAACTAATTATTGTAGATATAGATTTTTTCTTTCATAATTTTTATATCTTTAGCTATGGTATCTTTGTTTGTTCGTTTGTCTAAAGAAATCCCTTTAACATTTCTTGTAAAGTCCGTTTAGCAACGATGAACTCTTTTAGCTTTTGCCTGTCTGGGAAAATTATTTTTTTCCATTTTTTAACAGCTTTATTGATATAATTCAATTGTGTGATATAATTCAATTGTGTGATATAATGTCACACAACTCATCCACTTAAAGTTTATAGTCCAGTGGTATTTAGTATATTCACAGAGTTGGGCAAACATCTCTACAATCAATTTTAAAATTGATTTTAGATTCAGATTTTTAGAATTGATTTTTCATCATGCCAAAGAGAAGTCCCACATACCCTATAGCAGTCACTCTCCATTGCCCTTCAAGTCTCCCTAGCTCATGGCAATCACTGACCTTCTTTCTGTCTCTACAGATTTGCCTGTTCTGCATATTTCATACAAATGGAATCATAAAATCTGTAGCCTTTTATCTTACTTGGGAAACTTTTTATCTTTCCTTCAATCTGAATATTATCCTTGCCAGATAGAGTATCCTTGGTTGTAAGTTTTTTTTTCCTTTCAACACTTGGAATATGTCATGACACTCCCCTGTGACCTGTGAAGTTTCTACTGAAAAGTCAGCTAGTAGTCTTATGGGGGCTCCCCTGTATGTAACTAGTTGTTTTTCTCTTGCTGCTTTTAATATTCTCTCTTTAAGTTTTGACATTTTAATTGAAATATGTCTTCGTATGGGTCTCTTTGGTTACATCTTGTTTGGAACTCTCTGCTTCCTGAGCTTAGACATCTGTTTCCTTCTCCAGGTTAGGGAAGTTTTTAGCCATTACTTCTTCAAATAGGTTTTCTGTTCCTTTCTCTCTCTCTTCTCCTTCTGGGACCCCTATAATGTAAATGTTAGCACAATTCATGTTGTTCTAGAGGTCCCTTAAATTATCCTCATTTTTAAAAATTCTTCTTTCTTTTTGCTGTTCTGATTGGGTGATTTCCACTACCCTGTCTTCCAGATAACCGATCCATTCTTCTGCATCTTCTAATCTGCTGTTAGTTCCCTCTAGTGTATTTTTCATTTTTGTTATTGTATTCTTCAGCTCTGATTGATTCTTTCTTTTATTTTCTGTCTCTTCATGGCAGTTCTCACTGTGTTCCTCCATTCTTCTCTTGAGTTTGGGAAGCACCTCTATGACCATTACTTTGAACTCTTTATCTGGTAGGTTGCTTAGTTCCACTTCATTTGGTTATTTTTCTGAGGTTTTGTCTTATTCTTTTGTCTGGAACATGTGCTTTTGTCTCCTCATTTTGCCTAATTCTCTGTGTTTCTTTCTATGTATTAGGTAGATTAGCTATTTCTCCTGGTCCTGAAAGAGTGGCTTTATGTAGAAGGTGTCCTGTGGGGTCTAATAGTGCAGTCCCCTGGTCAGCAGAGCCAGGTATGCCAACAGTGTTCATCGTGTGGGCCACATGCACCCTCCTATTGTTGCTGGGCCACTATTGCTGCAGGTGCACCATTGTGTGGGATGGGCCTCTGGCACAGCTGTCTGTAAAGCCCAGCTGTGACTGGTGCAGGTACTCTGGTGTGTAGGGCCAGCCCCTGGGGTGGGATCCACTTTGGAGGGGCTTCAGTGCTGGCAAAGGCTACCTGCTCAGTGTGGCAGGGAAGGGGGCCACTTTGCTGGAGCACCAGCTGGGGTGAGTTTTCAGGTAAACGCTGGGGCAGGGAAGTTGATGCTAAGGTAGATAGGGAAAGTAGAAATGGCACCCACCAGGGCTAAGCCAGCTAGGTAGAAGGTGAGAAAAAAACGGCACCCACCAGCACATTCTGTACCTGGAGAAAATTCCAACCGATCCCTGTCCTTCCAGCACATGCCCTAAAATCAGTCAATGAATCTCTTTCATGTATGACCTCAGCGCTTTTCAAATTGCTGCTTCTGAGCTGGGACTCAGAGCAAGTGAGTTTTTTTGCATTCTTCCTTTAAGAGCAGAGTCTTGGTTTCCTATGTCCTCCAGCTTTCCCAGTCAAAGCCAGACATTATGGAGACTTGTCTTCCCAGTGCAGGGTGCTGGGCTGGGGTCTTCCCCAGGCTGGGGTGCCATATGTGGAGTTTGGTCCCCTTGCTCTTCAGGGAGGACCTCTGTGGCTGTGCTAGCTCTCCTGCCTATGGGTTGCCATGCCAGGGGTGGGTCTTGGCCAGACCACATCTTCACCCCTCCTACCTGTTTCGATGTGTTTTTTTCCTTATGCCCTTAGTTGTGAAAAACCTTTTATGCTAGTCTTCAGGGCTTTCTCAGATATGATTGCTCTATATGTAGTTGTGGTTTTGGTGTGTCCACAGAGGAGGCAAGCCCAGGGTCTTTCTACTCCACCATCTTGTCTCCCTCTTCTCACAAGGGTGGCATTTACCCTTGGTGTGTTTTCAGGAGTACTCCTGTATTACGCACTCCTAAATGCTTTTACTATCAAACCATAAATTTCACCATTAAATATTTATTCCTTTGGTGAGTTCAAGCATGGACCTATGGAGGGCAGGTATCACCAAGAAGCCATTAATACCTTAGCATAATTTGCAATTTAAAACCTGTCAGGGCTTCCCTGGTGGTGCAGTGCTTGAGAGTCCGCCTGCCGATGCAGGGGACATGGGTTCATGCCCCGGTCCAGGAAGATTCCATGTGCTGCGGAGCGGCTGGGCCCGTGAGCCATGGCTGCTGAGCCTGCGCGCCCGGAGCCTGTGCTCCGCAACGGGAGAGGCCACAAAAGTGAGAGGCCCACGTACCGCAAAAAAAAAAAAAAAAAAAAAAAAAAAAAAAGTCACTGCCCATAGAGGTTTTCCCCACCATCCTTTCTAATGTTCACTCTGTTTTTCTCACTCAGTACACCTTACTCTGTACTTCATAACATTTATTGCAATTTGAGATTTTTTACTTATAAGATTATCTGCTTAATATTTGTCTCCCCCATTAAATCATGAGCTCTGAGAGGCTAGGTCTGGCTCTTTTTGTCTATCACTTGGTGAAGCTTAGCACATAATGGGCATCCAATGGAAATTCATTGGATTAATTGATATGTGTGTGTGTTATAGCTAAAGACTGACAGGGAATTAACGTCCAAGGAAGATAAAAAGTAGCAAAGTAATTAGCTGTACTCTTGTACATTTTAATTCTGAAAGTTAATTGGTTATTTGATGAAAGCTTACCACCTTGGTCAGAGATGTTAGCACAGGGGGAGGTTTGATGAGCAGTGGCTTCCCAGTTTGAAATGAAAGACATGAAATTCAAGTACATTTATGAAATGCAAACATCACTTAGCAAAGGTCTAGAACCAGGCACAACTTCTTCTTCCTACGTTTTGGGCATAGTCCTGTCATTAATTTGTTGAAACCTCTCCTGTGGGTTGTCTGCTACCATTTGTTTGCTCAGTGAAACCTGGCTTCTAGAATTCCATTAGTTGGGAATTCATGATTACTCAACTCAACCAGGTCAAAGTGTACTCTAGATCCTCTGAAAGGAAAGTTTCCTGAGCAAATGAACCAAAATCATGAATTTTCAAGGATGCAGGTCAATTATCAGGGAAACTGAGGTGCTCTGTAGCAACATAGAGCAATCTATTTGCATGCAATTAATATGCTAATTACAAAGCACTATTCACTATTCCTTGAAATAGGGGACTCCGAAGGACAGCCATGCTAGGTAATGCTGGAAGCCTTATTAGGGTTTGCCTGCCTGCGTTTAAATGTAACACAACTACAACTACCTCAGTTGTAGAGAGAGAGAAAGAAAAAAGAAAAACCCCAAGACACAGTATAGAAAACTAACAAAACAATATTGGGGGGGAAATACCTGCCAGAGATTATCAACAGTGACACGATTCTTTTGTTTTTAAGTTTAAAACCTTACGAACACATAGAAACATAGTAAAATTATAAAAACAGGTATGGGGAAATTCAGAGCAGTGATTAGCACTACAGGAAAGGAGGGAAATAGTATAAACAAAAATAGTATAAACAAGAGGCTTTGACTGCATTTGCAATACGTCCTTTTTTAAGCTGAGTGTTGTGTACCCCAATGTTTATGAAAATATTTCTCTGTGGCTTTTTTGCATGCCTAAATGTTTCAGTATAATGTAATTTTAAAAGAGGGAGTCAGTATTTTACTTTCTACAAGAAATGACACTGGGCTACAGTGAAGGTGAGAGGTGGCCAGACTCTACATGAAACTAGGAAAAGCTTCTAATTTCTCATTGCTTGGCCAGAGGTGCCCTGTCATTGGCGGGTGGTCCAGCCAGCACACGGCGATGCCTGCAAGCAGTAAGTGTGGCAACCTCCCAGAATGCCCCACTCGGCCCGCTGCAACACAGTGTGCATTCCCTGGGAAGTCATGTTTTCTCCAGGTGAAGGATGGGATCGCTCCATCTCTGTCACCTGCACGGAGAAGGAAGTGCTGTAGAGAGACAGATGAGGTCATCTATTATCAAGTAGGCAAAAGAGAGACCTAAGAAGCACCTGCAGCTCACCAGATGTTCTATCAATCATCAGTCAGGAGGGTGGGAGCTTATCTCCTCCTCCCTGTTCCCCCTCATCCAGCCTCTCCAGGGAAGAATTAGACAAGAGACGGGCTCGTGGACCAGTCCCCTAAAAACTGGCCTGAGGATGGGGTGGAGGCAATTCAGGCAGCCACCGGAGACATTGCTCTTGTGCTGTAAAAATACCCTAGAATAGAGGATAATCTGGAAGGGTTGTGTACTTGGGACCGTGATGAGTCCTGATGAATATCTCCCCTTGAATCCTTAAAAGAAGACCCAGCCAGTACTACATTCGTCTTCTTCTTCTTCATCACATCATCAAATACTACTCTAAGCCAGGAACCGTGCTAAGAGTTCCATCAGCAAGTTTTTCATTTACCCCTGGCAACAGCTGTACAAGAAAAGCACTATTAATGTCCGCATGTTCCAGCTGAGGAAACTGAGGCAGAGACAGAGAAGTAAACAACACCAAGTCCCCCAACGTGGACTCCCACCAATGCGCCATCTCCTTTGCAGCACCATTGGCATGTCAATGATATCCCATTGATTTCCAGCTGGGGAGGTAGACATGATCCCACTGCATCCCAAAACACCCTGGGCAGGGATGGCACACCCAGCACAGCTATGTCTGACCAGGCAAGGCCCAGAGGCCAAGGTCTTCAAAGCCCAACCTCTAGCACAGGAACCCAGGGTAGTTACACAACTTTCCCCAGAACCCAAAAGGCTTTTCACAACCTTACAAATCCTTGGAGATGAGGAAGGACATGGTCATTAGGAGAAACCAGAAGCCTAGAAAGAAAGACCTAACCCATTCCCACCAAGCAAAGTCCAACCCCTGTGGCCTCTGGGAGCCCCCATCCACCAGCCACTCCTACTTGCTGGCCCTTGGGGAACAAGCAACAGAGAGCAACAAGCCACACCCCGCAACACACACTGGAAGCCTAGTAACTTCCACATCCACGGTGCTTCACCGTCTGATCTGGAAACCTCTTCTTCCACCTTGGAACCTTGGAATGTTCTGCGTCAATGACTTTGAGAGGCACCCAGAGATGGAAATAGAGTGCCCTGAGGCAACCTGATGCACTTACAGATTTGGCACACAGGCCTCGGGCTACAGAAAGTCCTAATAGTGGAATTGGAAGCATCCAATGGGTAGGAAAAGGAGCAGGTGGGGAGAGGAGATGGCAGCGTTCCTGGCAGAGAACAGAACTGTGCTATTAAAACACAACCCACTTGTCCATGCCCTCCCCTTGCCCCTGAGGATATTAATGAGCACAAGGTCCCACAGGGAGGAATTACCCTTCGTCATTTCACAGGCTGAAGATCTACTTCAGCTCCACTCTACCCTGTCCCAGCCCCCTCCCTCCCTCTCCCCAAAGCATCCCATCCAAAGCCAGGTTCACTTTCAAAGCCATGTCCATTGTTCTAACCACTGGTTGCCCTGGAAAATCACACACTTCCCATCCAAGGCAGATGTATTAATCTACTCAGGCTGCCATACAAAATACCACAGGCTGGATGACTTAAACAAGCTCATTTCTCACAGTTCTGGAGGCTGGGAGTCCAAGATCAGTATATCAGCAAGTTTGGTTTCTTCTGAAGCCTCTCTCCTTGGCTTGTAGATGCTGTCTTCTCCCTGTGTCTTCACATGGTCTTACCTTCATTGTGTCTGTGTCTTAATTTTCTTTTCTTATAAGGACACCTGTCAGATTGGATTAGAGCCCACCCCATGAGCTTATTTCAACTAAATTACCCCTTTAAAGGACCTAGTTCTAAATACAGGCACATCCTGAAGTACTGGGGGTTAGAACTTCAAAATATGAATTTTGTGGACACAACAGGAGAGAAAACAGATTCAGAGAAATGCAGTGAGTGTATATGTCATCTGACAAATGTTTTGGTCCATTGGGATCTACCTGGATTTACATTGCTTCTCATTCTTCTCTCTGTTCCCCCCTGCACTCTCTAAATCTTGACATATTAGAGGCTTTCACATTCCTCAACATATTATATTTTCTCTTTACAGCTGGAATTAGAGCAAATTTAAAGCATCCCTCTAAGTGCAGGAGATGAGCCCTGGAAAATATTGCTATCACATCCAATATTGGCATAAATTATCTTCTGAGTTGGGCTAAACTGCACCAATTAATTAGCTCAGTGAAGAGCAACCATCAGTCCTTCTGATGGACTCTCCTCTGAAATTCTCCTTATTTGATTTCCTTGAATTATCGCCCAAGACAGGCTCAACAAAGGATGCACAAAATATTATGGAATTCCAAACAGACAGGGTGGCCCCATGCCAGGCCCTGTGCCCCATCAAACTGAATAACCTGAAATTACAAAACCCGGAGGCAGGGTTGAAGCAGATGTGGAGAGGTGAGAATGGAGAGGAGTAGAGGGAGCCCCCGGTCTACTAACAAACCCAGTTCATCACAGCTGGAGAGACAACGGGAGCCTCACCCCTCCCTGAACCCCACGTCCCGATCATCTTCCAGGAGGAACTGTTTGGAGTGGTCTCCTCCATGGCCCCTGTGGAAAAGGCAGCCAAGAACACCCCCTAACTGATGCAGTGGTGAGCAGCTTTCAGCATACACAGACTCTAAACACAATATGGCATTAGGGGGGTGCACTGGGGAATTGTTTCCATGACTGGAGTCATCATTTTGAAAGCATTTCCCAAATTCCCGTGGACAATGTCCAAGATATGATTTTACCAGTGCCCTCCTACCTTGGGTGAACGCGTCTACCTGTGCTGTGAACAGAGCCCACTAACCTGTGGTCACCTTTGGGTGCATTAAAAAGGCCCCTCTGTGGGAGAACATGGTCTCATCCCACCGCCATCATCGCCATGCAGACAGAATGGTGCCCCATCTATTTGGGGGCTGGGGGATGCTGCCCTGGGAAAAGGTACAGGGCCATTGCAGTCCCTAGATCAGTGCCTGGTGCACAGAAAGTACTGTACACTACGTATTGTTATTTACTCTAAGCTCCATGAGGGTGTCTGTCCTGTTCACCTTTGCCTAATGCAGAGAATGGCAAAGGGCCAGGGCCATTGAAGGGAACGGTAGATCCCAGGCAGAGGGAACCGTCATATTAGCAGCAACTAGGAACCAGGATTTTGCTTCCTAGGATGTAGAATAAGGGAACCATTTATCCCACACTGACCCCCATCTTATACTTTATGACCTTAGAACAAGGGAATTATGCTATGTGTAAAAAAAAGCCAATCTCAAAACGTTACATACTAAAGCATTCCATTTACACAGCATTCTTGAAGTGGCAAAAGTATACAGATGGTTTCATGTTACTCTTATACATGAAACGGTCACATTTCTGACAATGACCTCCCTCACCCACCCTCCTCAGTGCTTTCATAGGGTAGCATCCAATTCATCGCTCTTCGTGCCGTGGCCTAATCCAGTGCCTGACCCCAGAGTAGGTATAAATATCAACCTGTTGAACAAATAAATGAATGAGCATATGTGAATCCAGGTAAGGAAAGCAGATGGATGGCCAGGAACTGTAAGCAACCTAGACTAGAGGTTTAGGGAAGCCCCAACAATTCACAAGGTGAACCCAAACGAGAGGCCAGCCAGTATCCCCATGGAGGCTTCCTGCCAAGAAGGGCGTGGTTTCAGAGGACCAGACATCCCCAGGGGCCTTGTAAAACAGGTGAGTGGCTGCCCCTGGCCAGAGGCAGATCATGGCTAGAGGTAGTCCTTGAATTTGGGATCCAGAAATGGGCATATTTGCCTAACAGACTGTGTTCTTTGAGAAATGGCTACTCCAGGTGGACCCCGGGCTCCCTCCAGGCGCCAGTCTGAGCCAGCTCTGTCCCCAGATTTCTCCCACTCTCCCTACGTCCACTCAGCTCTTCCAGACCCTCCCACCATGCTGGGCCCAGATGCATTCCCCTTCTACCCACTGTCAGTGTCTCTTACCTATGGGTGTGTCTAAAATGACACAGCAATGACACAGTTGTTTTCAGAGACAACGTGAAGTTGGTCACCTGAAGCGGGGAGTGAAATCTATGTTTTGAAGAAAATGGAGTTGAAAGCGTTTAACCTCGAATCATAAACAGGAGCGATAAATTAGGGAGAGGCCAGCGAACAGGAAATCACAAGGGAAAAGGCCCATTCCCAGGCCAGAGGAGGACTTTCTCGGGCGATGCAATTAGTAACCCTTCACGGAGATGCTGATAATTGGGGTCTGGCGGGCCTGGCTTCTTGAACCACCGTGGGAGGAGAGGGGATATGGCCCAGAGGGGATGTTCCAAGGCTGTCTTCCACTTAGTTCTCTGTCCACTTGTCCCCAGAAGCCCAATCCTAGGCACGGACCTTGTCGGTCAGAGAAGTGCACAAAGATCTCAGCAGGAAATGGACATCCTTTTGCAGCTCTACAAGGAGTGTACAGGGCAGGCTCTTGAGGGGCTTTCAAAGAGAGGGAAGAGAGGGTATATTTCTAGCACTTGTCCAGTTGCTAACGTGATTTCCAACATTGGGCAATTTACATAAACTTCCCAGCAATGCAACTCTACAGCCGTTCTGAGGGCTTACTCTGGTGAAAGGCCGAGATGAATGCAATATGGCTCTAGATTTCCAGAGCTCCGCAGTGTAGTGGGAGGGACAGAAACGTTGGCCACAAAGCATAATATCAAGCAGGGCAGTTGGTGATAAGGTAGCCCACGTCAGTGTGATGTAAGAAGCAGTCTTTGGAAGCAACCTAAGTGTCCATGGACAGATGAATTGATAAAGATGTCATATATATATATATATATATATGGAATATATATATGGAATACTACTCAGCCATAGAAAAGAATTGAAATATTGCCATTTGCAGCAACATGGAGGGACCTAGAGATTATCATACTAAGTGAAGGAATTCAGTCATAGAAAGACAAATATCATATGATATTATTTATATATGGAATATAAAAAATGATACAAATAAGCTTATTTACAAAAGAAAAACAGACTCACAGACATAGGAAACAAACTTATGGTTACCAAAGGGGAAGGGGAGGACAGTTAAATTAGGAGTTTGGGATTAACAACTAACAAACTACTATATATAAAATAGATAAACAACAAGGACCTACTGTATAGCACATGGAACTATATTCAATATCTTATAATAACCAATAATGGAAAAAATCTGAAAAAAAATATATATGTACGTGTGTATATACACACACACATGTATAACTGAATCATTTTGCTGTACACCTGAAACTACCACAATATTGTAAATCAACTATACTTCAATTAAAAAAAAAAAGAATAGTCAAACCCAGGTTGCAAGCCCAGCTTTACCGCTTCTTACTTGGTGGACCTTCGGCAAGTTATTTCGCCTCCTGGAGCCCCAGTTTCCCAGATCTAAGAAGGAGGGATCTCATTTCTGAGAAGTTGTGCTAGGCAAGGAAAGCGAAAGAGTGTGAATCACATGGACAGAAAGGCCCAGGACATCGTTCTGACGCTGCCTGTGTGTGAACTGAGATTCTGAGTTTTACATCTAGGCGCTCTGTTGCGATTCACGTCTTCCAAGAACTCGAAGAAATCTGAAGAAATCATCTGGAGATAAAACTCCAGAGTTTGGACCAGCATCAGCACTTAAATGTTTGCTGAAAGAATGGGAGGGAAAACAAGAGAATGAGTGGAGTAAATACAAGAATTCAATCAAGACGGACTCCCTTACCTCCGAGTGAGACCCTCAGCTGACCCCCTAAAAGTAAAGCAGATTGTACTTCTTTGTTTGTTTACTTACTATGCATCAGGCATTGTTCTCAGTGCTTTACCTCAGTGTTTACCGAAGTAAACTAACTTAATATTCCCTTAACTAACCCAGGCAGGTGGTGGTATTATTATCCCCATTTCACAGATGAAGAACCTAAGCTCAGGGGTAAGTGTCTTGCCAAAGGTCACACAACTAAAAGGGGAGCAAATCCAGGCTTCGACCTCAGGCATTTGGCTCGGGGAAACCATGCTGCTATTCCAGTAAGGAGGCTGACACAGTGCCTGAGGGCTTGCGGGGGCTTGGTTAATGGTCCCATCCATTTACACGAGCCAGCTCAGACCGGCTGCCCCTGAGAAGGTGTCCAGAGCCCAAGGAAGGCCGCCCTTGACCTCTGTTTTGAGTCAAGGGGCCCAGTTTAAGGACTTTACCAGCAAGCCCCCTCAACACTACCATGCCTTCTCTGAGCCCGGGGCTCAATTCTCAATGAAGTATCATTGAGCCTACAGCAGCCGTCCACTTCAAGTCTCCCAGAACAAGCCCCTACCTGGCTCCTTTCCTCAAGCAGGAATAGCAGATAGGTCTGTCCTTGTGCCAAGTGTGGCCAATCAGTATTGGCTATACCTGCAACACTGATTGGAAAAGGACTTGGGGTCACACCTGAACTCACCAGGAAAGACACCCTGGTCCGTCACTGATGTCCCCATGGGCACAGAACACAGGTTTCCTGTCACTGGCCTAGCATCTCACTCCACCTCATGGCTGAGTCTCCAAGTCCTCTGCTGTTTTGACCAACTGGGCTGGATGCCTTCCTCGGGTCACCTACAGGATGTTAAGCCATTACGTCAGCCAGGATGTTACCAAATCAGTTTCGTTTGCCCGATGCTCAGCAAGCCAAACGCTGAGCTACCAAGGTCTGCAGCAGAGAAAAGGTTTATTCCTGAGGGAGACAAGTGAGGAAACAGGAGAAAACACTTCAGATCTGCCTCTCCGAAGATAGGGTTTAGGAATACTTATCAGACAAAGGGGAAGGGTGGTCTGAGGCATGGGGAAAAGTGATTGGAGAAAAGTGAGGTAATCAGGGTTCTGCACAAGCATAGGTGAGCTTCATGGCTCTTTCTAGGACACATGTTCAGAAAGTGGCAGCGTTGGCATGTTCTGAAGGTAGAGTTTTTGGCCCTCTGATGCCAAAAGGTCATCCATTGGACACTCATACAGGCCCAGTTGAGTGGTTGGTGGTCTCAGTAGGTCTGAACTGGGCAAGAACTAGCTCTAAGTTTCTGAAAAATAATGCAAGCAGCAGTTGCTATAGTGATCCATCCATCAGAGGTGTTGTCTTTAAGGAAGCTAGTGGGAGTTTAGTTTAAAAGTAACTTAAAGGCAAGCGGGGCAGGTTAGGTCTGGAGAACCTAATCAGGTTAGCCCTCAGTTTCAAGAACTCTGCTGGTTGTAACGGAAATCCAGCTCTGTATGAGCAAACAAAAAAGAAGAAAGAACTAGTTCACATCCCTGAATCATTTCGGAGCAGACTTCTCACCCTCTCCATCTCTCTGCTTTCTTCTGTAGTAACTCCTTCTCACGTAGGTTCTCCCCATCAGTTACCAGTTTGCTAACCGTGTTCTTTATCTAGAGTTTCAGCAAAAGTCTCAGAATTGAATCTCATTGGCTACATCGACCCATCACATGACCACCCCTAAACCGACTACTCTGGCCAAGGGATGCCCCAGTGAGCTGTGCCTAGGTTACATGACTGCCTCTGAAATGGATGGGGAGTTAGGAGTGAGGTCAATTCCACTAACATTCTATGAACCTGGAGGCGAAAAGGGCTGGTTCTCCAAAGGAAACTTGGGGTGATTTTTTTCAGAAGCAGTGGGAATGGATTCTGACACAAAGATATCATATATCTACAGTGACTCTCGTATATCGAATACTTGCCCTCATTCAATGATATATTTAGTTCTCAGGTCTCTCTCCTATTCTATTCCCTGGTGTGGCCTGTTCCTAGCAGAACCATCTTAAAGGTCAATGTAGTCCTTTATGAGAAGGAAAAAGATGCTTGTGCTTTTGAAGGGGTCTGGATCCTGGTCATCTGTGTGTCTTTCCTCCTTTCCTCTGTGATAGCTACATCAAGTAGCTATCCTGGAGCTGCCTTCTTCCAGAACCTACCTAGGGAAGAGAGGCCAGGGGTCAAAGGCCATGCCACTGCAACTGATACCTTTACAGGAGGAGAAAGACCGTAGGGAAGGGAAGTCCTGGAATACCCCTGGTTCTACCATTCCCATGTCCACTTGCCCTCCTCCACCACTGCCACATGACTCTCCTGCCAGACTCCTGGTGGGAAGAGGTGGAGGAATGAGACATTGGGCCTGAGAAGTAGGGCGAGACCCTGTTATCGCAGATCTTGAAGGAATTTCAGCTGGTGCAGGTGGGCCAGGAAGGCCTGTGGGCCTCTGAGAGGGAGCATGATAAAACAGAGAGTCCCACAAACTAGTCAATCAACCAACCAAACTAATCTTCATTCTCTGGGTTTCTTTCCATAGACCTCAATCCTGGGGAGATAAGTTCTGCGCTGGCTCACATCAGAAAGGAGTTCTGCCACTTGACATTTGTTTTAATTATGGAAAATTTTCAGATATAATAAAAAATGTAGAGAATAATCTAATAAACTCCCCTGTACCCGTGACTGGGCTTCCACAGTTATTAACTCAGGGTTACTTTTGTTTCATCTATAGCCCCACCCATCCCCTTTCCACCCTGGATTACTTTGAAGCTAATCCAGACTTCATATATCCTTAAGATGTTCATACTGTAAGTGCCCCAGAAGATCTGGAGATTCCATTCTCCTTGAGAAGAAAGGAAACCGGCCTGTTATTACTACGTCATTTAGCCAAGGAGATACTGCCCTTCCTCCTCTGCAAACATGGCCCAACTCTCCTTATTTAATATTATCCTTTGCCTCTTTATGAGAGGAAAATTGCAACTCCAGTTATTCTTGTCTGGAAATGCTCAGCTGGAGTGATTACAATGTTACCTCCCTGGGTACCGCCATTGCCCTCATCCTGCCACCTTCCCACCCCCAGCTCTGCCCACTTTCTGGGTCTGAAGCCTGGTTATCTAGCCTGCTCCCCACTTCCTCTTATGTGATTTTTGGGTGCCTCTCCCTCCTTCCCCAGGATTCCAAGACACACAGATGGTCCAGGAAACCATGATAGCCTAAAAACCTTCTTTCCTATTTCATAAACCCAACACAGAACCGTCTCTCTCCCATGCCCTGTACCAGCCTGCCAGTTGTTGCAGATCCTGGAATCAAAGAGAGAACTGGGCTTCTCATCTAAACACGGACTGACCTTGCACTTTCAAACCATATGTTATCTCCACCCTGGCAGTACTCCTCGAATAACTAATCAATGCAGAAGAAAGTTTGGGAGGGAAAAAAAAATGCAATGAAAATTATTATTATTACTTAAAGAGCCAGAGAAAGATAGCAACGTCCTTCTAAAGTTACAACACCATCTTTAGCAGCTGCAGGGTACATTAAAGCGAGGGGCCGGGGGAGGGAAGATAGGGCATATTTCAAAGCTGACGGCTGCAGTAACAAAAAGCAAGGGGGGTATTGCGTGGAATACGCCAAGTGTTTGAAGTGGACAAGATTTCTAGCATGTTGCCTTGATGCCTGTACATACTTAATAACAGATGTTTGGTCTCTCTTGGCAGATAATTGTCCTGCTGTAAGGTTGACTTGACCTGCCTGGGCGATCCGGCTTCAAATACCCCAGCAGTAACGAACGATCCCAGCTTCTCTCTTTTTTACTAGCAGAATGCGCAACCACGCTTCCTTTTAAGCACATAATTACTCAGCGGCAACTGAAGCCCATCTATCCCCCTCTCCTAATGGCCACGGAGCCATTTGGCCATAATTTATGGGGACAGGGTTCAAAGTTTTAATAATATTTGGATAATATCATTGCCCACACGTCGGTGGCGTCGTGATGAATAGAAGGGGAGTGGGCTGATTTTGATTCCGTGCATGACAGCGCGAGCCTTAACGACTGGGTGCCCGGCATGGCCTTTATGGAAACTGCCACCAGGCCATCAGCTCATGAATTATAGATCTGGGCATGAAGGATTATAAACAGCAGTGGGGATCACACAGGGACGCTTGTTCATGAGGAACTGTCCTGTTAGTGCCTCTTCTTATGCAGATAAATGAATCGCAGGGAATACCAAAACCGTGTAAATAAACCCTTAGCGAATAACAGATTAGCACATCAACATAAAAAACCCAGCGCCGGGGCCTGCTCGGGGATATTTATGTTTATACTCTCTGCTCAAGTGGCTCCCTGGTTTTTTGGCTTCTTCCTGCTCACCTCATAATTCCCACATCCTAACGGCACCTCTGGGCACGTTTCTCGGATGCTCTGCGGAGACTGTTGGCATTTGTACACCAGTTTGCTCAAAGAATCCCTTTTGGACAGGCAGATGGGTAAAGGGTGCTCATCCAATACAGGACAGACTTGATTAGAATTGCCTTGGTGGAGTCATGGAGCACCCTCCAAACGCTCCACATACAGGCAAGTGCTAACGGGATGAGAGGAGGCATTTCTGCCCCGAGAAGCAGAAAGGAGGGACGGGGTCTCAGCCATAAGCCTTAGCGATGATCAAGTTCAACCCATACCAAGTTCAACCCATACCGCTGCCAGAGAGCAGGTGGCAAAAGTGAGCCTGAGAAGGGAAGGAACTCCCTCTAAATTATACAACTTTGCTGCCAAGTCCAGAGTTCTGACTCCCAAGTGGTGTCTCAGCTGCCTTATCTGGCCTGAGTTTTCTCTCCCAGAAATGTAAGTGTTCAACACCAGCCCCCAATGATAGCCTTAAAACTAAAACAACGTTTGCCAACTCCCTCCTGTTCATCTAGACTGACTCACCCCAAACTTTGACAAGATTCACATGCCATGAGCAAGCGCTGAACTTATGCACTCGATATCCATTTAATCTGAAGGATTTATTTGGAAAGAACAGCAATTATAGCCGCACCTCAGAATAACTAGGAAGTGGCACGTTTAGATCTCTTTAAATAGCCTACGGGCGTTCTAAATAGCCCTCGCCTCCGCCCAGGTTCTGATCTTGAGCTGTCACTTGCCTGGGCCTTCTCGCAAGAGACCAGGAGCAGGTGGGAGCAGGTTTCAAACATCTCAGCTTGTTTCTCTACTGTGAGGCATCGTGTACAATGCTTTCTGCTTCCCAAAGCATCTAAAGACATGTTACCTTTTTTTTTTTTTTTAAATCGTACCAGGAAAAGGGAGGTAGCAGAAAGGCAACAACATTTATCGAACCCCAACATTTAAAAAGATTATCATACGGGGACTTCCTTGACGGTCCAGTGGTTAAGACTCCGCGCTTCCACTGCAGGGGGCACGGGTTCAATCCCTGGTCAGGGAACTAATATCCTGCGTGCTGCTTGGAGTGGCCAAAACAAAAAAACAAACAAAACCCCGAAACAACAAAAAAATTATTATACAAAAATTAACTTTGGGAGGTTCACAGTTTTAAGAATTTTATTACATATACAGAGTCCTGTAGCCACCAACACAATCAGGATACAGAACAGAATTATCACCCCTAAATCTCCCTCCTGCTGGTTTTTTAAAAAGTCAAATCTTCTCCCAACCCCTAACCCCTAATCCGCATCAACCACTGATCTGCTCTCCATCACTTTCTTTCTGTCTTCTGGGAATGTTATATAAATGAAATGATATAGTACTCCACCTTTGGAAACTGGCTTCTTTCACACAGCATAATGTCTTTGAGTTCCATCCAAGAGGTTGCCTGTATCTAGTACAGTCTTTTTGTTTTTTGTTTTGCTGAGTCACATTCAACTGCAGACTGGACATCGAGTCGGGGTATATCAGGCATTTCTGGTTATACCATCATTATACCATCATTTCTGAGATGACCATAATGGCTGGCAGCTATGAAACCTAGTACATCTATCCTAGTATTTTATTATATTAACTCATTTAATCTCTCAACAACCCGATGGGGCAGCTACTAGCATTATGTCTATTTTGCAGACAAGAAAATCAAGCAATAGAGAGGTGACATAGCTTGCCCAAGGTCACACAGTAGGTAAGTACAAGAATCACTTCTGAGGTTAGAACTGGGTCCAGCCTTGTATTTCATAATGAGAGATCGTAATTGTAAATGTTTCTGGCAGGGAGATGAGACATTTAAATCTCCGGGGAGGTATAAAAAGCTGATAGCTTTTTCCCTTCAAGAAGCAGGCTATGCTGGGGATCAGGGACAACTGACATGACCAGAAGAAAAGCAAGAAAAAGGGACCAAGGTTTCCCTCTACACCATATTGCTAAGGCCCACTTACAGAGTTTGCACCCACCTACACACATCCCAGGAGACAACCACACTGGAACTGAATACAGTGGCTGATAAATAGGATATATCTCGACCTCCGTTCATCCTGCCTGGTCTCAGGGATTGGGAAGAGAACCAGACCTGAGAATTTGGAATTATTTACCATGAATCCCGGGGCTGCCGACCTCAATCCTGGGGCTGCCCACCTCAGGCCTCCTGAAGAGCAGTCATCAGTCATCAATGTTTTTACCCAGCCTGAGATGCTGCTGCTGCCTTTAGAACCATAACTGCCAGTAAAGGTAGATGTGGATTCCAGGTGTCAACCTACCCTGTATTGTTCATGTGGGGAAACTGAGGCCCAGAAAGAGAATGGGCTTGCCCAAAGGCACACAGCAAATCAGTAGCAGATCCAGCCTGTAACCTAGATCCTGTCTCCCCCTCATCCACTCATTCATCCATTCATTCAACACATACTGTACTTACCACGCGCCAAGTACTTTTCTAGATGCTAGAGACAAATGATGAATAAGACACAACACTTGCCTTCATGGAGTTATAGTTTTGGCAGGAAGAAAGACATTAAACTAATGATCACAAAGGAACAGATCATTTCAAACTGTAATAATAAAAACTATAAAATTGTCTCAAGAGCCTCAGGCAATGTGTTTCCCAATAAACCTAGCTGCTTCCATTTCTTAAAGGAAGGAGGGCGAAGTTTCCTTCAGCGGTAGACACTTCCACATGCCATCTAAATAAGGTGATGCAAAAGTAGTTATATAGCTCTATAGCTTTTTATTATAGATGTCCAATACTGCCTCCCCAATTATCACTAACAATCTGTTGTTAAGGCAAAGCTGAGTCTATTGGTCACTGCGGTGGAAAGTGTCACTTTAACAGAGCTTGGGTAGCGTCTGAAAGAGGGAAAGGCAGGGTCATTTTTACTGAGATTCTGTACTCTGATTTAAGGAGGGTTTTCAAAGTGGCGGGAGGGGCAGTTGGTTAGCATTCAGGAAGGACCCTGTTAAGATAGCTGAGGATTGATGGAAACAGCAAGGTGACGATTTTGACGCGAGGGTTTCAAAGAGTCTTGGGGGATAAAATGTTGTTAGAGGTTTGCTATTGAAGAGTTTATGGGCTATTCCTGTAATGAACAGCAAAGTTAATTGGCTGGGCAAAAGTATTCATGGAATGGTAAAGTTATGCTAATGAAGACAATAGAAGAGTAAAGACATGTTACTATTAGACACTGAGCCATGTGGGATAGATGGTTTTGGTTCTCATAAAGTAACAAGA
The DNA here is from genome assembly GCF_039906515.1 of Pseudorca crassidens. Taxonomy (NCBI): domain Eukaryota; kingdom Metazoa; phylum Chordata; class Mammalia; order Artiodactyla; family Delphinidae; genus Pseudorca; species Pseudorca crassidens. Next base: position 29,751,279 of record NC_090315.1, on the reverse strand, counting down.
CAGCCATCATCACCTCCACCACCACAACCCCCCGCACTGGGCTGAGCATGCAGCCTTTGTGCCACTTCAGAAGGGCTTTCATAGCATGTGCCGGTGGCTTTGCAAGTTTTTTGTGCAAGTTATTTGTGTCCTCACTGGACAGAATGCTCCTTGAGGGCAGAGACTCTGATTTAACACTGAGCCCCCAGCAGCCTGCACATGGCCTTGACCAGAGCGAGAGCTCAGACAGGATACATTCACTGACTGATGGAACATGAGATTCTGATGAAACCCCAATTCCTGCAGCGAAAGCTGAGAAAATGTTCTTGATTCACTCCCAACCCCCATGATGATGAGAATGATGATGATGATGGTGATGATGGTGATGATGGTGATGATGGTGGTGATGATGGTGGTGATGATGGTGGTGATGATGGTGATGATGGTGGTGATGATGATGATGATGATGATGGTGATGATGGTGGTGATGATGATGATGGTGATGATGGTGGTAATGATGGTGGTAATGATGGTGGTGATGATGATGATGGTGGTGATGGTGATGATGGTGATGATGATGGTGATGATGGTGGTGATGATGATGATGACGATGATGGTGATGATGGTGGTGATGATGATGATGGTGATGGTGGTGATGATGATGATGGTGGTGATGGTGATGATGGTGGTGGTGATGGTGATGATGGTGATGATGATGGTGATGATGGTGGTGATGATGATGGTGATGATGGTGATGATGATGGTGATGATGGTGGTGATGATGATGATGGTGATGATGGTGATGATGGTGGTGATGATGGTGATGATGGTGATGATGATGGTGATGATGGTGGTGATGATGATGATGGTGATGATGGTGATGATGGTGGTGATGATGATGATGGTGGTGGTGATGGTGATGATGGTGATGATGATGGTGATGATGGTGGTGATGATGATGGTGATGATGGTGATGATGATGGTGATGATGATGGTGATGATGATGGTGATGATGATGATGGTGATGATGGTGATGATGGTGGTAATGATGGTGGTGATGATGATGATGATGGTGGTGATGGTGGTGATGATGATGATGATGATACCTGGCACTTTATGCCAGTCTTTGGGCAGGGGCCTGAGAACTGAGGAGGAGGTCTGGACAGGGCTTTAACTTAGGGGGAGCTCACTCAGTAGACTGGGAACTTCTTGAAGGCTTGTACCAGCTCTGATTCAATCAATGCTTGGACCCCAGAGTCTTACCAAATAGGAACCAGAAGTCAGCCAATATTTGTTCAATGATCTTTATTTTCACTTATTTACTTTTTAACCTTCAAATTAAATTCCCTAGGACTGTAGTTCTCAAACTTCATGGGTGCATCAGAAATCCCCCGAGAGCTTGTTAAAACACAGATTGCTGAACCTTCACCCAGAGTTTCAGATTCAGCAGGTTGGTGTGGGTCTGATAATTTGAATTTTTAACAAGTTTCCTGGTGATGCTGACCCTGCTGGTCCAGGGACCCCATTTTAAGAACCGCTGCCCCAGTGGAAGGAGAGTAAGAAGTCACTGTGATTCTGAATTGGGAAGCCCAGGAAGGACCAGACGTCCCTACTCCATTTCTCCCATCCTGTGCCCCACATGGCAAGGCCTTCCTGGGCCACCAGGGCAAAGGTCAGAGGTCTCATCCAAGATCCAGCAGAGAACCTGGGGCTAGAGCAGAGGCAGACTCTACGTGGGGGAAAAGGCAGATCCCTAAGGGTGAGGGACCTCCCGTTTAGCCAACAAACAGAAGGGGCTAAATATGCAACTGGACCTGCTTTTTTTGAGTAAACACAGGGCCGCCTGTGTAAACACGCATTGTCTACTGGAGGATTAAGAAGAACAGGGTTGGGCTTTTTATTTTTTTCCCCCTCCTTTTTTCCTTTTTTTTTTTTTCCTTAAAGCACGGAGAAAAGCCATTAAGGGATTAACACCCCGATTTATGAAAATGGAGGATGATAAAGGAACAATGGGGTGACAGCATTGTGTAAACGACATTGATTCATTTCAGAGACAGGACTGCTAACTGGGAGAAATGGAGAAATAAATGGGACAATGAGGGGATGCTTTTACCAGCTTGTCATTAATTAGCCGAGAGTACAATTCTTTTATTGTCCTTTTTGAAAAATACAAAATTGGTAGGAAAATACAAGCACTGAGCGAAGCGATTATTCTATGTCACCGGCTGACATCTGCTTTTCCTTTTCTCCCGAAGCTTGCCTCCGGAAGTGGTTTTTTTAAGGGAGGAAAGGAAACGTTCCCACACCCCCACCCCCCACAAAACGTTCTTGTGGGGTTGGGGAATGAAATGACCCCCCAACCCACAAGTACACCTCAAATTTCTCAGCAGTGGAGGGTGGCCTGGAAGCTAGAAACACCCCCTTGATCCTTTACCTGGAGGGAGTGAGGGCTGGGAAGTGAGAAGTGAGCAGGGTGCCCAGAGGCCTCTGGCAGTGGGTTGGGAAGGGACGCGGAGCTTGGGAGAAGGAAGATGAGCTTCTGGGAGCAGCAAGGCCAGCAATGTAGCCCCCACTGGGCTCCACCGCTGGGCCCATGCGGTCTGCAGACCGCCCCTCACCCATTTCGTCTACAATGGGGAACTGAAGCATTTGAAATAAGCCCGTGTTGGGATGCAAGTCATGAAAAACCTTCTCCAGGTCAGGAAAGTGGGCTCAAGTCCTGACAGCAATGGCTTTTCCCCAGACCAGTGCAAGTGTCAGATCTGTCTGGGGGAAGGATGCACATCTGGATTGATGGGAGTTTAGATACAACTTCTCTGGGCCCAGGAGGGCTTCTATCAGCCTGGGCAGGGGAGCGGGGAATGGATGGCACGGGCTTAGGGCCCTGGAGACTCACAGGGTAGACGCACAGCACGTCTATGTGGACTCTTGATGGAATAAGCAGGGTCCGTGATGCCCAGATGGTCCTTAACCCCGTCGGCCCGGGCAGAGGTACAGCTGCAGAGAGAAACGGGGCTGTTTGGGTCTGAGTCCCGGCCACCTCTCCATTTCTAAGGGCCATTTGTAAATCTGAGTATCCCACGTTTAGATATGAACTTGTCAGACATAGAAAAGTTAGCCAACTGTGGCTATTTCTAGAAAAAGTCAAACAATCACACAAGGGTTAATAGCACTTATTTAAAAAAAAAAAAAAAAAGGAGGTCCCAGAAACAGTGTGCCCGGCAAAGAACTGTAAACAGCTCTGCATTGTTCTTGCCTCTGTGACTACTGGTCATTGTTTGGCCTTTAATCTGGAAACGCTATAGATATAAATATAGCTATCTTTATAGCATTGTATCTTTACAGGCAAAGATAAAACAATGGATCTTTGCATCTCTAAGCTTTATATGTATATAAAGATATCTTTATTCGGGAAGATTATGTATGTGTGCCTCACATATAAATGTCGAACCATCGTAGACTTTTCTCCACACACACACACCATATTCAGTGTCTCCTGTGTGCCAGGCGCTGCTCTGGTGGTGGGCTTACAGTAGCAAACAAACAAGAAATCTCCCCCACTCTCATTCCCTACAGAATTTCCATGGCTGTCTGTGAAAACAGAAAATGAATATGTAATAGAAATAGGTCACATAATAATTAGCGCTATGGAGAAAAATGAAGCATATCTGTGGGTAGGGGGACGGCTTCACTGATAAGGTGCCAGTTGAGCAAACTCCTGAGCTGGCAGCCATGTGGGATGAAGGGTGTTCCAGGCAGAGGGCAAAGCGCATGCAAAGGCCCAGAGGCAGGAGTGTACTTGGTGGGTTTGAGGCACAGAAAGAACTAACCTGGAGGAGTGAGAAAACGGGGACTAAGTCTAAGACAAGGTCCGTGTAAGGGCATCGCTGTTTACCTGGAGGGTGATGGGGGCCATTGAAGGGCTGTGAACAGAGTAGCGTGATTTAATGGTTGAGTCAATAGGACCACAATGACTTCAATGGGTAGAATAGACCAAAGACTGTGTGTATATTTAAGATGCTCACCTAGACTGCTTCTTTCAGGCACCTACAGGGGCCAAGCAGGTCATAAAGGGAATGAATTATAGGGAATGGTGGGAAGACTGGCAAACAGGAGGCTGCCTGCTGGTGTAAAGGGGCAACTACTACTCAGATCCTGCTGCTGGCTGAACTTGAAAGATATGAACATAGAGTAGCCATATCTTGTCATCTTAAAGCAAGGCTGCATTTTCAAATGAACACTCCTGATGTTAAAGTTGAAGCCCGACAGACCACCAGTTTAGACTCTTTCCTGAATCTCTTATCAGGCAGGAGAACTTGCACAATAGATCTTCTTACCCTTCCTTTATTATCTGGCTGCCAGGAGGCTCAAGGATACGTTTAACTTTAAAGCATTATAACTATACTGCATAAAATTCTTGGCAAAGTCCTCTCCTTCCTTCTCCAAGTTTTCATAGTTTAATATGATTTCTAAACGTCCAGTTAAAGACCATGTGCTTTTTATTATAAGCAACCTCAAATTATGATACGTGAGGAATAAATTCTAAGTAAACTAGACTATGAGAGAATAGCTACTGTGATCATACTCTTTTATAACCATGGATTATAGGTGTTCAGGAAAAAAAAGTATTGTGATAGCATACGTTCTTAAATGCTTGCCTTATGTAGGGAAGCTTATGTTATCATGCCTGCAGGTTTCCCCAGGAACAGAGCTGGCTGTCAGTTCTCTACCTCCTCCCCCCTTATAGGTCTGTTGCTGCCAATCGTCGCCTCCCCGATTCCTCCCGTTCTGCCCAGTGATTTGACTTGAAATGTCTCCAACATTCACACCCCTACTGCCAGCTCAGCCTGCCTTGATTCCCTAGAAAGGCACCTCTGGCTCATATCAATTGGAACCCACGCAAACTCTTTAGACCAGGGACCCCCCATGCCAATTCTGGTCAGTCGGAAGTGGCTGGTAAAAACACTTGTGTTAAGAAGGAATCTGAGGCCTCGCTTAGGTGAAGTAGGAAAATGCAGATTGGTGAATTAGGGATGTCTGTGGTCATTAACAAGTAGGTCTTTCTCCACGGCGTGAGTAGGGGCAGGGCAGAAGTTCTCCCTTCTAATAGAATCATATATAGGGACTCAGGTGAAATCAGAGTCCGCCAACTGGAGGCTGCATGCCTGCTTTGTTTGACCAACAGTCATCAGCCTTTAAGGGTAAGGGTTCAAACTCTGTCTTCTACAGATCACACATTTGTCAAATTCCTTAGCCTCTCTGAGCTTCAGTTTCCTCATCTGTAAAATGGGGAGAATAGTTGTGTCCTATTTCACAGGACAAAGGGGATGATTCAGTGTAAAGACTTTAACTCAGTTGTCATAAGTATAAGTAGCCCATGAATAGTATCTATTCTTGCCTTTATTACCATTACTTTTCAGAGGGTCACTCTTGGGTCCCCGCATAGCTCTTCAAGTCCCGTTGCTCCACATGAGCAGAGAAGCTCATGGAGCTGTATGCTTGCTGTACTAGAGTCAAATCCAAGGAGCCCTAAGGGCACAGAAAAACCTGGCAAGTATAGCCCTGTCCAGAGAAAGCCCACCAGAGAAGAAACCAAAGCCAGTTTCAAGAGGTTTTGAGATCCTGTTGGTAAATAAAAGTCAAGCACCCTGATATCTTTGGCTAAAAGCTCCGTCTTGCAGTAACCAGTGGAGTCATGGTCCCAGCCTGGGAGCCACACGTGCCATGGTTACTAGTCATCATCCTTCCCTTTGAGATGGCAACACCACTGCGGGGTACTAACCCCGGTGAAGCTTGGGAGAACCGGGTTCATTTGTTAGCCATGAGGCCAATGGTGGCCATCACCTGGAGAGCCTGTTAAAATGCAGATTGCAGGGCCCCACCTCAGAGTAGCTGATTCAGAAGGTCTGGGAAGAGGCCTGAGAATTTGCATTCTAGCCAATTCCCGGAGGACACTCACACTTCGAGAACCACTGGCTTAGGATGAGTCACTCCATCTGTAAAATGGGAGCAGTGACGCACCACCAAGATGGTTCTGAGGGTCAATTACCTTCGTGGACGTGAAAGTGCCGTGTATGAAATGGTACCATCTAAACCTGAGTTGTTCATCATACTGCTTACAAGTATCCCCAGAGTGAAGCTGGCGTACAGGTACACAATCCTAAGTAACATCATTATCGAGCCCCTGTGATGGGCTCAGCACTGCTGAGAGCGCAGGGACTGCGCAAATGGTCCCTCCCCCCACCCTCCCAACAGCAGCTGCCCGTTCCATTACCTTTCTCCTTTTACACTCAAGAAAGCCCTTTGGTATATGTTAATCCCAAACTCCTAATCTGTCCCTATCCCCCTTTCCCCTTTGGTAACCATAAGTTTGTTTTCTATGTCTGTGAGTCTATTTCTGTTTTGTATGTAAATTCATTTCTATCATTTTTTTTTTTTACATTCCATACATAAGTGATATCATATGATATTTGTCTTTCTCTGTCTGGCTTATTTCACTTAGTATGATACTCTTTAAATCAACTATAATTCAAGAATAAAAATATTTTTTAGAACACCCCTTTGGTTTAGCATCTCCATTTTACAGGAGGAAATGGTAGCTCTCAGATTTGATGAGACTTCCCAGAGGCCACCTAGAGTGGATACTTTCTGGTATGTCTGAGCGTCTGCCAACGGCCACCCCCCACACACGACCCCCCGCCCCTTCCTCTCAGAACCACCTTCGCACCTTCAGAAGCTGACTGTACGTCATCTTCATGCCTTGTGACCCTGACATTCTGACCAGAGTTGTTGGATCAAAGGTCGAGCTCTGACCTAAGGTGGTCCAATTAACATCTCCCTCCTGGGGATGGAGAACTGCTAGTAAGAGACAGTGACTAAATATGTTGACCAGAGGGTACCAGTGGGGTGCATGAGTGAGGAGGGAGAGTGATGAAGCCTGCACACGGGAAGCATCAGAGACAAGGACAAAAGTTCCTGTTTCCAGTCACTTCCTGGGCCCCTACTCCATTCCTGAGCTTGGATTCCATGACAGGGCACTGTAGAGAGTAAAAGGTTTTGTTTCGTGCTGTAAATAAAAGAAAACTTATATCAAGTGACCTTATATGACAAAGGTATTACTGAATGGCACTCATGTAGCTAAAAAGTCCAGAGGTGGTCCTGGACTGGTTTGGTTGCTCAAATAATATGACCAAGGGCCCAGTTTTTCTCTCTCTCTCTCTCTTCTGCCTTTTGTCATGTAGAATTCATTCTCAGGAACCCTAGGGTCCTTTGCAGCTCTAGGCTTTTCTTCTTTGGTAACAAAATGGCTGCAGTAGTTCTGGACCTCACACCATAAACCCTGCTATCCAAAGGAAGAGAGAGAATCCCTTGCAGTTGGCCCTGTACAAATCCTAAGATTCACACTCATTGGCCCAGACGAGGCCACATGCCTATCTCTGAACCAATGGACAAGGAGATAAGATATGCTCTTTGGATTGAACCAATCAGGACTGTCCCTTGAGGCAAAAGGTGCAGTCTATCCCTCCCACACCATGTGATTGATATGGGAGAAAGAATTCCCTAAAGGACAACTGGGTATTTTTGGTGGAGATGGGAGACAAAGGATAGATGCTAGGAAAACAACCAACACATACCAAGGACATCCTAAATGTTTAATAAATGAGTCTTTTTTGTTTACTCTTTCTTGAGTTAATTTTTAACTTTCAACAAAAAATTCCTATCTAAATAGGTACATGTAATCTTCACCTGTTACTTTCATTTATCCCAGTCATTTCTGGGAAGCCCCTGGGATACGCTTGCCCAGTTTAAGTAGGGCAAAAGGAAAAGAAGCTGAATCTCACTCATCAGGGAGATAGAAGTTGCGTCGAACTTGGTCAAGCTCTACAAAAATTTAACAGAAATAGACTTATTGTGACAAATAATAAGATATGAACAAGATCTGAAAGAATAATACTAAGTAAAATAATGAGAATTAATTCACAATATTAAAAATGTGAATCCTACATGATTCATATTTCATTAACTTATAATAATCCATTTCAATCAAGATTTTGTTGCCTGACTTGTAGTGAAGGAGTCTTCGCTTCAATCACTGTGATTTTCTTTTTAAAGACTAATTTGTTTTACCAGATTTCTCATATTCGCATAGTATGCATATAAATATTTGCAGAGAGGAAAACTTTCAAAATCTTACTCAATGAGAAGAGCGAATAAAATTTCAGAACCATCACAAACACTTGATCTATCAATAATGCTGCATAATTTGCAGGATGGGTAGCTGCTTTGGAAAAAAATGCCAGAGACAATAGCCACCCACCCTTCTAGAAAATGCTGAATCGCCAATGTGCCCCGACGGCAGAGAACAATGTTGTATGAAGAAAACAGATGCTGAACTCTCGAAGTCAAAGAGCAATAAAAACGTTGGACTTTTCCGGTTGAAGGCATTTTAGGAGTGCCTTATCCATGGCACTCCAAGGGTAAGTGACTTATCCATCCTTTATGTTTACCCAAAAGGAATATGTGATTAAAATCATGTCTAAATACATATACAAAAGTTCTTTCAACCTATTTAATTTCAAAATCCTAATGATAAGAAAACATTGCCTGATATTTATTTGATGGCATTGTTTCCCTTCTTAGTGGTTTGTGAAATGATCACTGTACCTTGACAGCATCCCGGATTCGACAGAAACATGACAGTCTCATAACCTAAAAGCTCCCATGATGCAACCCCACTGCATTATCATTGTGGGTATAGTTCGTTTTTGCTGCCAGTGGCCACTCTCCTATACTCCATACACTATTTTCTTTTCTTCCTCTCATAGGCATGCATCCCAGCCAAAGTATAGTAAGGCTTCACGTTTAGCTCATTCCTTGGTAAGGATACTATTTGTGGTTCTATCTGAAAGAGCCAGTGCTTTTTGCAATTTTACAATAGCACAAATGCTATTATATTGAAACTTTTCCTGTGGTTGAACACCTGACTTCCTCCATGAATGTAAGATCTGTAAAACATAGTAACCATATTCAAACACATTACCATTTACTGACAGGCACTGATGATTCCAATGCAAATGGAGGGCAATTCAAACAAACAAATACTTAGTGTTATCCAATGAAGTGCAAACAAGAGCCGAATAAATGAGTGGGCACATTTACTTCCTGCTCAGGCATCCGTTCCTTATTGGTTGGTCTTTATGGCTTCAGTGCGTCCATCCGAATGGGATTCATCAGCCAAGTTGCCTTACATCTCCCGCTATTTCTAGAAAGTTAATGCTAGAATTACTGCTAGAACCATGTGAAAACATGATCGTGCCTCTTGCAAATCTTTCCTCTCGTTCAGGGCTGATCATTCCATTACGTCATAATTATCATACAGCTATAGCGTAAATACATAGTTATTTCCATCTCTCTGTCCAGATGGTCCGTTACACGATAATGAAAGTATGTTTGTACTTACTGGATTTAATTACCAGATAATCAGGAAGAACATGCAAATTGCTAGGTTGTTGTAACACAGTCCATTGAATCAAGGAAAACCTGTGTATTGCGTATAAGTAAACAAGCTCTTACATGGGATTATGCCCTGTAACCTTTGACGACAAGAAGGTTTGAGATTTGTTATAGGTCCATTGTGTGGGTTCGCATTACACTTGTTGAGCTTGGATTAACGTCCAGATTATAAGGAAATGTAATGGGAGAGATGATCATGCTGCCATGCCTGCCATGGGGACGATGGGGAACTGGCCATAGGAGTGACTGAATAAGGTGCCAGCTCTTGGTTCCCAAGTCCTACTCTGTTCCAAACTAGGGCATTCCAGAGTCACGTGCAAGCATCTATTCTCAGCCCAAACATGTACCTGCCCAAGTAATGAGAGAGAGAGTGCAAACTACCAACCAAATAAACCTCTCCCAGGAATAAAACGTCACTCTAGATAGAAGCCAACTTATAGTTCTCTGGTGTGTCCAGTTTGCCACCAGTGCTATAACTAAGTGTTTTTCTCCCTTTATCACCCCAAGCGAAGCAGTCTAGATCAACATCTTCTGATCCCCGTGACCGGACTACTGTTGCACATTCATTTTCCTACTTTCCCCTTCATGACTTCCTCTTGGAAATCCATGTTGTTCTAAAGAAGCCAACTTCATCCCTGCTTCCAGGAGTGAAACCTACAACCTTTTCAGTCAGCATCTTCCCTCAGGGATTGGTTTAGGGTTGGACATATGCCTCAAGCCATTTAAGCCAATCTTAGAACAGAACATTTTCTGGAGACACCAGAAGCATCCCTCTTAAACCTGAATGCTGAAGTCTGAAGCCTCATGAGCCACGAAAAGCCATCTTGCAACCATAAGGAAGAAACTGGGTCATTAGTGACACCATTGAACCACAGGATCAAGCTTTACCTGAAACCTATATTGATATTTTCCAATTACATGAGGGGATCAACTCCCTTTATTGTTTATGTCACCTAGCATTGGGGTTTCTGTCAGTACAATGAGAAGCATAATAACTTATAAAATTGCCACGACTTATCTCCCTGGTTTATCACAGAAAATTCCTTATAGATTTTTTGTGCCCTGCTATCCGGACATGAGCAGCCTTCATGCTCTGATACATCATTTCTTCCCCACCTCCCCCCCAACAGTTTTACTGAGGTATAATTGACATAACATTGTATTAATTTTCGGTATACAACATGATGATTTGAAATATGTATATATTGCAAAATGTTACCTCAATCAGTTTAGTTAACATTCATCACCTTACACAGTTACAAATTTCTGTGTGCACGATGAGAACTTTTAAGATCTCAGCAACTTTCAAATATACAATACTACATTGTTAACTTTAGTTACCAGGCTGTACATTACATTCCCAGAACTTATCTATCTTATAATCGGAAGTTTGTACCTTTTGATAACCTTCACCCATTTCACCCACCTCACCTCTGGCAACCACCAATCTGCTCTCTGTTTCTGAGTTCAGTCTTTTTACACATATGTGAAATCACACAGTATTTGTCTTTCTCTATCTGACTTATTTTACTTAGCATAATACCTTCAAGGTCAACCCATGTAGTCACAAATGGGAGAAATTCCTTCTTTTTAATTGCTGAATAATACGCCATGGTATGTGTGTGTGTACATATACATATATATATGTATCACCTTCTTTATCCATTCATGTGTCAGTGGACACTTAGGTTGTTTCCATATCTTGGCTATTGTAAATAATGCTGCAATCAACTTGGAGGTGCAGATATCTTTTTGAGATAGTGATTTCATTTGCTTTTGATATATGCCCAAAAGTGGAATTGCTGGATCATATGGTAGCTCTCTTTCTAATTTTTTGAGAAACCTCCATACTATTTTCCACAGTGGCTGCACCAATTTATGTTCCCAGCAACAGTGCATGAGGGTTCCCTTTTCTCCACATCCTCTCCAGCACTTGTTATTTCTTGTCTTTTTGATGATGGTCATCCTAACAGGGGTAGGGTGATATCTCCTTGTGGTTTTGATTTGTGATGTTGACGATTATTTGATGATTAATGGTGTTGAGCACCTTTGAATGTATCAGTTGGCCATTTGAATGGCTCCTTAGGAAAAATATCTATTCAGTTTCTGCCCAGTTTTTAATCAGATTATTTGGTTTTGTCTGTCTGTGTTATTGAGTTGTATGAGCTCTTTATATACTTTGGATATTAACTCCTTAACAGATGTATGACTTACAGATATTTTCTCCCATTCTATAGGTGGCCTAATACATCATTTCTAAAGCTTACACACTTATTGCTTTTCCTACTGGCAGAGATGGCATTCCAGCATCTACTGATGGGAAAGGCAGCCCTAGCCCTCGGAAATGAGAAGCAGAGAAAGCATTCTTCACCATGAGTGGGGGCTCAGGGGAGACACGGTCTCCAAAGTTCTGCTCTGCTCCCCGTAGTGAAGCCTGGTAGGAGGACCCTGAGGCAAGCCATGTGGACTGTTCCTTGAGGTTACTCAAGGTTTACAGGCCGGGATGGAGAAGATCCAAGGACGCTGCTAGGAAGACAACTGACTTAAACCTAGATGGCAAAGGAAAGGCATATGGCAGAAGGAGTGGGGAGGGGTCTTGAAGCAAAGAGACAGAACCAGTGTGTGGAGTGGTCTCATACCCCCAGATGAAGAACATGCACTGGGTCAGCCTGAACAAGGGGCCTCTTACCTGTCTCAGAGTCAAGGCTTGGAGCAGCCATATCAGGCTGGACATCAACTCATCCCACAAATGCTCACTGCATGTCAAGGTGTAGAGGGCCAGCAACCATCACAGACATCGAGTGACACACATGTGCACCCCCCATGGCCCTTGCCCTCATCCTTCTTGTGACTATCAAGTGAAGCAGACAGTTAAACAAGCAATTGCAATGAAACATGGAAGTTGCCAGTCTAGAAAAGGTATGAGGTGTGGTGGGAGGATGCAAGGGAAGAAACCAACCAAACTCAAGTGCAGGGACAACTTCCTACAGGAAACGAAGCCTAAGGGGTGAGAAGCCTCAGTCCATGGTCGAGCAGGAGGGGAGATGCTTTGAGCAGAGGTCAAGAACATTTGTCAGGAGGCAGGAGGGGGTACACAGGTTTCTAGGAACAGAAAGTGGCCTGGCGAAGTTGGAGAGGAGCAGCAGGGCGAGCATGATGGGCAGTATAGATGCAGAGGCTAGCAGGGGCCAGATCTCAGGACCACATCTCGCGGCCACATCAGCCAGGCAGGAAGTGTACAATTTAGCTCAAGGGCAGTTTTTCACAGACAGAATGACATGATCAGATTTGCCTTTTAATGGACCATTGCTCACATTTTATTCCAAATACGTCTCTAAACTCCTTTTCAAAGGTGTTTCTAGAGGAGACATAAAGGGCAGGGGGACAATGTCAATAAAACCCAGAACAGATTTTCTTCTAAAACCCCCGTGCAGAAGTGTTTCAGAGGCACTTGCATCAGGAACCCCCTTTTCCACAGCTTTTTTATGTTCAAGATGCCCTTGGAATACTTTCAATAAATCTTTTAAACTCTGTTTCTCTTTGAAGTAGGAAGCCTTGTCGTTAGCATGTGATCGGGTGGCACAACCAGCATTTTCCAGACCCTGCTTGTTGGACTTGATGAGCTCCCAATCCCACCAAATGCCCAGCTCCCCCTTGACCGAGATGCACCCATAAACTCTTTTTCTGATACTCTAAAGCTTAAGAGGGACATTAACCCAGGACGCTCTCAGATTCAACAAAGAAAGATGTGTCTTGAGACTGATGACAAAATTATGCCCTCAGCTGGGCTCTTATGGACCAAGACAGATGACAAAGAAAGGTGAGAAATGAGTTTTTATTGCCATGAGTTGCCCTCCCTGACATTTCTCCTATTTTCTTTTTTTATGTGACTAATCATCATCATCATCATCAGAGGAAATTATTAATAAGACTCATGATCAGTATTGACGGTCATGACTGTCGCTCACTGTGTTTACAACGCACCAGGTCCAGAGCTAAGTACCTGAAATAAGCTATCTCATTTAATCCCCACAATAAGCTTGCGAGACGGGTATTATTATTCTTATTTTACAGATGAAAAAACTGAGGCCCAGAGAGGTGAACAGCAGCTAGGACTGGCCATTTGACTCTAAAGTCCACAGCACGCTTGACTCAGGAGAAATCAATTTCTTACGAACGATTAGGAATTTGGTCCCACATCCCCCCGGTCCATTAGGTTCTGTGCTGCCCAACGCAGGGTAGAGATCTGTCTGCTTCCCCAAGCATTTCTGCCTGATGAACTCCTTGGTCAGAGCCACGGTACTGAGCCAAGAGAGGCCCGATCACCTGGGCCAAGTTTTCATTAAAATGTGTGCATTGGGGGTTGCAGGCGGGAGCTTAATGATTATTTTCAGTCCAGGTTCCTGCTTATTTGGTTTGGGTTTTGCACGATTAATTAGGAGCCTAAATTAATGAGAAGGGAAACACGTGTCCAGCTGGTCCTCCCAGATGTTCCTGGAAACAGACTCTCCAATTTGCACAGCATGACAGTGTAAACATGACGTGGGGAAGTTACTCCGAGCTGGTTCCGTACCCAACACTCCTGGCTGTGCGGAGCGGGGCCCTGCCTTGGAGTCTGTGCTTTCCCAGGTCTGGAATAATGTCTCCAATGTGCTTGCTGATCTGATTCTCTTTGCTTCCACAATAGGGCAGCCATGGTTATAATTCCTCACCTGAATCTCTGGAAAGAGGCAAATTGAAATGCAGAGCAAGAGCTGGAAATAGAAGGAGATGATGAGAGAAAAGAGCTATCGCTAATAAAGATGATGAAGAGGAAAAGTTCTCCAAATTTCAGTGGCGAGGTGCATTCATGGACACATACCAATAGTCCAGTGGTCCAGATTTCTTTCTCATCTTATCCCAGTGTTTCTTTTGTCTTTATGATGAGAACAGGCTGATTCATCTGTCCCAGTTACAGCTTGTTTGGAGCGGTGAGTGAATAAAAATAAATCAGGATCCGCCAGGATGGCTCTCTATATGAAAGTCATATGCCATCAGGGACCCTCCATCATGGGCACCCTCCCCTTCTGTGGCCTCCACAACAGGAAACATGGAAAAACGTACCAATATTGAAGTGGACAATGTCTAGGAAGTCCAAAGAAGGTCAGGGAGTTTTACAATGTCTCTCTCTTAATGTGTTGGCCATCTCCTCTCTTCCGGTGCTGGGAACTGGAGTTGTGCAGAGGACAAGGTAAGCGTGATCTCCATCCTCCAGGAGTTTATGGGCATCTAGTGGTTCTCACTTTACTAATCACAGACATGACCAAGGATGTTGACACAGTCAAGAAGCCTCCTTGGATATATACATGCGATGAATATTATTCAGCTTTAAAAAGTCATTTGAGGGCTTCCCTGGTGGCACAGTGGTTGAGAGTCCGCCTGACGATGCAGGGGACACGGGTTCGTGCCCCGGTCCGGGGAGATCCCACATGCCTTGGAACGGCTGGGCCTGTGAGCCATGGCCGCTGAGCCTGCGTGTCCGGAGCCTGTGCTCCACAACGGGAGAAGCCGCAACAGTGAGAGGCTCGCGTACCGCAAAAAAAAAAAAAAAAAAAAAAAGTCATTTGAGAAATACAAATTAAAATCACAATGACATGCCACTACATACCTATTAGAATGATTTGCCTAAAAAGTAAATTCCTTTACTTAAAAGGAAGGAAACTGACACATGCTACAACACAGATGGACCTTGAAGACTTTACGCTAAGTGATATAAGCCAGATACAAAAGAACAAATGTTGCATGATTCCACTTGTATGAGGTACTCAGAGTAGTCACATTCAGAGAATAGAATAGCGGCTCTCAGGTTAGCCTTTAACAGGCACAGAGTTTTGACATGCGATGATGAACAATTCTGGAGATGCATAGAGGTGATAGCTGCACAACATTGTGGATGTACTTAACGCCACTGAACTGTACACTTAAAAATGGCTGAATTTTGTGTGTATTTTGCCACAGTTAAAAAAAAAAAGATCTCTTGGGTCTCTGTGGACACAAGTTTCCTGGATGAGTGGGCAAGTTGGCATCACTCTATAAACAGTCTCCCCATCCTACACTCCCGCTGCAAGCCCCTTATGAGAATTGGACCATCATTGGTCTTCACAGCATTTATTTGTGACGTGTTCCCAACACCTCTCTAGGCACTGGGGAAACGGAGGTAGCAAAGACAGAGAAGCTTCCTGCCCTCAGAGGCTTCTATTCTAGCGGAGTTTGGGCAGTGAGCAAGCAAATTGCAAACCCCATCCCCAGCAGGCTCGGTCCTGGCCCGGTTTTATTTTAATCCTTAGCACTTATGACAGTCTAACATAATATATATGTTACTAATTTATGCTGTGTGCCTGTATCTCTCCACTAGAATATAAGTGCTATTTTTATTGATTTCATTGATATAAACCTGAGCCTAGATAAATAGGATGTGGCACCTGGTAATCATTAATAAATGTATAAAATGAATAAAAGTCAACAAAAAATTAAAAGGATAATTTTTGATTGTGAAAAATACTTTAAAGGAAAGAAACTGGGTTCTGTTATGAAGTGTAACTTATGGAGAAAAAAAAAGATTAAATAACTTGGGGTGTAAGATTTTAGATTAGGTGATCAAGGAAGTGGTTTTTTTGTTTCGTTTTGTTTTGTTTTGTTTTTTAAATAATACGGCATTTGAACTGGCATCTGTAGGACAAGAGGGAGCTCTCCATGGAGCCATCTGGAGGATGAGTATTCCAGGCAGGAGAAACAACAAATGCAAAGGCCCAGTGGCAGGAAAACTCCTCATGCGTTCCTATGGCATTAAGTATTAAGTACATTCACATTGTTGTGAAACTATCACCACTCTCCATCTCCAGAACTTTTTCATCATCTCACACTGAAACTCTGTCCCCATTAAACAATAACTCCCCATTCCCATCACTTCCCGCAACCCCTGGTAACCACCATCGTAATTTCTGCCTCTATGAATTTGGCTATGCTAGGTACTTGTGACAAATGTCATCATATGATATTTGTCCTTTCATGGCTTATTTCACTTAGCATAATATCTTCAAGATTCATGATGTTGTAGCATGTATCAGAACTTCATCCCTTTGAATGTATATACCACATTTTGTGTATCCATTCATTGCCAATGGGTACTTGTGTTGCTTACCCTTTGGACTACTGTGAATCCTGTTGCTATGAACATGGGTGTACAAATATCTCTTTGAGACTCTGCTTTCAATTCTTTTAGGTACATACCCAGAAGTGAAATTGCTAGATCATCTAGTAATTCTATGTTTAATTTTTTCCACAGTGACTGGACCATTTTACATTCCCACTGGCAATGCACAAGGGTTTTAACTCCTCTACATACACACTCACACTTGGCACGTTCTGTTTTTTCAAAATAACCATTCTACGGGGTCTGGAGTGGGATCTCATTGTGGTTTTGATTCACATTTCCCTGATGATTAATGACGATGAGCATCTTTTCATGTGCTCATTGATCATTAGTATAACTTCTTTGGAGAAATATCTATTCAAGTCCTTTGCCTATTTGTTAACTAGGTTTTCATTTTCTTGTTGCTGACTAGTAGGAGTTCTTTATGTATTCTGGATATTAATCCCTTATCAGATATATGATTTGAGAATATTTTCTCTGGTTCTCTGAAAATATTGCCTTTTCACTCTGTTGATAGTGTCTTTGATGCACAAAATTTTAACTATTGATGAAGACCAATTTATCTAACTTTTCTTTTATTGCCTGTGCTTTTGGTATCATATCCAAGAAATCATTGCCAAATCCAATGTCCTTAAGCTTTCCCCCTACTTTTTGTTCTGAGAGTTTTGTACTTTTAGTCCTTACATTGAGGTCTTCCATCCACGTTTTTTTTTTTCTTCCATCCACTTTTGATTAATTTTTGTATATGGTATAAGGAAGAAGTACAACTTCATTCTTTTGCATGTGGATATCCAGTTTTCCCATCACCATTTGTTGAAAGATTATCTTTGTCCCATTAAATGGTTTTGGCACTCTTGTGAAAAATCATCTGACCATACATCTCTCTTCTATTCCATTGGTCTATATGTTTGTTCTTCTGCCAGTACCACAGTTTTGATTTCTGTAGCTTTGTAGTAAGTTTTGAAATCAGAAAGTGTGATACCTTCAGCTTCGTTCTTCTTTTTCAAGCTGGTTTGGATGCTCAGAATCCCTTGAGATTCCATATGGATTTTAGGATGGTGCTTTTTATTTCTGCACAAAGATAGCTGGGATTTTGATAGCAATTGCATTAAATCTATAGATTGTTTTGGATAGTATTGACATCTTAACAATATTAAGCCTCCCAATCCATGAACACATAGATTTTAATTTATTTACGCCCTCTTTAATTTCTTTCAGCCATGTTTTATAGTTTTTAGCCTACAAGTCTTCTACCTCCTTGGTTAAGTTTATTTAAGTATCTTATTCTTTTTAATGATATTGTAAATCAATTTTTTTCTTAATTTTCTTTTCAGATTTTTCATTGTTAGTGTATAGAAATGCTAATGATTTTGTCTGTTGATATTGTATCCTATAACTTTGTTCAATTCATTTATTTGGTCTAACAGGTTTTGGTTTGGGGAATCTTTCTGGTTTTCCAAGATCAGAGTATCTGTGAACAGAGATAATTTTACTTCTTCCTTTCCAATTTGAAAGTCTTTTCTTTCTTTTTCTTGCTAGAACTTCCAATACTATGTTGAATAAAAGAGATGATAGTGAGCATTCTTGTCTTACTCCTCATGTTAGGCAAAAAGCATTCAGCTTTTCACCATTGAGTATAATGTTAACTGTGAGTTTGTCACATCAGGCTTTTATTATGTTTACTGTTTTGCAGAGGTTTTTTACACATGGGTATTGAATTCTGTCAAATGTTTTTTCTGAATCTACTGAGATTATCATATAATTTTTATCCTTCATTATGTTAAAGTGGTGTATCACATTGATCAATTTATGGATGTTAAACCATCCTTACATACCCAGAATAAATCCCCCTTGATCATGTGTCTGATCGTTTTAATACATTGATGAATTTGGTTTGCTAATATTTTCTCAAGGATTTCTGCATCTATTTTCGTCAGGGATATTGGCCTGTAATTTTCCTTTCTGTGTGGTGTCTTTGTCTAGTTTTAGTATCAGGGTTATGCTGGCCTTGTAAAGTGAGTTTCAAAGTATTTCTTTTTCTTCAGTTTTTTGGAATAATTTGAGAAGGATGCATTAATTCTTCTTTAAATGTTTGATAGAATTCACTTGTGGAGACATCTGATCCTGGGCATTTGTTTTTTGGAAATTTTTAAGTTACTGATTCAATTTCATTACTAGTAATCAGTCTATTGAGATTTTTCTATTTCTTCATGATTCAGTCTTGGAAGACTGTATGTTTCTGGAAATTTATCCTTTCCTTCTACATTGTCCAATTTGTTGGTATATATTTGTTCGTAGTAGTCTCTTAGGATCTTTGCGTTGTTGTGGTATCAGTTGTAACTTCCCCTTTTTCATTTCTGATTTTATTTATTTGGGTCTTCTCTCTTTTTTTCCTGATGAGTCTGTCTAAAGGTTTATCAATTTTTCTTGTCTTTTCAAAGAATCAGCTGTTAGTTTCACTGATCTTTTCTATTTCATTTATTTCCACTTTGGTCTTTAATATTTTCCTCCTTCTACTAACTTTGGACTTTGTTCTTTTTCTAGTTCCTTTAGGTGTGAAGTTAGATGTCTTATTTGAAATTTTTCTTGTTTCTTGAGGTAGGCCTATACAGTTATGAACTTCCCTCTTAGAACTGCTTTTGCTGCATCCCATAGATTTTGGAAAGTTGTGTTTCTGTTTTCATTTGTCTCAAGATATTTTTTTATTTCCTCTTTGATTTCTTCATTGACCCATTGATTGTTTAGTAGCACGTTGTTTAGTCTTGATATGTTTTCCAGTATTTTTTCTTGTAATCAATTTCTAATTTCATTCCATTGTGGTTGGAAAGGTGCTAGTATGATTGCAATCTTCTTAATTTTATTGAAATTAGTTTTGTGGCCTAACATGTGAGCTATCCTGGAGAGTATTCCATGTGGACTTGAAAAAAATGTGCATCCTGCTGCTTTGAGATGGAATGTTTATACGTATATTAAGTCTATGTGATTTAATGCACTATTTAAGGTCAATGTTTCCTTATTGATTTTCTGTCTGGACGATCTACCCATTGATGTGAGTATTAAAGTCCCCCACTATTATTGTATTATCCCATTATGTCTGTTAATATTTGCTTTATATATTTAGGTGTTCCTATGTTGTATACATAAATGTTTACAAATGTTATATCTTCTTGTTGGATTGAGCCCTTTGTCTTTGTCCCTTCTTTGTCTTTTGTTACAGTCTTTGTTTTAAAGACTATTTCATCTGCTAAAAGTATTTCTACCTGAGTTTTCTTCTTGTTTCCACTTACATGAATCATCTTTTTCCATTCTTTCAGTGAATAGATTATTTTGCATTTTCTAGAATGTCATATAAATGGAATCATAGAGTATATATTTTTTCTGTCTTCTTTCACTCAGCAGAATTATTGTGAGATTCATCCATGTTGTAGCATGTATCAATAATCATTCCTTTTTTGCTGAATAATATTCCATGATATGGACTTGCCACAAATTTTTATCTATTCCTCTGTTTATAGACATTTGAGTTATATCTGGTTTTGAACTATTATGTATGAATAAAGTTGCAGTGAACATTTGTTTACAAGTTTTTGTATGAACATAAGATTTCACTTCTCTTGGGTAAATAGGTAGGATTGAACTGGTTAGGCCATATAGTGAGTACATGTTTAACTCCTTAAGAAAATGCCCAACTGTTTTCCAAAATACTCATACCATTTTATATTCTCACCATAGCGAATGAGAGTTCTAATTCTTCTACATCCTTACTGACATTTCATATGTCTACCTTTTTTAAATTTTAGTCATTCTAATAAGATGCAGTAGCATCTTAATGTGCTTTTAATTAGCATTTCTCAAATGATTAATGATGTTCAGCATTTGAGCATTTTTTCATGTGTTCATTTGCCTTCCACATAATCTTTTTTGTCTAAGTGTCCATTCAAATCTTTGGCTCAATTTTTATTGGATTACTTGTTTTATTTTCTTATTATTGAGTTTTAAGGGTGTGTGTGTGTGTGTGTGTGTGTGTGTGTGAGTGTGTATGTGTTTATTCTGTATACAAGTTCTTTACCAAATATATAATTTCCAATTTTTTTCTTCCACAGTGTGACTTATCTTTTCATTCTCTTAGCAATGACTTCAAAGAGCAAAAGTTGTAAATTTTGATGAAATCCAATTTGTTATTTTATGGATCATGTTTTTGGTGTCATATCTAAGAAATATTTGACTAACCTAAGATCAAAAGATTTTTTCCTAGACAATGTATTTCTCTGCATTTTACATGTAGCTCTAGAATTCATTTTGAGTTAAATTTTTGTTTGTTGTGAAGTATGGATCAGAGTTCTTTTTTTTTGGCATATGACTGTCCAACTGCTGTACCACCACTTGTTAAAAAGACTGTGCTTTCTCAACTGAATTGCCTTCATACCTTTGTGAAAAATCAATTGTCCAGGGCTTCCCTGGTGGCTCAGTGGTTGAGAGTCCGCCTGCCAATGCAGGGGATACAGGTTCGTGCCCCGATCCAGGAGGATCCCACATGCCGCGGAGCGGCTGGGCCCGTGAGCCATGGCCGCTGAGCCTGGGCGTCCGGAGCCCGTGCTCCGCAACGGGAGAGACCACAACAGTGAGAGGCCCGCGTACCGCAAAAAAAAAAAAAAAAAAAAAAGCACGCACGCTCTTGATTACTGTATCTTTTTAAGGAGTCTTGAAATCAAGTGGTGTCAGTCCTCCGCTTTGTTCTTTTGCAGACCTGTTTTGGCTATTCTAAGTCCTTTGCATGAATTTTAAAATCAACTTGTCAATTTCTACAAAACAAAAACCCACTGAAGTTTTGATTGGGGTTGCTTTAAATCTGGATCTACAGATCAATGAATAATATTGAGATTTCTGACCCATGAACATGGCACATCTCTCCATTTATGTAGATCTTCTGTATCTCTTTCAGTGATGCTTTGTAGTTTTCAGTGTACAGGTCTTTCATCAAATATATCACTGAAGTACTTTAAGCAGCGGATTGACATGGTTCACTTTGATGTATATCTAATGTAAGAATAAAAAACTGGAAGAAGATAAGAGTGGGAACAGGAAGACAGCTGGAGACTATGGCATTGTCCAGGCAAGTGATGATGGTGACTTGAACCAGGATGGTGGCAGGGGTGATAGAAAAAAAAAGAGCTGACCAAATTTAATTACGTATATTTGCATGCAGTTGCCATCTTTTTTGTAGGTCAAAGAAGCTCTATTACTGGCAATGTCATATGATTTAACCCAATATTTTAGAGATAAGTCAGGATTCAGAAGCTGCTGATTGATTAGATGCGGGGGACTAATGAAAGGGAAGAATCAAGGGCGGCTCTTAGGTGTTCAGTTCAAGCAAATGAATGGGTGATGATGCCATTTCCTCAAACTCCAAAGACTGGGGACAGAAGGAACCATTCATCCCCATTCTCCCTGACTTCCTCTTTATTCCCAAATCCTTTTTCTTTCTCTCCATCAAATTTAGCCTTTCAGGGAACACAGTTGTCACAAGGCTACATGCTTACTTTTAAACATGCATTTTTCCCACCCAGCTCCCTGTCTGACATTTTAATGACTTTTGCTGGCTTAGCCTTTCATGGGTAAGGCGTCCAGAAAGAACATATTTTCTGTGCACGATTTGAGATTCGTGAATACTCCTTTGATTTTAATGCCATAGCAACATGCCCTTAACTTTTTATTTCTCTGAGCCCGGCCCTCATCTGGACAGGTTCTGGGCCACATTTTCAAGCAATTTTGTACGGATCATCGTGAGGCTCCCGAGTTTATAGAGGGAAGGCTAGGAACGCATGCTTGAGTTTATACTCAAATTACTATCCTAAATGACTCCGTGGGGGGTTTCTTTTAGGGGTCACTGAGAGCCAGAGTGGAATGTTTTTCCTTCTTCACTCTATCCCCGGCATTGGGGCACGAGGACCATAAATGTAGGTAATGTGTTTTATAGCCAGATTCTCTAGGTTCATTTTTCCACCTCTCTCCCCACCCCTAATGATAGCCGTGAAACTCCACAGAGCTGGCTGGAAACTAACTTGGTACAGCCCTGTTTCTACCAAGGCTAAGAGATGGGTGGCTGAGCAACATACCCAGATACACTTGAAGAGAGTGACACTTCCAGTCTGTGGCTCGGCCAGAAATGTGTGATTGCCCTCCAGCCCAACGGAGAGGTCCAAACTGAAGAAAGCCATTCATAGGGAGTGAGCTTCTCATCACTGGAGGCATTCAAGCAGTGGTCACACAACTGCTTGACCCCAAAACTGTTATAATTGGAGATTTATGCATCTGACAAGGAATTGAACTATAAACTTTTAAAGGTCCTTATAACACAGACTTTTTCTGAGACTAACATATTCTTTCATTATTTCAACAGATGTTTATTGAACATCTACTGCAGGGCTGGGAATTGTAACCTGAAGATACAGCAGTGAACAAGATGGCCACAGGCCCTGCCCTTGAGAAGCCTTCAGTCCAGTGAGAGTGATAAATAATAAATAAGGAATTTACAATGAGGTGATGAAAACAACTGTGTCTGTTGGGTAATGGGACAGAGTCCTTGCTGGCTTTTTACATGAGTTATCTCAAAGATGCTTCCTGATCTTAGGAGGTCAAGCTCCACTTTACAAACTATGAAATGCAGGCTCAAAAAGGTTGCATAAATTGTCCAAGCTTATACAGCTGTTACCTGCTGATGCTGCAACAGCAGCCCTGACCTTGCAGTCTCCAGAGTCTATACACTTAACTAAACCTCTGGTTAAGATTCTTATAAGGGCTTCCCTGGTGGCGCAGTGGTTGAGAGTCTGCCTGACGATGCAGGGGACGCGGGTTCGTGCCCCGGTCCTGGAAGATCCCACATGCCGTGGAGCGGCTGGGCCCGTGAGCCATGGCCGCTGAGCCTGCGCGTCTGGAGCCTGTGCTCTGCAACGGGAGAGGCCACAACAGTGAGAGGCCCCCGTGCCGCAAAAAAAAAAAAAAAAAAAAAAAAAAAAAAAAGATTCTTATAAGACCAAGTTAGAGCCCAGGTCCTGAAGACCCAGGTCTCCACACGTCGTACCCACACTCTCACCTCAAGAAAGGTAAACAGTACAGGTCCCCTCAGTCCCTCTCTCCTCACTAAACATACTAGTCCTCGGAGATTTTCAAATAAAAACCGTATTTCTGCCTTATGCAATGAAGTTTGCCAGCTCAAAAAAAAAAGTTAGAATAACACATTTTACTTAAAACTTGAGGCTTGATGCTTGCTGGAACTCCCACTGTCATTTCGAAAGTGGAGAGTATGAAAGGAAAGGTGAGAGTGGTTAAGAAGATCCTACTATGTGCTTAGGGCTTGTAAAGGTCCTACCACGTGCTCAGCCTTGGAAAAGGATGAGGATTGGGTGGTTGGAGTGTGATGCACAGATGAAATAAAAGCTATGCTACTTTCCCTTGATAAACTTAAAGTCTCGCTGCAGACACAAAAAAGAGATGAGCAGAGCTTCCCTGGTGGTGCAGTGGTTGAGAGTCCACCTGACGATGCAGGGGACATGGGTTCGTGCCCCGGTCCAGGAAGATCCCACACGCCGCGGAGAGGCTGGGCCCGTGAGCCATGGCCGCTGAGCCTGCGCGTCAGGAGCCTGTGCTCCACAACGGGAGCGGCCACAACAGTGAGAGGTCCACGTACCGCAAAAAAAAAAAAAAAAAAAAAAGAGAGATGAGCAGGAAGTGAGCAACAGAGGACCAAGGAAAGGACTAAGACATGGCATCGTGATATGCACTTTTCAAATCCTGGGTCTTGCTGTGTGTCTTAGACAAGTCCCTTTGCCTCTCTGAGTCTTGATTTCTTCATCAACAACAGTGCTGTCCAAAAGAGCTTTCTGCGAGGATGGAGATGTTCTCTATGTGCAGTGTTCAGTACAGGGGGCTTTTGATATACATATGGCTTTTGAACTCTTGAAATGCAGTCACTGTGACTGAGCACTGAATTTTTTATTTTATGTGATTTTAACGATCTTACATTTAACTAGCCACAGGGGGCTAGTGGCTACCATATCGGGCTGCACAGATCTAGATAGCTGGGAGTTAGGAGGTTTCATCTATCCCAAATAATATATAGAAAGAGAACCTCAGAAGGGTGTATTCTTCTTCTGCAACTGTTGGTTTGCTTTTTATTTTTTAAAGCAGTGGTGAAGCCCTTGGGCTCTGGAGACAGGGGCTGCATCCCAACTTGAACTTATCTAGCTGTGAAGCCCTAAACAAGTCTATTAGCCTCTCAGTGTCTCAGTTTCCTCATCTGTAAGACGAGAATAATAGTGGAACCTAGTTTACAGGGTGGTTGTAAAGAACTCAAAGAGGTAATAAACGAGGTTGTCTCAGAACAAGGTCTAAGTCTTGGTAAATCCTCAAGAAATACATATGCTTTTTAAAAATTATTATTTTTATCATTATCATCATTATTGTTGTTTTTGTTATTATTATTATTAATGGGACTCAGCCTCCGGGAATCACACCTTGTCTCCCTAAGCAACTCAGTCTTTATCAGGGAGGCATCAGGAACTCCCCACAGCCATCCTCGTGATCTCAGTTGCCAAAGTGGCAGGATGAAAGATGAGAGTCCAAAGTCTAAGGGTACCTTCTGTGTGCAAAGAATTACATTTTCTGAAGTATAGAGAATCTCCTCCTTTCCAGCACCTGAGAAGACATTGGGAGAGTTTCATATCTTTATGGCATTGGCACCCTGGAGAACTTTGCCAAAGGGATTAAGATTGTTCTTGGGTTTCTAGACTACATGCTAAGTGCAAATCAGTAAGATAATGATTAAGATGAGACATTCAGATATTTTTATCTGGAAGATTTTTTTTTTAAGATTGTTAACAAAATTCAGACAGATCTGACAAAGAACACAGAACTTTTTTCTTTTTCTTTCTTGACTTATTTTTAATGCTTTTAAGAAAGAAAACAGTTCTTCCAGTACAGAAATCTGTTCTTAAATTGCTTTGGATTTCATTCAATGTAATGGTTACTATGGGATTTCTGTGTATGGGCAACTAGTGGAGTGCCACTAATGTCACCAACTCATGGTGAGCAAAGCAGGTCTCAGAAATGAGTGAACTGAGCTGAACAGGGACCAGGATGAACCAAAGAGCCCTGGAAGGTGTTGTTCTATATCTCCAGCTGATGTTTCCATGTGGGAATGTGGGCATTTCTTGACAGATCTTAACTTTCCTAAGAAACACTAAAAATCTGGGTTTTTACGTAAAACATCCCAACATCCTAATTTTAAATGTTGGCTTTAAAAAACACACAAAGAAGATGTACAGGATGAACTGCCCCTCCAACACCAGGTGTAGATGGCTGAACCAAAAGAACCTGAATCTGGGACAGACCATGGAAGGTGATTTTTAAAAGAAATCCAGACCTCAGACCAATTCTTTTAATCTGAGTCTTCCTGCTAAAAAATCCACACAATGACCTTTGGCCAAAAACAGTAAAGTCCAACCTGGACTAAAAACCAATAGCAAACAAGATTCCTGCTGATTTCAGGGAGTTGGCATTGCTGGGTCAAGAGTTGACTTTTAGAGCCCTGTATTGCACTCCACTGATTTCCAGGTAACTGAACCCAAAAAGTCCTGGATTATCTTGAATTCCTGGGCAGCAAAGCAATCATTGCTGAGTCATAGAATCACTTTCCCAGAATTGTAAGGGGACAAATATCCAAGGGGATGTCCAATTCCCATCTAAACCATCCTGGAAAAGATGGATGTCCGGCCCTGTTTCACTGCCTACCACAGCAGCCTATGTCCTTCCTAGCATGTATCACGGTCTCTGATTTTTAAAATATTTTGGTTTCCTTGTTTATGGTCTGCGTCCTCCACCCCACTAAAATGCAAGCTCCATGAGAGCAGGTACCCTGCCACTCTTGTTCACATCTGCTGCCCCAGCTCCTATAACAGAACCTGGAACAGTAGGGTTCCAAATATATATTGCTAACTAATAAATTAATAAATGATCATCAAGGTCACGTTTTAGTGTTTCCAGAAACAAGAGGCTTGTTACTTCCCAGAGCAGGGCATTATTTCTTTGGACCCTCTCACCGAATGGAAAGCTCTTATAGAACCGTACTGTACCCACATGATCTATTAGCCCTAGTTTTATCTCTTGTGGTCACACAAGTTAAGTCTATATTCTCTTCCAACTCACAGGCTCCTAAGTGTTGAAAGATATGTATCACATCTCTTTGAGTCTCGTTTCTTTTTTTTTTTTTAATCCAGGCAAATCGCATTCATTTCTTCATTTGATCTCTTTAAAAGGGAGAACAATGGTTGGGGGTAGGAGGGAGATGGGAAGAGAAGAAGAGGGGTCAGTAAACAGGAAGTCCCGAACACAGTGCATAGTTGACAGTCTCACTGTTACTCTTACTTTCAGTGTGTATTTTAAAGCCAGATGATCTGGTTTTTCAAAATGTGCGTTTCTCAGCCACATCTGGATACTCACACTGAGAAATAAGCCAATGTCTTTGGGTCCAGTCACATTTCCAGGTGAATGAAATAGAAGGATCTTTTGGTTATGTTGTTCTTTTTTTAATTTATTTTATTGAAGTGTAGCTGACATCATGTTGTGTTAGTTTCTGGTGTACATATATATATATATATATATATATATATATATACACACACACACATATATTCTTGTTCATATTCTTTTCCACTATGGTTTATTACAGGATATTGAACATAGTTCCCTGTGCTATACGGTAGGACTTAGTTGTTGATCCATTCTTTATATAATAGTTTACATCTGCTAATCCCAAAATCTCAATCCATCCCTCTCCCACCCCCACCCGCCTTGGTTATGTTATGAGAGAATGTCTTGGGCCCTTTCAGCCTTGAGATTCTAAGGCTCCATGAAGATCACCAAGCACTGTTGTATGTGTAGGGGGTGTGTGTGTGCGGATGTGTGTGTGAGTTTGATGGTACAGACAGGCTTTCCTCCTAAATACATGACTCTGAGAATGCCCTTCTTTGGGGGGTCCAAAGTCAATGGCCCAGAGCAAGGGAGGAATGAGCCCAGGAATGATGATGATGGCCTTGAATGACCCACATACCTTTGGTGTCCTGAAGAAAATTAATTTTTGTGGAAAACAGACCTACGCTTCTCTCGCTTCCCAAACTTCCTGCTTAACTGACCAAGCCTATTAGTTATCTGGCAGAGTCTGGATAGGAAACAGATCAGGAGGCTGAGTCAAGTTGCATGTCTAGCTGGAACCCAAACACTACTCTCCAAGACGATGCACTGGTAAGGTCCAGTGCCCTATGAGGGACAACTTTCACAGTACCAGAAAGCCAGGGGTGAAGAAGTGGATAGTGCATGATGTGTGATCAGCTGAGCCACTTTATGAAGTAGAATCAAAATAACAGCATATCCAGCTGGAGACTTTATACGCCTGAATATTAGGCAAGCTTATTTTTCCCCAAAATTATTTCTTGAATAAGATGGAGTTGGATTATATTTTAAATCTGCTTGAAGTCTCTCGTGTTGTAAAAGACTCTCTCAAATACTTTATTTTGAAAAAATGGTACTATGTCAGAAAAACAAGTAAGTCTGAAATAACCTCAGCCATCTGGTTTGGGATGCTAAGAGAGGTCACCTGACAGAATCACTAAAGAAAGAGGGCAAAAATATTTAAAACAGATTTAGTCATTCTTCCTGGGAGAAGACATTCTTCCTTTAGTCATACCCTGGGGGTATGACTTTACAAGAGCAAGTTTTGAATATTGTTGTACACAAGTCTTTAAATGATTGGTTCAAAAAGCAATTTGGTAAGTTATTAGCACTGATGATCATGAACAGTACTTGTGCATTGGGATAAAACGTCCAGTGAAAACATCATTCAAAGGTTCAAAAAGCCCAGTATCTGGACACAAAGAAGGACATTTTGTAATTGTATAAGCGTCAATTGAACAAGAAGATGTATCAACTATAAATATATATACATCTAACAACAAAGGCCCCACATTTATTAAGCAAAAACTGACAGAACTGAAGGAAAAATAGACACTCAATCATAATAGCTGAGGACTTAAATACTTTATATAATGGATAGAACAGAATTAAACAGAAGATAAACAAGAAAATAGAAAACTTGAACAGCACTGTAAACTACCAAACCTTGTAGGCATCTTCAGAATACTCTACCATGGACAACAGAATATACATTCTTCTCAAAGGCACATGGAACATTCTCCAGCATAGGCCATATATCAGACCACAAAGCAAATCTCAATAAATTTAAAAGAAGTAAATTCATACAAAGTATATTCTCTAACCATGATGAAATAAAATTAGAAATCAGTAAGAAAAAGAAATTTGAAAAATTTATAAATGTGAAAATTACACAATACTCTCCTAACTAAACAATGGGTCAGCAAACAAATCCAAAGGAAATTAGAAAGTACTTTGAAGTGAATGAAAATAAGAACACAACAGGGAATTCCCTGGTGGTCCAGTGGTTAGGACTCCAAGGGTCTAGGTTCAATCCATGGTTGGAGAACTAAGAGCCCACAAGCTTCACGGTGTGGCCAAAAAAAAAAGAGAACACAACATAGCAAAATATGGGATGCAGCTAAAGCAGCGCTTGGAGGGAAATTTATAGTTATAAATGCCTGTATTACAAAAGAAGAAAGATCTCAGATCAATAACCTAAACTTCCACCTTTAGAAACTAGAAAAAGCAGAGCAAACTAAACCCATAGCAAGCAGAAAGAAGAAATAATAAATATTAAGAGAGGAAATAAATCAAATAGAGAATAGAAAAACAGTAGAGGAAATCAATGAAACCAAAGATTAGGTCCTTGAGAAGATCAAAAAAATTGACAAAACTTTAGCCAGAATGACCAAGGAAAATAGAGGGAATACTTCAATTCCTAAAATCAGGAATGAAACAGGGAACATTACTACTTATCTTGCAGGAAAGTACAGTATCCATGCTTTTGTTGGTACTGACAAGCTGATTCTAAAATGTATATGAAAAGACAAAGGAACTTAAATAGCCAAAATAATTTTGAAAAAGAAGAACAAAAGTCGAGAGACTTATACTCCCTGTCCTCCAAGACTCAGCACAGGTGTTAGTCTCCTGTGCGGCCATCTTTGATTCCCTCAACTCAGATTTCAACACATCTCCTCCATGTTCCAATAGAAAATTACACAAACCCTCAGTAGATCACTCATTGCCCCATATTGTCTGACCTGCTTCTTGAAGATAAACATGGTATCTTTCCTTCTTGTACCCTCAGGACCCAGCAGAATGCCCCAAACAGAAATGATGGTTAATAAAAGTTATTTTATGGAAGGGTAGACGGATGATGATCTTAGAATCTTTTACCTGTGTACAAATAGATGAGGCAGTGTGGTTTCTCTTAGATCAATATCACAGAAGAAACATGAAACTGGGAAACCAGAGAACTCCAGTTCTGCCACAAGCCCCCGTATGACCTTAGTCAAGTCACTTCCCCTTTCTGATGCTCAGTCCCATCTGGAAAATGTATGAGTTTTACTAGATGATCTCTAAATGTCATCCAGATTTAGGTTCTGTTATCCTAGGACTAAGCAGGTTCCTCTATCCATGTCCAGCACATTTAGCATTTGATGCGATTGGCCTGTTAAAAACCAAATTTAGTGGACATAGTCATTAAATCTCGCAAAGTGGCCAAATCAGCTGAGTACCTGAACACAATACTCTATCTCTCTCAAAACATTGTACACAACTCAAAGTCAGTGCCTTTTGAGCTCCGTTTGTAGAGAATGTACATGGCACTCAATCAGCATTCACAACAGGTTTTTGGCATGAATAATTTGTCAACCACAACAAAGTCACCCTGTAAAATGACCCTAAATTCCATTTTCTGTTACTGATGGGGAAGGCCACGTGATGGGAATTTATGGGGTGCCTCAGGTTTGACAGACAGTCATGTGGGTAAAAGAAAAGGGCAAAGGAGGTCTCCTTTGGTATTTAAAATCATGGGTCTCCCTGTAAAACCTAGAAGTTGTTTCTGAATGTATCATAGCAAAGGAAAGAACGGCTCAGTGATTTTCTTGCCTCTGAATTTCAAAGACATTCTAGGGCATCCCTGGTGGCGCAGTGGTTGGGCGTCCGCCTGCCGATGCAGGGAACACGGGTTCGTGCCCCGGTCCAGGAGGGTCCAACATGCCGCGGAGCCGCTAGACCCGTAAGCCGTGGCCGCTGAGCCTGCGCGTCCGGAGCCTGTGCTCTGCAATGGGAGAGGCCACAACAGTGAGAGGCCCGCGTACCGCAAAAAAAAAAAAAAAAAAAAAAAGATATTCTACCTCAAACCTGTATTATTTCTCAGAGATTTTCTTAACACAGAAAAAATTGGCTTGGTCTCATTTCAGGATTTTAGCTCTTTTAAAATTTTGACCAAGACACTCACTCAATTTCTCATTCTGATGCCAACCACAAGAGATTTGACCACAACAATTTTCATCATCCTTGCCTCGGCCAACATGGTGGTTTAAATCTAATAGTTGGACACAGACCCTTGGAATTACTCAACTATCCCATCACTGTAGCAACATTACTCAATTTTATGTTAGAATATTTTCCAGGAGTGCTGAGGACCACGAAAGTTCCTCATTTTACCATCCTAAAAAAGCATGACCCTTTTTAACAAAAGAATAAAATCATACTTTAGAATAAGGGAGTTGGCCATTTTTCCAGGGTTTCCTAGAACTCATTGTTCTTATTCTAGAACTATTATAGTTTAAAACACCCAGAGCTAGAATCTGCTTCTTTAAAAACACTATTTTATATTAACTGTGCAAAGTGTTTTCTTTTAGTCACTATGAGAAATTCTTAAACATCACTGAAAAAATCTAAAAGTTTTAAGCAAAATTATAATTTTGGTTTACCATTTCCCTAATTTGATTTCTCATAGAGAAAGACAAAACTAGACAGTAGGTTAAAAATGAAAAAAAAAAAAAAAAAGACTTATTTCTCTACTTTTTAAGGAACCTCACCAAAAGGCTATTAGAAACCAATGGAAATGCATCGGTGAAGAATACAGGCCCATTAAAGAATGCAAAGGCATCTCTGTATATATTTGTTTGGTGACCTTGGGACATAGTTTTAGAATTTCAACTACAAATATCCGTGTCGTGCCAGGGGCCTGAGAATTTAACTGGTGAGAACAAAGTGAGTTCCCCAGTGCATTCACACACCGGCATTCTCACTGACCAACTGTGTGCCTGTGTACAGACTAAATGAGGGGAATCTGAATATCTGGCTTCCTGGGAAATAAGAGGTCAGAGGGTTGATTAGCAGCATCAAGCTTTCATTGCCCAGATGTGTGGAAAGGAGCAGTGGCCTGGAAGTCCAAGTGGCAATGCCTTCCCGGCACCTAGGGGGGTTCCCCCTGCCCCAATTTTATTCCATTACCTCCCCTCTGTGCCAGTCTCCTCCTCTAAAAAGAACTAGTTTGTGGACCCTAAGAAAGGATCCAAGGAAGAATCATTTTGGTTTTGAGGAGTAGCTAGCAGCAAACTCTGGATGCATCTTAATGTGCCAAATGGTGAGACAAGTGAACTAAAAAAATAAAAGAACAAGTCAGGCCTGGTCTCAGCAGAGATTTGGGGAGCGAGGGGCAGAGGAGATGCGGCCTTGCCATGGGCCTAACACTTCAATCTCTCAGCAGTCGTCTCAGCTCCCCTGACAGGGCATCCTTCTACACTTCCCGGGCAGGAAAAGGCAATGGCGATGACACCCCTCACATTCATGTCACTGCTTCTCATACAAGATTCAGTCGTTTCTCACCATCAGGACCCAAACACCCACCCCATGAGAGAAAAGTAATCCTGGCAGGTAGGCAGAGTTTATACAAAAAATACTTAATAATATAGATAGATAGAAAGATAGATAGAAATAGATAGATGATAGATAGATAGATAGACAGATGAAGGGAGGGAGGGAGGAAAACAGGAATGAAAGGAGTTGAAGGTTATGGTTGCCTGACATTGCTCATTGGGATTACAGAATATAAACCTTCTCCTATCCTGAAATGCCATATTTCATCTTTGGCAAATTATGGAAGAACATATCATCTCAAAAAATATTTAGTAGACACCACTATTTGTCGAGTGAAATCCCTCACAGGCTGTGGGGCATAGCTTCCCATGTCTGGCTGAATCACCAGGGGAATTCTTCAAAAATACTCATTCCAAGGACCCAGCCCAAAGATCCTGACTCTATAATCAAGGGTGAGACTAAAGCGTCTCTCTCTCTCTCTTCCCTGGGTCATTTTACTGATCTTGGTCGTTTGTGCATTTCTGCTCTAGGACATTCAAAAGAAAGCCAATACACAGGGACTTCTGGCCTAGAGAAATGTAAACATAATCTGATTCTCATCCGAACCCAAATGTGTCTGAGAAAATGCTGGAAAAGGACTGGGCTGAAGGCTAGAGCTGAACCTTAGCTCAGTTGCCTATTCACATGGTCTTCTTGGCCAAGCCACTTAAAGTGAGTTTCCTCCAGTCTAAAATGAAGAGCCTCTGTTCTGTGGGGTTGCTGAACGCGTGGAGTAAAGCACCACATGCAAGCACTTAGCACAAGGCCTGGGACAAGTGATGAGCATTTTAAAAAGTTGGCGAATGTTGTTGTTACTCTTTTCACAGGCAAGTTAGAGAGGTCAGGCCCTATTCAAGTGCTGTGAAAGACAACAGAGGGGAGACAGGTTGAGAAAGTGATATTTGTCAAGGATAATATAATAGTATTAATAATCATAATAACAGCTGAGGGCTGCTTACTCTGTGCCAGGCTCAGTGCTGGGAGAGTTTTTAGAGAAACACTGTATCAGTTCCGAATAGCAAGGTCCTCTTTCCAATCCTCCATGGTGGCCCTTCCTTAGTTATTATAACTGGGGTCCAAACCAGGCTCTACCCATGCTGAAGTTGAAGGTCAGAAGCCAAGGATGGACTTTGGCAAAATCGTGACAGAGGGTTGCCTGCTTCCTTGTTCGGTCCCCTTGGCCTGACCCCAGACACTTCTTAACCATCCTTGAGCCTTGCCCTTCCTCCCAGGAAAGGACTGATAAACTCAGTCCCAGGTGCTATAAGTGTTACATGGACTCTAAGTTCCCCCCCTACCCACTGCCACCTGGAAACTTGCACATTTTCTGAGACCTAGAAGCCTTCAGCCAAGGAAGTTATCTCTGATTGAAGGACCAGAGATACCCATGGATCAGACAGTAAGGTGCCCTTAGGGAGGCAGGAGCATCGCCCCTCATGTCAGACACTTGCCCACCCACAGGAAGTGAGCACCTGCCTGCCCCTGAGGGACAGCACTTCATAGTTTAGAAAGTCCTCTCAACCCATTTTCTCATCAGTGTCTCTCAGCACTTCTGTGACGTAGACAAGAAAGATGAACCAGTGGCTAGAGCCAGAAGAGCCCTTAAAGATGATGGAGTCCAGAGTTCCCAAAGCACAGGGTGCATTTAAAACTCGAGCTGACTGGAGCTGCTGCAGGTCACAGCATGTCCTCACTTTCAACTCTCATTCTATCCTTCTGATTAGCTGTAGAGGAAAAAATTCTCCATGGGTCCTAGTGTGTTTCTAACACTGGTCCAGCTTCCCTTTTAAGAACAACAAGTGGACCTAGAGCTCAGAATTCTTAGCAAGCAATAGAATTTAGCTAGAATTTTTTTTTTTTCTGGCCATGTATCATGTGGGCTCCCAGTTCCCCGACCAGAGATCAAACCCATGCCCCTGCAGTGGAAGCACAGAGTTGTAACCACCAGAGCACGAGGGAAGTCTCCTAGCTAGAATTTAATAAGAGTTATTTGTTTTGTTTGCATTATACTTTTTTTCCTTTATGTCAATTGGTTCTCCATGTATGAAAGTGAATAAAGATTCCTTTTCAAAAAACTTTTATTGGGTAAATTTAGTGAGTCAATTAAAAGGAAAATATTAAGTAAATTAAGAATACGTATTCCCGGGTATGATTGAAAATTGGAAAAACGATATACATGTATGATCTGATTCTGGAAAACCCTCGCCAATCCACCCCATCACCTGCCAATAGAGAGCCAAGGCTAACCCCAAGGTCACTTGCTTGCTGGTAGTAGAATTCATCCAGGGCTCTTTCTGTACGTGCAGCCAACTCTAAGGCACGAGCAACGGAGAAAATATTGTGTCTGGTTCCAGGTGAGCAAAATGAAGCCTCAGTGATGGAGCAGGGAGTCTAAAGGAAAAGGCCTTGGAGATTCTGAAACCTGATCAACAGTGAACCTGTGGTAGGAATCTGTCTGCAGGATTAATTCTACTTCAGGAAGCAAAGTTCAGGGAAGGAGCGCAGCTAAACCCTAGAGTTCACGGCCTTTTCCTCTGCAGAGAATCTATCTGTGGCTAAAATAGAAACATCTCAGGACCAGTCTCCCTGGCTCAGTCGTTGGACCTTAGGAAATAATATATGAACATGTGAACTAAAAGAGCCAGTATGGGGCATCACTGAGTATCAGCAGAGATTCTTACCAGAATGAATAGTTACCAGACTGCACTGGACTGATCTTCAATGGTGACCCCATACAGCAGGGGTAAGCAATAGCAGTACTATACTGATTAACTCATTAATTCTTTTTTTGCTTGGTGTTTGGACTAGAGTCAACCTCCTTGGGTTAAAGCATGGTTTCTCACCTTTGCACTGTGGACGTTTGTAGGAGGCTACCATGTGCATTGTAAAATGTGTGGATGCATCTCTAGCCTCTACTCATTAGATGCCATTAGCAGTTCCTTCCCCGGCCCCTACCCAGTAATGACCAAAAAGGTTTGCGGACATTGCCAAATGTCCCCAGGAGGTGAGGGAGCAAAGTTGCCCCAGGTTGAGAACCACTGGTCTCAAGTAAGCCCAAGAGGTCTTGAACAATTTAAAGAGAGAATAGAATTCTCAAGAGGGAAATATTCTACATCTTGGTTCTAGGAGATGCAGGAGAAATTTATTAGGAAAAATGGAGTTTGTACAACAGAACTTTCTAGATATAAATATAAAGGGGCCTGGTGTATAGTCAGTGCTCAATAACATTTTAATTTCCTTGCCAGGTTCTGGCTGTTTTGCATGTCTAATCTTCCATGAGCTTTTAAAGATCCCTGTGGATGTGTATATGCTAATTTCAAAATTGGAAAGAAAAAGTAGAGGGAAGAAAAAGGGCATGTGTGTTCAATTAAAGACTTTTCGTATAAAATGGTACAAAACCAAGGCAGCAAAAGGTATCATGGCTTCTTTTGCTTTTGTCAGCTCAATATTCCTTCCCTCCTCCTTCTAGGTATAGTGTCCGCCTTTTCTTTGGGGGAAGTGACAGCTTCAGACACCTTACCCAGTCTTGGCCACAGGGTGAGAGCAGAAGCTAACCAAGGCCAATCAGAGTGTCTTTCCTAGGACTTTGGTTCTTGAGTAGAGGTGCACAGGGATGGATGTTTGGATTTCAGCCATAGTATTGTTGCCCTTGAGAAAGAAAGGTCATGGCTGAGATCACCAGAGATGCTCTGGGTCTAGGTAGAAGCCCTCCCCCACTCCTTTTTCTTGCCTAACTTAATGGAACCCTGTCTCTCTATTACTTGAAATTAAAGAACCTCATAACAGAGTCTTTAAAACTCAGAGTGACACAGATTGGACCAGCTTCCTGTAATGGTAGCTTTTTGAAATCAAATTCTATTCAACCGATTAGAAATATGTTGAAATCAATGCCAAATACAATGCAGGTAAACTGAGTCAATTGCAAGGGAACTGGGGGTGGAGAGGGGGCAGGTAGTTTAAATGTAAAAGAGGAAAAATTAAATCAATATAGTCGGCACTGGACAATTGCAATATGCATTCTACACAGAGAACCAACCATTAGCGTATTATTCTACTTGGGTTGGACATATCGGGGGGAGGGGTTCTTGTATTAGGGAGTGGATTATGTAAATAGATACAGAATTGTTGCATCGTAGAACTGACTTTGCTCAAAGCCAGCTAATCAAGCTTAGCAGAGATAGAGGAGAGAGAAAACTGTCAGCCCCAGTTTCTTCGTGCCTCTCACAATTGAGCATCTTGCCCCAGTGAGTGTGACTTTATATTTTTCACACAGAGCCCCTAAATGACTTCATCCAATGATCAGTTGACAGAGCGAGGTGCCTTCTAGCACTGGAGGGAATTCTAACAGGGTCGGACTTACTGAGAAGATGATAAAGAGTCATTGAAATGTTTTGGTTTGAAACCATTTGTAATTTTTGTTTTGTTTTTACATTTTACAGTCAGAATCCTTGTCAGTTATACCTACTTGTCCTGGTGGAATGGCTGCAATTGGTGTGTGCCCATATCCTGTCATCATTCAACTCTGTAAGCTGAAGGCTTCTTGAAAGGAAGACCTGATTCTCTGCCCGGGGGCTCTTTTTCTGGGAGTGGGGAGTGGTGGGCTGTGAACCCCTCCAAAAGCAGCTTTCACCTAACAGCAGACACGGAGTTGGTGGATAAATAGAGCTCCCTCGCCTTTCAGAAGGTTTAACTGAAATGACTGTCCTGCTCTGACGTCCCAAGTTCTCAGTGGGACTGAGTCCCTCTTACCCACGCTGACAACCCCCCTTTATTAGGCTGCCTCTCCTTTCCTGTCTCACTTATAAATCTCTTGCTCTCAAAGTCTTATCTTGGGATCTACCTCTGCGGGAACTCAAACCAAGACTCCAGACGTTTTTCACATCTAGTATCCTCACCTCACTGCTATGCTCCAAAAAGGAAAGTTCAGTGGTGCTTGACGGTCAAAATCCAGCATTGTCTACTAAGCCATTTTCTCAACTAGAACTACAGATGTATGTACAGCTTATGTACTTTCGAGGGCCTGCAAAATGTTTGAGACCCGAAACAAAGGCATTGGTCCAAAATATCAAAAGAAATCTGCAAAACCAAATGTAATATACATTTGATTAAATGTCTACCAAATGTAGTATGCGGTCAACTAGTCAATCCCAGCTCAAAGAGATTCATATGCAGCTGAATGTGAATTAGAACTAACACAGGGTGTGGGTATTTTTAAATGCTTGTAAGAGGTAGGGCAGAGTGTGAAAAGCATGCTAATGGGCTATGAATGTTATAAAAACTGTCCTGGGGGTTGAGACTGGAATCTGTGTGTCCAAGACAACGCTTGGACTCTTCAAAACAGAGGAAAAAATGTCTTTCCTGCTCACCCTGCCCTCCCCACCCCCAGAGTTATAGATCACTATCTGCAGACAGAAATCTTTTCTGGGGAGAAGATGTCACCAGCGTTTAGAATCCAATATTTACCCTGGCTTTGTTCTGCCTTCGCAGGAATCCATGGTCTGCAGCAGTTCTGAGGGAGGCACGGTCTCCCCAGCCAGATTCTGACACCTCTGGGCCCCTCCCCCATATCAGCTTTATATCCAAATGTGACTCAGAGGCGGCAAGATTCAAGGTGATCAATGACAGCTCCAATCAAAGCCACCCAGATAGGCAGTGCACTCACGGCTCCTGATATAAAAGGTGTTTTATTTCTCATCCCTTTATTTTTGTCACTGAAAGAATGCTTCCCCTGTGTGGATTAATTAAAGCGTAAACATTAAATATTGATTGACGCACTATCAGCACAGAGCAGTGGCCTCCCGTCTGATTGACTCCTGCGGTGATTTAGTGTCATATTTGGGGAGTCATTTCTCTTGATAACCAAGAGGGATGGCCTGCCTCCCCCCTGCCACGTCGACTCCACTCCCCTCTTTTTTTCCCGGTACCTCCTCTTATTCTTCTAGGTGACATCTGAGTTCCAATAACTAAAACATCTTCATCTTACTGTCGAGAGAAGAGTGTGTGGCCTGACATTTGTTTTGTGCATGTGTAGGTCCGTGTGTGTCTCCCAGGCGATTATCAAATCAATTAACAACTTAACACAGAAAATAACAAATCTACTTGCTTCTGTGGGATATTTCTGATTAACAGAGCTTGCCCCTCCAGAGCTCTGTGAAATATGATTATGGGCAAGTTCTGAGGAGAGATGGGGAAGAGTTTAAAATGAAACAAAGAGAGAAAAAGAAAACCTGTAGGTCTACTCTTGTCATTTTTCTGAGGCGTGTTTTCACAATGGAATGAGAAAGTGGGGAGGAACTAAAGCCACCATTCAGATTTATAATTGGTTATAAGGCTCTATAGATATGAATAGACATACCACATGTCATCAGATTGACCCACACAAAATTGTGGTTTATAGAGGTCAAAAATGATCAAATATTGACAATTTCATGTGGCTCCTCCTTGCATATTTTTAAAATTTATGATGATGATGATGATGATGGTGACCACGTCGCACAGCTTGTGGGATCTTAGTTCCCCGACCAGGGATTGAACCCGGGCTCACAGCAGTGAAAGCACAGAGTCCTAACCACTGGACCACCAGGGAATTCCCAAACTTACATATTTAAACTCCATTCTGAAGTAGGGTATGAGGGTTATTGTTTATCCCGTTTTCAAATGAGAAAATTTGCCCAAAAGTGGCAAGTCACAGACAGCCACAATTTAGTTTGAGTTTTGGCATAAACGAGGCATTCATCGAAATGCTTTACATAATTTCCTCATGGAAAACCTATCACAGTCTTTGAGGTAGTGCTATCGTCTGAATGTTTGTGCCTCCCCAAATTTCGTTAAGATTGGAAATCTTAACCCCCAAGGTGATGGTATCAGGAAGTGAGGCTTTGGGGAGGTGATTAGGTCATTAGGGTGTAGCCCCCATGAATGGGATTAGTGCCTTATAGAAGGAGACTCCAGAGAAATCCCTTCTTGCTGGCCCCCTCCCACCATGTAAGGATAGAATGAGACATCTGCAACCCAGAAGAGGGCTCTCATCCAACCAGGCTGGCACCCCATTCTGGGACTTCCAGCCTCCAGAGCTATGAGAAAATAAATGTCTATTGTTTATAATTCACCTCATTATTTGTGATATTTTGTTATAGCAGCCTGAAGGGACTAAGACAGGTAGGCACTATCATTTGACCCATCTTACTGATGAAGAACACAAACAAACAGCAAAACAAGGCTTCCATAGGTTAAATATCAGTGGAGACCTTGTTGGACACATAAGTTTAAAGATGTCAACATCCCTGCAGTATGTTTAGTTCAAGGCATTTGTGGATCAAGGGAGACTCCAGGGGTCCTGACTCCAGTTAGCAGCATGTATGGTCCAGTGGCCGCACGGATGCATTGGAGACTTTCTCTTGGAAAGCTTCCTGTTTCTTGACTCCTTCCTCTTGGCAGGAGAGAAGGTGCAGGCACTGTCCAGAGGGCAGAGGAAATATCAATGAAGGGTGTTGGACTCCATTCTTTAAGTTGCTTTAAGAACGAGCCCAGAGTCAGGTCCTGCTTTAAAGAAGTGAGCATTTGATGCCTTCTTTGCTCCAGAAGAAAAATCCAAAGAGAATTTCCCAGTGGCCTCCAGCCACCAACATCCTGTCTAGATGATGTCCTCGGGGAGGTGAGAGTCTGGTCTCCTATGAGTTATCAGACTAATTATCAAAAGGAACTAGAAAAGGAAGCCAACACACTGCTTCCCCCTCTACCTCCCTGGAAATTCCAGCTGGTGGCTCAGGGTCCTCCCTCCGCACAGGACCCTGCATTTTTTTTTTTTTTTTTTTTTGGTACGCGGGCCTCTCACTGTTGTGGCCTCTCCTGCTGCGGAGCACAGGCTCTGGACGCGCAGGCTCACAGGCCCAGCCGCTCCGCAGCATGTGGGATCCTCCCGGACCGGGGCACGAACCCGTGTCCCCTGCATCGGCAGGTGCACTCTCAACCACTGCGCCACCAGGGAAGGCCCAGGAGCCTGCATTTTATACTCATGTCTCCGGGGCCTCCCTGATGCTGCTACCATATTATACAAATTGCTTCACCCAGTAACATGCTTCTCCACATGGTTAAGAGTCTCAATGAGCCCTCTGCTCCCTCAAATCTCCCACAACTCCTTCCATCTTCTTTGATGGGCACTTTTCAAGGATGATCTAGATAAAATAAAGCATGATTGGCCATTATGGAATGGCTATCTTCTTCAGAAAGCTTCATACTCTGCATAAGAGCAATACATAACTATGAATTTTTGATTAGCAAAAAATGTATCCATTGATGACCACTTTCAGAAATTCTCCTGGTACAAACACATCCCACTATCATAAGACTTTTTTTATGAAAACATTCAACTGAAAATGTTTTTCTTCCTTTGCACGTGTGTGAGTGTCTACTGTGTCTTTGTTGTTATTAGTGGTGGTGTTTCTTCTCCAGCTTCTTGAGTTGAATGTTCAGTTCATATATTTTTAATCTTATGCTTTGATAAATCCATTTAAGGCTATAAATTGTTCTCTGAGTACTATTTTAGCTACATCCCAAGGCCACATCTGGTACATGGTACCATTAATTTCTGAATAGTTTATTATTTCAGTTTTGACTTTGTAATCCAAGAGTTTATTTGGAAAGGTGTTTTTAAATTTCTAAGAGAAAACAATTTGCAGCATATTTTCTAGAAACATTATCTCAGTAAATTCTAGGACTAACTACATTTCCTTAATTGTCCTTTTCAAGTCAATTTCATAGCTCTTAAAATTCCAAGATCCAGTAAGATTCCATTGGTATTCTTCCAACTCTGTCAGGGAGAGCTGGTGTCATTGACATAGAAGATGAATGAAAACCACAGGGGTTAGGTGGCTCTTCCAAAGCCACAAAGCTGAGAAAGGACACACTTTAAGGCCTCTTGACTCCTAGTGGACTGCTCGTTCCTGCCACATTCAGTCCTTGTTCTTGAAAAAGTTTACTTTCTCAACAATATTTATTGAATGTTGAGCATATGTTAGGTAATATCCTAGGCACTGGGAGTGTAGCAATGAATAATATAGGATGAAATCTCGGCCCTGCTGGGCCTTTGTATGGGGTGCTTACTTTCAGGATGGGGCCAAATGTGTGAAAGCAGGACCTGGAAATAGCAGAGGACCATGAAGTGCAGAGAAACAGGAAATCAGCAAGTCCTTGTCATAAGAGCCAACAATGCCCTGTCTCCTGGAATCTCAATAACTCTTTAGAGTTACCTTGACCTACCCCCTGGAGTAGGTCAGTGATAGAACTCCTTGCACAACTTCTCTCCAGAGTCACCCTTAAATACTCTTCCAAGACATGGTCTTCTTCCGGCCACCAGGCATCTGCTGGACCCCTACCACACTAAGCACTTGTACCCAGGATCTCTTTTCATGTAAACCTGACATTTCTGCCCATTTTATAAAATTCAACCAAAGTCAGCAACCAATCCAAAGTCTGTATCTGACTCTAAGAGCAGTGCTCGTTCCAGGACCCCAAGGGTTTGGTTTCTTTGTTTTCTCCTCAGGATGAGCCAGGGAAGAATTTATGGGTTGTTGGTTGGTCTATTGTCTTGTTATCTAGATGTACAAATCTTGTTCTCTCAGCCTTGTTGCCATCATCACCTCCATCATCTCCTCCTCAACGGGATAATCATCTTCATTGCTATCATCTCATGAGCAGCCAGGGACCGTGCTAAGCACTTTAGATCCATTGCACCCTTTAATCAGAATAGTTGCTAAAAGCAGGGACTGTGGAATGGAGCTCCTGGCTCCCATGCTGGCACTGTTTTTTACCAGCTGGGTAAGGGTGGCACTGGGCTTAGTCTCTTCCCTGGTATTGCACAGGAAGTAAATGGCAGTCTGGTCTGTTAGGCCACAAAACTCATGTTATCTTGCCTCCCAGAGGCTGGTTATAGCCTTCAAGCAGAGCCCTTGAGAAAAGAATTCTAACATCCTCAAGGGAACAGAGGGTTCTGTTACTCTGCAGACCCATGGATGACATTGAAGGCACTTGAAAAGTGCACAGTTGTATTGGGAGCACATCTGGCATCTACAGGTGAAGAGGAAGAAATTAGACATATGGACCCTTTGGGATTGCAGGTGGACCTTGGGGGAGGTGGGCAGAGGCCAAGTTTTCTGGACATGCAGAGCATTCCCGACTGAAAGTCAGATGACTTAGGGAGGGTTCCCTCAAAGCCTAGCCTAAGACGGGGATCTGATTGCATGGGCTCTGTTGAGAGAGTGCTTGGAGGAGGGGAAAGAAGCTGGAGAGAGAAAGGAAAGGAGCTGAGCAAGGTTGTGGTCTGGAGCTGGGTCTAAGCATAGCCCGTGGAGGTGAGGACTCTAAATGGTTAACTCTCTCTTAGGGCTATCTGCCCCTGAGAGGGCCAGCTGTCCACTGACCATGAGCTGCTCAGGGAAGGTTGGGTGTAACTCTCCAGGGAAGGTGGCAGCTCTGAGCCATTGGCAGCCAAAACTCTCAGTAGCTGGGGAGGGGCTGCCCTGACCCAGAAATGGGGATCTGGACCAGAACCCCACATCACCCCCCATGCAGAGCTGAGGTGTGCATTACTGAAGTACTCTCTGTGGCAGTACTTTATCACTAATGTTAGAATCGCTGGCTTACAGTGATAATAAAAGGAGACCACTTTTAATTGGTGTTCGTTTTTAAATTCTCTGTAGTCAATGCACCCCCTGGTTGCACCCATCCCAGCCTTGGTATACCCCTGCACACCCAGGCTTCCTGAGCAGAGAGGAAGCCAGGGGGTCCTTTGCAGAAATGGCCGGGAGGTGTCCCATGGTGCTTCATGACGTTCAGGGCTCTGTTTTTTCCACCACTCGCAAATCTGCTCCCCTGGATACCCACAAGGGTGGTTTGAGGTCTTGTCCTCAAAGAAGGTGTCCACCATCCTCACCTCCAGCCTCTCCTTCAATAAGAGAACAGAATTTCTATCCACAGGAAGAATAATTCAAATCACACCCAATCTGACCATGCCTCACTCTTACTTATGGAAGTCATGAAATCCAAGACTCTAATTCGAAAACATACAGGTACCCCTATGTTCATAGCAACACTATTCACAATAGCCAAGACACGGAAACAACCTAAATGCCCAACAATATTTATTGAATGTTGAACATTGACAGATGAATGGATAAAAAAGATATGGTATATATATAGAATGGAATATTACAGCTGTTAAAAAGAATGAAATAATGCCACTTGCAGCATCATGGATGGGCCTAGAGATTATCATACTAAGCAAAGTAAGCCAGAAAGAGAAAGACAAATACCGTATGATATCACTTATATGTGGAATCTAAAATACGACACAAATGAACTGAACTACCAAAGAGAAACAGACACACAGACATAGAGAACAGACTTGTGGTTGCCTAGAGGGGCTGGGAGGAGGGAAGGATTGAGAGTTTGGGCTTAGTAGATGCAAACTATTATATACAGAATGGATAAACAACAAGGTCCTACTGGATAGCGCAGGGAAGTAAATTCAATATCCTGTGATAAACCATAATGGAAAAGAATATATATATACATATATATGTTTAACTGAGTCACTTTGCTGTACAGCAGAAATTAACACAACGTTGTAAATCAACTGTACTTCAAAAAAAAAAAAAGTCATGAAATCAAATAGCCCCATTTCTGACCTCTAAGAAATGGGGCTTGAGAGGGTGACATTCTGATGTCAGCATTCAGTGAGTTCAAAAACAGTGTCCACATGGCTCAAGGACGATCTGGATCAGAAGACACACACACCTGAAAGGTATATTCTTACAAACATCAACCTCGGACGGACGATCCCTTCCTCTCAGGACAGAAAATTCTGACATCCCCGTGGTGGTGTCGCTTCCTCTGTGGACGCATCTCAGACTAACTCAGTGCCAAGTCAAACTGCGGCTGCCTTGATTAAAAAGAGGGTTCCTAGGAAGGGAGAGGGATGAGGGCTGCCTTCCACACTGTGCCAATGAGCCCCACTTCAACACAGACATTCATTCAGAGACAATGGGATACCGGAAAGTCGTTCCTGTGTGGCAGAGAGGGCTCAGAGTCTTGACAGAGCAGGAATCAGATAAAGGAACGCAGAAACAATAT
The DNA here is from genome assembly GCF_039906515.1 of Pseudorca crassidens. Lineage (NCBI taxonomy): Eukaryota > Metazoa > Chordata > Mammalia > Artiodactyla > Delphinidae > Pseudorca > Pseudorca crassidens. The sequence continues at coordinate 29,706,608 of NC_090315.1, read as the reverse complement.
GTTTGAAAGGCCAGTGGAGCTTTATGGAAACATACTTTATGAAATGGCACGAGACTCCCCTTTTATACAAAAGCTGTATCTGTAGCAAACTACTGGTCTCTTATACACTGTCCAGAAGAAATTATAATCTGAAAGGAAAAGCATCTAATATTTTAGTTTTCCTGCCCCACCCAACATTGACACAAAAGACATCCTCATCACACAAGCTCCATAATTCTACTTGAACTTGGACCCTCTTATCACGCAAGCTTACCTAGTGTTCCAAAAATGCGGGTCTGGAAGAGAAAACTGCATCATTTCTTACAAAAATGGCTTACAAAAATGATTTTTTTTAAATCAACCAGTACAAGTCATCTCTTAATGTTGGTGTGTTATTTCCTGAAATTGTATATAATGGGTTTAGAAAAGTTTGGGGGGAAAAAAAGAGTTTTGAAGTTTACTAAATGCCCACCGTCTCCATAACCACTCAAATCAGGCTATTTTTTGTAACTCCTTTAAATTAAATATCTTTGATAATAAATCCAAATTAGAGGACAATAAATTATAACTTCTCGTCTGACCAGTGACTAATTACATATATTATAATGAACTTCAGTTTCCAACAGAAGGTATTTATCTCAATAATCAACCCATATACATTAGCATATCTTAAAGGGATTTGTAAAACAGCCTTTACCATTTGAAGAGCCAGCTAAGCTTCCTCCCCTGGTCTATGAAAGGGTGCAGAATCAGAGGAGATAGAATTACTTTAAAAAGAAGTTTGGACTAAATATAAGTTGAGAAACTCAGATTATAGGCATAAAACCCTGACTTAAAAATATTTATCCTAAAAACACCCTCTGACCGTCACTAAAGAGGCTTCAGGTTCTAAAAATCTACAATTTCCACAAATCTGTTCAAAAGATCTTTAACCCAGCTAGGCTCTTGTGAGTGCAGCCTTCAACATTTTGGGTTAAGGCTTGAACTTTACTGAAAAAAGCCTGTCCGATTTTTCAGGAAGCCTCTGATCATTATAAAAATCAACAAGAAGAACCCACTTTGGTGGTGGCAGGATGGATACCACTGATTTCAGTCCTATGTCAGCTCTTCCATTCATTTTAGAAACTTAATTACTTCCCTGGCCTATAGTCGACTGAGATCTTGGGATTATAAATAAGGCCAGGAGAGCCTGCGCTGGTTTTCTGAAGCCCAGTGGTCTGACGGCTTTTTTGTAAGTTTCAAAGTTTTGCATTCTGGAGTTGCTATGGAGTTCAGGGGTGCAGTCTAAATGCTCAGGAAAAGGTCCCCGTGGCGCTCCCCCGCCCTGCCTGCAGCTTGCGTTCCTTAGAGACGATGCAAACCTCCTCTTAGGGCTTTTTCTCTGATGCTCGGGAGTCTCTGGGGTGAGCAGTTAAGCCTTTTGATACAGCTGGTAATCCCAGCTCTGGCCATTATCACTGCATTTTCCAACTATCCCTGGGTAATTGTCCAAGGGACTTAGACAAGTCGGACCAGCCAAAGGCACCATGAAGGTCAAACCACAATAGAACATGCCCTGATTTTATCCAGGAGATTGATGCTCAAATCACCTTGATTTCGATTTGGCACCGGGGTTATAAAACGCACTTGCAATCACCGATAACACGTAAGCTCGGGCCCAAGAGTGGAACACTGTATTTTATACCCTCTGTGGAGTTTTCCCTAATGCAACCATAAATCAGCCCACAAAGCAGGGCGTTTGGTCCATGCTTATAGACACAACAGCCAGAGACCCTGTGCGCATGGGGAGGGAGACATCTTGGGAACTTGGGAAGGGCTTGGACCCTTTAGCTTATGTCAGGGCCACCCAGGTGTGAACTTCAAGGGGGGACAGAGCACAGTGGGGGCTTTAGGGGAAGCCACACAGGATCACCCAGTGAGAAGTATATGCACATGTCCCCAGGTGCACAAACAGATTTCTGAGCGCTTGAGCAGAGATTCAAAATCTTGACGTGGGAGAAAGAAATATGAGATAGAAAGCAAAGTCTTGCTAACATAAACGTGTGTAACAAAGAGGGAGAGAAAATAAGCAATCCAATCAGAAAACCACCGTTTGCAACGCTTTTGGCAGTAGCTACAGCATCCTTCCTACAGTGTCATTCCCGCCTGCCTCCATGAAAGGCTGACATCAAATTCATATTTTTTTAAAAGAAAGCAAGGCCTTTAAATACTTAAAAACTCACAGCAGCAGTCAGCATAGTTTATATAACCATTTCATGAAGTGCCCGGAGTGGGAGGTTTTACTAGTCTTGGGATGTTGAATTCAGTATCAGAAAAAGAAAGAAGCAGCTGGAACCTCCAGGCCCATCATCCCCTTGGCATGGTGGCCTCTGGCTGAAGTTCAGCCCCCAATTCTGCTTATGGAAACTGCTCTGCTCCCCCAGTCTTCCATCCCTCCCTAATCTCCCCCCACCATCAAACCACTTGTGGGAGTCCAAGCCAGCAGGCGGCTGGCCCTGCTTGGTAGGGGGGCAGCAGGAATGGGGTGGGAAGCAGGGGGAGGTAGGGCATGGTGGGGCAGAGTCCAACATGCTTGGTTGGGAGCTACAGAGGAAGAAAAGACAAACTCTAGGTCAGAAAAAAGAGAGAGAGAGTAATTACTTACATTATTTTTTCCCAACATTTTTATTCTTCCAGCGCTTCCAAACTTCTGCACACACCTAAAGCAAGTAAGAAAACAACTAATGAAAATGATTCCTCTGCTTGGGGTGACACAGATCACCCGTTCTCCCCCAAATAAAACAGAAATCAACAGGCTGAATTTGTGGAAAATTTTACTCTACCTCATGCAACTGGAGTTTCCTTCTGCTTAAAGAAAACCTGCTTCAAATCCTTCACATGTTTTAAGCCTTTTGTAAAGTCTCACATTCGTAGTTCTGAATGTCTTTTAAGAGTGAGCGCGATTTAGGCTCGAAGTTGAAGAAACTGGAGAAACCCATCCCTGGTTGTAAGTAAACTTACTTTTAAGTAACCCAATAGGGTAGTGTTTCCCGAGCAAAAAGACTGTTTCTTTCATTTTTTTTCTTCTGGCGAATTTAGTATTTTTTTTTAATGGAAGTATAGTTGATTTACGATATCATGTTAGTTTCAGGTGTACAGTGCAGTGATTCAGTTATAAATATATATTCCTTTTCAGATTCTTTTCCCTTGTAAGTTATTACAAAATATTGAGTATAGTTCTCTGTGCTATGCAGTAGGTCCTTGTTGGTTATCTATTTTATATGTAGTAGTTTGTATACGTTAATCCAACCTCCTAATTATACTAAGATAATCATACTAAGTGAAGTAAGCCAGACAGAGAAAGACAAATATCATATGATATCACTTATATGTGGAATCCTAAAAAAACGATACAAATGAACTTATTTCCAAAACAGAAAGAGATGCACAGACATAGAAAACAAAGGGGAAAGGGGTTTGGGGGGAGGGATAAATTAGGAAGCGTGTTTCCTAACAGACTACCATTCTATGTTTTCCTTTTTCCTTTCATTAAAGTGGAAAACACACACACACACACACACACACACCACGTTTTTAAAAAAGAATTTTTAAACCATGCTTTCTCTGTGATATCTTATCAAGTAAGAGAGTAAGTTACCAAATGAAAAATTGCACTGAGTTTTAAAAGGGAAAAATCCTACCAATTCTCAAAGCTCAGAGTCTTGAAGGTAATTTATGTTTCTGGTATCTGGCTTCATTGTATACATATTAAACTCTCCAACAGTTGTATACAGTTTAAACCGACACAAAACAAAATGAAAAGATAAGAATAAAAGGAAACTCCCTGCTGCACTTTGCCCCAGGTCACTGTGTCAATTTGAAATAACAGAATGGAAAGAAACAAAGTAGAAATCACATTCTCCCTCCCAAAAGGCGGAGGCTGTGCTGGGTGATTAGAGAGAGAAACCCAAACCCCTGGCTGTGCAGGTGCCCATCACCCCCCTGCACAAGGGGAAAGGTCTGTGCGCATGTGCAGAACGGGCCACCCCAAACCCAGGAACAATCTTCTCACCGAGGGTCCCTTGGCCACGTGGACACACATGGGGCTCTTCCTTCTGCTTCCAGACCAGAGAGACCTTTCTGGATGGTGCCCCCCAGATTGAAAAGAGAATTCGGAGGAGCCCTATGCTGCTTCCTCCTGGGAGTCTGGACAGCTACACGATTCCCCAGCCGAGGGCCAGGAGGCTGACCTGCTTATAAAAGGTGTCACCGAGACCTGGAGGGGCTGTGTGCATCCTCGAGGCGGTGGGAGGTAGGAAGGTGGGAGGTGGGAAGGAGGCAGGGGCTTGTGTGGGACCATCCTGGAGACCCAATGCAGGCTGGGTTTTAACTCTGTGTCCTTCATTTTCTCATCAACTTCTCTGGGTGGTTGGGGGACCTGATCTAAACTCACCTGTCTCTGCCATGGTGAGCTGTGAGGCCTTGTGTGTTAACCTCTCCGGGCCTCAGTTTCCTCTCCGGGAAAGGCGGTGATGTTCCTGGGCTTCAGGGCCGGCCTGGGCATCCACTAAGCTTGGCCCCCTGCAAGTTCTGTGACAGGGAGGCGAGACCTCTGGCCAGCATCTCTACACACAAATGAGGGAAAAAATAGTTCCTATTGGTGCCATTGAGACGAGGCGGCTGACTGAGATAATGCTTGTAAAATACTTAGGCTGGTGCCAGGCCCACAATAAAGCCCAAAGTAAAACAAGTGTGTTTGCTTAAAAAAAAAAATTATCCTTAAAACAGGAGGTGGGGAGGAACTCAGCCAATCTGAGTGTCACAAAAGCATGCCTCCCATGAGACACTCTAATACATTCAGAAGGCACACCAAGCCCGAATGAGCTCGATTCATGCCAGCTGTGCGCTCGTAAAGGTTACCAGGTTACCACATCAAAAGGGGCCAGGAAGGGCCTCCCTGGTGGCGCAGTGGTTGAGAGTCCGCCTGCCGATGCAGGGGACGCGGGTTCGTGCCCCGGTCCGGGAAGATCCCACATGCCGCGGAGCGGCTGGGCCCGTGAGCCATGGCCACTGAGCCTGCGCGTCCAGAGCCTGTGCTCCGCAACGGGAGAGGCCCCAACAGTGAGAGGCCCGCGTACCGCAAAAAAAAAAAAAAAAAAAACTGGTGGGGGGGGGCAGGAAAATGCACGCAGAATTTTTAGTCATCCTTTCTGGGGGTTGAGACCTCAAAGTGTTGGGGATCAGAAAAGGCAACTTTTCAAGAGGGCTTTACAAGATATCAGGTAAGCGGCAACATGGCAGAGCTCACCAACAGCCAGGGGGTACGCGAGGCTCGCCATGAACTCCCGGTGACAGACTACATGACACGTCGGTTCCAAAAGTGCTGGATCACAAAGCGTGTCGGGTGGTGAGCCAGGGAGGTAGCGGTGAATTCGGGGATGATGAAGACCCTGGTGATGTGGAGCTAGTGTTTCTAACACAATATATTGCTGTCCATATTGGCTTCATAGCTCAGGCTAACCAAAGGAATGGATTGGATCTTGTAAGCGGACAGTGGGACGCCGGAAAATTTTACCTTTGCATCAAAGAGTTAATCCAGTATTCTTTACAGATATTATATTTAGGCTCTTATATTCTTAGTAGTGATGCAAAGGTCTGATGGGGATGAGAACTTGGGGGATTTAAAGAGCTGAGGAGGGGCCCCGTGCATGTCACGTACCTCTGGTTCTGCCTTCTAGCGTTTGCTTCCTCGGGCGCATGCTTTTTCTGCATCTCTCAGGATGTGCGTGCGTGCGTGCGTGCGTGCGTGCGTGTGTGTGTGTGTGTCTTGCTCTCGCGCTCTCCTCTCTGGCATCCTCCCGCCCCCTCCCCTGTCTCTCTCTGTCTGCAGGACTCCGCACCCCCACAGACGACGTTCCTGATAATTATGGTTTATTGATTCTCCTGGTGTCTGCTGCCCCTGGCACTGTGTTCTTCATCTTAGTTGGGGCACCATCTCGTCATCCATCACAGCCTGCATTTCTTGGGAGGTAAAGTGCTGCGGGTTCCAATCCAGAGAGAGAGCTGCTGCCTAGACCAAGGCCAGGGAGCCTCTCAGAGGTGGGCTTCGCCCCTCCCCCAGCTCCCTCCCCCTCCTCTCGGCTAAGGCCCTGGGGGCTTAGTCAGGAGGGCAGCTGAAATCATCAGGAGAGCAGTAAACATGTATTGACACTTACCACAGGCCAGGCATGCTGTAAGTGCTGTTCACAGGCCGTCTCCACATCCTTCTTCTCTTCACTACAAAGGAGGCTCAGAGAGGTGCAGGGCTCACCTGAAGTCACACAGCTGCTAAGCGTCACAGCTGGGATCTGCGCCCTGAGCCTGCACACACAGATCCCCAGCTAGCTCCTAAAAGGCGTAGGACCAATGAGGGGGGTGAAGCAGATGGTGTGAGCTGAAGGGAAAATGCCGCAAGATGCTGGTCAAAAAAAAAAAAAAAGTCCCCTGAGACTCGCATGACTGACAGATTCCCCACCCATTGCCACCCAGAAGGAGAGGGTCCCCAGCCAGCTCGAGCTGGTGCCCCAGCTGCTGTCGGAGACGACCTGGCTCCCAGGCTGTTTACTTCTCAGCCATAAACAGGAAGGCCATAAAAGGGGCCCCTTTGGGTCAACCACTCAGGGGTTTCTCTCTCCTCCTCTTCCTTTTCCTCCTCCCCCAGAACGTGTCCCCAGGCAGAGGGAGTGTTTCCTTTAGAAGGCTGCTACCTCCCAAGTGCTTTGTCCCTTTGCTTCGCCTGTCTCCCCTGGGCTGGAAATTCCCACTGTGAAAGTCTGTGCTTGGTGAATAGGGGTAGTCCTGGAACCCACCCCCCAGAGCCCCAGGACACGAGGTGACAGTGACAGATATGCGAGGACCCCCCCCCCCCCAGTCTCCACTGCACCACCTACTTGTTGAAACTAATGGATAAGTAGAAATGACACATTTCCTGAAGAGAGAAAACTGCCCTTCTAAAAGAAAACTGGGGAGAAAGCCTAGAATATTGAGAGGTGAGGAGAAAAGCCACGAAGGAAAAACTAGCCAGCATGTTTCAAAGAACATTCTCTGTCCCATTCTTTCCCAAGAGATTCTGGGAAAAGAAGAAGGGATTCCACAGCCAAGCAGGTTGCCATGTTGCCCTCTCGGCAGTGCACGGCGCTCGTGGTTTGTTAAAGTTCTAAGAAATCGCGCAAAGGGCCTCGTTTCATTGTGTGACTCGGTTTTCCAAACACCTTGGCCTCCAAGCTTCTATTTCCACTGATGGTCCGTTTACTCTTACGGCATGTCACGTCCCCCTCTGTGCTTTGGGAACCTGCTGGTTAATGCGTGAGGTCAGATGTTCTGGAAGCATACTAGTCTCATCTGACCTTGACTTTTCTTGTCAGAGCCTTAGTGTTAAGAGTCACGTGGACATGATCTTCCTTCTTAACTGCTCATTGTTTCATTCCACAAGAACGTGCTGAGTCTCACAGACAAACAGCGGAAAAAGAGACAAGGCAGATGGAAATACCTTGGGCTCATCAGGGATTTATGAAGGACCTTTGAGTCCAAGCAGATCCCCTGTTTCCAGGAAGCCCCTTCTCTCTTTGACTCAATGACCCTCGGCCATATCCTGCTCAATCCCACAGGCTCACGGTAACAGTCAAGCTCCCAGGTATGCATCACACAGACGGATGAGTGTTTCCTCGAGGGGTATTTGTGTGTGAGGCTGGCAGTCTCATAGGAAAATTTGAATAACCCTAACAAAACATTTTCTATGTTTTTGAGTCCTTGAAAGTGTATGGGACTCTCTTTCCTTCTAGGAACAAACCCAAGCCCAGTCATCTCACTGCCTGAGACCTCTCCTCTCTGGACACGGGCATCTGCCTGCAACCCCTCCTGCCCCGTCCTACCAGCCCTCAAAGGCTTTCTCAGACCACTGTATCTGTCCCCGCCCCCTTTCTCTGTCCTTCTCTGTCTAACTCCGTCACTTCACACATACCTGTTCCTGGCTTGAATTTTCAGCTGCTTTCTAGTTTTTTGTTTGTTTGTTTTTCAGTGAGAAGTTGGAGGGTGTAAGGTCTCAAACCGGTGAACCAAATCAGGCTCACTGATGTGCTGGTCTTGCCGTGCTCAGAAAAAGAAAATGACTCCAATCAACCGGCTAAGTATAATAATCAGGATTTCACATTAAAACTCTGGATTTACAGCCTCTCTTTTAAAAAAATCAGAAGATCTGGCAACAATTGGTTCACATTCCTCTTTTACAACCGTCAGCTGGAGCTGGGTAGCAGCCTGTGGATGGGACAAATATCTTCAGTTTACGAAAGGACCCACCCTTGCCTGGTGTCACTGGGAAACGGAGCCATTGACCCCGGTCCACCGCCGGCTAGCTGTATGACCTTGCGCAAGTGACAAAACCTTCCTGTGCCACGATTTGTCATCTGGAAAATGGGAACAACAATAGACCCCTACCTATATCAGTAGGTAAAACTAGGAATGCTGTGGTTAAAAAAAAAATCTCCAAAATCTCCAAAATCTTTGGGAATTAATTTAACAAATTCTTATTTCTCACTCATGCTCTGTGTTTACTGTGGATTGACACAGGGCAGGGGGAGGGGAGGGGATGCTCTAATCACTGTAAGGATGTAATGACTCAGAGTCCCAGGGCAAAGGAGGGTCCATCTTAGCACACACCCCCATCTTCCGTTCAGGGACCGTGAACATCAGGGCTGGGGAGGAAAGTGGAGAATCACACACTGACTCTCAAAACTTCCTCTTGGAAGTGACACACATGAAGTTTATTCACAGCCCATGGACTGATGCAAGTCACGTGGCCTGGCTAACTTCACGGGGGTAGGAACATATAGCCCTAACCTTTGCCGAGGAGGAAGAGGGAACTCGAGGCCGACTTACCATCATGCTTCTGAGCCCTTCTCTTGTGTGCCTTCCAGGACCCTGTACCTAATTTTATATTGGTAACTTTGTATTCCTGTTCTTGAAGAAGGCCCCCAAATCATATGAGCTTCAGGTCCTACAAAACCTGGACCCACCTCTGGCCAGAAACTTCCCCAAGACCTCAAGGGCTTGTGGTTGGGATGAAGTGAGTGACCTCAGGGCACTTTCAAGACAGTGTCCAGCAGTGGGTCTGTACTCAGTCAGGGTTGGACTCTATTATTATTAGGACAAAAGTAAACACGCAGTTCTGACTCATGCTGGACACAAAACACACACACACACACACACACACACACACAATACATTTGCTTGGTAAGGAACTCTGATTCATCAGGAAAGATCATTAACCAACATGGGGAATTGCCGTCATACGATGGCCAAGTATTGTGTGTGAGTGTGTGTGTGTGTGTGTGGTGTGTGTGTTGGGGGGATCCTTGAATGGAAAGTCAGCCCACCTGTGGTCTTGAAGGAATCTTGTCCCTTTCCCGGACCTCAGGCTCCCCTTGTATCCATGGAGGTGGTGCTGGATGACTTGTCTGCTGCATGATGCTAAGGTAGGGGCTGCAGAAGGGGTGGTGACAGCACAGGGAGGAATGCTACTTGTGGCAGAGAAAGCAGATTACTTATGGCAGCGGTCCCACCTCTGCAAACCACCCATCTGGGAGGTCAGCCCATAGACATTGTTCCTCTCAGTATTATAAGCCTGTGTGTCTTGCTCTCAGTCTTCCAAATAAAGCACCCCTGCCATCCACTTCCAGCAGCCTCCAGGCACCCTGCTCCCACACACTGTCACTGGCTCACAGCTATGAGTCCATTTTCTAACAAGCTTTTCTGGTCAGAGACAAGGGATGAAAGCAAGGACCTTTCTGACGAAGCAGTCAAACCCTTTGCCGGATGTGTCCTCTGAATTATTTTTTTCCTCCTCCTTTGCAAGTTCCCACCTGCAATGTCTCCCAATGCTCACGTTTTTTCCTATTTGAAAGCAGGAGGAAGTAAAGGAACTCCCCCCCCACCCCAAGTCCCAAATAACAGCCCCCTTCAAGTCGCCTTGCATACATTTACTGGCTGAGTGTCTCGGGCCAATTCCCTCCATCTCCCTGAGTCTACTTCCTTGCCTGTAAAAATGGAGACACCTGCCCTGCCCTGTCTGAGCATCGCTGGCAGGACCTGATTAGACAGAACCTTATAAATGTAACGGGGTAGGGAAGAGTGAACACAGTTCATTCTGCTTTGATTTCTCTGCATCAGCATGTATTCGTTTTTTATTGCTGAACAATGAATGAATTACCACAAACTTAGCGGCTGAAAACAAGACCCGTTTATTGTCTCACAGTTCCTTGGGGCAGGCTCACCTCGATCTTGGCTCTCCATGCCAAAATCAAGGCCAAAATCCAGGCCAAAATCCAGCCGTCGGCCAAGCTGGACTCTTGTCCGGGGAGAGGGGGCTCTGGAAGAATCTGCTTCCAGGGTCCCTCATCTTGTTGGCTCAGTCCTCGTCCTCGTGGCTGCAGGTCTGATGCCCCAACATCTCTGCTGGCTGTCAGCTGGGCATCACGCCCAGCTTCTCCAGGCCTTTCGCATCCCTTCCCACGTGGTTCTCTTTACCTTCAAAGCCAGGGGGCGATGGGACTTCAAACCATCTCGCTCTTTCAATCCAGAGCTCAACTGATTAGGTCAGGCTCACGCAGATCATCTCCCTGTCGTAAGGTCAATGTATTTAGGACCTTATTTCCGTCTGCAAAAGCCCTTCACAGCAGTAACTGCATTAAGGGTTGATTGGATAACCAGAAGAAGAGGATCTTGGGAAGAGGGGAGCATTTTTAGAATTCTTCCCACCACACAGTGATTCTGCAACTGGATTTCACAAGAGTAAGATGATACTAACCATTCTGTGAAGGAACGACTGCATAGTCAACTAATTTGGGGAAACACTGGGTTGAGCAGAGTGAAACCAGTTTTGTTGGCTGGGTTTTCACTTCAGGACATAGTACGTTTTCCTGCTATGATACCTGATATTCCTCATAACCCAGTCTGGGATACAATTATCTGATTTTAGTAATTAATTTTAGCTTTCTGGATAGCCAAGGACCAGGGTGATATATAGGGAATTCCTTATATCTTTATTCATCAATTTTTAGAGACTTGTGACCTCACAATTCTCAGTTGACTCATTGCCTCTCGGTGTCCTTCAAGGCATCATCTAGAATGACTGGTTACCAGAAGGGGTTAATTATCTGTGGTCCTCTAAGGGGTCTCCACCCCCCTTCCTCCGAGGGAGGGTCCATGGTGTTATGCCTCACTGGCCCTAAGAGGGCTGCAGTGTCCGTAGTCTGATGGCACTCACTGCCTCAGAGGCGTCCTCCTGCCCCAGAACTCAGTTTGCTTTAGGTTAAGTCTGAAAGTCTAAAGTGAGAGATGCTCCTACAAAGCCCAGAGGGAAGGGATGGTGCATGTAGCTGAAACTGCACACCAAAGCAGAGAGGACCGCCTTTTCTTGGAAGGTAAATGCCCCTAGCGAGCAGCTCCATCCCCTGCTGCCCCTTCTCCCCTCCCTGGCGCGGGCCTGACACCAGCCAACGTCCCAGGGCTGCAGCTTAGGCCAGACCTGTGGCCACCCATGACTTAACCCGGTACATTCAGGTTAGGAACTTAGGTGCAAGTTTTACCTTATCTCACCCAACATTGACTCCAGAATAAAGTTTGTTTTCAGTCCTTCATCTGGGACTCTACGCTTCATTTCAACGTGTGGTTTATTTTCCCTCTAAGGATCCACCCAGCCATCTTTTGGGTAAAGAGCAAGTATGCTCTGGGCACTCTAATAAACTGCAACTTCAGATGGAAGGTCACTCTTGCTGGAGGCATGCGATTAAACATTTTAATAGTGAAGCAAACTTATCAACAGACTCACGGAAAAAAAAAAAAAAAAAGGAAGTGATTTTGTTCTCTCAGCTTGTGTTTCAGAGTATTTTACTACTGGGGTCAAATGTCTGTCAAAGATTTTCGAAGCCCAAATTTGACTTTGAACAACCTCAAAGGTTCCTGTAATGCACACTGCGTAATGCACCCTGCGTAGGGCCCTATAAGCAGCCCAGGATTTTGCCTGCATATGTCTCACTATCCAGTTCAATATCACCATGGCGCCTAAAAGGTTTTTAATACAGATATTAAATATATCCATATCATCACTTCACTGAGAGCCTGGGCTGTGTTTTTTCCTCTGGGGTCTTCCGAGCTATTTGCTGCTGACATACACTATTAAAAATAAACCTACCCTGAGGAACTAGTCGTTTTACACGGTATTAGGACTAATGTTATCGTTTAAGTAGCTCTGGAGATTTGCCAACTACAGAGGTGCCAGATAGCGATGGAAACATGATCACGTGAGATAATCTTCTGCGCGGAAATGACTTTCATTATCTGTAATATGTCGTTTAGATGCTTATTTAAGACTTACACTATTGAACAAATATTGATGCCTTCAACAGAATAAAAAGCCTCAGTGCCATGGTGAGATAAAGGATCAGATTCACTTCCGGGGCTTGGGACTGGACTGGGTCTGAAATATCCCTGGCATCTGTGTAGTGATTAGGGAAGAAGGGTGGAGGGGAAAGAAGCTCCACTTCAATTTCTCTACCTTCCCTGTAGGAATCTGCAGGCGCTGGTAAGTACAAGTTTAAGAAATCTGCACAATGACCTTATAAAGGAGGTAACATTTTTATCCCCATTTTACAGATGAGGAAAACTGAGGTTCAGCAAATTTTCTTAAACTGAAGTTCAAAGAAGGTTTGAATCACTGTTAGGATATGGCAGAACCAAGATTTGAATGTGGTTCTGACTCCAAAGTCCACCTGCACTATACAAGTATTGTCCTCACTATTTGTAGAGGGACCAGGATTCTGACAGCTCGCTCTACTCCGCCCACAGGGCAGAGAAATTTATGGTGCAATTCAGCATTTATTCATCCATCTATTCAGGCAACCAATAAATATTTCTTAAACATTTCTAATGCACTAGGCACTGTGTTAGGCGCAGAGCATATAGCAATGAAAACGGTCCCAATCCCAATGCAAAAGTCAGGTGTCCATATGCAGAGTCTCACAGTTTGGCAGAAATGGGATGCTCACATTGAATGCCTGAACAGCTTGGTAGAAGTCAGTGCCCATGTTGCCTGCCTGCACAGTTTTGAGTAATTTTGACAGACTGGATGGGAACAAAGTCCTCTTCAACTCATCTTCAACCCATAATATCAGGCTTGGAGCTCCCAAGAGATGCAGACACCACTACTCCATACACGTAACTAGCTTCTGTGGTTTACTCTTATACACCATGACATCCATCCACTGTCTATCTGACCCTCCTAACAGCCCAGGAAAGTAGGCAATAGTAGGCCATTTTACAGATGAGGAAACTGAGGTTCAGCGAGGTGAAGTGATTTATCCAAGATGGAGGGATATAGTGGAGTGAGGACCTGGGCCTGATCCTGATTCTCCCTCCTCCCCCCACTCCCTGCCCCCACGAACCCATTACAAAGGATAACATCATCTGAGAGCTTGCGGCTTGCCAGTCCCTTTCAGGTCGGTACTGTTATCATGCCCGTTTTAGGGTGAGGAACCTGGGGAACAGAGAGGTAAGTCACTCGCCCAGGCTCACACCATCAGGAGGAAGCACACACACGACTCAAACCAGAGCCTTCTGACTCCTGACACCAAACTTCCAGGCCCTCCTAATGCAGTGGTTCCCTTTGAAAAAGGGAATTCGTTCTCAGTCATGATTTGCCAGGTCTGGTCATGATGCTGCTACTGTGGGGACAGAACCCTTATTAAAGGCCAAACATTACAGAGGATCTCTCTTCTCATCCCTCTTTGCCTCCCTTGCCTCTCAGATGCTGATTCCTGCAGCCTCATCAGAGCTGAGGCTACTGAAAGAGCCTTTTCAGGAAAGTATGGGGATCAATTTGTATATGAAAAAGAAAAATAATTTGCATGAGGGGGTCCAGGCGGAGGGGAGAAAAGGGGATGAAGAGAGGACACCAGGCCTGGTTCTGGTGAGGGAGTGGTAGCGATGGGGTGGGCCTCAGGTTAAGCTGCAGAGCTGGTCCAATGGGACTTGGCAAACTCAATTCCTGTCCCATTGCTAGTCATTTTTACCTGAGGCATTAGCGTATACATATGATATCTGTTATCCTAATTATATCTATTTTCCCAGGTACAGACAGACATACCCCAGAGCTGGGGGCCCATTAGCAGATCACACGGGCCTCTGCAGCTGTGTTTTGATTAGCAGGAAAGGTTCTTTGGCATCAGAGAACTGAAATCACCTTTTAGGGTGTGACAAGTGCAGCCGAGCGTCTCGCAAGTGAAAATCAGAGGTTTCTCTGAGGAAGGAGAACGACCACAAAGAATTAAAAGGAGAATAACCTTTAATGGTTTCAACTGTGAAAGCTCAGTCACGCTTAAGGCCTGCCATGCATCAGGCAGTGTGGCACTGAGCTCTCCGCAGGCCTGGATTCGCCCCCAACCCGGCTCGGCTTCTGGGAGGAGGGGAAGGCCGTGGGAGCCCCCAGGGGGAGCCCAACCCACCATTTGTCCAGGCTGGGCTCCAGCGGGGGTGGGGGTGGGGGGGTGGAGAGGTGGGCGGCCTTGAAGGTGAAGAGGCCAAGGATGGTTGGAGGAGATCAGCCCCTGGCCTCAAACGACTGGTAAAGGATATGCAAATAATTATGCAAATCACCAAAGCCGTCTTTTAGACCCTGAGGCTCAGGATTCCTTTTAGAAGCCATGTAGGTATTTTCTCGTTTGCTTGCTCCCACCGTGGACTTCTTGCCCACGCTCTGGCAGCTTCTTTGGGAGGGCTGTGTTTAATGCTACAAATGTGGCTTATGGGTCAATACCTTAGGTGTTAAGGGTGTGAATCCTTTGTAATAGATGGCATGTTCATAAGTTCTATCCCAGTTGACCCTTGACCACTCTCTAGAGGAGTTTGAGCAGGTTTTGTGACCCCAGTGGTACTGAGCCAAAAGGTATTACAATGGGCTTCCCTAAGGTCAAACAGCCAGGCTGTGCGTGAGCCCTGCCTTGAACCCAGACTTGCGTTGGATGCTATTCACTCTACACTTCCCTGATGAAAATATTACACACCAGAATGGTGGAGGGACCGGTGAGGCAAGGGGCATCAGGAGAGGGGATTCTCCATCTTCTTGTGCCCCCTTCCGAAACAGTGGTGGGGTTTCTCACTGGAAAGGTCCAGGTTGGAGAAGGGAGCTGGACTTTGTGGATTGGATATACTTCTCAGGTGATGACGATGCGTTCCCAAGTACGTCTGATTGAGAGTTACTCATTAATTCATTTTTTCCTTCAACAAATATTTATTGAGGACCTACTATATGCCAGGCATTGTTCTAGGCAACTTCAGTCAGCTGGGGGTAGACGAGTATCAATTGTGCTAAGGGTGATGACGAAAGAAAACAGACCAGCTAAAGCCCAGTTAGACAGGACCGTCTCTCTGAGGAAGGGCATCTGAGGCAAGAAGCTTCAGGGAGCTTGAGCCAGGCTTGCAGGAGCTGAGAGGGGAGGCTCCTAGCAGGGGAGTATAACACAGAGGTTTGGGAGCAGAAAGGCCAGAGTTTAAGAACCAGAAAGGAGGTGGGCCTGGCTGGGGCTGCGTAGGACACGGTTTTGGAAGAGCAGATGGTAGAGATGAGTTTGGAAAGGGAAGAAGGAAGGAACCCAGGGGAGGCCTCAGAGGTCTTTTCCAAAAGTAGCTTAAGCTTCCCCCAACTTGGTGGCTCACAAACAACACTTTTTAAAAAACGACGAAATCGATTAGAATAGTATAATATATACTATGCAGACATTCTCAAACTTTAGCATGTAACCGAATCACTTGGAAGGCTTGGTAAAGCAACCAGAACTTCCGATAGAGCCTGTCTGGGGCAGGGCCTGAGAATCTGCATTTCTAACAATGCTACTCCTGCTGATTCGGGACCACATTTAGGGAACCATTGTGTTACGCCTGCGGCACCTACATTAAGGGCAAGTGTTGTTTCTTGACACTCTTGTTTCAGTAATATATGCATTTATGTGTACTAGAATCTTGACATAAAATGTATTTTGTAAGAGTGGGTCATGTTCAAAAGAGTTTGAAAGTCCCTGAATTAAAGACTTAGGACCTTTCTCTAGAAGAGAAATCATCATCCTTTCATGCTCTAAAGGCTCTGCTGGAAATCTTGTGACTTCCCTAGAAATGAATAAGCCCCCAAGTATATGAATGAAAACTGAAATCAAAGAAAATCCAGCTGGAATAGGAAATAAGATTCTCCTCGTTCATAGGTCCACCTTGACCTTCATCCTACCGAGCCTTCTAAAATATTGTGTCGCTCTTGGTCGAGAGCCCAGGATCGTGCTGCCCCTGTGTTCCCCGGCTCCTGGCTTCCAGGCTCAGCGGCACCCTGGCTGCTGTGGCCTTGCTCTCCTGCCCTGGTACCATCTCCATGGGGCTGCCATTCTCTGGAAGACCCAGCAGCATTCAGTCCTTGAGGTGCAAACCCACTCACCTGCGGTGTCCTGTGGCTCAGATGGTTTTCCACACACACCTGTCGAATGTCTTCCTCTGCACTGCGGCCCTGCTTCTCCTGTGAGCTGCACTGGGCTCCAGGTCCCCATGAGAAATTGAAGATGAGTCCCAACTTCTCACTCCCCTGGTCAGTTCTGACATCAATTATAAAAGAGTGTCTAATCCCCATTCAGAAACAGACTGTCCTGCTGGGGAAGTTGAGGGCTTCTCTCTGGAAGCCCGATAGAAAGGCAGCAGCCTCTGGAATCTACAGTGTTTTAGTTGGCTCAGCCAGCAGTGAAAACGTACATAGATCGGGTAGCTTCTAAACTGTAGAAATGTATTTCTCACAGTTCCGAGGCTGGAAGTCCAAGATCAGAGTTCCAGCATGGTTGGGTGAGGGTCCCCTTCCAGGGTGCAGACTACAGTCTTCTCATTGTGTGCTCCACATGGTGGCAAGACAGCCAGAGAGCTCTCTGTGGTCCCTTTTATAAGAGCTCTAATCCCATTCATGAGGGCTCCACCCTCATGCCTTAATTACTTCCCAAAGGCCCCACCTCTAATACAGTCCCGTTGGGAGTTAGGATTTCAACATGAATTTGGAGGGGACACAGTCAGTCCACTGCATACACTAACTCAGGAGTCTGGAAACTCGCATTGATTCATTCAGCATCTTTCCTAAGCACCTACTGTGTGCAAGATGCTATGGCTATCACAGTGGTAAACACGAAAACACAGATCTCATCTTGCTACTGCTCACAATGGGTTCACTTCCAAGAAACTTCCCCAACTTGCTGAATAACCTGGGCCAACCGCCTCCCTTCTTAGGAACTTGGCACTTCCTGTCGGGCACAGTAGGGGGCATGAATTGTTAAGAGCTGGAAGGTTTCACAAGGGTAACTGAATCCCATCTCCTCTTCCTATAAATGGGAACTTGGGTCACAGTGAAGGAAGGGGACTTGCCCAGGGTCATACGGTGTGCTGCTGGCGGAACTGGCTGCGAGGCTGGTCTGAACCTCAGAGGCCTGCCTCTCACCTGGCTTGCTTACACTCCTGCACGTGGTCCCCCCCCCCCAAGCCCGGCCTTGTCTCCTGATCTCCTAGGGCTATTGGGAAGATAAATAAGTTGGTCTAAGTGGAAATACACGAAGCGCCCGCAAGGCGCGGTGGACAGCAGGCAGGTGCTGACTTCTTGGGACAAGCTCTAATTTAAATGGTGTCCCCGACATGGGGCTGTCAGAGCCCAGGCCAGGGACAGAAGTCCCAGGGGGAGTTGAATCCCCACCTCTCCCCTTCTCACTGATTGCATTTCTTCCCATCTGCTGACCCCTCATGGCACAGTTCAGTGGTACCACATCTGGGATGCCTTTCCCAGTCCTCCAGCTGGAAAGCGCCAAGCTCTCCCCTCTCAAAGTAGCCAGCTTGTGTCTGTCTTTAATACTCCTCTCATTCTGAATGGAGGAGTGTTTATTTATTCCATCACTTACCTGCCACATCCATGCAAAGCCAGAAGAACTAGGGTCTGGAGCATGTCAGAGATCTAGACACAGCCTAGAAAAAGAAGCCCATGCAGAGGTAACTGGCATGGTGCACAGTGAACGTAACAGCCGAGGTCCTTGGGAGCCCACATGAGTTGTACGCATATCTGTCTTCCCCACCCGTCTGTAGTCTCTTGAGAGAAGGGACTGTGCTATATTCATCTGTCCAGCTCTGTTAACCACCTTCTCCTGAAAGGTCTAGCAGCTTTCTCAGAGAATCCTCAGGAGGGAATGGGTGAGGTCACAGAGACTTCTGGTCTCCTTGGAAAACTCCAGGCAGAGCCAAGTCCACAGAATCACAAGGAAAATGCCCTTCCTCTCTCCTGCTGCCCCCTCCCCCCGATGGCACTAGATGATTGTGATGGAGTCTCTGGGATTGTCTTCCCAGAGCTGCCCTGCTCCCCATCTCCCACCGTTCACATGGTCATCGAGGGAGCCACTCTGTAAGTCCACTGTGACTCCTGAGCACAGGTGACAGGCCTGGGGATGCGGCCCTGAGCCTCAGTGAGCCCATCAGAGACCTTTCAGCGATCCCTGAAATTAAAACTGAAAAAGAGCAGCCGGCATCTTAGAGTGAGGCATGGATTGTTCTAGACGGCCCCACCCCTTCCATGAGGGTGTCAGAAACGGAAGAAGGCCAGTTGCAAGCGGATAGGAGGGAGCACGTGCTCCGTGAGAAGCACAACAAGAGATGCAGCATTCTGATGTCATTTGAGCCCCGCATTTCATTGGTTCCTGAGGTCTTGTTGCATTTTTTCAGAGATTCTCTAGTATCTATTTAGGTGCCCTCTTCCCTCTTCCGTAAATTGGTTCAACTTGAGCTTCTGTTGCTTGCAACCTACAGCATCCTGATTAATGTACAATACTGCTCTGGGGAGTCTGTCCACTTGGAAAAAGTCATGCCTTTGGGGCTTCCCTGGTGGTGCAGTGGTTGAGAGTCCGCCGGCCGATGCAGGGGACACGGGTTCGTGCCCCGGTCTGGGAAGACCCCACATGCCGCGGAGCGGCTGGGCCCGTGAGCCATGGCCGCTGAGCCTGCGCGTCCGGAGCCTGTGCTCTGCAACGGGAGAGGCCACAACAGTGAGAGGCCCGCGTACCGCAAAAAAAAAAAAAAAAAAGGCATGCCTTTGGTGGAGTTTCTTCTCTGCCCTATCCCAAACCAAGAGTCACCCCGGGATGGTGCCAGTAACTGTGTTAGAAGGAGACAAGCTGTGTTTAGAAACAACATTGAAAAATAAAATGAGCCTCTAAGGTAACAGAAGGTGGTTAGCGAAGTTCCAGGGCAGAGTGTCTGTGATAGGTGAGTCTGGGCCATAGACTGGTCCAGTTCTAAGTCCAAGCTGGAAAGGATAATGAACAAATAATGTATCTTCATTCTGTCTGTACTGTAGCTATGTCGTAAAAGTATTTATTAGCTAGACAAAGACAGAAACTGGATCGTAGGTGTCAGTATGGTGAAAATATTGACCGGCCCGGGTCCTTGTTATAAGTAGAACGTGAGTTAAACTAACACACATTTATGGATGTTTAAAGGCATTATCATTCCCATAGTGGACCATGCTCAGCTCCCCAATATCTGAATCTCTTCTCTGTCATCTTGGAAAGGTCATGCAGTTTGGGGTTTGACTCCAGCTCCAGTGACAGGTCTGAGGTTAATCACAACCAGCCTGTGTTTTAGTTGTGGTCACGTGACCTGATTCCGGTCAATGAGACTGAGGGAGAGATTTGCTGGAAGCTTCTGAGAAAGTTCTTCCATGCACTTTAGGGAGAGAGAGAATAGGAAAGTCTACTTCCACTTTCCCTGTGAGATACGAACAAGGAAGCAAGGAGCCTGGATGCCTGTGTTTACCATCCTGCAGCCGCGTGACGAGGCTGGCACAGGTTCCCTGACGTCATGGCCGAGGCCCTGGCTCCACCAGCGCGGGGTCTGGAGGCTAATAAACTCCCTTACTGTTACATCAGTCTGAGGAGAATATCGTGTTACTGTCAGCTGAGCTCATCCTAACAGATGCGCTCCCTACTGCAAGGAAGAGCCACTTCGCGGTTAAGAGCTCAGTGTCTGGGCTCTGAGAATTCTGAGTGCACGTCCCAGCTCTGCCACTTAATGTCTGTGTGAACTTGGGCCATCTACCCAACCCTTCTGAGCATCAGTTCATCTGTACGATGAGGCCGTTAATGTTACTGTGAGGGATATTTGCCAATGGAGGCTCTCTAGAGTCCATCACCCCCCAACATTCGACGCCTTTGGGGGGTTCCCAATGCAGTGTAGTATTGGTGAAAGATAGAGCCTGCCTGGCATTATCGATGCTTAACAGACAAGAGCTTTTTTCTCCTGCCCTGGCCTAGCCACATGGCAGGTCTCGATGCAAAACTCAGCAAATCCAGATTGAGTGACTGGGACCTGGACAGGACTGGAAGTTATTATGGTGATTGGAGCAACACAGGGGGCACCTGGACCAGCTCTCCCCTGCCGTCTGGCCCTCTGGGGCTCACTGGGTTCCTGCCCCTTTCCTCAGCCTTGAGTTCCAGCCTTCTGACAATCACCAATGAGGAAAAGTCTCCTGAAGTGCAAGAGTTATCTCTCATATTGGTAGCCCCCAATGTCCTTCCAAATAAACTCCCTCCTTCTGGAACGGCAAGTCAGCCCGGGTTGTTTGCCGCCAAGAAGGCTGCCAGATAAAAGGGCCTCCTTTGTCAGGCTGTTGTGAAGCTTAACTGAAATTGCACTTGGAAAGCATCGCCCTGAATGCCCGGCTCAGTACATATCAGCTCTTGAGATGATTACAGACTCAGATGGCACCCATGAAGGGATGATCTGAGTTAAACACAAGGTTGGAATTGACCGGCAAGGGTACACAGAATCCTAGTTGCCGAATTGGCGACTCTTCCCTCCACACTCAGACCCTGGCTGCTTGGGTCCTCCTGTTTGCCGTATTCACTGTGAACTGGCGATACGGGATGAGCAGAATGGAAGGAACGCACAGACCATCCCACAGCCACACCAAACAAACGAGAATGTTGAGTGATGACTTTGGCAGCAAATTCTCCTTCGTAACCGTGGTTCGCCAGCCCTAACGTGAAAATCACTCCCCGGTCTGGGGACACCCAGCCAATGGGCAGCACGAGGAAGACAGATGAAGGTGAAGGGACAAGGGCTCGAGGGCAGAGGTCCAGCTCCAGAGTTCAAACAGTTATCCCAGGGACACGTCCTGCAACCGCTCTGCCTGGCCTCTTTACCACCAAGCACGCTTTGAAGTGGTCGAACCTGCTTTTTATCTGACAGGTAAGAGTCACGTGAGGCTGTACGTTGTCATCGGGTACATTTCAGACAAAAAGGGATCGTTGCCATTGACAACATCATCATCGACAGCATCTCTTTCTTCTTCCTAACATTTCTGGAGCTATTAGTAAACCCCAAGGGCGCGTTGCACATTTTCCGCACGTTAGTTCTTTATCAACCGCCTTATGAGGCCAGGTACTATTATTGTCCTGAATAAAATGACGCTTGGGGAACTTAGGTGACTTGCCCAAGGTCAACTAGCTAACAAGTGATGGAGCCACAGTTCACTGCCAGGATTGGCCACGCCCTTAACCGCTCAGCTATACCTCAGCCGATTGCTCCAGGATGCCCTTTCCTACACTTGACACTCACACATTCTGACTCTAATTTCAGCCTGCCTTATTCTCAACAGACCCTTCTCTGCAGCCTTAACAGCCACAGAACAGAACTTTTGCTAAAGTACCTTTGCGGTTTTCATTTGGAAGATGCCCTGGCTGGGGCTGGTGGTAGATCCCATCTCTTCTACCTTGTAAACTCTTACGTACGCGCCATAAACATGGCCCCTTGAGGCTGACGGCGATATATTGATCGTGGCCATCGAATCCCATGTGCAAAGGCAGAGGGCTGGGTACGCTTTCCCGCGAGTTTGGGCTGCAGGCTTTGGGTATGTAAGTCTCCCCGAGCACACCCCAGCACTGGTTGGGGTGCTAACAGAAAGCATTGTCTACGAATGGGATTCTCAGGCGTTTCACCCCAGATTAACTGCTTTCAATCCTATGTAACAGGGGTCCAATGTGTCAATGGTGGGAAAGTGAATCACAGCCACGCCACTTTGATGAGGGAGAAAACCAGAAGAGGCATGCATCTTTCTGAAAGGTCACTGTGCAGGCAGGCCCGGGAGGTCCCTGTGGGAGGCACAGACGGGTGGTCCGCCTTGGGGAGCAGCCTCGAGGACTGTCCGGTACACGGGCACCCAGGGGAGCAGTTGCAGCCGCCAGTACCTCGCGGCTGGGGCTGTGCTGCTGCTCCTGACTCTTTACTCCTCTTCCCTTGTTCCAGGGACGCAGGAGCACAGCCGATCAATAAGATGCGTTGACGGAGGTGCCTGCGGCGTGGCCATTTCTCAGCCTGACACGGATGGTACCGTCACTAGCAGCGAAAGGCTGCCGGAAACAGGATGGAGGCTCGTCCCCCGGCAGGCCTGTCTGCCCTCTCCGATAAACATCCCCCGCGCAAGCTCACAGCGAAGAAACCAATTCCAGGAGGCATCGCGCCACCAGCCTGTCACCTGGCCTCCCACAGCCCGGTGGACGTTTCCTTGTGTTGTCTAACAGCTCCTCCCGGGCTTGCGGGCACTGACCAGCCCGTCTCCAAGGAGCCTCCCTCCGCTTTGATTCCCATGGGTCGCGTGGAGGGAGCAGATTGCCCGGGGAATGCCGGTGGAGGGTTGGTGGTGGTTCCTGGCTCCCAGGGAGGTGCTGCGGAGACCCAAGTGCTGTGGAGAGGCGTTCCAGATTAAATTACTCCGGGGAGGCCACACCGCATCAGGCCTTCCTCATTTTTTGGAGAGGAAAAGGCATTATGCTGCCAAAGTGTTGCCTAACAGGCTTTTTTTCCCTTCTTCTTCTGTCTTTAAAAAAAAAAAAAAGAAGTCTGGATGTTGCAGCCAAGGTGGGGCTAAGCATTCCGTCTCCTCACCGCCCCCCCCACCCCCGGCATCCCTTGCTGCGCTTGGTCAGTGAGATGGGAAGCAGACAAGAGCTCTAGGGCCTCGTTCTGAAATAGACAACACAGGCACACACCCGCTGGGGCCCTTTTCTCCTTCCCTCCCTCCCTACACATGTTGAATGGGCAAACACAATCGCCTCACCCACAGCATCCTTACTATAAACAGCAGTGGGAATGGCAGGGAAGCTCTCACTGGCCTTGATTTGAACCCATAGCATTAAAAGGCTATAGGCCTTAAAAGTTAAGAAAATAGCATAATGAGATTATTCCACTCCAAAGTCAGTTTCGAGACCTCTAGGGTATTCACAGGTGGAGTTGGGTAGAGTATTCTCTAGAGGAAAAACTATCTAATCCAGAGTTTCTCAGCCCCAGCACTATGACATTTATTTTAGGCTCCATAACTATTGGTCGTGGGGAGTGGTCCTATGCACTGTAGGATGCTGTGGTCTCTACTCACTAGGTGCCAGTAGCAACCCCTCCCCCAGTCATAACAACCAAAAATGTCTCCAGACACTGCCGAAAGTCCATGCAGGTGGAAACTGCCCCCAGGGGAAAACCGCTGCTTCAAGCAAAGGTGCAGAGGTGGGAATGAGCCCGGTATGTCCAGGATCTAGAGAGAGACATTCCAGAGCCACACAATTAACACCCACATCGTCCAGTTGCCAAGAGAACTAAAAGAGATGGAAAGGATTTCATAACACAACCCTCATCTGCAGCAGCACCTACCTTTACTGGAGCACCTCTCATGTGCCAAGCTTGTGCAGACTGAGCACACACCATGCTACCAAGTATTAGTGGCTATTAACGCTAGTGCCAGGCATGGGTGACTCAGAGTAACGGGCAGCCAGAGGGATCATTTTCACCAAATATGGCCAACGTGGGATACCACCGCAAGGCCACACTCACTGCTGCATGAGAAGAAAGAGCATGTGCTTTTTGGACTGGGGATATTTCTGGAACCAGGATGAGCTGGAGAACTGAGCCATGCTCCTATTGGAAGATCACTGGCCTAGGGGACCCCTTCCCCCCAACCCTACCCCACCTCGCATGCCTTGTGCACTTGCTGGCCACTTAGTTCAACCCTCACTACACCAAGAGTGGTCCATGACCTGAAACATCCCCATCAGCCGGGAGCTTGTTAGAAATTTGGAATCTCGGGCCCCAGCCCTGATCTTCCCATTCAGAATCTGCATTCTAACACGATCCCCAGGTCATTTCTGAACGCACTCAATTTGAGACAACTGCTTCATCATAACAGTACAAGGCTGCTAGCATCTGTCAGCATTTTAGAGTGTGCACAGATGCATAACTTTCTCTCGCTAGATTCATTCATTCCACAAATATGTATCAAATGCCTACCAGGTGTCCTGCCCTAGTGGAACCGACAGTCTTGTGGTTCTTCACCACCTCCCAGACAGGTGACCACACAGATGGAGTCCCTCGGGTCATACAGGAGGGACGTGAAGCTCCAACAGCTTAAGAGACTTGGGGAAAATCCTGCTGCTAATGATGACCAGAGCAAGGGTTTTAACTCAGACATCCTTTCCCCAGATCTTGGCTCTTTCTACTACACCCATAACTACTTTTCAACTACAGTCATCAGGGAAAAAGAGAAGAGACAGACGTTTCTGCCTGTCTTAACTACTGGATCATACCGAAGGCATTGGTGGCTGAGAGATCACTGAGACCAGCTTCAGCTATGAACTCACCAGCTTCAGCTTCAGCTATGAACTCATCTAGAACCAGAGATGGTTTAATTCACTGGGGTGGGTTGGCTTTGCTCAAAGCAATTCACCAGTTTCATCAGTTCCAAATCAAAGGCATTTAAAGACCACCCGTTAAAAAAAATACAAAACAACTGCAGCTCCTGAGATTTTAATGAACCTGCACCCTCAAACTTATCTTTGAAATCAAGTTAGAGGTCCAGATTATGTCCTTATCTTTGAAATCAAGTTAGAGGTCCAGATTATGTTCTTATCTTTGAAATCAAGTTAGAGGTCCAGATTATGTCCGTGCTGTGAACTCCTAAATCCCACCCCAAGTCCCTTCCTCACCTGGGCTTCCTAAAACTTGAAAATGCTTTTGTTGTCATTTAGTTCCATTCAGTTCAGTTTAGTTTAGTTTTCTTATAAAGATGTCACGAGACCTGGTTTCAGGCATCGAGCAGCTCCAAAGCTCTGTGGTACCAGGGAAATTATAAAAGAGCCTCAGTTTTCTCATCTATAAAATGGGAAAAATAGAAACTGCTTATAAGAGTTCCTGGGGGCATTCATGTAGCTAATGCGTGCACTGAACTCCACCCCAGCCCGAGTCCTGGCCCGTGTGCAAAAAATGTCAGCTACCTTCTCCCTCCCGTTTTTCTGAGAACATTCCAGGGGGCTGCTGAGGGCTGATGGTGCCTGATGAGTCTTCTGAGGCATCCTCCAACACATCAGGTTGAACTGCTAAGAGTACCAATGAGTGCCCTTCAAATGCAGGGGATGGAGCCCTGCAGAAGGGCTGTTGCTGCCCTACGTGCCTACAGGCGAGCTCACTGTCGCCTTTAACAGTGTTCTCTGGGCCTTCTGTGATGCTCAGGAAAAGAAGACGATGGGGGATGAGGCTGTGAGTCTGCAGGGACACCTGACGTTCTGCTGGTTCACCCAGCTCAGGGAACACCCCACTACAAGAGCCTTAGATCACCCCTGGGACAGAAGTTGAAAATGTCAGACATCCATTTCTCCTGCCTCCCTTGCAGCTATGAAGCAGTCACCAAATGCCCCTGCTGACGACTTTGACTTTGCAGCCATGACCTGTAAAGAAGAGAACCCAGTCTGCTGAGGAGGTCCCAGGAGTGGCAGGGGTGCTGGTGGGGGTGGGGGTTGCCCAGCTTCTGTGGACTCAGCAGTGGGACCGTCTCCAGTGGCAATAATGATGTCTCCTGGGAGCTCTTCTGGAGATCGAATCTAAGATAGACTGAGCCTGACTCTCTTGCCCTCCCAAAGAATCTGTGAGCTCTCCGAGTCCTTTAAGAGGTTATTTCTCTGTTGAAATAAACAGTGCCTCTTGCTGAAGCTAAGAACATTAACAGAAGCATCTCTCCATTTAAATTCTGTTCTTAAACGTAGCTTACGGAGAGAAGTAAGTACATACAGATGGAGAACACCCCACCACTGATCCACCTGCACTATGTGGATGTATGAGTGTTTCTCAAAATGAGGTCCTTGGAACACACGCATGGGAGTCCACTATCGTGTAACTAGGGTATTGATAAAAATGCAGATTCCTGGCCCTCACTCCTCAGATACTGAATTAGAATCTTTGGAGCTGTGGTTCAAAAATATGCATTTTTAGCAAGCCCTGCTCCTGCCCCGACCCCTGCAATTATTTTGCTCACTGAAGTGTGAGAACCCCTGGTCTAAGGTTCTTCCTATCCTTTTCCACAGAGACCACTGGAACATCTGTGTGGCTCAGTGTGATAAAAGGAAGAAGCTCCTTGTGACCAGAGGCAACTGGCTCTTGGGGGCTCTGGCTCCCCAGGCCCCATCCAGCTTCCCTGAGCACTGAGGGGAAGCCGTATCTCACCACTCCCCTTGTGACCACACTGGCTGCGAGGTTCTGAACTACTCCAGAGCTACTCAAACTGTGGTCCTCGGACCAGGGCTTGGTCCAGTTTGTTGTCGGTCTGCCACACCATCACCAGAGAAACTGAGCATAAGTGGTTAGAAGCTACTTTGGCAGTTTGCCAGGATAATTTCATGTTGCTGAATCCGCTCACGGGTACCTTGTTTTATTGCACTTTGCAGATACTGCATTTTTTTTACAAATTGAAGGTTCATGGTAACTCCGTGTCCAGCAAGTCCGCGGGCATCGTTTTCCCAACATCACGTGCTCACTTCGTGTCTCTGTGTCACGTATTGGTAATTCTCACAATATTTCAAACTTTTTCATTCTTATTATATTTGTTATGATGATCTGGAATCAGTGATCTCTGACATTACTACTATAATCGCTAAAGGCTCAGATGATGGTTAGCAGGTTTTAGCAATAAAGTATTTTTAATTAAGGTATGCACATTGGGTTTTTTTAGACATAATGCTATTGCACACTTAATAGACTACAGTATAATGTAAACATAACTTTTATATGCACTGGGAAACCAAAACATTTGTGTGACTTGCTTTATTGCGATAACCGCTTTATTGCTGTGGTCTGGAACCAAACCCACAATTATCTCCGAGGTATGCCTGTAATGCAATTTGGGGCTTATATTGTGTGGGACTCTATTTACCATTCAAGTTTTTCTAGTAATATATTTTTATTGTATTCTACAAAAGTATTGGTCCATGACATATTGAAGAAAAAAAAACTGACCCTTCACCAAAGATGGTCCTTCATGGCCAGCATGGTCTAGGGAATTTCAAAATAATCACTCAATCAATAATCCATAAGGCAGTTTGAATAGCGTTAGTGCCTCAGACCCTGAACTCCATCTGGATGCACCTGCCAATGGGGGCTGTGACCTCTCTCACCACCCATAGGTCCTCTAATTCTGAGACTGGATTAGGACCTGGCATTCAAAGGACTTTTTATTTGTTTGAGAGTCAACACTACTCAAAATTACAAGGAAATCTTTATGCTTTTTCCAGGGTCAATGCAGGAACCAACCCCAGTGCCATCCCCATCGAGCCAATACTTGTTCCCAGAATGAATGTGACTAAGCCCCAAAGAATTTTTAGGGTTCAAGTGTTTAAATGTGACAGTGGCAATTTCCATTTTCTCTTTAAATTCCTTATCTAAAACCTCCATTTCCAACATTGTTTGAAATGAGAAACCTAATTCTTCAACTTCACTGAGCTATGATTTAAGTACACTGAACCGCCCATACGTAAAGTATACAATTTGATCAGTTTTGAAATATGTATATAACTGTGAAACCATCACTACAATCGAGAGAGCAAACATTTCAATTACCCCCCAAAGTTTCCCTATGCTCCTTAACAATCTCTCCTTCCCTCCCCCTCCATCCCCAGGCAACCATTAAAACACTAATTTACTTTCTGTCACTATAGATTGGTTTGCATTTTCTAGAATGTTATAGAAATGGAGTGATACTGTGTGTACTCTTTTGGTTCTGCCTTCTTTCGTGCAGAATGATACTTTTGAGAATCATCCACATCACTGCAAGTATCAGTAGTTCATTCCTTTTTTATGGCTAAGTAATATTCCATTGCATGGATATTCCACAATTTGTTTTATCCATTCAATTGGGAAAAAAAAATTTTTTTAATGATATTTAGTTTCCCTAACCCTCCTGAAAGCATAATAACAAGGAAGAGGAGAGGAAAAGGGAAGAAGAAAAAAGAGCAAACTTCTCCAAGCTCGTTGTCTCCTCGTGCCTAAAATGCCTACATGGAGCATATAGTAGGTGCTCAATAAATGTTGGTTGCATAAATGAAAGAATAAATGAATGGGAAGCTTTGCAGTCATTATAGACTGAATTTTTTTTTTAAAGTTATAAAACCTTCCATTTTGAAAAATCTCAGAACTCCCTGATGTAGTAAAGATATTTCGGAGGTCATCCACCAACACTGCGGGGTTACTCTTAGACCAACTCCAAGGTCAGGAGGAGAATGGACAGAGCAGCCAAGACATGGAAACCTATTTGATGCAACGGTGAGAAACGCAGCCTGGTCTGTCACCACTGCCCTGGCTGGCTCCAGTTCTCACACAAATCATCTGAAAGGCTAAATCATGTTTAAATCCCTCTGATTGTGACCACCAGGAACTATGAAGGACACTCACACATAATTTACATACCGCCAAGCTCCTAAGAGCCTCTAAATAAAACCCCTGAGAGCCCCCGGGCACTATTTTTGAGGAGAGGACATCAAGTGACAGATTAAATCGAGTCTGCTCCCTCAGCGCTGGGGAAAAAAGAAACCTCACTCTCTGCTTGCTGACATCCGCGACTGTCTTAAACTGCATTTGCTGTCAGATGCTTCCCAAGTAAGCCGTTATTACACCGAAAACGGGTACACATATGCTATTGTCTCTCCCGTTTTACACAACAGCTCCACCGCTAACAGGTATTTTGGCCCAGACTCTTTCATTCTTTTTCCAGATTCTAACCATAAAATGTGTTTTAATCTCAAAGCACAGGGGAAGGGGGGTGGTTCACAAGAGCACTTTGCATTCCACCAGTAAATGTTAAATTACATTTGGTCACAGCATGGTGATAATACTAATACTAAGTTGGTCCATGCAGCAGCCGCCAGAGGTTTTGTATCCAGAATAGACCAATTACTGGGAGAGCAGGACAGACTGATAGGAGGATTTTTCCATCCCAGCCATTAGATCTGGCTACAGCACGGTCTATTGTAATGACTGTGATTAATTTTTATAATCTGACAAAAATGGATAGCAAAACAGCCAGAAATGGGAGGTCTAAGTAAACACTGTGAGTGATGCAGACCTTTCAAGGAACCCAAAGAAAAACAGCGTCCGTTTTATTGTTTTGTTTTCCGCACAACTCAGAGGAGTTCACACCATCAAAAAGACAAATATGTGAGCCAAATAAAACAGCCAGGTGCACGCAGCCTGGCACCTAAGCAACAGGCCATTTACATGTCCACTGGTGCTTACGAACCTTCTAGAAGCATGAAGATGATCTGCCCCTGGCCCAAAGGACCCACATGCAAAACAGGGCTTGGGTACACGCACACCTGCTCTAGTTTCAATCTTCTTTATTAGTTGGGACTTCCTATTAGAACGTTAGAAATACCCTAAGATTAGGCACTGTTTTACCCTTGCTCCTATACTGTTCCCCTCAGCCCAACACTGAGCCAGGCAATAATAACAGGCTCCCAGGAAATAATCTGTTTGATTAATTGTCTGTAAGCAAGGAAAGGAATGATAGTGTTTGTTTCACAGCTGTTATTCCCCATGCCTCACATGTTACTCTGTAGAGTGAATGCATAAATAGATAAGTGAATGGATGGATGGATGGATGAATAGAGAATGATATTTTAGCCATATTGTATCATTTGATTCCCACAACAAGCCTGTGAGGTAATAACAATAGTAGTTAACACTTATGTTGTGCTAATTATATACCAGCCACTATTCTAAATTCTTCATACATATTAACTCTTTTAACCCTCAAGAGCTCTATGAAATAAGGACTATTATTATCTCCATTTAACAGATGAGAAACTGTTAGAGGCATATGGAGGTCACATTGCTAGGAGGAGGCAAGGCTGAGTCCTTGCTGGATGCTCTTAAGCTCTGTGCTTCCTCTGCATTAGCTGCACTTGATAGAGCAGGAAACAGAGGCTAGTGAAATTAATTTGAACAAAGCTACCCATCACACGGGTGCATACCCAGGACTGTGTTCCCAGGACACTGTCATATGACAGAGCCAGGTTGGGAACCCCAGTAGCCTGACTCCAACGCCCAAGCAGGACATGTGAATAAAGCTGGTCCGTGGCAAATATCTGAGATCAGGAGAGGAGAGATTGTCAAGGGGGGGCTGAGCTAAGGGGCCGGTTTTCTCAGCAACTGTTCTCCCAAACTGGAGGTACTAGGGGGTCCAGGAAGGAAAGAGAAAATCAAAACAAAGCCGGAAAATGTTTCCACCCCAATTCCCCTGAAATCTTTTTGTTTGGGTCGGAGAAGGAGAGATCTGCTGGCATCTTCCCGTTTGGGGGCCCTGGGAAAAGGCTGCAGCAAGTTTCTAGCCAAGTTCTAAGCAAAAGTTATGTCCATTACAACCTGCGCGAGATTCTGAGGAAGGCTTCCAGGGATTGGGTTTTACTATAAAGTATGTCAAAGAGTCTGGGGGTGGGGGAACCCAGGATGAAAGAATGGAGGCCGGGACAGAGTGAGAATTATAAATGGGAAGAGGAAGAAAAAGTTGGAGCTAGTTTCTGACATGACTGTGTATGTGTCGATGGTTTCAGGATTGTAACTTAAGAGATAATTGCCTCTGTTTTGAGAAGGCACCAGGAAGCAGGGAGACACAGGTTTGGAATTGGGACATTTTAGTCTCTTAAATGTAAAATTCCATGTTAAACTGGATATTAAGTTGGAAAGAATTAACTGTGGCTAGAGAGATGAGGATGAACATTGGGAGAAAGAAATATCAGTGCAACAATTTAGAAAATTTCCTTGAGCTGGAAAATGTGAAAG
Organism: Pseudorca crassidens; assembly: GCF_039906515.1. Classification (NCBI taxonomy): domain Eukaryota; kingdom Metazoa; phylum Chordata; class Mammalia; order Artiodactyla; family Delphinidae; genus Pseudorca; species Pseudorca crassidens. The sequence goes on along the minus strand of NC_090315.1, from coordinate 29,675,429 downwards.
GAGAAGAGAGGGGTGGGTTACCCCCCCATCCCTTTTTAATTCATCACACATAAAGGATGCAGGTTTGAACTGCACCGGATGGATGAATTGAACTTTGCTGTGGGGATGGGGTGAAGCTACAACTCTGACTCACTGCAGCCCCAAGAAGAAATACCTCTCTCCCTCAGAGAAAGCCCTTTCTTCAGTAGAGAGAAATATTCCCTAAGAAAGTCATAGCTCAGCTGAGACTTGTGGGATTTGTAAATTACCCATAATGTGAGTGACAGTCCAGCCTCGCTCACAGGCTGCCAGGCAGACAAGGGCCAGGACCCCAGGATGGTTCTGAAACTCCATGTGGCCATTTGATTAATCAAACAGAAACCAAACGCTGCTTTCTTCTCTGAACACTGACCAAAGAGAAGCCATCCCAGAGCAAGGTCTCACTGTATGCAGCTTTTTATAAAACCAAGATGCACCTCTCTTTGGCAATTGTCGATCTGTTCTTTTAAAAAGGGACCTTTTGCTCGAGAAAGAGGCAGAATATATATATATATAATATATATAATATATATATTATATATAATATACATATATTATATATGTATATAATATATATATTATATACATATATTATATATATGTATATAATATATATATATATGGTTGAAGTCTGTTGCAAGAGATTTGCTAAATTAGTTCATCTAGGCGTCCCACAGGGAGGTCGTTGGAGCGGATCTCTTTTATGAATGAAAATGAGCTTCCTGGCAGACCCCCAGTCACACCCCGCAATGCACACAGAGTCCAGGGCTCCAGAGATCTCACACCTATTCCCAACATATAAGAACTGATTACTATTCACTGGATCCAAAAGTCCTACTTCTTGAGCTCAAAGATGGGAATAAATCTGTGAGCCCTGCTGGGCTTTCTGGACATCCTCCTAATAGGTTCCAGGAATTAGCTACACTCTATTGCATGGTGATGATTTTTTTTTTTTTTCACGCTCAGAAAACCGCAAAGGGATTTTAACCAAAAGGAAGCAAAGGTTTTCTTTTTATAAATTTGATTAGTCTTTTTCACTTTCTCTACCTCGATACATTTCCTTTGGGAGGCATTTTATACCCAGAGACCCCTTAGCGAGGTACTGTTGCATGCAGGGCGCAGTGAATTTAAGCGCAAGACGCTCATTGTAGACGGAAAGTAAAAAAATCACAGGCACTTGGCGGTCGCCAGCGAAGTCAATTTCTAAATGCCGGCGTGCAGATGGCCCTGCAAGAGAAGAAATACGAAGTTTGCCAGTAGTGCGGGACCCTTGGCTGGGATGCGCGCGGCTGGTTACCCAGCCCGGCCTCCGCTCGCCACGGCTGAATTTCCCGCCGTGGCCGGCGCCTGGGCGCCTGGTCCCCGCGCTGCACCCGGCGCCGGTCTGGAGATAGCCCTTGGCTGCGGGCGGCGGGTTCCCCCAGAAAGTGCGCCTTTTCGCCGCCGCCGGGACTTGGCTGCTGGAGAGCCAGCGCGCCAAGCGCTCGCGGCAGAGTCTCCGCCGGGGCCGGGGGTACCCACCTGAGCCTGCTCCCCCAGGCCTCGGGTTCGAAGCCTCTCCAGTGGCCGAGGAGAGATTAGGATTTGAGCGACAGCAGTTCGGTTAAGGAAGGAGTTTCTGAAACTCTCGGGGAAGCGAAGGACCGGGGCTTGGAAAATAAGCGAGCCTACGGTGTGCTTTCCAAACTTGGTCTTTGCTTTTTATCATTTTTCCTGCCCCCTCCTCCAACCACTCTGGCCCCAACCCTGGGAAAGAGCTTAAGGGCTAGGGTACTAGCCAAGTCAATCCTTCCTCCTCCCCCCGCCCCAACTTTCAGACAAGAAAAATATAAATAAATCCCAAGAGTGCTTAATGCGGGTGCATTCAGCCGCCCGCATCCCAACACGCGCCACCGCCGCCACCACTGCCACCACCCACTCCGTCCCTCCCACCTCCGGGTAGGGGAGGGACTGGGAACCTGATCTCCGGGCTCCTGCCCCTAATATTTCCCCATCAATAATGTTGATACCATCGGTGTGCCTCCACCCCCGCCCCCGGGACGCCGCGGCCGCCTTTTCGCTGCTTTCTGCTTGGCACCAGAAAACGAAACCTCCTCTCCTGCCCTCCTAACTTCGGCCGCGGGGCTAGCGGGGCCTGAGGCCGGGGGGCTGAGGAAGCAGGGGCGCGGGGCAGGGCGAGTGGGGCCGACCCTCAGTTCAAGGGTAGTAGAGTGTCCAGCCCGCGCCGGCGGAAAGAGAAGGAGCGTCCCGGGCCCAGGCCAGGCCTTATTCCAGGCTCCATCCCAAACCCGGGGTCAGACTGGGCCAGAATAAGGTTCTTTTGCGGGTGGAAGAACCAGGCCTCAGAAAAAGGGAGGCTCAACACCCTCTCCTCGTCCCAGGATCAGGGGATGAAGGGGAGAGGCCGGGAAACCCCTTCGCTGGGAATTCGGCTGTGGCCCGAAGCCTTGGGGCCCAGCTCTTCGGCCCAGCCAAACCCACCAAGGACTCCGTAGGTGTTGGGAAAACTGAGGGAACGTGTTGGTAGAAACACAGGCATCAAGCCCCCCACATGTGAGTTTGCACAGCTCGCCAATCGCCGCCCCCGGGTGCGGTTCCTGCCGGCCCACGAGGTCACGACCCTGGCGCAGCCGCTGCCTCACTTCGGGCCACCCCCATTCCTTGACGTGGAGCAACCCCTAAGTGCCAAGCCCGTCAGTCCGAGTTCCCCAGCAGCTGCCCCACCTAAGGCGGGGACCCGCGACCCCCAGTAGAGCGCACAGGTCTCCTGAGTGAGCAGGGCGTGGGGACGGGTCCAGCTCTGGCAACCTCACTCGCACTCCCAGCCTTCTTTCGACCCGCTCAAAAGTGCAAATCGACCCCCACTCTCTCTCCGTTTTTATTAATTTAATTATTTCTCTGCCTCGCGGTACACGAAGCCTCACCCGTGCGCCTTGGCAGTTCGGCGCCGGTGTCTGCGAACCACGGAACTTGGGCCTGAGACAATGGCCCGTAATCGATGTATTGCCGTCAACAATAAAGACCAATTCTCCTCTCCCGGCCATTCCGACCATTCCCCTCCTCCCATCCCTCCTCCTCCACCTTCCCTCTCCTCTCTCCCGGCCACAGAGGGAAAGAAAACAAACAAGAAATTAGCGGGGGACGCTGCGCACGGAGCGAGACCCCTGCCTCTACGCCTTCGAGGGCGCAAAAGAACGAAAAAAGTTATTAAAGTTTGGATCTCCCCGATTAATTCGTCTCTGTTCGCCCATTTTTAATTAAACATCTCGAAGCTGCTTTTGCGTGTGCATTTCGTTTGGTTGGTTGTTTTGGTGGTTTTTGGGGAGGGAGGGAAAGCTTCCCCCCGCCCTTAATCTTAATCACACACAGAGCAAGTAACGAACACGTGTGAAGCTACTCCCCGAGAGCTTCCCGCGGAGCACGCGGCGCGAACCGGGAAGAGGGGTTTGCGGGATCGCCAGCTCCGCTTGGTTCCTGGCAGCACGCGGTGCTCCGTAGGCCCGGACTTTAAAGAAGCCAAGATTGTTAGAGACGGATGCGGGGCGGCTCCAAACGCGGGCATAAGCGGAGAAACGAGTGTGCAAGTGCATACGGCCGCGTTGGTGTACCTGGGAGAGCGCGGGTTGGGGTGTCTGCGAGGATCACAGTTTGCGGAGTGTGTGTGTGTGTGTGTGTGTGTGTGTGTGTGTGTGTGTGTGTAGGGTTTACACGTGTTCCTGCACACTTTCCCGGGTGTCTAGGGGAAGCGAGCGGCTCGCACCCCAGGAGCAGGCAGATCCATCTTTGCCGAGGGATCTCTTTAAATATTCAGTGAGAAATAATGGCATTTGAAGCACCACCTATGGAAACATTATTATCTTCATTCTTCAACATCAGCCCCACTGATAGCTTCGTTTGTCTTTTTATCAAAATCTACTGTAACCAACAGGACCTGGGGAGAAAGAGCGAGGAGCAGAGGGTGTGCGTGTGTGTGCGCGTGTGTTAGGAGCCGAGCGAGGGCAGAAGAGAGGAAAAATAAGCGGGAGAAAAGGTGAAGAAAGGGCGAGCAAGGAGAAAGAAAGGAGAAGTTATACCAAGAAAAAGTCTCCAGGAGGAAAACAGAAACATTCACCCGCACACAAAAGATTTAGGTTTTTTCAAAAGAGGGGGGCGCAAAGAAGCTAGAGAGAGTCATGGGGGAGCGCAGTAGGGTCCGGAGTACCCGAAACTCTACCCGAAGATTGGTGCCCACTTCGCGCGAACCGACTGTGCTCCTCTCCAGACTCCAGGGCGCTCCCGAATTGGGGCGTCCTTATGAGCCCTCTCCTTTCCCGATCGCGAGATAGGGCAGGGATTGTGTATCTGCACCCCCTCCTCCCCATTACTCAACCGAAGTTTAGTTTGTCCCTCGGGCGCAGGACTTCGGGAACCTCGGAGCGAGGAGACCCTGAGGCGCGAGGGGGAAGAGCTAGGCTGAGACGAGGACTGAACCTCAGGTTCGCGGGCGCCCGAGCCCAGCGGAGGGAGTGCGGGCCCCGGGATCCCCATTCCGGGCTCTGGGGCTCGGGTGGGGAGGCTGCATCGCAGCCTGGGGAGATGGAGCTGGTGCGAAAAGTTTGGGCGCCGCTGTCGGCAAGTGCCTGAGAGGTGGAGGCGAGCTTCTGCCGGGCCAGGCAGCTGCGGACAAGGACCCCCCCTCTCACTCCCGGCTCAGCTCGGTCACCTCGCCAGCAGCCTGGGGTACGGCCCCCTCCCCCAGGTCGCGGAGCCCAGGGGTCCCGGGGACTGGCCTTGCCCGGAGCCCGGCGGGGCAGGCCCGCGCCTCCCGAGGCCAGGGGAGGGTTGCAGCGTGCTGGGTAAGCGGCGGCCCCTCCCCTCCCCCCGGCTGGAGCTGAACTCGGATCCCAGGCCGGTCCCCGCTCGCCGCCCGCCCCGGGATCTGCGGCGCCACGGCCGCCGCCGCCTCCCCGCGGAGTGACGCACCCTGCAGCCAACCCGGGCTGCCGAGGGGGAGGTCCGGGAGGGGTCCTGGGCGGAGCCGGGCCGCCCCCTTATCCCACGGGCTCAGGGCCGCTTCTCCCGAAAACTTCAGCCCTAATTGTCCTGGGAATGTCCGAGGTAGAGAAAGGGAGCGAGGGAGCAAGCGAGAGGCTGGAGGATCGGGGCCCTTTGAGGAGGATCGGGGTGGCGGGAGAGCTGCCCCTCCCCCCAAAGCCCCAAACCCGTCATGTTCCCAAACCTTTCCTTGGTCCTCTTCTCCGCGCCCCGCGAGCCCGGGATCCAGGGGATGGAGAACTCGGGGCGAAGGAGCGCCGAGCCAGGCGGCGAGCGGGAGGGAGGCCTGGCCGCGGGCGGGAGGCGGACCGGCGTGGGGCTGGCTCTTCCCCACTCGCTTATTTTTTTTTTAATGGGTGTGGGGGTGGGCTGCTTTCTGGTAGCTCTTAAAGAAACGAAGAAACACTCAAGAAACGGGACTTCCTACCCCCAAATCCCGCCACGGGACTCCCTCCCCCCGCGGGCCGGCGCGCCTAGCGCCGGAGTTGGGAAGTTCGCCGCGCGCCTGCAGCCCGGGTCCCCAGGCCTCGCCGCCCGGCCCCACCCCCCACCCGGGGAGGCTTAATTCCGGGGAGGGCATGCTAATTTGGGTCGGCCCAGCCCGGGATGGGGGGGCCGAGGGAGGGAGGGGGGCTCAGGCCGGGGCGCCTGGTGCGCAGAGGCGAGGAGGCAGGCCCCCGGCGGCCCGGCCGCGGAGTCCCTGGCGGTCGCGAAGAGGGTTAACCCAGTGTCGGGCGGCGCGGCGCGCAGAGCCAGCCCCGCGGCCGGCTTATTGGGCCAGCGCGCGGAGAGACAGGGGTCTGCAGCAAATCACGAACTAATTGATTAAGGCGAGCGGGTTTGAATAGCGCTGGCCCGGTGCCAATCGCCTTTCAAAGAGCCCCTCTATGATTAATCGCAATGCATTATTGATAATCATAATTATAGCAGGACACATGCGCGCTGCGCCCGGGGCCGGGGAGCCGGGGAGGGGGCGGGCGGGCCGGCGGGCGGGGGGAGCCGCCGCCGCCGCCGCCGCTCGATTTCCGTAATTTTGAGAAGATTTTTTTTTAGTAATTTTTTATTCTGCCCCAGCTGATGTTTGAGCCAGCATGTCGCGGAGGAAGCAAGCGAAGCCTCAACATTTCCAATCCGACCCCGAAGTGGCCTCGCTCCCCCGGCGAGATGGTGAGTGCTCTGGACCGCGCCGCGGACACACACACGCGCACACACGCACTCGCACTCACACTCACGCGCACTCGCACCCACGCACACGCGGCTGACCCCTGCGCCCACCGCCCGGCCGCGGCACCGCCGCCGTGTTCCGAATCGCCTTTTCGACTCCGCGATTTTTTTTTTTCTTTTTAATTTTCAATTTGCCTTTGCTGGGCTTCCCCCCTTGCAACGGGGAAAGCAAACACTTCTCCCGGCAGGATCTTTCCGGAGTTGTTGGGTCCTCCTGTGGGGAGGAGAGAGGGCACGCCGGCCTTGCTTCTCCGTCCCGGCTTTTCCGGGGAGCGGAGCCCGGAACCCGCCAAGCTGCGGCAGGGGCCCGGGTGCCCGGCGGGGCGCGGGTGCGGGCAGAGGCCGTCGGCCCCTGCCTGCGCTGGGCTCCACGCGCTTCCCGGCCCGCGCCCGGGGCCCCGGTCTGGCCTCCGCCGCCCTGGCCCTGCTGCCTGAGGGAAGGAAGTTTACTTTGTGCTCTGGGCTCAACTCGGAACGTTGGGGGAGCTCCCTGCGCCGCGCTCCCCCTCCCCCCAACGCTCCCACTCCTCCCGGGCCCGCACCGCGGAATGGGGTGCCTTTGGGAGTTCGGAGCTGCAAGAAGATGGGGACCTGTGTTGGGGCGCCCGTGCCTGACACACCGGGGTGGAGGCCGGAGTGGAGAGTGCTCTTTGCAGCTGGGTGCTCCCCAGACTGAGTGCCGGCAGGCGGGGGAAAGTGTCGGTGTCCGGCTACCCAAGTTTATCCCAGCATCTCTTCTCCCAACACATGCATCCCCCGCGCCCCCAAGAAATCTTTAAACTCGGTTGGCTCCCGCTGAGGATCGTGGTACCTTGTACTTCCAGGAGTCGTAAGGGTCGTTTTTTCAGACCTGGGGTGCTATCTAGCCACGAGAGAATCCCCCTAAAACAGAGGCACTGGCTTCTTACGATGGAGACGACAGCTGAGGGGTCCCGAAAGGAACGAACAAGTCCAGAACAAAGTTTGTGTTAGGGAGCTAAGGCCGAGAGTGGGAGAGATCCAGGCAGGGAGTCGGGGGTACAGAGGGAGGACACCTCGAATCCTTCCTTATTCCTAAAGGTGTTTCACTTTAGGGGCCTCCGAGCTCCCAGGCCCAGGGCCAGAGGCGATGGAGCGGCGCTCGGGCTCGGTTCCCCGGGCACAATGCTCGCCCCTCGGCTGCGGAAGGACGAGGGGCAACCCCCAAGCGGTCTCCGCGACTCGGGATGCTCCAGTCCCGGGTGTCATTTTGGGGTGTGGAGGAGGGAACTGGACCCCGATAGGGCTCCGAAGCGTGCCCTTTGGTCGGCACCTCTGTCCCCTAAACTCTGCGGCCGCCCGGGCCCCAGGGTCCCGGGGTCCTTCCTGAGAGGCCTGCTTCTCAGCTGAGCTGGGGCGCAGGGACCCGCGCAGAACCCAGGCAGAGAAGCGAAGGGACTCCCACCCTCTAAACCCCGACTGTCCTGAAAAGGGACTCCTGGCGTGGGGGGTCCCTTAAGAAATTGGGGAGAACAGAGACCGATTAAGGAACTTGTTTACAATATTTGCTCCCTCCACCCCAGTACTTTCTGGAGCTTCAAGCCTTACCCAGAGCCTCTGCGATTTCTCAGTCCGCTGAGAAGAACCCCTGATGCCCGCTTTCCACCCCAGGCAAGACCGGGTAGTCAAGGTACAGTGAGGTGAAATTACCCAAGGCCGCTGCCTCGGTATTTTTCTGGGTTTTCTCAGCTGGTCTCTTCTGCATCTCACTCCCACACCCATCTTTCCTAAAGTTTCTGGTGAGACCGTCCTCACAGTAATACTGTTAAAGTTAACAGTTTGTAGAGGACCAAACCTCATGGGAGGAGAGGCAAGAGTTTTTTAAGTCTTTTTTTTTTTTTTTAATAAATGTGTACTGATTTTCTATATTTTCAAAAAAGAAAAAATAAAGGCTCGGGCTTCCCAGAGAATTGATGCTTGCTAGATCTTTGCCTTTTTCCTGTCGCTTTCTGAATCCAGAGTTTTTAATAGTTAAGGCTTCTCATAAAGCGATAGCATAAATGGAGTTCACTACCTCTGACCATTATTATTTATTAGGACTTTTTTTTTTTGCAGTTTATTTGAGCTTTGAGGTAAGTTAGTTAAGTCACTGAATCAAGTTTCCTTTCTTTCTTTTTTCTCTTTCTTTTCCTTTTTTCCTTCCTTCCTTCCTTTCTTTTTTATCCCCCAAAGCTGGTTCATTGTCCTAAGAGGCAGTAAACTGTTAGGGGCACTGTAGGAAACACTCCCCTCCCAGCCCCCTTTCTCACCTCTCCCTACCCCCCTCCTTTTCTCCAGTTGTAATGGTTTTAGATTATGACTGTTTTTACATGGTTGAACAATAAGTTTAGGAGAAGCTGCCTAGAGGGTAGATTTTGTAATAGGGTTACAGGATTTAGTATGTTGTAATAATATTAGTACACAACTAATCCTCCTCCATGTCTGATTTACAGGAGGGCCTTACACACTCCAGTTCTTTTTATTTGGGAATAGTTGTGAGATACAGAGAACTGAGAGATCATGACTTGTCTCCAAGTTACCTTTAAAAAGTCACCACCTTTCATGCAGTATATTCAGCAACCCATTCTTCTATCCACCCAGAAAATACACTTCAAAGAGTTGTCTGTCGGGTTCTGTTTTTTGGTTTGCGGGTTTGTTTGTTTGTTTGTCTTAATATACACAAAATTGTTAAATTTTTAGAAGATAAACCTTTCCTTAAACAATGTGGTTACTTTTTTTTCTGTCTTGAGATGGGCTTACAATATGGCAAATGAAATGTTGAACACACCAAATGAAATCTAGTCGGCGGTACCCTTAGCAGATGCTGGCATCTGCAATTTCGTGAGCTCAGCCCAGAGTGGGACCTAGAAAAGTTTGTAGACCCCAGTTACCAGAGCCCTGAAGGAGCGACTCCCAAGGCTGGGAGCAGCCAGGCTTGCTGTGCTGCATGTCACGCCTGTGTGTGTTTAAGTGTGTGCGCGCATACAAAGAAAATCCCAGCCAGGCTCAGCAGCCCGGAGGATAACTTCATCGGAACAAGTTCAAGAAAACAAGATTATTTGGTCAGTCTTATGATGTTCATATTTTAATTCTACTTTTGGTGCACCTATAAAACCCTAAAATAAACTGGGGGATTTTTTCTGTTTCCTATGAAACCAAGATTTTAGCACCTTACTTGTCTCTTAAATGATATTCAACAAGTCTCGAATTACTTGTAGAAAGATGACTGCCATTGGGAAAATTATTTACCGAGATAAATAATTCTGAGGAACGGGCACATTAGAATCTAATGATTTTATATGTGGGTTCTTTACTAGCGATTTGGATTTCAGGGTGTGTGTGTGTGTGTGTGTGTGTGTGTGTGTGTGTGTGTGTGTGTGTGTGTGTGTTGGGTTTTTCTTCTTTGGGTAGTGTTTTTAAGATTCCTGGAACTACATGGATGGCCCACTGAGACTCCATTCATCTATTAAGAAAGGATTTCGGTGCCCAGCTTTTTCAAGGAAAAGATCATATTGGAAGAAAGAGAAAAGCATCATGAACTGGAGATAACACCCTGCCTCTCATATAAAGTATCATAAAAATTCCTCTTATTTATATTAATAATGAAATTCTATTATTTACCAAAGTAATTTACTCATTGTGAGCATCTTAATGGCAACACATTGATTTCTGGGCCCAAAGGTTAGAGAGAACTGTAATTAATTGCTTTTTTTGAAAAACGGACACCTGCACGATAAAGCAGTTGGAAAGTACTCATGTTTAATCAGGCCTATTTTAAGTTTGTGGCATAATGGAAGATTCTGGTTGAGAAAATGCAAACTGTTTGGGGGGGGGGTTTGCTGCAGGCTGTACACACTTCCAAAAATGTGACAAACACACAAACAAGCGAAGGGTGGATGGACACGAGAAAGCATGTGTTAAAGTGGATTTGTGATACCGAATGTTTTGTGATTTATTTTACATCCAGGTTCACCTATGGTTTATAGGCACGAGTGCCAATTTATAGGTTATTCATTGGGGACTTTATTTCATTTCTTTCTACTTTCGCAGGTAGCAAGGTGTCTTGACCCACAGTCCTTTAGAAAGCAGAAACCCAAATTTTTAATGCAGAGATCTTACCGAAAAGCTGGGGGAGACTTAGACCAGCAGTTCAGTTTTTTTTGAAATTGGGAAAAGCCAAGCTCAGTGGAGTAACCAGAACTAATTCCTTCTGTAAACTTAATTCGGTTTTTCTAAGGTACCGCCTGATACAGCTAGCCCAGTCTTCCCAAATATTCTTAGATTACCAAAACGGCAGTCATTGAGCAGTTGAACGAAGGAGATGGTAAATTATCCCAAGAACCAGCACCCCTCCCCCTCCAAAAGAAAAAAAGTCGGTGTGCCAGGCTTTAGAAAACCTAGATGTGTCGAGCTGTTTTAACCTTTGCTAGCCTCCTCCCATGCAGAGGTGACAAGGTCCAGATCATAATATGTCCTTCAGAATCTTCCCAGTGACCCCCAAATTGAGTCTCGCTAGTCACTTAGCAGGAAGTTCGAAGTTTATTTTAGTTTCACCTTATCAGCTTGGCTTCTTTTCCTAACCTTATTCCCCTGTCACCCTCAGATGCCAGACCCCCAAAGGGGAAGATTGACAGGTAGTTCCCATAGCTCAGTTTTACCCTCAAACAACAGGGATTTAGTTTCTTGTGCCTTTGCCAATGTTTATGTAGTCAAAGTTTAGATCTCGCCTTAAGCAGTCTCTTTTACGCGTCACTGGAAGAGGAAAGCCACAAAGAAGTTTTTGAACAAACCCTTGCAACTGGAACCCCATCTAGTGTTCAGTTTGATTCATCCAAGGGGAAGACATTTTCCCCTTTCATTTATTGTGTACATTAGGTGGGCTGGTATCACGATTTTCAAAGGACTGTCTTGTCCGTGTTGTTATTTTTTCAGAGATTTTCCCTTGTATTCTTCCCCTCAAGAATACGCTAATACCAGTCAGAACAGTGAGGGGACTTGAAGGGGGCCAGTAAAATGTGTCATGTGGTTGCATATCCCATAGAGGAAACTTAAGACATTACAGAAAATATGCAGAGCATATGTGGCGGTGTTGAAAATTGCTTTGGAATCTTAAGCTGGTTATTCGAATGCAGGTTTTTCCCAGGTCTGTGAAAGAAAAAGAAAACGAGAAAAGACCAATCAATCAAAAATGTTTGTGATAGCCTTTCGAAATTGGTCTACAAAAAGGAACAGCCAGTTAAAATGATAGGTTCCAAAATCACAATCTTGTGAGGCTCTATTAAAAATGTTAATGTGAGCTGAAGGTAATGGGAAGTCAAGTGAAGGGTCTTTCCGGGGAGCTCCAAAAAGGAAAACTCAACATGGTACAGTAGGGCTGTTGTGTTGTTTTGTTTTGTTTTGTTTTCCTGGCTGGCTAAACCTTTCAGTGTGGGGCATAGTTGTATTTTTGTTTTCTCAGCAGACGGATACACTGGAACACTTCAATTTTCTGTCTCCTATTCTGCAATGTTTAGTTCAGATGATGAAAACTGACACATTTGAAATGGGCGTCAAGAACCTAAACGGTACAATGAGAACTAAAACATCTGGGATTTTCATATACATTGGCTGGAGCTATAAGATCACCTCCTCTCCTGACCCAGAGCGGGGGAAAAGAAACGCAGAAAATTCCAAATATCTTTTTGTGTGTACATACTTAGAAAACCACTACTTCTTAAATTTTTCTATATGACCACGATTACAAAATTAATTTGTATGCAAAATCCATAGGAGAGGAACTGGAATATTGTTTTCACCATAGTACAGGGAACAAGGCAACTGTATTTACTATAAGGGGGTCACCAGTTGCAATCCTGTGTAACAGATTATTGAGAGAGATGCAAGATAGCAAATGGTCAGAAAAATGAATTAGAACATGTTTGTGTGTGTGTGTGTGTGTGTGTGTGTATCTTATCACAACTTAAAATATTTCCTTTGGTAGTTAAAGATTCAAGCTAGTCCTCATGTTTCATCTTTTTTATTTTATAAAGCTGTTTCGTTGGAATTCTGTTCAGAAGGCAGATAGATTTAAAGTTAAGAACGATGATAGTGTAGCGACACCTGCTTTTGAAATAAATCAAAATAGATATCAGGATTTTTTTTTTTTGGTGTTCATAAACATCAGGAAATTAAATTAGTTGACTCTACAGTGAGATCAAATGTCAGCTTATTAAAATGTGAAAATCTAAGGTAAAATATAGGCAGCTTTTTTTAAACACAGTCTCTTAGAAGAAGGCAGGCACTTATTTTTAAATGTCTATATTTTCCATCCAGTTAGCACAACCCTAAATGTAAAAATGTTCAGGTCAAAAAACTTGAAAATTCTCAAGTGAGTCTTGAAACAGCACAAATGCAGAATTGGAGCACAGGAAAGTAATAATCAGCTAAATCCTGTAAAGTAACCTTTTTTATTTTCTCTCTATATTATGAGAATATCAGATGTTTGCAAGTTATAAAGAATTAAAAATGCCCTTTAATCGTGAGCACAGATGTGCTAAATATTTGAAACAACTGCATTGTAATGTGTACAATTGACGAAGTCAGTTTTCTGATTTCCCTTGCTAGTTATTTAGTTCTGAATCTGTCATTATTTGTCTAAGCCCAGCTGACCAAGCAAAACTGTGTTTTAAAGTGGCTTTATGTTTTGATAAATGTGAGCTGGTTGAAAAGTATTTTCCACTGAATGCAGAGCTTAATAGAACATGCTGACATAATAGTTTTAATGCATTTTGTTGAAAATGTGTGAACAAACAGAATAGCTTTTGTTCCTTCATAATTGGCTGTAAAAGTAGATGGAAACATAACCATTACATATGGAAATGTGCAAAGAGAAAGAAATAACATTTCGGTTGAATATATTAGGAATTGCATTTCCTAGTTTAAAATAAGCATCTGAAATGGATGCATCATTTAAAATTGGTTGTCAAAATAAGAAACTTTAAACAGAATTTTTGTCACATTATTTTCATCCCAAGTTAAGCAACATAACTTTAGCGTATTTTGTTTACATTATTTTAAAGCAGGGAGAGAGACAGAAAGGGCTTAAAATAGCACCTTGAATGTGCAGAGGAATCCTGTGCCAATTAGGATGATTAAACATTAAATTAAAACTGAATCATTATTGGTATTTTCTGCTCCAACCAAGATTTGTTTTGTATTGTTAATGCATTTTGCACTATACCCTTGCGGAGATTAAAAGATGGGTATTAGGAAAGCTAGCTTGTTAAGTATAACTTAGCTACTCAAATAACCCTCCCAGTGACTAAAGTGCGTATACATTTGGCATACTTTACCAGGGCTTCTAATCAACTGTGGTATCACTCAAGGCAAACAGAGTTAAGGAATTTTCAGAAGTTAGTATTTGGGTATTAATTATATTTTCTGGAATGCAAAACTACTCAAGCTTTTCTTTTCTTTTCCCTTTTTTTTTTTTTTTTGATGTTTACTACAAAGAGGCAAATGGCAGGTTCTTTTGAGTCAACTCTAAGTTTACTGAAAAAGCAGCATTTTGATTTTGCGTTTATTCATATTTGCAATTAGTTTTTTTTTTTTTTTCCCCCTGCAAGTTTTCTGGGAGATTCAATTTGGAAGTCATGGAAACTAACTATTATCTGATTCAGTTCTGCAGAAAAGCACACAGGGAGGTAATCCTTGAATTAAACAGTTTTTTTTTTTTTTTTTTCCACAGCCTTCGGAGATGACCACACACCATTTGTACAACAGAAGTTGGTGTTCCCCATGCTGGGCAAACAATGGGACGCCATCCTGTCTTTGAATAGGATGTTAGCTTGGAGTTGGAGATTTTTATGTTTAAAATGGATCTTAGTGAGAAGAAATCTGAGCAACCAGTGGAAACAAACATGAAATAAAGGGATTTTATAATGAAAGGTTCAGGACAATCTGTTAAACAATTGATAACAGTTAAGAGCAAACTGTTTTTAAAGGCGTTCAGAAAAGGAGAATTGCAAAGCATTTCCAAACTGGAAACCAAGAATTATTCTTCACTTCCCCTTAGCTGCACATCTTTCTTTAAGTTGATGTTTAATCAGAAATGTAAATCCTGTGCCAGTCTTTATACGTAGAGCACTTTTGTTGAAATATTTAGAGGCATAATGTTGCCATTTGGAACATAGTGGCATATATTCCTTGATTAGCGGGATAGTAGCCACAGTTGCGTTCTTTAATTTTAAAAATAAACATGCCACAGGGTGATATATAGGTGCCAGGCAGGCCTTGTAACGGATTATGATCATTGTGTTTCTCTCGTGTGTGTGTGTGTGTGTGTGTGTGTGTGTGTGTTGGCGGGGGGGGGCGCACGTTGCTTTCTCTTGTGTTCCACTGAGTCTTGAGCGGTCTGGAGGATTTCTTACTGATGTGGCTAAAGTGTGCTTGTCACGGATCAGACGTAGCTCAGGTTCTAGGTAGGGGCTGGAGGTGATTTTCAAGTTGTCCGTCTTCAGCTTGGTGATATGCATTTTTTTCCCCCTTGTCAACCACTGATTGGAACCTGAATGACTACAAATTAGTTTAGTGACAGAACAAACTGTCACAGGTATCTTTGAATCAGTTGAAAATGAATAAGGTTGACAGAAACTCAAGAGCCTAATAAGTCCTCAGGATGGTGGCTGGACCGTCTCTGGATGAGTGGACAATAACGTGTATAAAATATTGGAAATCGATATTTTGCTATGGAATTTCATTATGCACCAATGCCTGCAGTTCGCAGTATTTTATATCTTGATGGATGACCTGAAGGTCCTGGCTCTCGGAGATATCAGCTTGATAGGAAGTCCTCCAACAGCCTAAAATTTTAATCATGATTGTTCTTAGGGAATATTGATTGTTTTTCAGGGGCCACCGTTTTGAGTTTCGCAGGGAGAAAAGAGTTGATCAACCCCTTTCTCTTTTTTTGAAGTCATGGATGTCTGGGTGTCCTGGCTCACTCGCTAACCCTGCTCCTTTTGACATTTGCAGGAGACACAGAGAAGGGTCAACCCAACCGCACCACTAAGAGCAAGGATGCCCACGTCTGCGGCCGGTGCTGCGCCGAGTTCTTTGAATTGTCAGATCTTCTGCTCCACAAGAAGAACTGTACTAAAAACCAACTAGTTTTAATTGTAAATGAAAGTCCAGCGTCCCCGCCTGAAACCTTCTCCCCCAGCCCCACTCCGGATCATCCCGAGGAACAGATGAACGACACGGCTAACAAGACAGAGCAAGGAGACTGCAGTGACCTGGCGGAACCCCACGGACCGGACAGGGAAGAGTCCATGGAGGTGGAGGCCCCAGCGGCCAGCAAAGGCGCCAGCGGCCCCCTGAGCAGCGGTGGCGACAGCAGTGCCCCCCCAAGCTGCAGCAGCGGCAGCTCCTGCCCAGGTACCTCAGCGATCACAACCTCTCTACCTCAACTCGGGGACCTGACAACACTGGGCAACTTCTCTGTGATCAACAGCAACGTCATCATCGAGAACCTCCAGAGCACCAAGGTGGCGGTGGCCCAGTTCTCCCAGGAAGCGAGGTGCAGTGGGGCCTCCGGAGGCAAGCTGGCCGTCCCGGCCCTGATGGACCAGCTCTTAGCTCTGCAGCAGCAGCAGATCCACCAGCTGCAACTGATCGAACAGATTCGTCACCAAATATTGCTGTTGGCTTCTCAGAACACAGACTTGCCAACATCTTCTAGTCCTTCTCCAGGTACTGTACGAACATCTGCCAACCCCTTGTCCACACTCAGCTCCCATTTATCTCAGCAGCTGGCGGCAGCAGCTGGGTTAGCACAGAGCCTCGCTAGCCAATCTGCCAGCATCAGCGGTGTGAAACAGCTCCCCCCCATCCAGCTACCTCAGAGCAGTTCTGGCAACACCATCGGTCCACCCCACAGCGGCTCTTCCCCCAGCGTTCACATATTGGCGGCGGCAGTTCCCACCCCCTCCTCGGAAAAAGTGGCTTCGAGCGCGGGTGCCTCCCATGCCCATGCCGGCAACCCCGCAGTCTCGGCATCTTCCTCACCAGCTTTTGCAATAAGCAGTCTATTGAGTCCTGCATCTAATCCACTTCTACCTCAGCCGGCCCCTGCTAACTCGGTTTTCCCCAGCCCTTTGCCCAACATCGGAACGACGGCAGAGGATTTAAACTCCTTGTCTGCCTTGGCCCAGCAAAGAAAAAGCAAGCCACCAAATGTCACTGCCTTCGAAGCAAAAAGCGCTTCGGACGAGGCCTTCTTCAAACACAAGTGCAGGTTCTGTGCGAAGGTCTTCGGAAGCGACAGTGCCTTGCAGATCCACCTCCGTTCCCACACCGGAGAGAGGCCGTTCAAGTGCAACATCTGCGGGAACAGGTTCTCCACCAAGGGGAACCTCAAAGTCCACTTCCAGCGCCACAAAGAGAAATACCCTCACATCCAGATGAACCCCTATCCCGTGCCTGAGCATTTGGACAACATCCCGACCAGTACCGGCATCCCCTACGGCATGTCCATTCCTCCAGAAAAGCCGGTCACCAGCTGGCTAGACACCAAACCGGTCCTGCCCACTCTGACCACTTCAGTCGGCCTGCCGTTGCCCCCGACCCTCCCAAGCCTCACCCCCTTCATCAAGACCGAAGAGCCAGCCCCCATCCCCATCAGCCATTCTGCCGCCAGCCCCCTGGGCTCCGTCAAAAGTGACTCCGGGGCTCCCGAGCCGGCCTCGAGAAACCCGGGTGGGCTCCCAGAGGAAGCGGAAGGTTCCACTGGGCCCCCCTCCAGTGGCAAAAGCGAAGAGAGTGGCGTGGTCCCCAGCTCAGCCCCAACCGTGAGCACTAGCGTGCTGAGCTCCCTAGCGTCCGACGTTGGCCCAGGCAGTGCCTCGACTTTCACCAACCCTCTGTTGCCGCTCATGTCCGAGCAGTTCAAGTCGAAGTTTCCTTTTGGGGGACTCTTGGACTCAGCCCAGGCCTCAGAGACATCCAAGCTTCAGCAGCTGGTCGAAAACATTGACAAGAAGGCCACTGACCCCAATGAGTGTGTCATCTGCCACCGGGTCCTCAGTTGTCAGAGCGCCTTGAAGATGCACTACCGCACCCACACCGGGGAGAGGCCCTTTAAGTGTAAGATCTGTGGCCGGGCCTTCACCACGAAAGGGAACCTGAAAACCCATTACAGCGTCCATCGTGCTATGCCCCCGCTCAGAGTCCAGCATTCCTGCCCCATCTGCCAGAAGAAGTTCACGAACGCCGTTGTCCTACAGCAGCACATCCGAATGCACATGGGGGGCCAGATTCCCAACACCCCGGTCCCTGACAGCTACCCCGAGTCCATGGAGTCTGACACGGGCTCCTTTGATGAGAAAAATTTTGATGACCTAGACAACTTCTCCGATGAAAACATGGAAGACTGTCCTGAGGGCAGCATCCCGGACACGCCCAAGTCCGCGGATGCGTCCCAAGACAGCCTGTCTTCCTCGCCTTTGCCTCTAGAGATGTCGAGCATCGCTGCTTTGGAAAATCAGATGAAGATGATCAATGCGGGCCTGGCAGAGCAGCTGCAGGCCAGCCTGAAGTCAGTGGAGAACGGGTCGGTCGAGGGGGACGTCCTGACCAACGATTCGTCCTCGGTGGGTGGTGACATGGAGAGCCAGAGTGCTGGCAGCCCGGCCATCTCAGAGTCTACCTCCTCCATGCAGGCTCTGTCCCCATCCAACAGCACCCAGGAGTTCCACAAGTCACCCAGCGCCGAGGAGAAGCCACAGAGAGCAGGGGCAAGCGACTTTGCCAATGGCTTGTCTCCCACCCCAGTGAACGGTGGGGCTTTGGATTTGACATCTAGTCACACAGAGAAAATCATCAAAGAAGATTCTCTGGGGATCCTCTTCCCTTTCAGAGACCGGGGTAAATTTAAAAACACTGCTTGCGACATTTGTGGCAAAACCTTTGCTTGTCAGAGTGCCTTGGACATTCACTACAGAAGTCATACCAAAGAGAGACCATTTATTTGCACAGTCTGCAATCGTGGCTTTTCCACCAAGGGTAATTTGAAGCAACACATGTTGACACATCAGATGCGAGATCTACCATCACAGCTCTTTGAGCCCAGTTCCAACCTTGGCCCCAATCAGAACTCGGCGGTGATTCCCGCCAACTCGTTGGCGTCTCTCATCAAGACAGAGGTCAACGGCTTCGTGCATGTGACGACTCAGGACAGTAAGGACACCCCCACCAGTCACGTCCCTTCTGGGCCTCTGTCATCGTCCGCCACGTCCCCAGTTCTGCTCCCAGCTCTGCCCAGGAGGACCCCCAAACAGCACTACTGCAACACATGTGGCAAGACCTTCTCCTCGTCGAGCGCCCTGCAGATTCACGAGAGAACTCACACTGGAGAGAAACCCTTTGCTTGCACTATTTGTGGAAGAGCTTTTACAACAAAAGGCAATCTTAAGGTACCTCCCTCCACCTGTACCTCACCCAGACCCACCCTAGCCACCCTCTCTCTCTCCTGGCCGTTGACTGTTTGTAAGGTACGTTCCCAGAGTCTTCAGTCCAGATAGTCAGGGAGAGAGTTCTCGAAAGGGAACCTGTTGCACGTGACCGATCCGGAGAAATGTGGGTGCCCGTGCAGGTCGGGATCACGGCAGGGACTAGGGCAGGCCGCAGCTTTGCTCAATGTCACAGTGCATTGAATAATTTGGTACCTAAGCGAAGCGGCGGCCCAGTCCTGTTGACTCGCTAAGTGCACCAAATGAATTGCTTTACCTACCAAGTCAGACAGCCCAGCGTTGCCATGGGGTATTGATTAAAGACCTCCGTGCGGCCTGTGTGCTGCCCGTATCACTTAATAATTACAGTTCTCCTCAGCGTTGGCATCTATCTTTTCATAACTCTGCAGTCCAGCGTGGTTCGTCTTTCTAAAAACAGTAACGTCACCACTCTGCTAATGGGTATTATGATAATTGATCATACAACATTTCCTACTGATATGTGTTGGAAAGAAAGCAAATATGCGTAAGTTCTAGAGCAACAGTTGAACACTCTTACTGTGTACATTTTTCTGTTGACACAGTATTTCTCTAGAGATTGCGGCCAGTAAAGTGAAATGAATAATTACGTTCTGGCTTTTTCTCTCCACGCACAGGCCCTCCAATGGGCAATCAGTGAGGGGCACTTTCCTCCCATCTGAAAAGGACATTTATAGGGTAAAAGGTGTCAGATGCAATACTTACCATGGCAATGAGAGTGGACGTAACAATTCTCCCCCTGAAAGGAGCTATCTGTGACTGACTGGCTTGCTTGAGGCCATTATAAGCTAAATACAGGTAATAAAAAAGGAGTAAGTAAGGCATCCTTGCCCGGGCAGAGGAAAGGCGGCCCAGGGCTACAGAGAGCAGACACCTTATTACCAGCGGACTGGAGTGGACAGCTCTTGTTACCCTTCCCACTGTCGGGCAGGTAATAAGAATAGACATTGTGGCCACTTGCCCTGTCGAGTGTTGGGATATGAGTTGAGACAGATTCAACTATTCAGCTTCTCCCTTCTTCTCTCTCCCGTTTTTTCCTCCCTCCTCTCCTCTCTTCCCGCATCCCAGGTACACATGGGCACTCACATGTGGAACAGCGCCCCTGCCCGCCGGGGTCGCCGGCTCTCCGTGGACGGCCCCATGACATTCCTAGGAGGCAATCCCGTCAAGTTCCCAGAAATGTTCCAGAAGGATTTGGCGGCCAGGTCAGGAAGTGGGGATCCTTCCAGTTTCTGGAATCAGTATGCAGCAGCGCTCTCCAATGGGCTGGCGATGAAGGCCAACGAGATCTCGGTCATTCAGAACGGCGGCATCCCTCCAATTCCTGGAAGCCTGGGCAGCGGGAGCAGCTCACCTATTAGTGGGCTGACGGGAAACCTGGAGAAGCTCCAGAACTCAGAGCCCAGTGCGCCCCTGGCTGGCCTGGAGAAGATGGCAAGCAGCGAGAATGGAACCAACTTCCGTTTCACCCGCTTCGTGGAAGACAGCAAAGAGATCGTCACAAGTTAAATCCACTCTGGCTGGAGAAAGAGCATCCCCGTTCAGAATGAGACCCATGGTTGCCTCCTACTCCTTGCCCCGTGCCCCCCACCTTCTGGTCCCCCCAGATCTCTGAACTACAACATTCTGAAGACATTCTTTTGTACCTTGTTCAACTTCTAGAGTTCTAAGAAAGCTTATTTATTAGTGATATAATCTGGCTTTGCAAACAGGATGCAAGCGTTAACTTTGGTCTTCTGTATTTTTGGACTAAATACTAATTGACTAGAGTCCTGTAAACTTGCTGTAACATTTATGGCAATTGCAAGTTGCCCTGCTAGGCGGTCTTAATCTGGCATTAACTTATTTTCTATATCCAGTTTAATATGAATCTGGTGTTGATGAAATGCCTCAGTGATGCATTAGATCTCTAATAAAATCTGTATATAAGTGTACACTTTGATCCTGCTGGAAAATTTTATCAGCAAACACATTGTCTAATCTTTTGAAACAAATTTAAGGAAAGGACTGAAAGTACAGACTGAACTGTGTGGTTCTTTGAAAGGTTTGGGTTTTTTTGATTTTTGTTCTAAAATTCAATCTCCTTTTTTTTTTTTTTTTTTTTTGGTAGATTTAACCCTTTCCGTTTTGAACTGCTATTTGTATCGTGCTTTTTACTTGAGTCGTCCTCAATGTTAATAAGTTTCTGTACAGTGATAAGCACGCAGAATTCTCTAGAGAAAATACAAGTGTTGTTTTGGTAGTTGAAACTAAGACGTAACATTTTGCCTTGTAGGTATATTCACAATAGAAAATGTGTGCTGGAATTTCACAATGCTGCTAAGTATAGCATCTTGAACAACCTTCAGTGGAGAAAATGTAGATGCTCTTGTATATACAATAACAAATATCACTTTCATTAAAATGTACATATGTTCCTTACAAGAGCAAATGCTTCTTCTTGATCAAGAGAGCAGGTATAGTGTTTGTTTATTTTGTATTAGGTTATGGAAGAAAAAACTTGGACTGTTACATGCACTTTCTTGGAAAGTTGAAAGGAAAGGGGGGGGTCCAATTTCTTTAACATTTAATACTTACTAACAACAGAGATACTGTAATTTTACTCAAGTAATCAAATACATTTTTTTTTGCAACAGATAAAACAAAATACTGTGTCTGTGTTTTTAGAGTGCATTTCTATTTAGCTAGGGCCCCGAAATGTATTTTAACATTTCCCCAGGCATCAGTAAATTGAGTGTGTATCTCTCTCTAAATAAGGAATTGTAAAAGGCATAACAGAAACAGGTTTGCATGGGCATGTGTTTTCTTTTTCTTTTTTCCTTTCTTTTTTTAATTTGGAGGATCTAGATAGTCTCCCAATATCAGTTGCTTGTTGGCCACTCCTCTTACAACCCCCCTGCCCCCAAGCAAAAGGAAAAAATGATATGAAATTAAAAGTTGGTATAGGAGGTTCCATCCGGCCAGGTAAGTTTCCTTAAGCAAGATATTTGTGCCCATGGAGACCTCGGCTTCATTTCAACTGTTCCATTTTCACTTCCCTTGATTCAGTCGTTTTCCAGGCGGCTGAGAGAAGCATTGCTGGAGAATTCCCGGGGCAGCGGGGGTTATATAATCTGACTCTGAAACTGGGCCTCAACCCAAGAGGTCAACTTGGTTTTAGGCATTTAAACACACACGCATATTTGAAAGAAAAAGTCCATTGCAAAGGATAAGTGCTGTCGAGTTGAATATTGCATCATCAGAATTCAATCTGATTCCTCCTCTCTCCCTTTTGTTCTAGGGGAAACATGTTTTCCTCCAGAGCACTATTTTGGGGTCAGCAAACGGACGGGGTGAAAGTTGGTGTCTAGAGGGGTCGGCGAAATTTTTCTTCCAGAGAGGCGGTGAACCGCCGGCAGCCGGTGGCCCTGCGCCCAGGTAAGGGAGAAGCGTCGGGGCCACCTTCCAGTAGAGTTTCCATCGGGGTGTAGGCCACTCCATGGCCGCTCAGGGCGCACCTCCCCAGGCTGGGTGGTCTGGGGGCCCAGGCGGGGCGTGCCGAAAGGTGGGCGCTGACCCCAGGCCGGGACCTTATGGGGACACGGGCGCCCCCAAACCTTGAGAGGGCAGCGACTGGGCTGTGCGCCCTGCACAGAATCATCCAGACGTTTCAGCACGTTAGCGAGGTTCCTCGATTGCACCTCTCCAGCCTCAGCCACGCCGCCCCCAGAGAGAGCCCTCTGTTCAAGGGTGAGGACAAGGCGAGAAGGCGGATTTCTGGCAGCTCTTGTTATACGCGGGCCGGAGTGGGGACGTTTTCGCTGCGAAGGAGTCGTCCAACCCCTTCCCAGGGCTGGGCACGACGACGACGACGGTGTGCCGGGCCTTCGTGGTTCTAGGCTCGGGGCGCTTCTCCCTGTGGACCCGCGGGGCATCCGAGGGCTGCGGGCCACCGAGAGGGACGGTCTCGCACACGCCCCTCCGCACCCCCGCTCCCCGACTCCCTCGCCCAGCGCTCGCTTCTCCTAAGGGGCCCCGTCGGCCGAGCCCCGACGCCAGTTCGCGAGCACACGCCCAGCGGAGGGACCCAGCTCGCCCGGCCCCCTCCCTCCCTTGGCCGCGGCGCGGTCCCCACCCCCGCCCCCATCCCGGGGCTCCCACCCGCGGCGGGTGCGGGGGTCACGGCCCTCAGCCGCCCCGGCTGCGCGTCCATTTCCGCCAGCCAGGCAGGCGGGCGGGGCAGGGAGCGGGCGATTTTTTCTTTTCCCTCTCACCACCAACCTCCTGCCTTCTAGCGTTTTCTGATGAGTTAAGGGGAACAAACGCGCCTTTTCGTTTGGACAGACTTTCCGAGGCGACCGAAGCCCTTAGGAGAAGGTCGGAGCCTCGGGGTCTCCGTCTGGGTCTCTCTCACCTCCCTTGCCTCTCCGCTTTGGTCCCTGCCTATCCATCCATCGATCGACTGTCTTTCTAATCTATTGATCATTACCTGCCCATTCCCCTTTCCATTCATTTCCAAAACAAGAAATCGCCCCCAGCCTGCTTCCTCTCTCAGTGTGAGAAATACACTCAGCCTTTCGGTTCAGCCCGGCGGAAGAGAAATGGATTTATATTTATAAAGCAACAGGGTTTATTTTAAGGCAGATGTGAACGCACCGCCCCACCCCCTCCCGCCAAGCCTCGCCTCGCCTCACTTTTTCGCCTTTCTTTTCCCCCTTCTGAAACTTGACGTGTGTCTTGGAATCGCCGAGAACCAAATTTCCTGGGTTGTTGCTGCCCGGAATGATGACAGCCAAAATTCACAACATTTCTAAACTAAAAATATTCATTTTGGTGACATTTTTAAAAATATGACTTGTAAAAAGAAAGCAGAAAAGTACAGCGAATAATGTAACCAGCCCTCTTGTTCCCATCCCTCAAAACTTACAAACGTTAGCGACCTGCGGGGGGGGGGGTTCCCGCATTTTTCAGTATGATTTTTCTTTTTCTCGCTCAGCTGTGTTGCTGTTATCCTTTCACCTTCTTCTTGTCCCTTCTCTTCCCGTCTTTCCTTCCCTACATTCTTTTGTGTTTTTTCTTGTCTCCGCCTTCATCTTCGCTGCCCCTCACCCCAAGCCTCATCCCCCCGTCTCCATACACACACACACAGGGGCTTCCCTCTTTCTGGAAAACAGACTTGGAAGAGCAGTTTGGTGATTGACAGGGACCTAGGGAGGAAAAAGGGAGACCAGTGACAGACCCAAGCTACCCAAAGCCCCTCAGGCCAGTGGCTGTGGAGGGCGATGGGGTCCACAGAGTAAGGAAGGGGACAGGTTCCTGCAGACCAATTGGAGATACCAGCTGGCTCCAGGCTCACTTGGAGTTTGGGTCCTTGCATCTCAATCCTCCTGGCCCGGGTTTATTCAACTGATGTTTATGGAGGTGGGAGACAGTGGGTTTTTTTTTTTTTTAAATTAGGAAAAAAGTGTCATATAGAAGATCCTAAATGATTTGCAGTTGACATAAATTTCTAGCAGTAGATTATTTGCTTATTGTTTTTGGCGTGTTGCGAATGTCAAGAATGAGAGGACTTAAGAAAAAAAAAAAAAGCTCCCACTCTGTTAAAACTTAGCAGTCCTGTTAGAAAAATAAAGCATCGGAGTCTTTTACTAGGAGTTACATACACACTGCTACCCCAAATGAAACAAATGTCAGGGGCGGGTAACAAAGTGGGAAAAAAATGTAAAGTGAATTTCAAAGGGCTCCACAGTCCAACGCAATCTGAGATTCACAGAAAGTGGAGACGGATAAGACAGGAATTAGGTCATCTCGTCCAGACCCCAGGAAATATGTTTAGATCAAAGCCTGCTCCGTTAGAATAAACAAAACAGGGCCCAATGGGCTCTACCAATATTTTCATCTCCGTGCTAAGAGCTGCTAATCTAACCAGCTCTATTTGATGAAAGAGGGAAAAAATTACAACTGTAAAAATGACTAAGTAAAAAAATGTCCTCTCAAGTATACTAGGAAGATAAAGATTTAGATTTGAGCTAAAAAGTAACAAGATCCAGGCCCAGATCAACACAAACTTCCTGGAATTTTAGCACTAAGTAAATTATCTAATCCCAGCCCATTGTTCCCTCCTTGGCCAACCGCCCCCAGCCCCCCGACCCCATGCAATTGAGCATACCAGATGATTTACATAAAAAAAAATGTTAAATTTTAACTGCAGTCTAAGAACGTTGCAGGAGACAGAGTTTTAGGTTCACTTACTCTGCATTCCTTAAGGACCTACCCCCACCAGTCCCACTGTCCCTGCCCCGAGGCAGCTGGGGCTGCATGCCGGCCTTTATTGTTAGGGATGTTTCTTTAAGCCCGGTCTTCAGGCTTGGTGTCTCTTTCCACTAAGGGCAGATCGATGGAGGCCTGGAGCTTGTGTCATGTAAGCCTAGCTTTGGGTGCATTTGTCAGCCGTAGATATTTTAGCAGCTAAACCCAAGTACTGTGTAAGGCTTTCTTTCACTGCAGAGTTGATGGCCTAAACCAACTGCCACTGAACATTTGATAGATAGAAACATCCAAAAAAGGGACAGGAAATCCCAGAGAAGGAAAATTCACCCAGGCTAAATCCAGGGTTGCAGTTCCTTGCTGAGCCTGGTTTCCTCTTAACTGTCTAAACATATGATTTGGCTCGTCTTGTGTTTCTACATCCATCTGAGCTCAAGTTTAACAAAGACTCAGGGACCTCCAGTCCTCTTGGCTCAGATCCTCCCTAAAGCCAGGACGACGGGGGCGGGGGATGTGACAGGCCTTTATCCGCACCCCAGGAACAGGCCATCTTCTGTGGGGGGACCGTTGGCCACTCACCTCTGCAAGGGCAGTTCCAGGATCCGCTTTTTCCTTACGTGCCGTAGAGGGCTTTGAAGACACGTGGCATGGTGTTGGAGGCCACACAAGTCGGTCCCTCCTTGTAAGACCCAGGATGGGACCCGGTCCAGCTGAATCCTGACCCAGCATGGTCTGTGTGGACACGAGGCAGAGAGGCCAGGGGTTACATCAGCTTCTTGTAATCACAGCCACATTCAGTAGGAGGCCCAGTCAGTCACCTGTAAACATGGATAAAGATGCCAGCACGGCAGGCAGGCTCCTCTCCTGATGGAAGGGATGGGAAGGGCAATGATAAGCAGCCTGCAGAGCTGCTTCGGTATTTAGAATTTGGGGTGTTTCCACCCGTTTCATCTCACACCAGTCCTGTGAGACAGGCAGGGCCACTGTCATTTACAAGATAGCAAAACTGAGACCCAGAACGCAGAGAAGGAACAGTTGGACCCCAGGAAACCTGGAGCTATGACTTGCTCAATAGCCAACTCTGGGGCATAACTTTTCTGACCCGTGGACCAGTTTCCCCACGTGTACCCTGAAAGTTTCAATATCCATCAATATTTCCCAGCAGCTTCCATCAGAATCTTAACCATGTTCACAATTTCACGTTATCAGAGTCGCTTATACTATTACCTGTTTGATCACTTCACTTGAGTTACTCCCTTTTTAAAATGTAAGTATATTTATTTTAGAAGGAATAGGAAACACTGGATTCCATTCTCTCCAATAGTCTGTCTAGTCCCATGCAGGAGAAATCCTTACAGTTCACACCCATTCGGTGATGTGCCCCAAATCAAAATAATACAGACACCTCCTGCTGCTTCAGTAGCTGCACCCTTTCTTAGTTTTCTTCTAACCAACCGCCTCTTGTTTTAGACAAGTGTGAGGTCTGTGGGTCTTAAAGAGTTTTGTTTCTCCACCCCTCTAACTATCGACACACACCTTGGAACTGGCCCAGAGTTTTTCAAACTATGGGTTGGGTCCCTAATATTTGTGCATTATGAAACCAGTCTAGCAGGTTATGCCAAGCAGTATTTTTTAAGGGTAATAGAATAAGAAAATCAGTGTATATCACACTCTGTATTAAAGGGTTAGTAGTGCCTTATGAAGCTCTGTTTCAGCCACGTATGTGTGTGTACCAGGCTGCAATGATCAATGTACTTCTTAGCGAGGGTTGCCATCAAAAAGTCTGAAACCACTGGCAAAAGCTTGGTTCTCCCCTCTTTTTCTCATCTGGAATCACAGAACCAGAGGCCTTGGAGAGGGGGCTGGGGGGCCAGGTTTGGGAGTGAGAAGAGTACTGATGAAAGCACAGGTAGACCAGTTGCCCAGTTCTCTTTGTACTCAGACATCCATTGATGCAGAGTTTCCTAGTCGCTGACTCTGCAAGTAGAGAGGCCAGCGGCTGGGCTCGGCTGGGCTCTTGGTACTGAAGAGCCTGTGTTCCCCTCTCCTGGGCTGCTTCCACGTGGAGGATTTTAAAAGCATTTTGCCATAAAGGGGGTTCTCCTTAAACACACATGAGTGCAAAAAAGAAAACAAAAACAGAGTAGGAAAACTTAATTTTTGCAAAAAGCCACACTGTCCCTTTAAGAACCCTTCCCCCTTGCTAATTGGGCCCCAGCTCTGGAGTAACTAAGATAACATCCCTCCCAAATCCTGCCATTTCTAAGCATCCTTAGTCACTGTGCTAACTAGGGAGCTTACCATAGCCTAATAGTACATCATCCTGAGTAATCATTTCTAGAAGAGTTCTTTTAGGAATGCTGCCCAAATAGGGAGGTTTTCTGCAGACTTAAACAAAGATCAGATTCTATCTAACATGTGTGCACGTGTGCACACACACACACACACACACACACACACACACATTTACCTAAAGCTTCAGAGTTAAGAGTGGCCAGGAAGGAACTTCTTTGGCTGTAGAGAAGTTAGTGTGAGAGCCGGAGCCTGAGTTATTTAGATAACTAAATAAATTGCACCTTCTCATTCGGGGTGGAGGAGTGATTTGCCCAAGGTCAGCTGGTCAGTTGAAGATCAGGATATAATCTCTCCACCTGGATTCTCAGTCTAATACTTCTTATGTAAATTATAATAAAAAGAGTTACTATGGTAGTTCCCATGCTTGGTTCTTCAGCCCTCTCTTATCCATAGCCTTTGCCTTGTGACTTGCACTGCTGCTCCCCAGGGCAGGGTGTATTTCCCTGCCTCTTTGGGTCTGGCCATGTGACTTGACTCAGTGGTGTGCCAGCACCTAGCCTGGGCCCCAAGATGCCTGCATGTTTTTGCTTGTACCCTTGTGCCTCTGCCATCACCATGAAAAGAACATGCCCACCCATCCTGGGAAAAGAATAAAAGCCACGTGGAGCAGAGCAATCCCTTGCCAGGCCCCACCAAGATCAGCCAAGCCCCAGCCAGCACCTGAGTGAATGCAACTGAGCAGAGCCTTCCCACAGATCTAGGGGAATAGATAGGCATTGTTTTAAGCCGTTGAACTTGTGGGTGGTTCCTTACTTAGCACCACTGGGGCCACAGTCAACCGTTTCAATAAGATGTATTCAGCAATCAGAAAGTGTCGGATGATGTTTCAGAGGGTTTACTTGAATTAACGCACTTAATCCCTGCAACAACTGCATGAGGTAGGTACTGTCATTGCACCCATTTTATGGATAAGGAAACTAAGGTACAGAGAGGTTAAGTGAAATGTCTAAGGACACAGCATCTGGCCAGAATTTAAACCCAAACAACCCAGCTCCAGAGCACACATGCTCAGCTCTTAACCATTCTGCTCTCCTTTTGTCCCGTCAGAAATCTTCCCAAGAAGATTGAGTACTACCAGTCTCTCCCTAACTCAAGCCCAGGCCCAGAATTCTACAATAAATAAGTTAAATCTCTGCACCTTCCCCTTTCCCTACTCATAGGTCTCTTGAGAAGTAGAATCCTCTGGGATTCACAGGAAGTGATCTGCTCTCTCGCCTCCTTCTGACAGGAGAACCCTCCTGACCAGGGTTGTTCGACCTCACCATGCAGTGTTGACAGAAGTAGCAGGGATGCACACAGATTGTGAATCCACACACTAACCCGAGTACCTTCCTTCAGCAAGCACTGGATACTTTATGGATGTGACAAGCATTATCTACCCTATAAAGACCTTGTTAATATTTCGAGATCAAATTATTTTGATATCTTTTCCACAGAGGGAACAGTGCCTCCACCTAGCAGTGTGTGGGGCCTTATTCCCCATCTCTTGCCCTCTCTCACGGGGAAACAAGTCAACTCTTTCTCCTACGCTTTTCACAGACTGCAGGTCTCGCAATGTTTCACAGAGCACGGAAATGTTGCATCTGAATTATCACAGTGGAGAAAGAGTTTGCAGGCGTGAGCGGCTGGTATATTTTTGTTTCCCTGTGAAGAGGATCAATGAGATTCACATGTTTCTTTGCACACGAAGCTAGATTTGAAAATTCCTGGAAAATCGAGGAAACATTTAGGGAAGTAGTTAACATTTTAGGAAACTTAGGAAATCTGCGAGGAGGGTCAGGTTTTCATGGTCCGGATGTGCTATGAGGGAGGGACGATGATGGTGGCCGATCTTCCTTCCTCTCTTGGTGCCCACCCACTGATTGGCCAGCGTATTAGTTCCTAGGGCTGCTATGACAAATACAATGACAGAAACTTAAGCTTCCCACAGTTTTGGAGGATAGAAGGCAGTCAGGGTGTCGGCAGAGCCATGTTCCCTCTGAAGGCTCTAGGGGAGAAACTGTTCCATGCCTTTCTCTTAGTTTTTGATGTTGCTGGCAATCCTTGGCTTGTAGACACCTCACTCCAGTCTCTGCCTCTGTCGTCACATGGTGTTTTCCTCGTCTGTCTTCACATCATCTTCCCTCTGGGCTTGTCTGTTTCTGTGTCTCTTCTCGCCTTCTTATAAGGACACTATTCATATTGAATTAGGGTCCACCCTAATGACCTCATCTTAGTTATATTTGCAAACACTCGACTTCCAAATAAGGTCCCATGAGGAGATAGATACAGAGGGTCGGAGGGAGGCTGTCACAGCAGCTCAAGGTGAGACACAAAGAGGACCTGAGAGGAGAGGAAAGGGTAGAAGTTGCTTGGGGTATTTTCGAGCAGCTTTCACAGCCCAGAAAAGCCACGGCTCTTAGAGCTGAAAGGAGGCTCGGAGACCTCGGGCCACAAAATGGAGACTCAGAGGCTAGGTTTGGCCTGCATACGTGTTTTATCTGGCTCCCAAGGCATATTTAACAAATTTGAAAACACTGCCAACATATGAAGGTCAGGAGGGCTCATATAAAAGTTCAAATTTCCAGATTTTTTTGAGTGTCAGATGGTGTAGTGTTCTCGCCTTCCCACATTTCAACAATTGGGTGGCACTAAGGTGCCACTGTCCCCTTTAGAGGGAGCAAACCCGTTCTCCACTTTTCTTCCATTCCCATTTAGATCACCTCACTCATCTGCCAGCCTGCTGGCCTCTGTACGGATTTGACTTTTCTCCCCAGATGAGGTCCAATCAGCTCATTTTGCAAGGGAGGAAAGGAAGGACACAAGGCAGGACCACCTTACATTAGGGGTGGATGCAACTACAGACTGATTCAGCAGAGAAGGTTGGGGTAGAAGGACAGGATGCAGATGCCTTCAAGGTCAAGAGAAGAAGGTAACCCACAGCACGAGGACATCTCAGGAGAAGGCCCCCACCAGGAAGCAGATCTTTGAGTTCAGACAGGACCCTGGATTTCCTACAGATGTCTCTGCTGGAGATGCTAGATACCGAAAGGGAAAGAACACGATGGCTTTAAACTGGGCCTGAGGTTGGGGAAAGGAAGTTTCCCTGATCATCCTTTGCACGCTGGAGGCTTCATGTTTTACAAAGCACTTTCACATTCACTGTTTCCCTTCACCCTACAGGACAGAGCGGATGGTAACACCATTCCCTTTAAACAGATGAGGAAACCGAGGTCTAGGGAAAATTGAATATGACCTTTCCAGAGGGTTGTATGGTAAGTGGCGGAGAACTGTTTAAATCCAGCGTGTCTCTCTGCTAGCCCAATGCTCTTTCTAATGAAACACTCCCTATTTTAGGAGTTGTAATCGCCCTCTGGCCAAAACGTTCTCCTGCTTCTGAGTTTGGAAGGTTCATTTCAGACCCAGCCATAACAAAGACTAAAAAAGGTTAGCTTCCCCGGATCTAGATGGTTATTAAAAGCTTATTAGACTGTGAAGCACCCCTAAGTACCAGGCAGTTTAGGGAGCGCCAGAGTCACCCTCTGGTGCTTGCGTAGTGGTGGAGCCCACAGTGCAGTGCAGTGCGCTAGGAATCTATACACAGGATGGTGGCGTGTAGCTCCAAAAGGGATAGGGAGTCTAGAAGTCGTCTGAGACCCTGGGAACACGCTGGCTTGCTAGGTGGAGTTCATTTGTTCATTAATCCAGCAAACATTTAGGGAGCGCCTGCTCCCCTCCGGGCACTGTTCTTGGTCCTGGGACACATCAGTGAACAGTGCAGAATGGCTATCTGCCCTCAGGTTGCTTGCACTCGTGTGAAATGGCTGGAGGAATGGCTTGTGTGGCCTCAGGTTGCTACTTCTCTAAAAGCTGTTGTACTACCGACTACTAATAGCACCGTTAACAGTACTGATAACAACACTGACGCTGTAGGATATTTATATTCGGCATCATTAGAGAACGGAGCAACGTCACAGCCAATGAGATGAGAAGCAGCCCAAACCGCCATAGGCCACGTACGGCGTACTAAGAGAGTTGACCACATTTCCCAGGTCTTCTGCGACTGGAAGTCTGGAGGACAGGCCAGCCCTCCTGCTATAGAAGCTCTAGATCTGGGAACAGCCCTCTCCACAAGAGTTTAACCAAGACAGCCACAGACTGCACCCAGACACCTGAGTAAAACAGCCCCCATCGCTGTTCCAGGTGAGGTGCCCTGCTCTCCTTCCTGTCCTAGTTACCTCCAGCGGGGTTAGGGGCAAAGATCAGATCTCTTCCAGAAGAAACATCTTTATGACTGATGCAGGCACGAAAACAATAGAGGCAGCCGCTGCCTCCGAATAAAGAAAGTTAAGAAGGATAGCACTCCTTACCTATGAATCCTTATTTGTATTTTGGGGTAAATGTGTGAAACACCCTTCGGTAGGTGGGGTCAACCATCAACACCGTGGGAGGAGGGAGCCAGCTGGTGAGTATGGAGAAGACACACTTTGCTTCTGTTCTCAAGCCTTGTTGCAATATCCTTTCATAAA
Source organism: Pseudorca crassidens (assembly GCF_039906515.1). NCBI lineage: Eukaryota > Metazoa > Chordata > Mammalia > Artiodactyla > Delphinidae > Pseudorca > Pseudorca crassidens. The sequence continues at coordinate 29,643,523 of NC_090315.1, read as the reverse complement.
ATAGAGAGCCGGTAGAAATTGAGACCTTCCTAATTCTAGTTTTCTTTAACAGAATGTAGCACTTTGGGAGAAAACGGAGTGTTTACTTGAATTAGTGACGGTTGCTAGAAATAATAGCTTTGGGCTTCAAAGGACAAAGAGATAAAGTTAGGAGCTGTGGTCTGCTGAAAGAAAAATCCCTTGATTAGAGAGAGCCAGAGTAAACACAGGGCTCCTGTAAACGTGGTCGTTTCCTGACCACTGAAGAAAAAGTAGCAAGACCCGTCCTGGAATTAGTGAAAGCTGTTGCATTAAAAAAAATTAAAACTCGGGCTTCCCTGGTGGCGCAGTGCTTGAGAGTCCGCCTGCCGATGCAGGGGACGCGGGTTCTTGCCCCGATCCGGGAAGATCTCACATGCCGCGGAGCGGCTGGGCCCGTGAGCCATGGCCGCTGAGCCTGCGCGTCCGGAGCCTGTGCTCCGCAACGGGAGAGGCCACAACAGTGAGAGGGCCGCGTACCGCTAAATAAATAAATAAATAAATAAATAAATAAATAAATAAATAAATAAATAAATAAATAAATAAATAAATAAATAAATAAATAAATAAACAAACTCCGTGTTAATGAGAAACGAGAGAGACAGAGATTTTGCAGAGTAAAGGAAGAATGTATAGATGCACACGAAGTGCAATGAGGTCAGTAAAGTATTACAAAGCATGCTGGGTAAGAGGAAGAGAGACCATGAATAAGACTGATGATTGTTAAGGGTTAACGATAGAAGTCTCTACTGATACAATAGTACAATAGAAATACGAATAATAGTTCCTATTTCTTTGTCTTATGTATTTTTAAAATATAAAATACTAGTAAAACAGTAAATGTTTATGCTTAGTTGCTCTAATAAAGAACTTTCCCTCCCTTTAAAATAAATCTAAACGATAAAATAAAGTTCAGTGTCTATTACTCAGTCAAGTGCATCTTTTTAAGCCCACAAGTTCAGATTTCAAGGCTTCAGTTCAGACACTACAGTTCGGTCTAAGGAGGTTTAACACTGGCACAACTGAGAACAGATTTTTACTTGGTTTTTCCCTGGGGCTCCCTAATACCAGAGGAAAATGATAGTATAATCAGGTATTTTGTTGCTATCTAATCTTTTATCACTAAAAATCACAGTCTCCATTTGCTTCTCTATAGAAGATTTACTATAATATGTAATGTACTGATTTAAGTCGGTGCTTCTCAAACCTCCCTGTACATCACTTGAAATGTGGTTGAAATGCAGATTCTGATTCAGTAGATCTGGAGAAGGGGCCTGAGAATCTTCATTCGTGATTAGCTCTCAGATGATGCTGGAGATGCTGATTCATGGGCCACACTCTGAGTAGCAAAACTCTGAATTAGTTCACTAAACACCTCTGTCAAAGCACTCCCACACTTTTTGAGAGAAGTGTATACACTAGAACGATGGTTCTCAAATTTTCCAGTGCATCAAAATCACCTTGAAAGTTTGTTTTAAATTGCAGATTCCAGGGCTCTGGCCCCAAAGATTCTGATTCACAGTTGCCACCTCCCAGTGCCCCTAGACCTAAGCCTGGCTGGACCAAGGCTGTCTACTCAGGGGCCTGCTAACTTTCCAGCCCAGAGTCCAGCTACTCTTCCCCTTGCTTGCGAAACTCCAACCTCAGGGGCCTTTCTTCTCTTCTTTGAATGTTCCATGCTTGTTCTGTATGTTTGGACATAGAAATGCATGCCTGAAAAACAGCCCCTAGATCTTCCCCATTTCCCCAAGACCCTCTCCTTTTGTTCATTAACTCTCAGCTCAAATGTCACTTCCTCCGAGAAGCCTTCCAGGACCACCCAGTCTAAAAGAGTGCTTTCTCCATATTCTCATTGACACATCACCATGTTTTATTACCATCACAGCTCTTTTAACTAGCTGGATTACCTTGTTCATGTATATGTTTATTGATTTACTGTCCATCTTCCAAGAAAGCAGGAACTCTACCTACCTTGTTCCCATTGAATTCTCAGGACCCAGCACAGTGCTGGGATATGGAATGAATGAGTATATCCAGGTTGAGAAGCAAGGTGTAAACCAAAATAAGCAATGTCATGAATTCTGGCCTTAGAAACTTAAGGCTGCAGAGTGAAGCAGATGTGAAGGATTAATGAGAAAAGGGATCTGATGAGTAGGAAAGGAATTGCTATGCTTCCTTCAGGGTGTGGAAGAAGATTAAACTAGGAATAGACGATGGCAGTGTGTTTGCTGCATTTTGTTCATATACCATGAACCTGCTTTATAATGCAAGACTCTTTGTCCTTTTTCTGTGTCTGCTTTAAACTTATAAAAATACATGTTCATGGTAGACAGTTTAGGAAAACAGAAAAATTTAAATAAGAAAAGATATACTGCATTATCCTAACACTCATAGACAATCATGGTTTTCATTATTTTAAGGTGTTTTCCCTTTAGAATATTTTCAATATTTAAAAATGCATGTATCTTATAGAATACGTACATGGCAATATACTCTCATGTTCTGCTCTTTTATTAACATTGTAAGGTGAGCATATTCTCATGCTTATAAAGTATCTTTTAAAATGTATTTTAATGGTTGTTCAACATTCCATTAAATGGGTGGAAATACATAATTTATTTTCTTTTTTACTCCATTTCCCAGAAAAGCACTCTAACTCTGTGCTCTCTTTGAAGTGGAATAAAAAGGTCTAATAAATGAATTTTCCCCTTGGTGAGAGTAGCAGCGGTTCTCAACTGGGGGCGATTTTGCCCCCAGGAGACATTTTTGTTTGTTACAACGGGGTTGGGAGGTGGCTATTGGCACCTAGTGGGTAGAGGCCAGGGCTGCTGCTAAACATCCTACAGCAAGAACAGTCCCCACAACCAAGAATTATCTGGCCAGAAGGTCCATAGTGCTGAGGTTGAGAAACTTGCTGTCCAGGACAGTGTCAGGGTTAATATTCAACATCCACATAAAATTCAAATTAGCGTTCTACCATTAAAGTATAGGACTTTGCCCTGGAATTCTGCTTTAGAGTAATTAGAACTCCAGGTACTAGAATCTGGAATAACTGTTACTTTACTTCCAAAATTTTGATTTCATTAGAAAATCGTAAATGACAGAAGAATGTGAAACCAGCTATTGTATATTTTTTAATTAAGTTCTAAGGATGAACTTAACAATCCAGTAGTTCATCCCCATTGGGGTCCATATTGTCACATAGACCTGGAGGCTGGGGAAGGTACAGTCCCAGGCTGTTAGTGGGGTTCAGTAGAACACACTTTCTAAGTCAGAGAAGTGATTCAGCCGATATAGAAATAGAGTTTCTAAATTCCCAAGGGGGGTTTGATGAGCATTTAGTTAAATTCAGATATTTGGGATCCTTTTCTCTGCACCTTTCCTTGAATGGAGGTTTTCCTCCTTCACACCTTTTGCAATATGTGAACTCGTGGGGGAATTCCCTGTGTAGTAAAGTTATCCCAACCATCCCCCTTCCCTCCTGTTGAGAAATGTGCACCTCCCCTTTATCCCAGATTTTGATCTTTGGGACTTTATCCGACCTTCGCAGAGACGATTGTTAGAGATACAATTTGTTATGATACGTTCCCGAGGATGATCCTGATACCTTCGGTTCAATGCAGAACAGAGGAATGCTTGCTGAGCCTTTCTCTTCTACCCGCATTCTTTCTGGGGTTTATGGTGAATGGAAGACAAGTTTACCTTGGAAATGTTTGGAATTGTGTTTTGGATGTTTAAAAGATGAAATAGAAAGGCTTCCCAAACAGATGCTGGGTAAGATGTAAAAAACTGGAATCAGGAATCACTTTCTAAGCCGTAACAATGGAAATGCGATCTTTAGTTAACAGGGACTCAATTTAGAGCGGGGTGTGCGTGGGCGGAGGTCAGTGATTCACGCCTTGAGATCGATTCGTGCCTCTGACCTAGATCCCTTCTGTGTGCTGCACTTGTTGGCAGCCTTACCTTCTGCAGTATTTTATGTGGCTCCTCTGCAGAGCCTCAGACCTGCGGTGAGGGGTCGGTGGGACCTCGCTTGCCGTCAGGTCATCTTCCAGGAGGAAGACATCTCCCTTCTCCTCATCTGCTCTCCCCAGGGTTGGCTGAAGACAAGAAGCATCTCTGGGCTTTCATCGGCTACATCGCTAATGGCACAGACTGTATCATTTGGGAGGCCTGAGAGAAGGGGCGGGTGGCGGGGGGACAGGGAAGATAGAGGATCGGAAATGGAAAACAATTTAAAATAAGCAATCAGGGGCTGAAAGAGAATATGTTGGCTATAAAATAAGTACAGGAATACAAGAGATGGATGGGAAGTCAATTCCTAGGTCTCTCTCTTCTAGGTGATGTGCAGTCTTTTTTTATTTTTCTGCCCTCGGTCGGCAACCTTTGGTTTCCAAATACTCATTTTCTTTGTAATTTTCCATTAAAATATTGATTCAGCTGCTGCAAATGATATAGCCAATGCTCTCAAGAGTTGCAGGGATGTAGAAAGGCAGGCCCACTCCTCACTGGCAAGAGATACAGATCTGCAGACCCAAATGCACCCAAACATGCAGGTGGCAGCACAGAACACACACACACACACACACACACACACACACACACACACATACACACACAGAGGCATACAAACCGGAGACTGCCATAAACTTAGGCAGTGTGGCAAATGTGATTTGTTCATATTTAACTGAATCCAATATTCAAATCCTTGGGACTGGAATGGATGCAGGCAGTAAGAACAGTAGGTTGAAAGGAATAACCTTCAAAATATGTACAAACATACTTCCTACCGCAGAATGCCTCCAAATAGTGACTCCAAGTCAAGTAAAAGCCAAGAGGTTGGATCTTGATTTATTATTTCAATCAATTTTGTCTTTGATTGAACAAATACTTAGGCAGTATCTCTCTGCCTGCCAGATACCACAGTGATGCCCCGTGAATATGATAGCAGCGTTGCCCTCAAGAATTAATCTAAGGGCTTCCCTGGTGGCGCAGTGGTTGAGAGTCCGCCTGCCGATGCAGGGGACACGGGTTCGTGCCCCGGTCCGGGAGGATCCCACATGCCGCGGAGCAGCTGGGCCTGTGAGCCATGGCCGCTGAGCCTGCGCGTCTGGAGCCTGTGCTCTGCAACGGGAGAGGCCACAACAGCGAGAGGCCAACGTACAGCCAAAAAAAAAAAAAAAAAAGTCAACCTAAGCAGGGCATAAGACAGTTTTACACATAGCTACGACATAAGTTATCACACCCCAGTTCTGACTGACTTTTTAATTCCAAATAAGAGTATTGGAATTGGCACCTAAGGTTCCTTTCAAGTAGCGCCAGTCCGTGCAGCTGGGGCTTCCAGTGGACCAGACAGTCCAGCTTGTGGGTGACACTTTTTTCCTCACCTATGGACGATGGGATCTGTGAGTTGTATTCTTTATTAAGACAAAGGGAGCTTCCTTACCAGTGGGGTTGATAGTACTGCAATTCTAGCATTTTTAGCCCTAGAATAATTTTGCCTGACATTAAAGGAAACAGACCTACGAAGGGTAAGTGATGTAACCAAGGTCACCCAGCTAGTTATTTGGAAGGGTTGGGAGTAGAACCCAGAATTGCACGTTTTTTTCCATTTTCTATGTCTTCCTGCCATGAATGCATGCTACATTCATGTCTAGGAACCTAGTAAAACAGGGATCTTCACTGCATTAGGCTTATGTGCCTAACGATGTGTCCTGATTCAGGTGGCAGAGATGGAAGAAGATTCCATTGAGATAAACCGTGTAAAGCCTGTAAAGCCTGCTACCTAACAGCCCAAGGGACACGAATGCCCATCCTCATCTCCATCATCTGCCACAGTTCCAACTTCATTGTGTGTCTTGCTTTTTAAGGAAATCCAACCTAGGCAAACCTGTACTTCAAAAACCAGTAAACTCCCTTCTCAGAAAGATTCTTCACTTTCCAAAAGTATCTTCATTGGTATTCATTTAAATGTTGATCTGACCTCCAAAAAGTTGACACAAATGGGTTATTATTATTTCGAGGAAGATCTATTTACTCTCAACCTGTGTACGTATTTGTATCGCATAAGCAATGTAAACTAGATTTTCATTTGTACTGTCCACATGACAGTGATAATAAAAGATGGCTGTAAAGGGTGGAAATATATATATTAGTTGTTTTTAAGACTGAAGATATTCTTGACCACATTATTTATATTTGCCTATGTTTCCAGACTTTATGGACATCCTGTAGATCATAAACACAGTAAACAAGAATAAATTCCTTGCCATTTTGGAGGAACTCCTAATGTCTTGCGTGCTTGGTTTGAAATAAAAAAAAACATATATTTTATGATAGAATCTCTGTGTTTATAAACAAAACCCCAAAAATGTACAGAGAAAGAAATCATTTTGACTTTCTCACTATTGGTTCCATAAACCATGACCAAATTATGGCAAATCCTGACTCGAAGGATGATTGAGTCATTCTGTTTGAGTTAGTTTAATATGTTCAGGACTGGGTAATTTTTTTCATTTTCCCTAAATTTCGTCCTCTGAAGTTTTAAAATTTAATCATCAGGGCTAATTTTTCTTAGACATTTCTGAGGTCTACAATGTGGAAAATTTTGTTCTGCAGTATTTTTCTTTTGGTCTCATTCCTCAGGTACAAACTGAAAGTGAAAACAATTTAATTTAAAAAAATAATTATTTGAAATCTAAAAACTACCCAACAGATTACTTTTTAGATTGGCTCTTAAGATGATCAGAGGATTATCTGTAGGTATTAGGCCAAATGGAAATAGGAGGCGGTTTCTTAGTTTTCTGTGCCCCAATTAAACTGATTTCTAGGTTCTGGGATGACAAAATCATAGCCCGGGTGACCATCTGCCTGGTCAATGAGTGGCCAGAGTTGCCCTGAGTCAGCTAATTGTGCGTAATTGGGATTATGTAGCAGAGATGACACTCCCCTCTCCAAACAAAGAAAATCACATTTGTGCTGTTTCATGTGACCACTGATCTTTCCTGGCCAACAAAAGCAGAAACTTGGGTCGTCACAAAGTCTGTGTCCGAGAACGGCCAAGATGGTAGGAAGGATCAGTTCTGGGATAAGCATGAGACAATAGGCCATGGGGGAGGGGAAAAAAGAAAGAAAGAGGCAAGGGAATCAGACAGAATCTGGGGGGAAAAGGCTAGTCCTGGAAAAATTACTGTCACCCGGCTTTTAGATTCTGAAATATAGGCACATTCTGTGTTCTGTATTTATCGTGTCTAATCCTGTATTTATAGTGTAGATTCTGACGTGGTTACCCAGTAGCTTCAGAGGGTCAGTGTGCATTGGAGCACCTGGTGGGGGGAGAGGTTTGTGTGTGCAGTAGGGGTGTTAGGGGTGTGCATGGGTGGAGAAGTGATGGAGAGCAGAGATGATGCCACAGGTTTCAAGACTGATGATTTATCTGTTCAAACCCTTCCTATGAGTCGGGTACCTCAAAGGCCAGGCAGGAGCAGGGACAGCCAAGCCTTAGTAAACGAGAGACTGGTTGGTGTGTTGGAATCCGTCAGAAGGGGGGCTCGTCCTCAGGTGGCCCCGGAGCAAAGGCCCAGAGCTGTGGTGGCACACTGGGGACAATGGCCGTCAGTGGTTATCAAGTGGAGAGCTGGATGCGGCCCTGGTACCCAGCCACGATATCAAGAGAGGGGTATGGGGTCTCACACTGCCCATCCCCCTTCTCCTAGAGAGAGTGTCCAAGGCTCTGTGGTTGAAACAGGGCCAGTAGCCCTGTCAGTTCTGGCCAGAAAACCGTCCTTGGTGCAGCCGTAGCTCAGGATTTCTCCTTCGTGGCATCATGGTCATTTGGGGTTGGACAGTTCTTTGTGGTGAGGGCTGTCCTGTGTACGTAAGGTATTCGGCAGCAGCCCCGGCCCCTATCTTCTAAATGCCAGTACCTTCTTCCCCCTCTCAACCCCTCCACCCCCAAGAATGTGACAACCAAAGATGTCTCCAGACATCGCCAAATGTCCCCGCCTCGGGGTGGGGGGGCGGGGAGGGTGGAATCATCGCAGGTTGAGAACCACTGTTTGGGGCCCTTATACCCTATTTGTTGGTATCTCCCGAAATTAGATTATCTGGGGACTCATATCTGCACTGACCCGGTTTTGTGTGTGCATTTGTTTAGGCGTGAGGCTTTGCCTGTGTGTACATAAAGTTACACACAGCTGTCCATGTTCTACTGACCACCTGAGAACACTCCGGCAGTGACCAGCTCTTCTTGGTTTAATGGTCAGTCCAAACTCCAAACGCACAGTGCAGATGCCACAGGTCGAGTTAGAGGGGACACACAGAGGCTGCCCAACTCAAGGCCTCCAAGAAACCCCTGTGGCTGGGACGGGAGCCGGTAGCGCCCCGACAGACCCTACAGAGCAGCCCGTTCCCAGATCCCCCTATTCACGGTATACCTACTAGGTGACAGGTTCTCTGCTCTGGGGACACAGAGGGAAAAAAGTCAGTCAAGGCCAGACCCTTCAGGGGGTTACATTCCAGAAGGTGGAGGCAGCATGGAAACGCATGGATCAGATGATTTCAGGCAGCCTGGGCTTTCTGTGAGTCTGACCCTCTCAGAAGCTGTGAGGGTCCAGTTCAGGGCCCTCTCGAGGCCCCTCTAAGGCTGGGAGGGGCCTTGGCAATGAGTTCATATGCTTTTAGGAAATTTGCAGAAGTAAGATAGGTTTTCTTCACGAGGGCTCCCAGCCAGCCCCAAACTGCATAAACTTCAGGCCCCGCAAAACCGGGATCTATCCTGACTTGTAGCTTCCCGTACGTTACAGAATCAGATACTCTTTCAAAATAGATCAGGATGGAGAAGAAAAATGCATGCAGTTTTAATTCACCGACAGCACAGGGGAAGGAAAACACCACCATTCCAAAAACAAAGTCATGAGAAAACAAACTTTAGCTCATCCACTGGGTGCTGGGTTCAGAGACTGGGGTCCTCAGGTCCATACACACCAGGGGAGAGGAAACTAGAAGCCGGATCTCCTCTCTAGAAGGCTAGGGAGGGAAGCTGCAGTCTCTGGCTAGGAGGGGCTGAGCAGCTGGCCAAAGCCGACCTGATAGAAGCTGGCCGCCGAGCTCTGGCTGGAGGGAGGCCGAGGCTCGGAGCGGTGGGCCTGCCGCCTGCCCCCGGCGCTCTCCCGGCCATTGTGCGCACGTATTGATCCGGCCGGGAAGCGATAGGGCTGCGGCAGCTGAAGCTCTGGGGTGGGCAGCATTGATCTGGCCCCCTCCCCAGGTTATTTATAGGATGCGCCCGCCTGGCAAGTAACCGGGGAGAGCTTGTTGAACGCGGGTTCAGAGCGCTCTTCGCTAGCTGGTTAACTTTAAGTATTGGAAATGGAATTGATGCGCACATAATAATATTATGATTCGTACAAACCACTTCTCGGCCAACTCAATATATTTCATTACCTCCTTTCTAGCAAATGTATTGATTTCTGTTTTGCGGTTTTATAACACAATTTCAAGGCTGTTGTGGGCTTAATGAGCCGTGTTCTTATGATGTTTAAAAAGATTTGAAGCTATTGTTGAAATAAATATTATGGATCACCCCCTCCCGAGGCTCCCTCCTCCTCCCTCCTGGCTCCCGCCTCCCTCCTTGCCGTCTCCCACCCTCACCCGCCCCCTCCCCGGCCCGGGCGGAGCCGCGGGCAGAAAGCCGGGGGCTGCAGCTCCGCGGCCCTTTGTGGCCCAGATCAAAGGACCCGAGCGCCACAAAGGCAGGCCCCACTCCGGCCGCGCGGCCACACACAGCCGCACCTGCAGTTCGGCCAAATGTCATTGTCGCTTCTGCGGGGCGAGCGCGGGGGACGCAACTCCGAGGCGGCAGATGACTGTAATAACGCTTGATGGGAATTGATGGGGAGGGAGCCGCGCAGTGCCCAGGGCTTTTTATTAGCTGCCCCGACTCCTCGAGACGGAGCCTGAGCGCCTGCACCTGTGGACCCCCTTCCTCTCAGCCTTTATGGAAGTTGACAGATTTTATTAACTTTAAGGAAGAACTTTCCAGCGTGCGGAGGGTCGCCGTTTATTTTGTATTCATGCGAAACGGAAACCGAAAAAGCCATGTTTACATATTTACCGGCCCCAGTGACCTCCCTCTGGGGCTCCATAAGTCACGCTCCGGATTAATTTTGTCATAAAATTGACTAGTGTGCTCAGGGATCTTGGGAGTTTGGGGGCTGTCGTTGGAGGTGAGGATTTTTTTTTTTCAGTGGGAGAAAGCTATATTCAATTATCTAATGTCTCAGAGGAACCCCCAAAGACTTTCCAAATGGTGCAGAAATTGGAATTCTATTTCCAAGCGTTTGCTCCTGGGGAGATCACAGTTGCAAGCAACCCAAAGCGTCTTCCCTCTCAGCAAGTTTTCCCCAAATCTTTTGGATAAACTAGAAACAAAGGCAAGGAGGAGAAGCGTCTTCAGATTTGTGGGTGTGACTTCCCTTGGAGGTTTTGGGGTGGGGTGAGGGCTTCATGCCCCTGGTGTGCTCAGATATGGGAGGCTAAGCCCCAGTACATTGGCAAGAAAAAATTTTGGTTTTAGTAAAATGATATGCTTGGTGGGGAAAATATGGTTACATAATTTGAACGTGGTTTTATATAACTTCTGGACTCAAAATTATCCCAAATGGGGACAAAGAATTAAGATTCTGTTAATATTCTTAGCTGTCCCTTGCTCTCAGGATATTTTTAGGTTTTATGTCTCATGACAAATGGATGTCCACGACTATGAAAATTCATGTTATATGAACGGCGAGGTGTCGGAGATTCAGCCATGGAGTCAACTGGGTATACTGCTTATTAGCTTAAAAGCATAAAGCTTTCTGCAGCTTCCTTTTGTGTGCCAAATAAACTTCAAATGAACCGAGGATCATTTTGCAGGAAACCCTTAAGTTGAGCGATAATCGAAAGTGGTTAGTAGAATATTACACTTTTCATTGGGGCAAACAGATGGGATGCCTGCTTTTCGATTTAATCAGGGGCTGACAGACAGGTAGGACGCCGGCATATTTGAGTTGGAGTCTCTTTCTTTTCAGGAAAGAATGAAACTACTTAATATTCGGTATACCCATCCCTTTCCTCCAGCCCTGCCCATCTCTTCCACCCACTGTGCCTCGTGCTCTAGAGATGCCTAACTTTTTCTCATTTCTGATGACCTTACAAAGTACAAAGGTCATCTAACTCCAAGCGAATCTGTTTCTTAGCACATCTTTTACTCTATTCTTCCCTTGCCAAAAAAGAATTATGCATGTGTGTGTGTGTGTGTGTACATATATATGGTTAAAAAAATAAAACAAAGGTTGCTTAAATCACTGAGAGCACACCCAAATCTCCATTTACATAGACACAGACGTAAATAAATGATTGAACAATTTGGGAGTCATGAGTCTCTGACCTCACGCTTTCTCAACTAACCTTTTGAAAAGATTTTGATATCAATTGTTTCTCTTTTTTCCCCAGAAGCATAATACGTGGTAACCTTAGCACACACAATCTGTTTCCACAGAGGCATACAGACAAGCAGGGCCAATGGTGGATTTTAATATCATGGCAGAGCTTATATTACCTTACTGGAAACAAAATCTTTCCCCCCCCTTCAAATGCAAGTCCCCTGATACCCCCATCGGAGATCATTTGTTATGCAGAGTTTTGTGAGGCAATCAAAATTAATTCACAGTGATCTTTTCACCCAGAACCTCCAGTTTCTAATAATGGTCTTTCTCAACAGGTGTTCATTGTGGTAGTCTGACTTCCAATTGCCAGACTAAAGGCTTTATTCTTTAGTCATTTCTTATTTTAATCTCAAACTTGTAATTTACTAATCTGCGGCAGCTGCTTACCAGGAGGGGCCGTGTACTTCCGAGGAGGCGAGAGCAGAACACCTCTGGACAACCAGGAGGAAGACATTGAAATTCACGGCCTGGAGAGAGGACACAGCTGGACAGACCAGTCCTGATGTCTCCGAAATACCTTCCTCTGAGGCTGGCCTAAAATTGATGATATCGGATGGGTCATATCAGACCCCTTTGTGGAGGCTTCAGAAAACTCCTGGGCTTTGCACAAGTGAGTGAGAAGGGATTTCAACAACAGCAGCAAAAGCACCACCAGAAAAATACCCGGCAGAAGGAAAGGTTTTTTAAAAACTTGCATGTTTTCCACGCAGCCAGTTTAACTAGCCCCTGCTAATGGTCTGTCTTTGTCAACTTTCAAATCTGCGTCCTTTTAAGGTAACTCTAGGGCGAGATGGGAGGAATTAGGTTTTACTGCAGAGATTCTTGGACTTTATGGCTCATCAGAATCGAGCTGGGTGAGTGCGTGTGAGGAAGCCTGAGAACAGACTCGTGATTTCCAGTTTGCTGGAACTGTAGGTGCTGGGGTCTGGCCCTGGAGGTTCTCATATATTAGTTTGGCGTGCGGCCTGAGGATGTGCATTTCAACAAGCATCATAAAGTTCTGTTGCCAGGGGCCTTGGATCCCTTTCATCACGGGTAGTTGTTCCACTTGCCTCAGTAATTCTATCTCTACAATGGGTTCCCCCTCTGCAGTTCCTCAGTCACGTGGTTTTCCCCATGGAATGCAGTGAGGGGCTCTGAGCAGGTACACTTGGGGGGTGGGCCACTGTTCCAGGTGAGGAGAGGTCTTCTTCCTAAGGAGATGACATCTAGAAAGTAGAAAAGATCACGAAGAAGTCACTACCTTTGCCAGGCAATAAATCTTGGCCTCCTGGATATTTTTGTAAATGATGACTGCAGTTTGTTGATTACCTCCGGGCTGATATCTGAGAGGATGTGGCCCAGGAAGAAGTGGGTGCTTTGCACAAAGACCGGAACTAAAGGCAGATCCTCCCTGACGTGGGGGGGACAGTGGCCCACCAAGGGTTAGGAGAACATTCAGAAGCGTCAGTTGCAGCCCTCTGACTTGTCATAGCCTAGAGGTCAGCTTTCTGCAAGGGGTCAGAAAGGAGAGAGGGTGATGCTCAGTTTCTTGTCTGCCCCAAGACTCACAGAAGGAAAAGGTGGATTCCTTTAGTACGTGCTGAAAAGAATAGACACAGACCCAGGCAGCTTCTGAAAGTCGAACTGGATGTCCCGTGAGAGTCCAAAGTGAAGACTGGAGAGTCTCGAACCACTAGAATAGCATGGATTTATCGGAGATCTCACTGCCCTGTTGGCCACTTTTCCTCTGAGGCCAAGCCTCCATGGAATAATGGCTGTTCGGGAGGCAGGATGTGCCTTCGAACCACCATTCAGGAGACAATCCCTCCTTAGCCTTTTAGCTTGGCTGTTCCCTTGTGAAAGTCCTCCCGGATCCGTTCAGCACTTAATTATGGCTGTAAATTCTGTGCAGGGAGCAAAGCCGTGTTGATGTGTACATTACGCGGTGTCTTCTCTGCTACCTTTGTCCCACACGTGGAGCAGCGTAGCCACTCCCAGCACTGGTGGGCATTGATTTTGTAATACACGAGCGACTTTGTTTGTTCTGTTCTCCTGCGCCTCGTTCCTTTTGCAGGGGAGAATGGAAAGGGTTTTTGGGCCCCAAACACTGGAGGACCCCCTCCTGCACCAATAGCCTATGGATGAGAAATCATACTTGCCAGCCTCGTTTCTGTATTGGACACAGCAGCCCCCATATATTTCAAGTGAGAGAAGATGCTTGCCAGCCTCTCTAAGAACATGTGCCTTTTTTCTTGGCTTCTGTGGGGACCCTTCTATGGTGAACATTGCTGAATGGCACCCCAAAGAGGTTTCTAAGTGGGAACTGCCATACCAGGTAGATGAGGCAGCTTACAGGGTTTGGTGACTGACACATCTGGAGAGGTTGGCTGCTATCAGCCTGAAGAAGTATAACTGGGGATGGTATTATGCTCTAATTGCCTACTCAGCATGATGTATTTCTGTGTTTAGAAATACATAAATGTGTACTTTGTTGTATCCCAGCTCCATACATGCAAGGTTTCAGAAAAGATTATCTTCATTGGACAGATGAGGAATCCAAGACCCAGAGAGGGAAGATTCTTGCTCAAGGTCACACAGCAAGTTTGAGGACATATTACTCAGAGGGTAGGAACCATCTTTTGACCTGACATTCAGAGATTTTAATCTACTGAACTATTAAACTCTTATTAGAGAGGTGATCATACTTTTTTTGGACTAATGTTTCCCAAGGGCTTGTATTTATGTTACCATTCATTCAGTTGAGTCATTCAATTTTTCATTCAATCATTCAACAAATATTATTGAGCATCTAGCATGAGCCAGGCACATAGGAGCTGGGGATACAGTAGTTGGTAAAGCAGACGTGGTTTGTGCCCTCATGGAACTTTTGGTTTAATGGAGAAAATAGACATTAAACAAATGATTACACATAACTAAGTAATTGCAGCCATGATAAGTGATCTGAAGGGACAGTTCGTGGTGTATTACAGAGACCTGACCAAGTGTGGGAGTAAGGCTGTGTATATCAGCCAGGTTAGTTTATGTTTTGCTGTGTAACAAATAGCTCCCAAACCTCCGGGGTTAACAGGACGTATTTGTTTCTCCCTCATGCAGATCTGTTCCGCCTGAGAGAGTCTCCATCTCAACCCAGCTTCCACAATCACAGGAGAAAGAAATGCATTTCAGTGTTTCTTCCTGGAGGTACCACAGGTCACTTCTGCTCACATTCTATCAGCCAATTCAAGTCACACAGCCACACCTAACTTGAAGGGGGTAGGGGTACATTCTCAAAGTGCCCAGAGGAGGAGATCTGGAATGCCTACCAGGGAGGGGTAGGGAGAACTTCTCTAGTTTTAGCAGGGATCTGAATTGTGCATAAGAGTCGACCAGGGAAAGGGTGACATCATGGCAGCGTGGGGGAACCGCTAGGAAGTGGCAGCAGCATGTGTGCAGGCCCTGAGGTAGGAAACATCACAGCCAGTTTGAGCAGCAGAAGGAAGGCCAGAGTAGCTAGAACCCAGCGAGCTAGGGGAAAGTGGCTTCCACGCCAATGGGGCCAATGGGGAATTAGATGCCAATGGAAGACTGGTAGTCATACCCCAGGGGAGAAGAGTGGCCAGGCACGGTTCACTTGGGCTTCAGTATGAGAGACAAGTGGGTGGGGAGAGGGGCTTCAAGGAGTGGACACCTGTGCATCACAACACACCTTCCAGGCGGGCAGAATTCCCATGGTATTGGAAGGAAACTGTGGACCAGAGAGATGAGTTGCTTGGCTGGAGGGTTGCAGCTGGTAAGTGTCTCTAGAACCAGGATTCAAAGCCTCTCCTTCAGACTCAGGCAATGCCTGGTCCCCACTGCCCGCAGGGGTCTCCCGCATCTTGCATCTTCCCTCAGCGCCCCGCTGAGCGGTGCTGATGTTTGCAAAGCTCACTTATGTTTTGTTGAATGCAACGTCTGGGCAAAGCAAGCTCTTAGGTTCATATTTCCAATTGCCAAGGAGTTCCTTTGTGTCACACTTCTGAGAAAACTTCCAAAAAATGATATTGTATCAACAAGGGTGAAACATTGGGGACATCAAAGAGAAGCTTTAGAAATGGCTACTGGAAAAAGCAGGGATGCCTTTTCCATGCTGAGCCCCCATCTCTCAATTAGCATACAAAAATATTTTTAAAGGAATAACCTTTGCTAATAAAATGCTATAATCTCAATAAGACATTTCAGCAGGGGAATTATTAGATATTAATTCATGCCTAGTTGCACTGACAGCTCTCGGCCGTCAACGCTAGTCTAATAGCACACTAGGTGAGAATTAATATGCCGTAATTCACACTCTGTCATGCATTATTGCTTAAATAAGATACATGAAGAATAACCTATTCTGGCGAAATAACTGGAATTCTCAGAGTTCTCCTGGACATGTTAGAGTGATGTTAGGATCCAGAATTTTTTTGTATTACTAAATTTGAAATAAATTGCATATAGGTATCCTCATCTGTAATTACTGTGAACATTTTTCTTAAGTACTAACATTAAGTTCAGTCATATTCCATGTTTTAGAATTGAACTTAAGCAAAATCGCATAATTTTCTTGAGACCAAAATAGAAATTTCTTCCCTCCATATATAATTGTATCTGGTGCCGTGGCATCGCATAGCTTATACAGATGACGGTTTAGGAGAGGCGGAATGGCCCGACCCAGGGGGGTACAGAATAGAAACAGGGGGGTCTAAGGGGGCCTAGAGGATATTTTATTTATGTTTATGAAGCGTTTGCGTCTCTCCGGATAATTATAGTTACGAACGCCTGTTTTCTTAGCAAGGGAGTGAAGTAGGAAGTAATCCCCGTCCTCAGAAGCTTAGAGTCTCCTGAAAGGGACAGAATTGATGTAGGTGATAAATTAACCTGTCCTCACAAGGTTATACCAGAGAAAATGCCAAGATATGAAGAGGAAGACCACGAGTGAGTTGAAAGAGCTATGCAGGCAGAGTGGTGGATTCACAGGGTTATGAGATAAATCGTTAATAAATCATTCACGGGGGCTTCCCTGGTGGCGCAGTGGTTGAGAGTCCGCCTGCCGATGCAGGGGACACGGGTTCGTGTCCCGGTCCGGGAAGATCCCACATGCCGCGGAGCGGCTGGTCCCGTGAGCCATGGCCGCTGAGCCTGCGCGTCCGGAGCCTGTGCTCCGCAACGGGAGAGGCCACAACAGTGAGAGGTCCGCGTACCAGAAAAAATCAATCAATCAATCAATCATTCACGGGTCTATTGTTTATTTGTGGAGCACCTTACTCTGTGCCAGCCCCTGGGAGGAACACTGAGCATACAAAGAAGCTGGGCAGTCTGGTGAGAGAATTGGCATAAATAGATAGATAGACGATAGATAGATAGATGATAGATAGATAGATAGATAGCCATGATGACACATGACAAAAGCCAAAACCAGGTTAACACCAGGGCTCAGAAGGAAGCGATGCCTATCTCAGACTGGCAGTGGTAAGACAACCAAGGAAAGCTTCTCGGAAGAGGTGACACCTGAGATGAACCTTAAAAGATGGGGAAGAATTAGCCAGCTAAAATATTGGGGTGGGGAGGGGTAAGGGTGAACATAAAGGAGATGGCAGTAGATGTAAATACAGGAGATGCAAATAGAAGACAGATGGAAGGTCCTGCAGACCATGGTAAGGGGCTTGTATGTTGCCCTGACATGACTGGGTTATTCTTTGAGATCCAGCCATCAGAGTGATCTGTGAGGTCTGTCTCTAGGCAGATGAGTGGGGAAGCAGGGAGACCAGGTAGAAGGCTGTCATTTCAGTCCAGCAGAGGGGATGAAGGCTGGGACCAGAGCAGAGGAAGTGACCATGGAGATCGGGCAGTTAGGAGGCAGAGCAGGAAACATCTAGAGGCTAAAGGGATGAGGATGAGTTTAGTTTGGGACATGATGTTTTTGAGGCCTTGAGCTCGTTAGGGGAAGAGTCTGGGCTGAAGGTCAGGACTTGGGGCTCATCCACATTTGTAAACCTAAAACATCAGAGCTGATAGGGTTATTAGAGATCGTCTTACCCATCCAACTACCCATTTTAAAGATGGGGAAACTGAGTTCTGAAAAGGGAAAGGACCTTGTCAAGATCATAACAGATCTCCGGAATCCTTTTCCAGTTCGATTACTTCCTTTCAATGGGAACTTTTTCATTTTATTTGCCAAATAAGAGAACTGACTCTGAAAGCAGGGAAGAGATACCATAAGTGGAATGATGGCTTAAACAATGTTTCCCAGACTTTAATCATTCTCATAAATTTCACCATGATCAGTTACTATTTTAATTAACTCCATTTTTTTTTTTTTTGCTTAAATACATTTATTTAAAAGAGAAAGCTTGTACCACTTACATATATGGAAGTCGACCTTCCTTTTCCTGTAAAAAGAAGCAAATCTGAAAATTAACTCCCTGAAAATAAAGCAATCAGGCAGTTCTAGCCAGATACTGTTGCCTGCCCTTGTTAAACAGAGACATTGTCCGAGTTTGGAGAAGTGTTAAAGACATATTAGCACCAAATCAAGCTTTTCTGCTTCTCTTTATAGGACGAGACGAGAACTGAAAACGGAAAATTTTTCTCACTACGTGATTCAGGTTATTAAGTAATATGGCCCTGTATCTCCTAAAACGTGCCACGCTTTGGGAAATCCTGAGCTAGAAAAAGATGAAATAAAATGTGTCACTTCCACATGCCCCAAAGATGCATTGTTTTATTGATTTATCAAAGTTAAGGAATGAGGAGGTGCCAGGTTGGCATGTATTTGTTAAATAATTTTATCAAAGAGCTCTTTGTGAGAAGGCTTTTGGTTTGCCATTCGGTCCAACGAGAAGAGGATGATTCCCTGTCTTGCCCCTGTCTCCTGGGATGGTCCTAGGCTCCAGTGAGAATGTCATACACCCAAGAGCTGTGCTTGTGCTTATGAGCTGTCCCTAGAGATGTCCTGATCCTTCCTCCAGGGTACCTCCACCACAGGAAGGAAGCAGGGCACAGCCTTGGGATAACGCCTCCAGGGGAATTAAGTCCATTCCTGCTGTGTGGGGCGTGGCCAGGGCACAGCACACATCTTACTTGGTCTGGGGCAAACCAGGCATCTGTGGGTTCTCAAATGTACTCCTCTGGAAGGGCTCCTGAGCTTCCATTTCCTATGTGTCTTAAGTTAGGGTTCCCCCCAAAGCAGAGCCTAAGAAAAGGACTTGGGTGAAGGTAACTTGAGATATGGTCCCAGGAGACAAGTTGAAGGAGAGTAAGAGAGGAAAGAAAAGAAAACCAAAAAAAGTTGTTGAGCTCGTTGCTGCTGAGGGCGGAGTGGCCCCATCGCACTGGGACCGTCTGGGGACCACGCAGGACACAGCTCAGTGTTGTCCTACCTGGGGAATGAGGCTGGGTCATCTACCGTCTCCCATCCCATTGGTGGAGGGTCACCCCTGGGTGTGAGGACAACAGGTTGAACTCCGGGACCACACCTGCACCAGGGCTGAGCAGAGCTGCTCACACTTCCCGGGACACTGAGACAGGAAAGTGGACAGATGGCCCAGGCACACAGGCACTGGGGGTAGAACTGTCTACCACTTCTGTACTGAAATCAGTGGGGCTGCAGGGATGTGGCTTAGACCATAGAAAGCCAAGGTCTTACCAGATCCTCTCCAACTCTGAGAAACGGGGGTCGCGTAGAAGCCAAAGGTAGGTTACACCCCAAGGAGGGAGGTTCTGTACCTTCCCCCAGCTGGTGGGGATGGAAGGTGGTGGATGAAGAAGGTGGAGTATTGCCCTGAATCCCTCTCTCCTCTCTCCACCCGCCCACCAAACCCTCCTCAAAGCAGCGGCATCACCCTTGTGATTTCCTCCTGGGGAACGTTCCAGGAGGAGAAACCCAGCTTTGGCTTCCTTGAGCTCCACTGCCTGTGTCAAGTTAACATTGATTTCTTGTTTCCTTTGCCATATAGCTGGCTGTAGGGCAGGGCCACCGGCTTGTAGGGCTCAGTGGCCCCTTCACAGGTGTGATTTTCCATTCGAGCAAGTTTGTTCTGGTGGGAGATGGGAGGGAGGAGGGGGAATTGCTGGGCGTCACCCCCACTGCCTGTGACCTTGACCCTCCCCTAGACCTGGTGAGCTCCCCATCTTGCTTAAATCGAGGCCCAGGTGGAAATTTGGGGGGCGGGCGATGGTGAAGGGTGGAGAGGGATGGACGTTTGCAAATCTCCCCACCCCCTCCCTCCCCTCCCCTCCCAAGCTTGTCTGAAAGGGATGCAGAAATGTCAATTGTCTCCTAGCTCTGTTACTCTGCTAACCCAATCAATCCATATGAAAAGAGCAGATTAAATTGACTGATCCTCATATATTTAATGACTGCTACTATTTGACCAGGATGCGTTTCTCAGGAAGCGCCTGTCACAAGCTATCGACAGTCTTTTAATCCCGCGTTACCGAATGTGGGGCTTTCTTGCTCCCCAAGATGGCAGGTCTCGGATGACTCCTGAGCTTGCACAGCGAGCAACGAGATATCAGATAGTTCTTCTTCACTAGTGGATGATTGGGTTTAACTCCTGGTTTATGGATTTTTCAGCAGATGCAGCTTCTCACACATTCCGTGCCTCTCAATTACTACCATTGTAATTTTCCAGGGAGGTCTCTGCTAATCAAAAGGGGGTGCCACGAAACTCTTAGACAAAAAATAATTCTCTAGTGAAATGTGTCACTACTTGCAATGATATTATGTGTGCAATGATGATATTAGCCCCCATTTTCCAAGTCTGTGTTTTACACATTTTATTTTATTTTCTAGCCACAGAAATGCCCAAAGGTTGATATTTTTATTTCTCTATTTTGTGATGAGGATACAAAGGTACAGAGAGGTTCAGGAACTTGTCTGAGGTCACCCAGCAAGCCCATGGCAGATCTAGGATGCCAAACCATGCTGTCAGACTTCACTACATGATGATAATAAAACTCATGCGTGCTGCTGAGTACTGTGTGTGATGCCTACATGCCCTGTGATAATATTTGATTAAGATGCCAGGCTTAAAAATATGGTCTCCCTTATCCCTAAACCTTCACTGTCTCTTTGCAGCCTTGAGAATGTAGACTCTCTGAGACAGCCTGATTCCAGATGAATGCCTCAGCTAGCAATATTGTAGGAACACCTCTCCCACCATGCGTATTTCCCCCTTCTCTCTCTGTCTGACTCTCTCTGTCTCTGTCTCTTTCATTGTCTCTGTCTTTCTCTGTCTTTGTCTCTCTCTTAACGGCTGAAAGTCTGCAACTTACCATTGAACACACATTCTAACTATCTATGTTTTAAAGACCTGCTTTATATATTCACTCAACAATTATTCGCCAAGCATCTACTACATGCCAATCACTTCTAGGAAAAAGAAAGACCTGGTTCCTGCTCTCAGGAAACTCACACTCTGGTTTCTGCAAATGCAAGAAGACAATTACAATAGAGTGTAAATCTTGTGACAGATGCCTGGGGCGCTGTGGGGACACAGGCAGCACTGTCACCCAGACCACGTGGGGAAGGCTTCATGGAGGAAGTGGTGTTTGCACCAAGCCTTGAAGAGCACGTGGCGGTAACTAGCTGGAGTGCTTGCATTCGAGGACGGCCTGTTCCTTGAAAAGCATGGCTCGTTGTTACCTCTGGTAGTTTAGATTGGTTGGCACATGGTGGTGAGACATGGTGGGAGGGCGATGAAGATGGAGAGGCAGCGGCACTAGGAAATGAGACCACAAGGTTAAACAAGTTCAACTTCCATCCGGAAGGCACGGAGACTCCGTGGAAGAATTTTCAGCACTGCAGTCACAGGAAGCTGATAACCTATAGCTGAGAGTATGACCTTGGGCAATAAGGATGGTTCAAAACTCAACTGTCTGACTTAAGAGCTGTGTGACCTTGAGCTAACATGTGTCTTACCTCCAAGTCCTAGTCAAGTAATACCCACCTCAGAGGGTAGCTGCAAGAGCTACAGGAGAGAGGGGAGATGAAGGGCTTACTACCAGAGCCAGGCACATAGTAAGTGCTAAATACACAAGCTGTTTTTATGATCATATCTGCATTTTAGAAACCTCCTTCAGGAAGGAGCATATATGAAGAAATTCAGGCTGGATGTGTGGGCATACATTAGGACACTGATAGTGTAATCGGGCAAGAAGTGACAGGAGTCTGAGTGACCACTGCAGCAGAGGGTGGAGATATTAAGGAGGTCACATGGGCAGCGGGCTCTTAGAAGTGGATGAAGGATCTAGAGGAACCTAGGATGCCTTCCCGATTTCTGGTTGGGTGAATGAGTAGATAGTGGCATCATTCCTTGGGACAATTATTTTAGGAAAAGCCAGAGGCTTGGGAGGGAATGGAGAGTTCAGATTGGGAGGTGTTGGATTTAAGGTGCCTATGGTCTCATCAGTGATGCTGCCTGAAACGTACTTGGGTAGAAGGATGGACTTCTGACAACTTCCTCCTCCCGAAGGATTGAGAGCTCCTCCTAGCCTGGGGCATAATTTGTTCTTCTTTTGTATCTTCAGAACTGCCCTCAGGGCAGGGCCCAGAGAGTCCTGTCTATCTCTCAAGGAAACCCTAGAACAGCTGACCACCACCTTCAAGAAGCTTCTTTGACCACTTCCCAGCCCAGAGTTCTCTCTCTTCCCTGGACTCTTAGAGCATGACTTCTTCTTTGGGGGTCATTGAGGAATCACTGCTATATAATTGACACATATCTAAAAACCTTGCCTCAGCTAGATGACACAGCTGTGGATGGTAGAGCAGCTCCTTTTCTTTCTCCACCCCCAATGCCCACCCCCCCGTGCCTGGCACAGGGCTGGGCTCTGTTGCAGACTCACTGATGAATGGGAGGATTCTGCCTCCAGAGGAAGCTCTTGGGGTTCTCCACTTCATCGTCTGTGTCTTCAAAAATGGGAACCTTGCTCAATCCACGTGGAAGGGGACATCTGCTCAGGGAGGTGAGCTGCCGCGGGGAGCCTGAGATGTCTGCTCTGAGCTCACAGGGCGACGGGGAGGCAGGCTGTTTGGAGGCAGATGCATTTTCAGTTCAGCCCCGACTCGTGGTTTGTAAACCCACAGCATCAAAGTCCCAGGTTCTGAGAAGGTGGAGTCCCCGAAGGAACCGACTCCTTATGGCTTTATTCCCGCCGCCTCCACTCCATTGCTTGACCTTCCATACGTCATCCTTGACTCTCTCCCGCCCCACCACATTCCTGCCTTGAGCATTTGATCTATGGACTATAAGTAGATGTAATGAAATGCCAAGTTTCTTTAAAAAGAAAATCACCACCAGCACCCCACCCCCCGAAGATTTAACCTGGGCATCGTCCAATAGCAGACAATGCCAGGCTCACTAATGTAGGGCTGAGGCACGCTGCCTGCCTGAAGGCTCCACGTCCCAGATCCCTGCCTCCTACATGCTTTCACCAATCCTTTCTCCTCTTAACCTGTATTTATTTTCATTGTGCTTCTAGGAAGCCACAAATAACTTGTTTCAGTGTAACATGAAAAGCGTGAGCTAGAAGGCTCTCGTCTCTTCCCTAGCAACTTCTGCTTCACCAAAGAGGCAGGTCTAGAGTGAGAGAGATGTTGGAGCTGGTCCTTGCTGACTTGTGAATGTGACCCATCCGGGCTGCAAGGGACAACTCTGTTCCTTCACCTCAGGGAAGAATGAGAGAGAAGATGCCCCCGATTCCCAATCAGACTAGACCGCCTCCGCCTTTATAAGCAGGGATTTAATCTCCTTCATTACACAAAGGGTTACTAGGTGATCTTATAGTCTGTTCCCTTGTCAGCGCCTCAACCTTTCCACCTACAAAACGATGGAGTAGATTAGGGAATTCCTACCAGGAGAGTTTGCATGTCTAAATTGACAAGTGAGAGAGGGTTAGTGGACTTCCAGAGCCTCCTTTCTCTGGCTTGAGTTAAAGGTGACTCCAGGAATGAAGGGTGTGATGGTGCTGTGCCCTGCCTGCATCTTCTACAAGACCCACCCAGACCGTTTGCCAAGGGACGCACCCACCCCGTTCACGTAACCTTCACCTCAGTAATGAATTCTATATGAGATTCTTTGTCTCTAACAGAGTTTGTCAACCTTGGCCCCACTGACATTTTGGACCAGGTAATTCTTAATTCTCCATCTTAATTCTTTGTGCATTGCAGGGTGCTTAACATCCCTGACCTCTACCCACTAGACGGCCAGTAGCATCTCCCCCTAGTATGACAACCAAAAAGATCTCCAGACGTAGCCCAATGTTCCCTGGAGGAATGTAGAATCGCCCCTCGTTGAGAACCATGGTCTACAGCATTATCACATTGGGTTGTATTTATTATTTGTCTTTTGCACTAACTCTGAGCTCCCTCTGGGCCAAGGCTGTGTTTCTTCATTTCTAAAGTACATAGTAGGTGTGTGGAATTAATGGTCACCGTAGGAGATATAGTAGGTCTCTGGGTCAGATGGACTTTTTGTACTTTATACCGTAGTCATCCTCTGATTAATAAGGATTCGTTAATCACTGGTAGGTGTCAGGTGCATTTGTCCTGGGCATACACTGAAGGATGGCTGTCAAGGGCAGGGCCTTATGGGACTTACATTCTAGTGGGAACTGACTGGTCAGAGGAGATGAGTCATAAATAAATGGATACACGAACAAGATAATTTCCAGCAATGATCAGCCCTATGAAGAAAATGTTTAAAGGGCCAGGATAGAGTGATGGGACGGGGGAGGGTGTGTCTTAGACGGTGGGTGGGGGATAGCGAATGCCTCTCTCACTTAGATGGTGACATTTGATCTGTCACCATAACTTAGGCAGGAAGGCAGAAGTACTTATATAAAGTATTCATCTTTGAGTTTTCACCCATTGCTTAGTGCTTGACACTTAGTAGGTCCTCAGTAAATATTTATTGGTAGCATGAAGGCTGCCTCTTGACTCTGCTTGCAGAGTCAGGGCTGCAAATACTCACTGCCCTTTGAATTCTAGTGTAAGTTCTAGAATTATCCGCCAATGGGGTATGAGTGTACAATGTTTGTGGGCAAAGTCTGAATCAAGCCCTGAATCCTCCTGTCTCCACTCGGTTCTGTTTCTACAAAGAGAGTTTCTTTAAAATAGACGGGACAATAATCTCTCCAAATCAATCGTTTAATCACACATCAATCATCGTCGTCATTTAAAACCTGAAACCGCATCTAGGCACTCGGGCCATTTCCCGGTCCAGGTGTGAACCCAGGACCGGCCCGGGAAATATGCGAGCTTCCCACCCAGGATCTACCTTGATCAAATGCGCTCGGAGGGAGGACGGGGTAATGTTACCATTGTGCCCGGATAAGAAGGTCCCCATTCCGGCCCCCGCCCCACGGCAGGCAGGCGGGGGGCAGGTAAAAAGAGCTTAATCATTAATAACACTAACTTGCATTTCTAGAGCCTTGAAAATGAGAATTTTGCCCTTTTTTCCCTGGGAGTAAATTGGGTCAGAGTGTTCCCAGAATTTACATTTCAATTAAAAATACAATAATAACACATTGTGCTAATAGTGAATGATTCCGACTCAGGGGAAGATGACACCGCCCGCTACTTCGTTAAAGAAAAGACTCCTTCATTGGGACGGGCCACACATCAGCAGTCACAAATCTCCTGTCTTGTTCTGGGTCTGGCGGGCGGAGTGGGCAGGGAGGGGTGAGGCTGGGGGAGGTGAGCGAGGCAGCCCCGCCCTGCTGGGGCTTCCAGGGGAGTTGGGCATCCGTCCATCCCCCAGTCCTCCTTTCAGAATGAACCTGACTTTTGTTTTTAAAATAATCTTTAAAAAATACAAATAAGGCGGGGTCTTGGCTTGTTTCATTTCCTTCTGGGTTTGTTGTTATTGTTGTTGCTTGGTTTTATTTTCTGCTTTTCTAAGCAAGAGCTGACGGAGAGAACTTGCTACAGACACCTCCACCCGCCCCCAAGGCCTCTATGAGTAGATTTAACTTTAAAAACATCCCTCATTAGCCCCTCAGTCTGGAATCTGATAGAAACTTCAGCCCAGGCCTGCACTACAACCTAAGGGCCTGGTACTGCTGCTGCTTAGAGAAAAAGTGATTTGCAGGCCAAAGGGGTGGTAGTTGTGAAATTACTTCTGTAGCTTTCTGTAAGAAAGCTCCCCGCCTCACTGATTTTTCAGAGTGGGCCTAAAAATCCCCCCAGATGTGTCCCTTTATCTAAGTGCATGAATACGGGAAAGAAAGGGAGAAGTTGGCCTTGGAGGCCTGCCCCCCAGGACGCTGCAAGGAGGGGTTGAAAATGTAGGCTCGCAGGTTGTTTCTGAAAATAAATAACCCGGTTCGATCCTATTTTCATCAGAAAATGAACTTTATATGTGCGGAAAGAATATCCTCGGCACCCTGTCTCCAGGACGGGGCAACTTCAGAAGCAGGTGCATGAGCAGCAGGGAGGCAGCACTCAGGAGCGTGGACATCAGGACACAGACACCCCCGCCCCCCCAACCCCCGGCCCAGGTCAGGTGGGTTTTTTTGTTTGTTTGTTTTTTGCGGTACCCGGGCCTCTCACAGCTGTGGCCTCTCCCGCTGCAGAGCACAGGCTCCGGACGCGCAGGCTCAGCGGCCATGACTCACGGGCCCAGCTGCTCTGCAGCATGTGCGATCTTCCCGGACCGGGGCACGAAGCCGCGTCCCCTGCAACGGCAGGCAGACTCTCAACCACTGCGCCACCAGGGAAGCCCCAGGTCAGGTGTTCTGATGGACCCCTGGTGGGTCTGGAGGTCCCTGTTACTCCTCTCTGGGCTGGGCCAGGGAAAGTGAGAGGGAAACATCTGAGAACACAGTAAGTGCAGGCAGTAAATGCCAGCCATGGCCTTCTGTTGTGTATTATTCAAGATCTTCTAGTCGATTAAATAGAAAAAAATTATATATATGTAATTTGTATATATGTGTGTGTATATATGTATATGTATATACAAAATGAAATGAAATGCCTCAAATATTCAAATACCTAGGACACTGGAAACTTGAAAAGACCCAGGCGCAAGAGCCCTGGCTATCTTCTTCTGTGGCCAGGCAGAGATGGGATGGGACAGGCCTCAAGCTGGCTCCCCCCACATCTGCGAGGTAACCGCGATGCCCTTTGATGGCTTTGAGGCTGTGCCTCTCTCTCTTTCTCTCCCTGTTTCTGAATCACTGAAGGTAGACAAAGATCATCAAAGTTCAGGCCCTCAAGTTTTAAGGACTAATAATTATCAGAGTGTAATTAGCATTCCCCAATAGTAACACTTTGTTTACTATACTACCACATGTTATATTTCAAAATGTGGGCCTAGGTACCCTGGGCATAGATAATACACCAAGGTGGCCGGCATTCATTAATATTGGTCAATTATTCCTTCTTCGTTGTCTCTAAGAACCCAAACCATGCCCCGCCCCCCACTCACCCCACCACCCCACGCTCCGCCTAGATGCTGAGAACCAAGCCATACCTCATCGTCTGCATTAACACGTCTTTGCTCTTCCACGTTCTTTAGGCTGACTTGAAGTTTAGCCTGACAGGACTGTCCTACGAAGCAAATGCTTGGTCTTTCCAAAAGACCCATCACCCCTTCAGTGAAAGCAACCACTGACAACTTGTGCCCTAAGATTCCTTTGAATCTGTCCTCTCAAAATCCTTCCCTTGCTGTTTCCACCAATTCTGAACTGTTATCTCCTGGTTCTTACCCAGTCCTATTCAAGTCCCTGCATTGAGAGGGCCTCCGATTCTTCCAAGTCTCAGTAAATTTTGATCCTACTTGCCCTGTCCTCTAGCGAAAATTAAATCACCTTGTTTTGTTTTAATTGTATTAGTTTTTGATCCCCTTAAAAAGATGTGTCAAAGTAATCATAAACATTGCTTAACCCAGAGCTGAATTGTACAAAGCCTGTAATGAACTGCAGGCCCCTTGGTCCGCCCCTCCCTCCTAACCCCCAAACGCCAATTCCCTGAAGCAACCACTGTCAGTTCTTCTAGCTGTTTCTTCTGGGGTTTTTCCCCTCTATACTTTTATTTATTTATTTATTTATTTATTTTTGCGGTACGCGGGCCTCTCACTGTTGTGGCCTCTTCCATTGCGGAGCACAGGCTCCGGACGCGCAGGCTCAGTGGCCATGGCTCACGGGCCTAGCCGCTCCGCGGCATGTGGGATCTTCCCGGTCCGGGGCACGAACCCGTGTCCCCTGCATCGGCAGGCGGACACTCAACCACTGCGCCACCAGGGAAGCCTATACTTTTAAATGACATGTTTATGCTACTATCTCCTGATTTTTCTCATACAACAGGTGGGTATTATTTCCAAATATGAACAGTGAGTGATCTCTTAGACCACTTCTTATTCACATATATTTCCCCTTCTTTCCAATTTCCCACCACTGGTTTGTTGTATGTTTTATTAAATCCAGATTGAGTATTTTTGTTATGATAAATGAGTAAATATTCACAGCTTAGTCCGATAGTGTCTTAGGGGATGTCATCCTTTCCTGGCCTTTGCCTCCTTTGGCTTGGCTTTCTTTGAATGTCTGGGTGACTCTTCCCACACCCTCCAGTAGCTCTGTACAAAGGCCCTCAATCCAATTTTACACCCGGCCACACCTGTCAGTTAATCTGTCAGTTCCATTTTTTCCTGGAGACATCCACCCTCCTGCCCCATCTGATCCCCTTGCTCTCAGGGCCTACAGCACAGCTGTCACCAGTGACTTCCCTTGCTTCTGACCTGTTTATGAGCCCTTGTTCCCTGGATCTCATGTCTTCATCTTTCTCGATTTACTCCCTTGTTTTGATGGAGCACATCCTCTGATATGTTCCTGAGAAAGGGTGCAAATTTTTGACATCTGACATCCCTTTAAAAAAAGCGTTTATTATTCCCTTCCCTTGGATTGATAGTTTGGCTGTGTATAAAATTCAAGCACTGAAATAATTTTCTTTCAGAATTTTAAAGGTATTATTCCATTGGCTTCCAGTGTTGCTGAGGAAAACTCCATTGCCTCATTCATTCCCAATTCCTTATCTATGTGAACTGGTTTTGTTGTTGTTTTGTTTCTTCTTTCTTTCCCTGGAAGATTTTAGGCTTTTCTTTCTTTTCTTTCTTTTTAAATTGAAGTATAGTTGGTTCACAATGTTGTGTTAATTTCTGCTATACAACAAAGTGATGCAGTCATACATATATATACATTCTTTCTTATATTCTTTTCCATTATGGTTTATGATTCAGTGATTTATGATTGAATGATTCAGTATCCTGTGATCCAATATCCTAGGCTTTTTCTCCTATCCCTGGTGCTCTGAAATTTCATGATGATATCCCTTGGTGTTGTTGGTTGTTCATTCATTCTGTTGGGCACTCAGTGGGCCCACTGAATCTGAAAACCAAAGCCTTTAATTTCTGGGAAATTTTCTTGTATTATTTCTTTGAGAATTTCCCCCCTTCTTGTATCCTCTATTTCTTTTGTCTCTGGAAGGTTTATCATTCAGGTAGCAGACGTGCAGCAATGCACCTGTTTTTTATCCTTTATCTGCTTTTCTCCATCTTTTTGCCCTTCCTTTTGTTCTCAGGGTCTCAGGGCTTGTCTCTTTTTATAGTTTTGTGTTTCTATTGATGGATGTAATCTCTTTTCTTAGCTGAGTACAGCAGAAGCTGCAATGCCCACAGTGTCCCCCAGGCTCAACATTTCAGTGCATGCAGACCCATTGCCCAAGGACAGTGTGCTACCCAGGTCATAAAACACTAAGGATTTGTCTTTGCAGTCAGTTGCACTTTCAACCTTTAGAAGGTATCATAACATTCTCTTAATGATGGAAGGACTCATTTCATTATCATCTTCCCCAAATAATAAACTTCCCATCTTCTGCTAGTAGTGGTACTTGGCAGGGAGTTGAGGAGAGAGAGAATCTAGGGGTCCAACAGATTCTAATTAAGGATTTCCATTAATTTTACTGGCGTTAGCCCTACCTGAACTCCCACCTTTCCTGGAGACTTTCCAGGGCACTGCTGCTCAGAACAACTTATCTCTTTGCTTCCTTGCTTTCAGACCTAGATGTCAATTCTTCTTGATCCATTTTCTCACTAGTCTCCAAAAGTTGGTTGACATCTGTCATTTGCTATCTTCCTCTTCTGTTCCTTTTTGGTCCTGTGGGTTTATGCCTTTTTGTTTTTTATCCCTTAACTGTCATTTTGTTAGGGTTTCAGCCATAAGCAGAGTAAAACATTTGTGTTTAATCCACCATGAACTCCCATCGTGCTTATTTTTATAGTCACGGTCTATTTATGGCATGCAATATCGATTTTCCAGTTTGGGCAGTGATAAAAACTTTTCCTTCAAAGTAAATATGTTCTTTTTTTTTTTTTTTGTTCTATGAAAGTGAACCTATCTGTAGAAAAACATTAAGCGAATAAAATGTATGGTATGGCCAAAATCATGGTGGTAATGTGAAAATGACAGAAATTTGAGATTTACTGAGTCAGAACAGCATACTTTCTTGCTGTGGGAGATAAGACAGAATTATTTGTGGGGATTTCTTCTCGGACATCTCAGAGATGGACATTGACACTGCTGCTGAGGTGCTCACAGAATTCATAATCAGAGATGGTGCCACAGTCCCATAAGTCAAGTTTGGAATAGGTCTGGGAAGGTGGGACCCCTAAAAATTTCCTCAAGACTCAAGATGGGCCCATGGGTAAGAGGGTTGGAGTCAGAAACATAGCCAAAGTGAGAGAAGATGGTTTCTGGCCACTCAAAATCGATCGCTCCCTGGTCATCTGGCCCAAGAGTCAACATGATTTCTGCCCTTCGGAATTCATTCACTAGGAAAAGGAGAACTGTGTCCAGAGCCCCACTAGCAATAGTCCCCAGACACATTCAAGGATCACAGAGGGGACTCTCATACTCTCGAGGTTGACATAGAGACTATTTATGGGTGGACCTGGGATTTCTTTATGCACCTCCCTGCTGGCTCCATGCAGCTGACCAGCGGTGATGGAAGATGCTCACCGTGTATTCCCATGGACAGTCCAACTGCCAAGAGCCCTTTCACACTTCACTCTTGCCTCCATCTCAGGCAGCCTGGGCTGCACCTGCTATCTATCCTCTCTGAGAACCGAGCCGTGTGGGAGGGGGCGGGTCTCCTCTCTTCAGTACTTTAGGAGGGTGGAGACAAGGGTGGAGGGGTTTCACATCCACCTGTGTGGAGAAGATGCCCAGAAGTGGAGAGCTGGCTGGGATGTGTGCGTGCTATTAGGGCATGTGGTGGTGTGATTAAGGGGCATTGATTAGTCTTTGCTCTAGTGAAAGGAAATCATTCCTGCAGCTGCTGAGGTGCCGGCTGCTGATTGCCTGAGGGTTATTTGTTTATTTAAGTGAACAAAGTAAAGGGTAGTGGAGATGTCTGGAAATTGCCTGGGTTTGTTCCCTTTTTGCTTACCTGTCCCTCCTGGGTACCATTACTCTCCAGCCCCTATTGCGAGGGTGATTTCACCAATCTATCTCTGTTGGGTTAAATCAATCAGCTCGCAGGCTGGCCATGGCAGTGGCGGCAGAAGGAGGGTTTCTGATCTTCAGAGGCACAAGCTGGGGAGCCAGAGGAGGAAGCCCAATCCTTCCTGGGACCAGGGTTCTACCTGGAGGGCATACAATTGTCAAAGCAGAGAAAATTCCAGCTGGAAGGGAGCTTAGAGCCTTGCTGTGGAAACAGGCAGCTAAATGGATTGGGCTTTGTGTTAACTTTATTCCAAAGTAACAGCTTTGTTATTACCTGCTCTATATTTCGAATTTCAGAAAAAGCTGCGTTAAATAAAAGTTACTGTAACCCATGGCCTGATCCAACCTGCTCATTGCGCAGATCGAGTGACTGAGGCTCTGAGACATGGATACTGTACCTTCAGCCTGGTCTTTGGTTTAGATAGATACATGTTGTGGTTGATTTGTTATTATCCGAAAATGGCCATAGTCATATTTCACTTCCCGTATGGTCTTTCCAAATTTTGCTTTTCACCATCAAGATGCAGGGTCTATTTCCCCTCCCCTTGGGCTTGAGCAGGGCTTTGACTGCCTCAGAATGTGGTGGAAATGATGCTTCGTGAGTTCTCAGGCTCCATCATAAAAGGTGAATGGCTTCCTCCTGGCTCACTTGCCCTTCTTCTCTGTCTCTCCAGACAGGGGCCTTTGGAGCCCTGGGCTGCCGTGTCTGGCTGTCCTTAAGCCACCATGCTGGAGACTTCAAGGAGAGATCACTTCAAGAGATGCTCTGGGGCCCCAGATTTTCCAACCCCCAACTGATCGAGCCCATGTACCAGACAAAGAAGACGCCTTCAAGATGGTTCCAGCTACAGCCACAGTCTGACTGCAGCATGTGCCCACCCACTCCTCAAACGAAAGCTGCCCAACAGAGCCCAGTCAACCCCCAGAAGTGGGAGAGATAATAATATATCACTGCCATTGCTCTCAGCACTATTTTGTGATGGTTGGTTATGCAGCGATAAATAACGAAGAACAGAAGGTGCACACTTGTGGAATGGGATGATCAGACATCTATGCTCCGCAGAGGAAGGAGCTAGCATCTTCCCTGCTCCCCCCTTTTTCCTCTTATATCTAAGAGATCTGTCCTGTAGAGATCAGTTCATTCTGGAGGCTTGGATTTGCTGAATGAATCCCTTCTATCTTTCACTTGCTCCACAGGGAAGGGTTCTAGCTGGACTTGACACTGGAGTACTTTAGTTGTTGGCATATTTCGATAGAGCATATGAATGCTGGCTGGAGACTGGCTAACTTTTCACGCTATAAACGTTTTTTTAAAGATCTATTTAATTTGCTTGATAGACACTTGCTGATTACTTGTTATCTGCTTGTCTGTCTGTGCTGCTCACCCTAGGAATGGAAAAGTGGGTGGAGTTCAAGCCCTGGCTTCAAGGGGCTTTTAATTTTTTTTTTTTTTAAGTACAATTAACTTTATTTTTTAATAATATTTATTTATTTATTTGGTTGCACCGGATCTTAGTTGCGGCATGCGGGCTCCTTAATTGAGGCATGCAAACTCTTAGTTGAGGCATGCGAACTCTTAGTTGTGGCATGCATGTGGGATCTAGTTCCCTGACCAGGGATCGAACCCGCACCCCCTGCATTGGGAGAGCAGAGTCTTATCCACTGCGCCACCAGAGTGCATGAGAAAAGGGCATGCCATACAGAAAGCCTGCATACAGCCAAGTGTGGAATTGTGTTTGGGGGAATTCAGGAAAAAATATGGAGAGGGCTTGAAAGGGACAAGAGAAAAGGACCATAGAAGACAGGAAGCAATGCATTTACTACATCAAAATTAAGCATTTCGGTTTGCTGAAGGTCACTAAAGATAGACAACTGGGGGTGACAGATTCAGAGGGAAAAATGACTAGGCGATCCACCATGGCTACTGTGCCTACGGAGAGATGCTCAAACTCGTATCGGCAAGATAAAAAGTAAAAGAAGTAGGTAACATTTTATGCTGATCAGATTGGTTTTTTTAAAAAAGTTAAATAATACCAAGTGTTGTTGATGATGCAGGAACGTAGGTCTCCTCATGAAGTGCTGGTGTCACAGCTACTCTGGAGAGGACTCTGGTAGCACTTATGAAACTGAGTATGTGTAGACCTAGAGATCTTGTAATCTCAGCCCTGGTCTCACCCCCAGAGAAGCTCTTCCTCAGGGGTAGGTGTACAAGGATGTTCTTTGCAGTACAGTTTCTGAGGCAGGAAGTTGGAAGTGACTTGGCTATCCATCCCCTGAGCAATCCACCGGATAAAATGTGGATACAGATGGAATACGAGGCAGCGTTTAGAAGTAGGATAGGTCTGTCTTAAAGACATGGAGTTTAGTGGGGAAAGTAGGTAACAGAAAGAGTTCTATAGCATGATACCATTTATATTAATTTAGAATACCGACAAATAAAACAGCACTATGCATTTTACAAAGACACATATATGAAAGAGTAGATACCAAACATATGAGTAGGGATAAGTTGAGGAATGAGTAACAGGATTTAAGATTTAAAAGAGTTTGGGATTAATATATACACACTACTATATATAAAATAGGTAAACGACGAGGACCTACTGTATAGCACGGGGAACTATACTCAATATCTTGTAATAACCTATAATGGAAACGACTTTGAAAAAGAGTCTTTTATACACACACATATGTATATATATATGTATAACTGAATCACTTTGCTGTACATTTGAAACTAACACAACATTGTAAATTAACTATACTTCAATGAAAAAAATTCAATGGGGCTTCCCTGGTGGCGCAGTGGTTGAGAGTCCGCCTGCCGATGCAAGGGACACGGGTTCGTGCCCCGGTTTGGGAGGATCCCACATGCCGCGGAGCGGCTGGCCCCATGAGCCATGGCCGCTGAGCCTGCGCGTCCGGAGCCTGTGCTCCGCAACGGGAGACGCCCCAACAGTGAGAGGCCCGCGTACAGCAAAAAAAAAAAAAAAAAAAAAAAAAATTCAATGAAACAAAACAGACTGGTGAAATAGCAGGCTACTTGCCTAGGAGTAAGCTATCTCCACTCTTTGTAACCTAAAGTCAGAAAAAAGGACAGTAAGAGAACAATAAAAGCAGCACCTGACAGAAGTAGGGGGTCAATAAACGTGATTTGAATGATGGAAGGCAGCCATGTGGTGGATGGGTAACTTCAGGTACATTGCCATTTTAGGGACCTGCACGGTAACAGGTGGCAAAGAGAACTTGTGCTCATCAAATAAAGGTGAGCCATATGCTATGTGCTCATCTGGAGGCTTATGGAGGTTTGCAGTACATTTGGGAAAGATTTCTGTTGGGTCTGGTTAGAATGGCTTTGTGCCTCTAGGGGGAAGCAACCATTATCTGAAAAATTCACTTCTGTGAAACTGCTCCCCTTCTGACAGGGTTGGATAAATGAAGCATTCCTGTAATTGTATGTAAATCATGCTTCTAAAGTGCTTGAAAAGTTTGGTGTCTTGAGTAGGCTAAATGTCACCCCTTGCAAGTTTCTTCACCCTCTTAATTTGCTTAGTAAATCCCTTTTTTTCAGGGTGAGAATTACAGTAAAAGTGGTTTATCTCTTTGGCGTTCTGTCAACCAGCCCTCGGGTGCAGGACCAGGGAAATGATAATGGGTGCTACTGGTGGTGACCCCTCCCCCATGCTGCAGGCTTCTGAGTCATCTTAGAAAGTTGAAATAAATTTCTGCAGTTTTAGCATTAAATGGATGTGATATAAACCAAGCCTTTGAACATTGGCATTTGTGTGTGGTGGGGTGCTTTGAGACTCTGCT
Source organism: Pseudorca crassidens (assembly GCF_039906515.1). Classification (NCBI taxonomy): domain Eukaryota; kingdom Metazoa; phylum Chordata; class Mammalia; order Artiodactyla; family Delphinidae; genus Pseudorca; species Pseudorca crassidens. The sequence continues at coordinate 29,608,703 of NC_090315.1, read as the reverse complement.
CAGTGCAGGATTTGACTTGCCAGCAAACCCATCCCCATCCCTATGGGATCACAGGAGGTTTTAATGTGTAGAGCCTGAAATGATGACGTTCTGATTAATGTAGCTTTCTTAAGTTATATTTTCTTAGAATTGATGGCAATGAATGAAAATTGAGGAAGAATGCTCTTGCTTTCTGCATAGCTCTGTCACCTTGTAGTGGATTAAAGATGGCTACCGATTCTCACTATTTCCCCCTTTTGAGAAGTGGAGTCTATTTTCCTGCCCCTTGAAAGATGGCTGCCTCTTACTGCTTTAACCCTAGGCTGTGACACAAGAGGCAAGTGTCACAAGTTCACTCTCCGGATCCAACCACCATGTAAGGAAGCCCAAGGTGGCCCCACGGAGTAAACACACGGAGAGAGAGCAAAGTCCTAGCCTGTCAGCCATCTTTGCCCAGGTGCCAGGCGTGGGTTGGAAGCTGCTGCAGCCTCAGCCACCACCTGACTGTATCTACGTGAGAAATCGCAAGTGAGAACACAATAATAATAAGTTGCTTTTGTTGTTTTAGATCACCAAGTTTCGGTGTGATTTGTTAGGCCACAGTAGATATCTGAAATAATCCTTATTTATTTAACTGAGAGATTATCAAAATATGTTTATTACTTGAAAGCAACAATAACTCCATTAACTAAGTAATATTTTGTTCATATTTTTAGTATTTAAGAAAAAGTGATTGTGGCCAAATATATATAATATAAAATTGATCATTTTAACCATTTTTAAGCATACAGTTCAGTGGCATTAAGTACACTCACCTTGTTGTACCACCAACACCACCATCCACCTCCAGAGCTTTTTCATCACCCCAAACTGAAATTCTGTACCCATTAAACAATAACTGCTCATTTCCCCTCCCCTCCAGCCCTTGGCAACAACCATTCTACTTTCTGGCTCTGTGAATTTGACTATACTCTAGGTACCTCATAGAAGTGGAAGAATCCTTGTTGTTTTAACCTGTATATTCTGCAGAACTTCTTCCCTGCTGTGAGGGTAAATTTTATATGTCAACTTGGCCAGCCAAAAGGTACCCAGATATTTGGTCAAACACTATTCTGGGTGTTTCTGTGAGGGTGTTTCGGATGAGGTTAACATTTAAAACAGTAGACTGAGCAAAGCAGATTGCCCTCCCTAATGTGGGTGGGCCTCACTCAATCAGTGGAAGGTCTGAATAGAACAAAAGGCCAACCCTCACCCAGTAAGAGAGAATTCTCCCACCTGATGATCTTCAAAATGATGACCATTGGTTTTTCCTACCTGATGGTTTTTTAACTGGGACATCAGCTCTTCCTGGTTCTGTAGCAGTTTCCAGCCTTTGGACTCAAACTGAGACAGCAGCCCTGCAGATTTTGGACTTGCCAGCCCCCATAATTTTGTGAGCCAATTCCTTATAGTAAATCTCTTTGTGTGTGTGTGTGTGTGTGTGTGTGTGTGTGTGTGTCCGTGTGTGTCTATGTCTGTGTATGTATATCTCCTATTAGTTCTGTTTCTCTGGGGAACACTGACTAATATACCCACTATGATCAAGACTGACATTTTGGCTGCAACATGGACAATTTGGAAACCAAGTTGGGTCTAACGTCTCTAGTTAATACTTGCTACTGTAATTTACTTATGCCATATGCAGACATAGATGTCTCCCTTGGTGAGAAAAGCAGAAGCTGTGTTATTTAGGGGGTGCCTAGGGAAAGACTATGGATTTTGTCCTATGTCTTTGCAGTAGTTCCAGATGAAACATACACCTCCCATTAATGCCTCATAAATCCTCCTTGTTCCCTCCTTCCTGTTGTCGAACAAACAGGACCAGAATCTTGGAGAAAGGTAGAGCAAGGGTGGGTAACGCAAAGTCATGTATAGACTCAAGAGATTCAGGTTTAAGGTCTCTACGTTTGTCTGACAGTGGTAACAGATTTGTGACAAGTCTTGTTATATTTTGTAGGCAAATGAAGGAGCCATGAGTAGGGAGCAGAATCCATGGGGCTCTATCCATCATTCTTACTCTTCAAAGAAGTGGAAAATGCTGCTTGTGAAATACACTAAAATATTGTATCTTCAGATCTGCCCACATAGGGAGCATTTTCTCCCCTTCTGCATTCATTCTTGGTAAAGTCCTACTTTGCAATAGAGAAATGTGATCACCAAGAGTCATCAGCTCCACACCATTTCCATTGTGACTGCTCCTGCGTTTTTCTCAAACGGTCTCATGTGTGTTCATCTCTGTATCAGTCAGGTCCAGGCCAGGAAGGCGGAATCCAGTCTAAATATTATAAAAGGGGGCAATTTAATATAGGGGATTGTTTACACAGGTGATAGAAGAGCTGAGAAGCCAGAAGGGACAGTGGGCCAATCAGACGTTAGAAATTGCAGGAATCCATCACCACCTCTAGAAGGGAGGGTCAGAGGGAGGAGGTGGACAGCTCGAGTCCAGGGGGAAGCTGTCTGGTGGGATCTGGAACCATGGAGGAGAATCAGCCCCTGCCCAGGGCACCTCCATTGGTTGAACCTGGCTGTAAACCAAGAGATGTGGGAGCCTGGGGTGCATCCTACAGGGGCCAGGCCTGCAGTGCAGAACAGAGGATGGATGTGGGAAGCACCTGAGGGAAAACAGTCTCCTAAACTGAGACTGAGCCCCAAACTGTCACCCATGTGACCCCAAACAAAACAACAACAACAACAACAAAAGCTTTTTGTAAATCAACATTGCATAGAAAATTCAAAAAAGGATCAGACTTGAGTATAAACATCAATTTCTCCCTTTGCTAGCTATGTGACATTGAGTGCATTTTTTAATCTCCAAATCCTGGTGTTAAAAAGGGATATTTACAGTACACTTCTCAAAAAATATCATGAGATATTGTGGGGAAAAGCCCAGACTTGAAGTATGGCTTTTCACATTTACTCAAAATCTGTAGGCAGGAAGAAATAAGGGCTCCCAAGTTGAGCTGGGGGACTCTCCCACCTCTGTTCTTCACATATCAATCTTACTGGCTCTCTTTTATACATAAATGCGAGCATTTATACATAATACCTAGTACATAATACTTAACGCATATACAGGTGTTTATACATAAATAAAAGGAATTTTAGACATAAATATAATATATAAATACAATATCCTCCACCTCCCCCTTCCCCCATCTCCTTCCAGAAAACACTTTGGAATCCAAAAGAAAAGAAAGTCCTTGTGTTCACAAGTAAACAAACTTCAAAAGGCTATTTGATTTGAAAAGACATTCAAAGGTACATTTTGAAAATCAGGGGAGTCACAGTAAATGAGGTCAGATATACATTTGAAAAGAAATTCAAATGTCCCTTTAGGAAGTAGGAGTCACTGACTCAGTTCAGAAGAACAAGGGGAAACGAGACCTTGAAGGTCTGTAAGGGGTCCTGAGGATTGTTCTAAGACGGAAAACCATAAGCGTAGTTTTCGTCGGTTAAGTGTTAACGTGAAGCTCTGTTGATTGTGAAGGGGCTGATTTTACTATCAGAGGATTAAATAAGATAATGAAAAAACACACTTAGCACAGGGCCTGGAATGGAAAGAAGTGCTTAAAAAATACTAAGTTAAGGAGCATCAAGATCGTTGTGGGTGGGTGGGTGTGTGCGTGCGCACGTGCACGCACGCGCACACTCACGCACGTGTAATTTTTAAGAGTGTAGATTGGTGGCTTTGCTCCTCTGGAGCCTTTCTTTCCTGTCTTAAATGATAGAACAATTGGGACAGTAGGGGGAGGAGGAAGGAAATGGGTGGATAAAAAAAAATTTGGCAACCCAGTACCATGACATATTTTATGAGGCCAACAGTTGGAGGTGTGAGACAAGTGAGTTTTGTTTTTAAACTTTAAAAGTTAAAATGCCAACATTTGCTAATAATTCTCGCACATTAGAGCTATTCAAGTCTATGCAGACACAGATGCCACTCATTTGCATGCTGGGCATTTCATGGAGTGGGTGTGGGGATGTCACATATACCTGGTTCGCCTAAAGTCGGATGTCGCTCCTGGAAAATCAGTCACGTGTTCATGCATGTTGTTTGCCACGTACGTTTTAGGCACCAGGCTGAGATCCCTACGTGTCACTGTTACAAAAATAGCTTTGGAGCATGTCTCTGGTGCTTTTTTCTCACCACATTCCCTTTTCCAAGACAACTCTCAGCTCAGCGCGGTCTAGACTTATTTTCTTGGCAAAGGTCCCGCAAGATCGTCCAGGGAGCTAGCTTACTCTCTTTACTGAAGGAGGATGAGGTGAGAAGAGGCTAGAGATATTTAAGCTGTCTTGTGATCAGCAGGTGAATCCTTCCTTGTGAGTTTTCTCCCCTTTGGGTAACCCAGAACCCCAAACCCATCCCCAAGCTCCTATCAGGCTAACCAATGTCTAAAGACTCAAGTACTGACTTCGTCTAGTTCTTGGTCATGGATGAAGACTAGAACATATGGGCTTGGAGCTCCTGGATGTCTTGACAGGCTTAGCTGTAGGAATCCAAGATAAACAGCTACCATAAAAGTGAGCCTGTTATTTTCATTTATTCATGTACTGCTTTTTTAAGCAACAAAATCCTTTCTCTGAGGTTATTACTCTTGCGTGCACATCGTCCAGCTTGGCTTGAGAGCCCAAGAAGCTCAGTGTTCAACGTGGGAAAGTGAAAAGATTGGTTGAGAGGAAAAAGGGCAAGTTGAAAATGCCTAGATTTTGACCAGAGAGAGGCGATCTTGGGTGATATGGGAAAAGAATCTTGGAATTAGAGAAACCAGCTTTAAGTCCCAGTTCGGTTCATACCATTCATACCCTTGGGTGGCTTGTGCCATCTCAGACAAGTCATTTGATCTTCCCTGCCTCAGTTTCCTCATCTGTCACGTGTGAATAATCATAGCACTGGTCCTGCCAACTTCACTGGGGTACAGTGAGGATTTGATGAGGAATTGAACTTGCTTTGTAAACTTGAAAGTATGGTTACATACAAGAGATTATTTCCTTGTAATTTGTATTATTAGACATTGTTCCTGCCCAAGCCGTTTTCATTGTAGTTGGGGAGATAAGACAACCTGTGAAACCATTAGAGAACCACACTGAGATGGTATCTGATTAATTGCAGGATTGTTTTGTGTCCACTGTATGGATGAAAAAGATCAAGAAGTATATTTGGGGAAACCTTCAAGAAAGTGGTGGTCCTTGAGGTGACCTGGGAAGTGGGAAATGTGGGATGAAAAGTTTAAAATGATGGAAAATTATTGTGGCTGAATGACTTTCTCCAAGGGTGATGGTCCAGGGGACCCTTGGGCCACTTCCACGATGGTCAGCCTTACAAGCATACCCACCTCCACCTGACCTTGCTTATCCCAGGGGATTCTGAGTTCCCAGGAGGACCAATTTTTTTCCAATTTATACTATAGTTACTCAAGGTGTGGCCCAAACTGGTGAAATTATCTTGCCCTGAATTCAAGTTTGAGTTTTGTCTCTTCCTCCATAGGTGACTTTTCACAAATCACTCCCTTATCTGAAGTCCATTAAATTTTTCTGTAATTGTATTTTGACTTTGGAAGGCTTCTGTGGGATACTACAAGAGGTAATAGATGTAAATGAACTTTTACCTCTGAAAAGTTTTCACCGCTCTGCGGAAGATTTATTTTCTCAAAGCAAGTGTAAGTCTCTCCAGAGCTGAGAGAGGGATTGAAGTTGTTTAGTTTTCCAGTCACCCAGCCCTGGGCTTTGTACCCAGCAGCCATCCAAATAGCTTAGGGATAGATATTTAGTGCACATAACTTATTCAAGAGAAAGGTCTTTCCAGTTGGCCTGTAGGTAGGGGAGCTCGAGGTGGTGAAGGCAGTTAACAGGTATCCGGAGTGGAAATTCCATCCTGTGTTCAGTTGTGAGGTTTTGTTCACCCAGAAGAGATGCAAGCAAGCCCCAAGGATCCCTTCTGACAGGTTCAGTCTCAACCCAATTCCAACATTTCTGTTCATCTTTTGGGTTCGCCTGGACACTGCTGAAAAACGAACTAAATCTGACAACAGAAATATATTAGCCATCTTTGAAGGCATGATTCTGGGGAGTCACAAATGAAGAAGCCCACCCAAAGCTACGATCCAATTTGAAAATAAGACACATCCATCCTCTTTTATATCTTTTGCTGAGAAATTCCTAAAGTCTCAGCTTCAATTACCCCCAAGTCATTTATTCATTCTTTTTTTCTTTTATTCAACAAATATCATTGAGTGCTTGCTCTAGGCCAGGCTCTGGGCCAGGTGCAGTAGATTTCATGATAATTAAAAGTGACCATGTCCTTGCCTTCCAGTGATTTGTATTTTAGGGAGGGGCAGAGATAAGACTTAACTGAGCAGATACTTAATTTTTCAGGTGACTAAAGGGTTTTGAGAGAAATAAACAGGAAATATCTCAGGCTTGCAAGTTATTTTAGAAAGGATAGTTCAGAGAACTTCCACGAGGCAGTGGTATTTGAGCTGAGAGCTACAGGATAAGCAGGGAAGAGCTAGTTGAAGAGTTTAGGAGAGAAGGGCCTACACAGAGAGAGGGTAGCAAGTACAAAGGCACTGAGGCAACAAAGAGTTTGGAATGTTTAAAGAACTCAAAGAAACCAGTGTGGCTGAAGAGGGAGAAGAGTGTGAAGAGACGAAGGTGAGAGTGGGGAGGCGGGACCAGATCATCATGGAAACTTGGAGGCCTGGTTAGAGGTGTAGATTCTGTTCCATATCTAAGGGGAAGCCATTTGAGGGTTTTAGGTAAAGAAGTGATATGAAGTTCAGGCTGGGAGCCTCTCCCTCGGGCTTCCACCGCCCTTCCGTAAGTCCCGTATCATAGCACTCATGGGCACTTAGTGTTACTGCCTGGTTACTTGTCCGTCGCCACACCCCCACCCACTAGAATGTGAGTTTCTTGAAGGTGAGGTCTGTGACCCTAGTCACTGAATCTCTAGCAACTACTCCAGTGCCTGACATTTGCTATACTCAAGAAATATTTATTGAACTGGATCAAATTTGAAAAGATAGCTAAAAGGCTGAGGGAGCAGATGGCAAATATCAAAGGAATCAGATGCTCAGGGTTGAAGGGGTTCAAGGCAGAAACCAATCACTTCTAGGTGGGTAGTCAGGGAAGGCTGCCTGGTAGAGGGGGCCTTGAGTCAGCAATCTGAAGGATAAGTAGACAGAGGCAGGGGAAGGGAAGGTAGGCAGATGAAGCCATGTGCACAAAGATTGCCAGTCTCTTAAAGAATTAAAACTCTGAGTGTTAATTTTACTGAGCTTCCAAAGCTAAGTGGATCAGAAATACACACAACAGATAATTCTGGGAGAACAGGACAAGCACAAGTTCTTTCCCACGTGTAGTTTCACCCTTTGGGTTCATACAATCGACTGTGTATGCCCTGGGGGGTTTAGAACAGACTCTCCCTTTCCATCAGCTGGTAAATTTCATGCTCAGCCATGACAGCAAAACCACCGACCAGTCCCATCCCTCAAAACGTCCCAATATTTCTTGATAGATACTTCTCTTGTCTTATGTGCAATAGAATTGTAATCACCTGTATTTAAAACTAATGGATTTGAAATAACCTGCAGGCTTCCACTTTAATGAGAGTTAGATTAATGAAAAAGGACCTTTTGCCTCAGATTGCATGACAACATTTTCAAATTACATTCCTGGAACAGAGAATTCACTTATTCAGAGTAATTGGATGCTGACTTGGGTTAATACGTACAATGTCCTTAAATGAAAATGTGCTATTGTAAGTGGAACTGTATGATACCTGAGGCTTTCTCAATAGATTTGGTTGGACTCTGAGTTAATTATACTGCATGCTATTTTTTGAATGAATTCAAGCATGAATTCTACACGGTAGAGATTGGGATAATTATATTCAATTCTGCTTGGTGCCCCGCTGAAAGAATTGACCTTTTAGATAAAGCGAGTCTCCCAAGCAAGAAACCTGAAGAAAGTCTGCACAAAGCCGGCAGATGCAAGAGCAGAGAAAGTCTTAAGTAAGAGGGGGGATGGGGGAGGAGTGGGGGGAGGCAGGCTCAAGGAACAGTAACATCAGCGAGATTGATTTTTTGTCACGGGGAAGTATTTCTGTTTTGTAGCTTGTTTTGTATCCTTGGTACATAAAGGTATAATTTAAAACCATTGATTTTACTAAGCTGTTTTCTCATCAGTAACACGGCTAAAAAGTAGCAGCGCCAAGAATGAGAAGCCGACAAAAAAGCAATGTTGGGCAGATCTCTGGGTGTGCGGCCCCCAGAAATGAGCAGAGGGGGTGAGTGGGGCTAGAACCCCACTGAGCACTGTGGCCTGAAGCTAAGAGGCCAGACTGCATGGGTTTGAAGCCTGGTTCTACTACATACTAGCGGTGTGGCTTTAGACTAGGTACTCACCCTCTCTGTGCCTTAGTTTCCTGATCTGCCAAATGGGGTGAACCTCATAGGGTTCCCGTGAGGATTAGAAGGCTGTAAAGCACGTTGTGTGATGTGAATATCCAGTAACTATCAGCTGCCTTTATAAATACTATTCCTCCTTGTCATAAAATCTCTCTTTCCCCAAGATGATGAAAGAAAGGCAACCCATTAAGAGGATTAAACCCATCAGGAGGATTAAAAATACTTCTGCCCTTGGGGAGAGGAGGAAACTATGGAGCGGGGTCTTCTGGACACTGTGTGTCAAAGAGGTGTTCTGTCTCCTTGGCCCAAGTTCCATTTCACAGTCAATAAGAGGCCTCCTTATTCCAAGTATAAGAACAGGCAATGTCACATACAGTATCTGTCTTTAAGCAAGTCCTGCGCTCTGACCACCACTGGGGTAGAAAGATGACTTAATCCTTCCATCTGACTCTTTAAACGTTGGCGAAATGCTTTTTACTGACAGCGTGCCCACACGCATCGGCCTTGCTGAGTTTACAGTCCCTCTCTCCGAGCAAAGTTCTGCTTCTCCCTTCTGTCTTAACCTAATCCTTCCTGCTATAGAATATACTTCTCCCGTACCGTCTGTATTAGTGTCCTGTGGCTGCTATAACAAATCAGCACAAAATTGGTGGCTGGAAATGAAGGAAATGTATCCCCTCACAGCTCTGGAGGCTGTAAGTCTGAAATCAGCATCACTAGTTAAAATCGAGCTGTTGGCCTCAGTCCCTCCAGAGACTTGGGGAAGCTGTTCTTTGACTCTTCCAGCTCTGGCGGCTGCGGACATTCCTTGGCGTTTGGCCGCATCACTGCAACCTCTGCCTCCACGGTCACATTGCAGAGGAGTGTCCTCTTATTTGATCTGTGTCAAATCTCCCTCTGCCTGTCTCTTATAAGGATGCTTGTGATATCATATAAAGTCCACCAGAATAACCTAAATTAATCTCCTTATCTCAAAATCCTTAATCACATCTGGCAAAAACTATATAAGATAACATTCACAGGTTCCAGGGGTTAGGACTTGATACCTTTAGGGACCACCATTCACCTCACTATACCAGTTCCCATTTTACTGCTGGCCCTCACCCCTACATTTATCAGGAGACTTTGACCTGGTCGGCACCCATCTGGCTCTCTCTTCACTCCATGGGTAAGCATTCATTGACTACTGGCTTTACGTGGGTTTCACAGGCCCCTACCCCTGCCCACCCCTTCTACCCGATGGGTCAATCTTCTAACCACCTCTGAGGTGCTCCTCAGGAAGATTCTGAGTTCTCCCTAACCTCCACTGGTAACACCTGTGGTCTGGAGTAGCAGAAGCCTGGATTTCCTTAGGGGAACCGTCTCCCTGTGGAGAGGAATATAGCTCTGTCCATGTAGTTTAAATGGGGCTGACACACCCCAAGTTGTACCTTGAACATATACCTTACTTAAAACTTGCTGGTGACTTAGTAAGTCTTGGTAAGAATAAATTGTGACTGATGGATCCAGCACAGCCAATCAGAGCGCATTATTCCCCTGGTCCAGGGCAAGTGCTTCTGGGATGGGCATGTGACCCAAGGCACAATGTGACTCAGCCCTGGACTTTCGCTAGAACTACTGCAAGTGGGGTGTGCGGGGGGCTCTCTGTTTCTCTCTGATGGACTTGAAGTTGGGAGGATATAAGCTCACAGATGCTGGGTGCTACCACATGGGGGATTTGCCTGAAAATGGAGCCAGCAAGAGGAAAGAAGAACCAAAACATGGAGGAGAACTCTAATACCCACTGACTAACTTTTGGCACCGGGATCCAGCGGTACCTGAATCTGTCATTATGCTTGCCTTTTGGTTTCGTGAGCCATCTATTACCCTCTTTTGCTTAAGTTATTCTGAGTTGGGTTTCTGTCACTTACAATTGGGAGAGTTCTCACTAACACATTTGCCCTGCGGCTGCCTGCTACGAGTTGACTGCGTTAAGTCCAAGCAGGAGACTGACTCAATACCATACAGTGTCTGAAGCCCACCTGTTCTGTGCTCAGTACTTTGTTTGGGCACGGACACACTAAAAGAGTAAGGCTCTATTCCTCCTCTCATAGGTTCTTCCTTTGAAATGGGGGGCAAGGACTCTGGAACCAAGTGAAGTCATGCTTCTAGCTTTATCTAATTTAGGATGGTTTTCCTCATAGCTTTATCAGATTGTTTACTCTGACCTTCAGATCTTTTTCTACTGTGCATGAGATAGCCAGTCTGTCTTTAGTTCTCTTAACGCAGTTGGATTTTTCCTCCTTATGTCTGGGTGTTCCACATTGAAACAATCTCTCTGATTGATTGAAGTCAGTAAAGCTTCACTTATGGCCTAAAGAGGGCTGGCTTCGGCCTGGAGAAGCTTGGGATCCGTGAGGATATATGACTTCCTTCTCTGCTGGTGTCATACAACTATAAGCTGTGTGGTTCTTTTTATCTTTTAGGATGGTCAGAATTGCCTTAGGACATACTGGAGACTCTGGGGTGGGGGTTGGGGGGTGCTTTGTGGGAAAAGCTCAGGTTCTTATATTCTCTCTCCAGTTCTGACCACTGAACTTAACCTTCTGACTTAGGGTAATCGCCTCATTTTTGGGAGACTTTATTCCTCATTTCTTAAATGAAGGATTTGAACTTGATCAGGTTTGGCATGTGTGTCTTATTGTTCCCATGTCCATGCTACATACGTCTTGTTTATCACTATACTCTCTTGTTGAGCCTAAACACAGACTCAGAATCCTTCTCAACACTGCACTAGATGATCTTTAAGTTTCTCCTAAACCTTTACATTATATGATCTTAAGACTTCTTCTGGGCCAAGAAACAGACGCTTTCCCTAGATGTAATTTTTGAATCTTGATTTGGAAACTTTCTCCCTGTTCATCAATAGCTGTGGTTCCTCTGTCCAGAGACGTGGGGCAGGGATGGAGACCTTGCCTCCTCTCTCCAGATCCAGGAGTGCCAGCAGCGTGCCTCCGTGTGGACAGATGATGGTTCTCTCAACAGCAGAAAGAACATATCCCATAGCTCTGTAGAGAGTTGGAGACAAAACGATTCCAGCAATTAATCCCATTATGCAGTTAATATAATTAGCTCCTTTTATGTATAAGGATCAAGATTTGTAACTCAAATTTTTTTCATTGTTTCTCTCTCCTTCCAGAGGTTCCAGTCCCTTAACTTTGTACATTATCTGTGACTGATATATCATTTATCTAGAGAATACAGTTGTCATTCACTTCATTTAATTAGCTTATGGATTCTAAATTATCTGCTACCATAAAATGTGATTTTATACTGCAGATTAGAAAGGTTTTCAGAAATTTAATATGCCACTTTTAATTGGTGAAAAGTACCCTAAAGGATTCATAATATTTTTTACTGTACTTGTATTTAGGCTCGAGAGAGAGCTTGAAGATGTTTAGTACGAAATGGGATTTGGGTCACTAAGACTGGTGATGATTTATTTGGAATAAGGCAAATCTGGAGGGATGGAGTCGTAGATATAGCCATCAGAGGATTGCGTTTGAGCAGTGAGACCAGTGAGCTGAAATGGAATATCTTCTGGTTTTCATACCCCAGTTAGTCGTTTTGATGGGCTAACAATGTATTTATTGCATATGGTTCCAAGTTTGCAGCCACGACTAAGAATAGTCAGTTTTCTGCTCTGTGTTTCCAACCATTAAATCCATAATCTTCTGTGTATATGGTATCACCACACCTTCCCTGAATACATTCTTGGCCTTATTGATGCCCTGCTTGTTGTACAGCTGGGCGGCTGTTTGTTCGGCAAACGCAAATGGCTGTTTTAGATCCTTAGACTATGGAAACGGCATACACGGTGAGGTTACAGTCGTAATAAAGAGGCTGGGTTATTGGGAACAACTTCAAGGATTTCCACACTCATCTGTCTCAATGTGCTGCTAATAAAAGTTTATAAAACATGACAATGGGCATAAAACGTCTAGAGCCTGAAAGAGAAGATTTGGAAAGAATCAAAGGTCAGGAAATGCGAGTGACCCTCTGAGGCCTCCACTTCCCCTGGGGACCCTCACTCTCTCAGGAACCAGGTCCTGATCACCATGTAAAATCAACAAGGTACAGAGCCTCTGCTCACACTATTGTCCGTCCTTTGGGGTTAAGGCATTGAAGGCCTCTGTCAGAAGCAAACGTGGAGCTATGATGAACTCTTAGCACTTTCAGAGTAATTAATTTTATTGGTGAGGTTGACTACGAGAAACTGAGTCTAGCCTGGAAGGTTTTCCTGGGGGAAAGAAAAATGAGGGGATCTCTGGTGTTGGGGGTAGGCAAAGGAGACAGACTTGAGAAGGCCAAGCTACAGTGGGAGCCTGGAAGAGGGGAGGTGCAAAAAAAAATAATCCTATTATTATCATATAGATCATAATGTCATAATCATAGTGTTAATGAATTAATCATAATAATACAAAACACCGACATTTTATTGAGTCCCTACAATTTGCCAGGCACTGTGCTGGACTCTTAATTCTATCAGCCCCTAAATCCTGTGAGATAGGTTATAATATAGGGCACATTTTGCAGAAAGGAAAGCAGAGGTTTAGAGACATGCAGTGACTTACCTGCAATCTCACTGTTGGCAGATTTCGGATTTGCTCGCAAGTCCGTCTGCTTCTGAGGCCAGTTGGGCTACCGAGAATCCCGGAGAGCTGGGAAGGGACAGCCCCTCGGCAAGGCCTCTCATCCAGGCCCACTGCTTCCCGGGGCGGCCAAGGTTCTCCCAGGTCTCTTCCACCCTGAGGAGCACCTCCTCCTGGGAGCAGGATACAGCTCTGCGAGAGGATGCAGAAGGGAAGGAGAAAGACACTGCCTCAGGGGACTGGCCCAGAATCGCTTTCAGGACTTAATATTCTAGCTCCTTTTGATTCTTCTCCTCTAGCATAGGCCCACCCTTTTTTTTTTTTTTTAAAATCTATTTTATTGGGGCTTCCCTGGTGGCGCAGTGGTTGAGAATCTGCCTGCCAATGCAGGGGACACGGGTTCGAGCCCTGGTCTGGGAAGATCCCACATGCTGCGGAGCAACTGAGCCTGTGAGCCACAACTACTGAGCCTACGCGCCTGGAGCCTGTGCTCCGCAACAAGAGAGGCCGTGATAGTGAGAGGCCCGCCCGCGGCCATGAAGAGTGGCCCCCGCTTGCCACAACTAGAGAAAGCTCTCGCACAGAAACGAAAACCCAACACAGCAAAAATAAATAAACAAATAATTTTTAAAGAAAAAAATCTATTTTATTGAAGTATAGTTGATTTACAATGCTGTGTTAGCTTCAGGTGTACAGCAAAGTGATTCAGTTTTATATATATATATAGAGAGAGAGAGAGAGACAGAGAGAGAGAGAGAGAGAGAGAGAGAGACATTTATATATTCTTTTTCATTAGAGTTTATTACAGGATATAGCTCCCTGGGCTATACCGTAGGACCTTGTTTTTTTATCCATTCTATATATAATAGTTTGCATCTGCTAATCGCAAACTCCTAATTCATCCTCCCCCATCCCCGCTCCCACCCTATTTTGTTTTCAGTTCAGACACATACAGCATGGATTCTCTGTGGCCAACTTTCTTTGCCAATCTTAAAATACTTCCGCCTTTTCTAGTAAAAAGTGAACGCATGGCCTTGTTTTAGAAAAATGAGAAATGGAGATGAGCAAAGGAAAGAAAAGAAAGATAATTCTTAATCCCACCATAAAAATGTAGAGAACAGCTATGTGTGTGTGTGTGTGTGTGTGTACCTGTGTGGATACATGTCAATGAGTTACAGTTGCTTTTGCATTTGACAAGAGGGGAAATACGGCATGCGGTGGTTTCAATCTCAACCTCTCTGAATGTCAGATTTTTCATTTATAATAGGGGACAAATAAAAGTGCCTCCTTAAATTTTTGTGAGGATTGAATGAAGGACGCTGGTTAAGAATTTAGCAGAGGGGCTACAATAGTAGCTCAATAAATATTATCTGCATCGTTAATATTAGTATTATAACTACAATATGAGTACCCTTCAGTGCCATTATGTATTCTTGCACGGCATCACTTTAAAGCAATTTTACTATTTTTAATTATGCAAGTAAATATGTTTCTTTATAAAACTAGAGACAAACAACAATAGAGCCATCCCTAGTCCAACTGACGAAGAGACAGCTACTGTTAAATTTGAGTATACGTATTTCCAACCTCATTTTATTATCTCATGTGATTACGGGGTTTGCTACACACACGAAATTCCAATAGCTAAATGTAGTCCATAGACTAGAGTTAACATAACATACTGAGCCAATTCCTTACTGTCGACATTTGGGTTATTCCTAAATGTTTGCTTTTGTAAACAGTGTTGCAATGAACAGTATCAAGTCTCTGGGTCTTATTAGAATGAATTTCTGGAATTGGGATTTCTGGGTCAAAACGTTTGAAGACTTTTTTTTTTTTCTTTTTCTGGCCATGCCGCAGGATCTCAGTTCCCCGACCAGGGATTAAACCTGGGCCACAGCAGTGAAAGCCCAGAATCCTAACCACTAGGCCGCCAGGGAGCTCACTGAGTTTGCAGATTTGTATGACTCTCAATGAATGGTGCCCACACTCCCTTAGGAGCTGTTGTACAGTAAGTAAGGTGTATGATCAGGCCACCTAAGATGGCTGTTCTTTTGCCCTCTGCACATCGCCTGCTTGAGCAGTCCCTGACTCATCTACACCCTATTCACATGACTGAACTTCCCTCTTAATCACAGAGCCTCATTAGTAAATGCCTACCTACTTGCCCCGGGCCCCCCACTAGTGATTGTTCTAATCTTTAGATCAGAACCATTCTCCACGATGATAGTTTATCAAAGGGGTGGTGAGGGGTGTGCCCCTCTGTTGGTTTCCTTGGCAACCAACGAGCCAACCTGACATCAATTCCCCCTGTAACTGGTAACCTCTCTCTCCCACTGGGAGTGAAGACTGCTGCCTGTCTGACAACAGTGGGGTGTCGCTCCAGGACCTTGCTTCGGTTGTGTAAGATCCCCCATCCATTAAAGCACTGATGTCTCTGTTGCTGCCTCTGGGCTCTTTCTTTGGTCTTGAGGATGGGCAAGTACAGGGTTTGCAGACCTGTGGCGTGCAGCCCAACATAAGGCAACCCTGAGGGCAGGGTTCCTTCTACAGCTCCACACAAAATTTTGAATCCCAGCCTGGTGACTGTACTATGCATTGTGCTTCTGGGCCACCAGTCTTTGTGCTCAGTTGAAGAATAATCAGCAAACGCCCACTCGCTTTTGTGTGTGTGTTAGTCTAAGGATAGCAGAGGGCATACTTAAATAAATGATTAGGATCGACAATGGAAAGGTAAACAGAATCATAATTCATGAGCGTTCCCATTGTTCTCTCCTGACTTGAGTTCTATAATCATAAAGCCGCCATAAACATACATTCAATTCTGCGGCCCTTATTGAACAGCTACTTTGTACGAGGCTGGGAGATAGGTGTGAAAGATAATACTGAATATTTGTTCAGTGTTCACACTTGACAAAGTGCTTTCATAGACTTAAGGAAAAAAACCCGAGCCAGGACTCCGGAGACCTGATTTCTGGAGTAGCCTCTGCCATTTAATTGAAGCTTGACCTCAGGCTGAATCTCTCTGCTCCTTGTGTAAATACGAGGCTGAGAACCCACGCTTTTTCTGTCTTAGAGGATTTCTGTGTGATGCTCATGTGAAGTGCTGTATTGTTCCATAGACTTACAGGTTTCAGCAAATTACAAAACTGGACTGTAACATGAAAACATTTTTTTAGTTAAACCTAAGCTGAAAAAGGCCTTGGAGGTTGCTTAGGGCAGTGACTTTTCCAACTGCGTTTTGGGGGAGACCAAAGGTGCTGTGGACCACCGCGGGGACCAAGGGGAGGGTGAGCAGGAAGGACTTGGGTCCCCGGTGCCCGCCCTCACTTCAGGCTCAGGAACCAGATTGCTCACGTGTGTCTCTGTTACTGAGACCCCTTCGGGTTTTCTCATCTGTGATATGGATACATGGGTCGCTGTGAAACTTAGATAAGTTCATCAGCATATGGTGTTCAGAACCGCGGTAGGCACATGACTAATATTGTTGTTAATTTCATGGTCCTCCTTGGAGTTCCTCCTAGGGTCCGAGTTCACTGAAAATAATGTTTGAAAAATCACTGGCTTCTGTAACTTATTTATTTTGCAGATGGAAAGTTTATAGCCCAGGGAAGCCAATGTTCATATGAGAACCTGGCACATGCGCGCACACACAGACACACATGCACACATGTCGTCAACATCACTAGCATCGCAGTCCTCCGTCCATAAGCGGAAGCACCGTTCCCCAGCTTCTGCTGACTTCTCACCTGCTGGTGGACCTTGTGAAGACTGGCTGTGGGCTATTTCTGGGGCTTGGGTGCTTTCTCAGCAGATCTCGCCATCCACGGATCCAACAGCAAAGCTCTCCTGATCGAGAAACCGATATCCTCAGTCATAGCACTAGTATTTCCAAATACCCAACAGGTACGAATCTTTGGGATCTGGGAATGAGAAATTGGAATGCTCGAGATCATGTTATTCTTAAAATACTTTAAGCTATGGTTCGCTAAAAATACTGTTTGATAAATAAGAAACAGTTTAATAGTACTTATAAAGGGTGTTACAAGAAATTCATAAAGAGTATTTACGGACTGGGGGGCAGGACGCTGGCAGAGGCTGGAGCGAGGCGTAGCGATGCGGCGCCCTGGGCCCTTCGGCATCCCCTACGGGCTGAATCTTCCTGGCGCGAAAATTTTTAAAAAAGAATATTTGCAAATATTCAGGGACTGGAAAGCGCCAGTGAACATTATTACGTAATATTTGAATAACGTAACATTCAGATCTCCTAGCAAGGGTGGAAGCGCCACGCGGAACCAAGAAATTTCCAAAGGACTCACTTTGCTTCTTCACCTATTTCTTGGAACTCTGCTCATATGAGTTGAATAAAGTATCGAATGCCTGTAAACATTAATATTTATTTTATCTGCAAGAATGACATTAAGCAGCCTACAAGGTCACACACAAACCGTCAGCAAGACTAACCCAGAAGATTAAGACCCCTTCTCCCACCTGCTCTGGTCCTTAACCTTCAACTCCACGTCGGGGAGGAGTTTCCTGGTCTGGCTTTCTCACCTGACGTCAGGTGATTCCTTCAAATGAGTCATGTCTGCATAGTGACTGCTGAGCTTGAATTCTCAGAAAAGAACTAGAATACTTTTTTTCTCATTTTCCCAATTTCTTGACTGAATTTTTCTCAAGAGTTGGGAAAACTAAATCTCCTGAAAAATACTAGAAAACGAAACACAAATATGGGAGACACGAAAGTCAAGGAAATTGAGATTCCGGGTCACGTGATTGGTACGGACCACAGATGTTACCAGCTTTTGGAGAGGAAGGAGATTGTTGGGAGCCAGTGTGGCTTCTTGGAGGAGGTGGTAACTGAGCTGGGTCTGCAGGATCTGTAGCACTTGAAAAGGCAACGGGGTAGGAAAGAAGCATCCCAAGGAGAGGAGCAACCTGGCAAAGGAGGGAGGAGGGTAAGCCTCAGGGAAGCGTGCATTTCAGCCAAGAAGAGAACGGGGTCGGAGAGGACCCCAGAAGCCATGTGTTAATATCCCAAGGATAGCAATGGATATTTTCCCCCTTGGTTTATTGATTTTTAATTAGGATTTTTAAAATTATAAGAGTAGAAGATGAGAGGAAATTCATATAATGCAGAAGGGTACAGGGTAAGAAATAAAAGACCTGGGACTTCCCTGGTGGTACAGTGGTTAAGAATCTGCCTGCCAATGCAGGGGACACAGGTTTGAGCCCTGGTCCGGGAAGATCCCACATGCCGCGGAACAACTAAGCCTGTGCAACACAACTACCCAGCCTGCGCTCTAGAGACCATGAGCCACAACTACTGAGCCCATGCGCCACAAATACTGAAGCCCACATGCTCTAGGGCCTGTGCTCCGCAACAAGAGAAGCCACTGCAATGAGAAGCCCACATACTGCAACGAAGAGTAGCCCCCGCTCGCCGCAATTAGAGAAAGCCCGCGCGCAGCAGCAAAGACCCAACGCAGCCAAAAAATAAATAAATTTAAAAGAAGAAAAAAAAATTTTAAATTGCTTATTAACAGTTAAAAAAAAAAAGAAATAAAAGACCCCCATTATCTCTCAGACCCTCAATCCTGATCAGTGTTGTCTTTGAATCTTGTACATGCACATGTAATAAATGGATACCCTTTTCTTTTTCAATGAATGAAGTCACACCAAACAATTGTTACTAAATGCTCTTTTTTTTTTTGTTTTGTTTTGCGGTACGCGAGCCTCTCACTGCTGTGGCCTCTCCCGTTGCGGAGCACAGGCTCCGGACGCGCAGGCTCAGCGGCCATGGCTCACGGGCCCAGCCGCTCCGCGGCATGTGGGATCTTCCCGGACCGGGGCACGAACCCGTGTCCCCTGCGTCGGCAGGCGGACTCTCAACCACTGCGCCACCAGCGAAGCCCCAGATTTTTTTTTATTATTAAAAACACTGTTACTGTTTTCTTATTCCTCTACAGCTACTCCCTTTTGCAAGTATGTCTATGGGATAAATTCCCAGAAGTGGAGGGGTTGGGTCATATGATATGGGCATTTAAAATTTTGACAGTTGTTGCCCAATGACTTACCAGAAAGATTGTACCAGATTTACATCTCCTGCATTACACGCATAGAGTGTGAGAATGTTTCTTTGCATCCATGGGAAGTACACTGGCTAAGAGGCGGGGCTCTGAAGTTGGTCAGCCTGAAATGAATCATGGGTTTGCCATCTCGTCGCTGCAGGACCTTGGGAAAGTTATTTAACCAAAGCCCTTTGTATCTCTGTTTGCTCATTTGAAAACAGGGATAAACATAGGATCTATATCCTAAGATGGTTATAGCATGAAATGAGGTGATGATCCACATAAAAGCTTAATCAGTGCTGTGCAGTCTATAAGTGCTTGAACACATGTAGCCATCTGCAGCAGACCCTGCTGATGCCCTGACCCTATATCCCTTTACCCTCTCATCTCCACGTGTGCTGCAGCCCCCCGCGTTTCTTTGCCTTTGGCTTTGCTGGCTGCCCAGGGCTGCTTCCCTCGCACATGCTCGTTGCCCACCAGAAGGGCTGCGGAATTAACAACCACCCCACCTCCGGGCAACTGTTGGTCAGTGTCTGATGGAAGTGGGTGTGTAGGTCCCCCAGGTCCCCCACCTCTCAGATGAGATAACTCTTGAGTGCTCTGTTCTCCCTCCACCCACCTCCCTCCACCCCCCACCCTCCCCACTTCCTGAGTGGCTTTAAACTCCAGTCACCCCGGTAACTCGCTCAATTTCCCCCGACCCAACCCCTCCCCTCTCCCAGGTCCTCTCCTCCCCAGGTTCCCTCCCAAATCAACTACTTGTACACAAACACTTTCTGAGGGTCTGCTTCTGAGAGGTCCAAATTAGGACACATTTTAAACTTAGTCAATCTGTTTTTTAAAAGATAACTTAATGTTTTAATTTTTGTTTCTCTAATGGTGAGTGAGATTGGCATTATTTCATATGTTACTGGCCAAATACATTGCTTTTCTCTGCTATCTGCCTGTTCTTGTACTTTGCTCGTGTATCTATTGGGTTGCTTGTCTTTTCCCTCTTGGTTTGTAAGAGCTCTTTGTAAATAATAAAAATTAGCCCTTTGTCTATTCTGTGATGCTGTTTCCCACATTGCCGCTCAGCTTCTGGCTTTGGTTAGGACTTTTTTTTTCTTTTTTTTGGACCATACAGAAGTTTAACAGTTTAACGTAATCAACAAGGGGATCAGATTTAAAATAACTGTTTCTTTCCATTCATTTACTGCTTTGGTTTTAGTTCTGCCCATAAAAGAGGCAAGTCTGATGGAGAAAGCCCAATCAGGCCAGAAGGAACCTTGTCAAAGCCCTCTTCTATATCTAGATAATTTAATATATTTATACAGTAATACATATAATAAAATTATAGACCATTATTGATAATAAATTTTATATATGATACAGAGTAAAGTTCTAGCATTAATTTCTAATCTGGAATTTCTCACTGGAATATATCCATGAGTGACTGCAGAAATTCTCTGTTCTGTGTGGATTTCTTTCTTGTTTCAAAAACCAGGTTTCACAGCAGCTACATGCTTTTCTCTGTGATCTAGGCTGGCCTGGGTAGAAGTCACTTGCTATATTTAACGTCCATCACAGAGAATTCTTGATTTTTCTGTGTGTAAATTCTCAGAGTTAAGTATTGAGAATTATCACCTGCGTGTCCAAAGTTCCATCAGCCTCTCTTCTTTATATCTCAGGATTTAAGGGCTGGGGTTTTATTTTCCCCTCTGCCTCCATTGCATCCTGCAGGATGCCTGCAGCGCGGGTTTGAGCTGTTTGCAGCGTCCAGGCCTGCCTCGCTCTGATTTAGCTGTGACTAGGGAGTTGGCTAGACTCCAGGGGTGGGAAGCAGGCATTAGCATGCGCAGGCAGTGCGCACACGAGTGGCTGCACATGGAGGTACCATGCGGCTTCAGGTGGGAAGCTCCGGAGTGGTTCCAGGGTGGATCCTCTCGGTCTCCCTCGGGTCCTCTGTTAATGTCCCCCTTGGCTGAGACAATGGGGTATGTGTGCAGTGGGGAGCTGCTTCTTAACCATATCCTGATCACTGGAGTGCCACGGGGACTCCAAATTTTTTTTTCATTTATCTAGGTCACCAAATGATACCAAGAAATAGAAAAGCATTTCTTTCTGTTCCTTAACAATGCTATATTTAAAATAGATAACCAGGGCTTCCCTGGTGGCGCAGTGGTTGGGAGTCCGCCTGCCGATGCAGGGGACACGGGTTCTTGCCCCGGTCCGGGAAGATCCCACGTGCCGCGGAGCGGCTGGGCCCGTGAGCCATGGCCGCTGAGCCTGCGCGTCCGGAGCCTGTGCTCCGCAACGGGAGAGGCCACAACAGTGAGAGGCCCGCGTACTGCAAAAATAAATAAGTAAATAGATAGATAGATAGATAGATAGATAACCCTTAAGGACCTACTGTACAGCAGTGGGAACTCTGCTCAGTATTCTGTAATAACCTAAATGGGAAAATAATTTGAAAAGAATAGATACACGTATACGTATAAGTGAATCACTTTGCTGTACACCTGAAACTAACACTACAATGTTAATCAACTATACTCCTATATAAGATAAAAATTAAACAAGAAAAAACAATGTCCAGCTCATTCCCACCTCAGGGCATGTCTGCTAGCTGTTCCCCTTTCACGTTATTTAAATATCTGCTCTGATACTCCCGAGGGGCTACCCTGCCCGTCTCGTCTAAATAAACCCCCGCTCCCGCCAAACGCGTGTATTACCTTTCTACGCTATTATTTTTGCTAAGAACTGATGTCCGGCTAGAGTTGTGTTATTTATTGCATTGCTCGTTTGTTGTGGTCTCCCCGCTAGAAGGTAGGCAGGGGCTTTGTCCTGGATCCCTGACGCCTGACAGACGCACAGTAGGTGCTCCACGTTAACTGTCAGCAGGATTGTCCCTGTGAAAGGAGAGGTCCAGGATGTGCAGGGCTGGGAACCGGTACTGTGCCCTCAGGTGGCGGTGGCTTGGGACCTTCTCCTTGGCTGCATGGTCACCGTACCTGGGGAATAGATGGCTCCCAATCTTCAAAGAGGACTGGGGCTCTGCCTAAACTCTGTCCAGGGTGTCACTTGTGTTTCAAATCCCTAGAGGGACATAACTAAACCTGTGTGGTCAAGAGGACCTGGAGGCTGTTCTAGGAAGTGGAGCTAGAAGGACAACACAGAACAGAGAGGATGGAAGGCCATTGGGAGAGGAGAGCAGAGCCTAAGAAGGCGCTGTCGGGAGGAGGGGAAGCAGGTCTTCTCCTTGGTAAGGGCCCCGGAGACCCAGCAGGAAGAGTACACAGCCTTGTAGAGACCGGCAAACCTTCCCAATGCAGGGGGCAGTTGACACAGGACCAGGACCAGTTCTACGGTCCTTGTAGAACGTAAGGAAACCAGTTCATGGTTAGAATATACTATGTCAAAGGCAGCATGAAGAGGTCAAGGGCACTGTGTCATTTTCAGCCTCTCCCCTGATGCCACGCTCTCTGCCTCTGTGTTTCTTTGTCTCTCTCTTTCTCTGTCTTCATCTCTGTCTGTCTGTCTGTCTGTCTTACTCTTGCTCCTGATCTCTCTTTTGTGCTCTCTGTGGGTTTTAAAATGTCTGTATCTCTCTCCTTCCGAGACCCTTTTATGATGGATGTGTGAAAGGATGGTTTTGCACACGAGCTCATCGGCAGTCATTTGCGCGGATTCCATAAAATCTTCTTGCCACCAAATCAAATGAAAACCAACCCATAAACTGGGTAGAACAAAAGGGCTCTTTGGACTTGAAAAGGTTAGAGAAGACTGCAGGGGCTGCTTACACCGTTCGATCATGTTCGAAGCTGGGGTTTTAATTTAGTTTTCCTATTTACCCCGTAGAAGTTCCTCACTGCTCAGCTGCTAATGCATTTCCAACTGAAATTTTGTAAATTATATTGGGAAACATTCTCAGCGAGAATAGATTGTGCAAGCTCTCATAATGGCTTCCCGCTGCTGCTTCTAACAATATGAGCCTCTTCTGGAGTGATGTGTGTGTGTGGATGCACGTCTTGAAGAGCCCTCTCCACTTTATCCACTTGGCTGGCGGCTCTGCGCTCCCTGTACCCGGCTATGAGCAGACTCAGACTTTCCATCAGCACTAAAAGCTGGTACTTCCCCGGCCATCTTACCAGTGCATCCCTTAGACCCTTCATGTCCATCTTTAATAAAATCACTTCCCCCACAAGTCTATGGGAGGATGACATGGCTCTCCTGGAGTACAGCACTGCCCATGCCATTCCTCTGCTCTAAAGACGCCTGCAAAGGGAATTCCCTGGCGGTCCAGCAGTTAGGACTCCACGCGTCCACCGCAGGGGGCACGGGTTCAATCCCTGGCCAGGGAACTAAGATCCCGCATGCCGCACGGTACCGTCAAAAAAATAAATAAATAAATAAAGACGCTTGCAAAATAAAATCTTTTTTAGTTTGGTAAATTATTCAGATTTTTGGAAGGTGATTTGGTAGCATCTACCAGGGTTTAAATTGCTTATATCATTTGACCTAATACTTCTACTTCTAGTAACTGTTCCTACAGAAATCCTGGGACACGGTTGTGAAGACACAGGCATAATAAAGGTTAATAATATACTGTTTATAAAAAAATAAAATAAAATCTTTTTTTAAGCAAGGTATGTAAGATTATCCAAAATGTTGACCCCAATCTATTTTCCTAACAATATATGTTCCTGTTCCCTCTTCACGGATAAAATATACCTCATCTCTTCTCACCTCTCTCTGCTTTCATGCTAGACGAAGGCCCATCTCTCACCTGGACAAATGTTTGGCTTTCCTACCTGGCTTCTGATTTGATCCTTGTCCCACTACCCGCCCCCCCACAGACACGCTTCACCTTCAGAATCAAATGCAAACCCCTAACTATGATCTACCAGGCCCTTTGTAATCATTCTCTAGCTGCTTTTCTCAAACATTCAGGCTCATGTGCACAGCCCCCGCCCGCCACCCCCCCAACACTAACCCACCCAGGGCCTTTTATTTGCTGCTCCCTCCACCTGGAACCCTCCTTCCTTAGACGGTGTGTGGCCGGACACCTTAATTCGTTCAAACTTCTCCTCAAATGTCATCTCAAGATGCCTTCCCTGTCCACTTGATTTAGGGTATAAAAGTATCTATTTATTGTTGTCTCTCCCCACACGGCAGAGAGAGCCCCCAAATCCATCCTTCACCTCTCCCTTTTAGTAACAAAATCCCCAAGTTTTAGCTGGGTAGAATGGTCATCCAGCTGGAGACTCCATTTGCCAGCTTCCCTTGCAGCTAGATGTGACCATATGACTAAGCTTAGCCCAATAGGATGTGAGCAGAAGTGCTGTGTGCAACCCTCAGGTCAGACCCCTTAAGGACACTGCCTGCCCTACTTCCCTCTTCAGCTGTGACCATGTGAGTGACAACACCATGCCGGGGGCTGGCAGAGCTGGTGGAAGGAAACTGGATGTGCTCCTGGATGGCTTGAGGGGCTAAGCCACATGCCCTCCCCACCCCCAGACTGCCTACCAACTGGGACTTCAGTGAGAGAGAAGCAAACCTGTCTTGTGAAAGCATTGTTACTTAGTTTCTGAGCCAGTTTTAGTCATGGACTAAAGTACACCTGTGAACAGTCAGCTCCAAGCAAGCAGGGACCAGTGACTGTCACGTAGTAGGCCCCAAATAAGTATTTGACGGCTGAAGTTGCAGAATGAAGGGAGGAACGAGGAAGTGTCTGGGGCTCAGGAATGGCAGAGAATAAGGCAGTGACTTACAGGCAAGCATTCCTCTGCCCTACTGGCACCGTGGATGTCTGTGGTCAGGACAGGAGAGGCCTGGATTGGGGGCCAGGAGCCTGCCCTGGGCATCGCTGCCTCCCAGCCTGGGCAGCTTCTGAAGCTCATCACCCTTCTACTGTAAAATGGAAACCATGCCAGTCGTTCCGTTTCCATCAGGAAGACGCAGAGGCAGTGAGCTGTGGGCTCCACTCGGGAAGCCCACCACTGCCCCTCGCGGGAAGGGCTGTCACTGTGGGATCAGGATTCCTAGGCCTCACCCAGAGCTCTGCACACCACCAAGGTGCTTCCTACGACGCCCTGCGGGGAATTCCTTCCAGCTACCACCCACCTCGTAGGCTCCGCCTCTACACAGAGTGAAAGCGGCCTAGCGGCAACGGAGCAGCCGGTCTTAATCCAACCAGGAGAGGAGAGGAATCTGGTGGAACTCAGGGTCGTTCCCTCTTTGCTTAGCTCCAGAGGGGAGAAGAAAGCAGGCAGCATGCTGACACAGTCTATTTCCCCATGCCTCACTGCGGAAAACAATAGAGCTGGCAAGCTGGTAGAGGAAATACACAGGAGCAGCGCACCGGGAGCCAGGTTCCAACCTCTGAGCAGGCGGCTCATCTGCATCTGAGTAAGAAGCAGGGGGGTTTCATTCATTTACCCATCTGTGGACGTGGGAGCACATCCACTCTGAGAGCAGCCAAATGACTTTCAAGAAGGTTTTCTCAGTCATTCAGCAAGCCAGTATTATGCACCTATTGCATACCCTGCACTGTGCCAGGTACGCTGAAAGACAAGGTAAAGAGGAAGGGAAAAAGCTTTTACTGAGTGTACTTTGGGTGAAATATCTCGTGCCAGACTTTGCATGCATTTTCTTGTTTTGTCGCCAAGGCACCCTGATGAGATACACGGTATTTTTACAGAGGATGAGGCTGAGGCTCAGAGAAGTTAAGCAACAGACCCAAGGCCACACAGCCAGGAAGAGGAGGAGCAGAGGCAAGGTGCTGGCTCCTAAGACCATCTTCTTTTCCACAGCAAGTTCCCACCCTCCCAGAACTGGCTATGAGTCATTTCTAATAATAATAACAATAATAATTGTTATTATTGCATTGTCTACATTAAACATTGTTATTTGGAATATAACATATATACAAACAAGTGTATTCATTAAGGTGCATTTTCACAATGAATTCTCACAAATGATTTCCACAAATCGGCACATCCCTGAAACCAGCATCAGATCAAGAAACAGAATATAAAAGCACCCACACAACCGCCTCCACCCCATTTCACTGATGCTCTTATCTCTCAGGGGAGCCACTCTCTTGACTTCTAACAGCACAGATTAGTTTTCAACTTGATATCAATGGAATCACACAGGATGCACTCTTCTATGTCTGGTTTCTTTCACTCAGCATAACGCTTATGAGCCTCTTCCGTGCTGCCGTGTGTAGTTGTGGGCCTTTCATCCTCGAAGCTGTATAGTATTCCTTTGTGTGAATACACCACCCGCTACTTATCTATGTTCTGCTAATGGGCACAGGGGTGCTTTCCAGTTTGGTGCTATTACAAATGGTGCACCTATGAACACAAACATTTCAGTACACGTCCTCCAGTGGACACACGGATAAACTCCTTTGGATGTACACCTGGGAGGAATATGCTAAGTGTCTTGCAGGCCATCTTTCCCTGTGTTCCCACAGGGACTTGATGAGCTGGTACAATTATTAGCCTAATTTTACACATGAACAAGCTAAGGCTTGTAGTGATGTTCCCAAGGTCCCCCAGGTAGAAAGCAACAGACCACATACGACCCCAGGTCTCTGACTTCAGAGCCTGAATTTTTTTTTTTTTTTTTTTTTTTTTTGCGGTATGTGGGCTTCTCACCGCTGTGGCCTCTCCCGCCGCAGAGCACAGGCTCCGGACGTGCAGGCTCAGCGGCCATGGCTCAGGGGCCCAGCCGCTCTGCGGCATGTGGGATCTTCCCGAACCGGGGCTCGAACCCGTGTCCCCTGCATCGGCAGGCGGACTCTCAACCACTGCGCCGCCAGGGAAGCCCCGAGCCTGAATTTTTAAATACTGCACTGTGCAATGACATTCTGTGCCTCAGTTTCATCATCAATGAGCTTAAAAATCCCCAAATAGACAAACAAGACCCACCTTAAGAGAGGTGGTATAGCGGGGTAGTTGCTAAGAGCACAGATGCTGGAGCTGACGGCCTGGGTGTAAGTCCCAGCCTCACCACTGGCCAGCTGTGTGACTTGGGACAAGTTGCTTCACCTCTCTGTACCTCAGTTTCCTCCTCCGTAGTGATTGTGAGGACTTAATATGTTGATGCATTTAAAATACCTACAGCATGCCTGGCATTGGCAAAGACACAATAAATGTTGGCTGTTATTAATACCGTGGGGCAAGTAACACTACACAGTTACTGAACAAAACAAAATAGTCCTAAAAGTAGGGCTATTGACATTGTGTGGTTTACACCAGATTGTTACAGCTGGAGGGGATCTCAGTGGCCTTTGAGTCCAAAGTGCCCACTTTACAGAGGGGAAAGCTGAGGCTGGAGGAAGGGAAGGTCTTACTCCAGGACATAGCCAGTTAAAGGGAGGGCAGGGCCTCGCTGACCGCCTACTGGGCTCTTGCACGACAGCCCACGACCCTGTAAGACTAGCAAAGGCTCCAGATTTGTTCCTTTTGCTCCATTGGAAAGCTTTTAAATCAACAGCAGAAGTCTTCAAGCTCCTTTCCCCCTCCAGCCATTGCTCTTGGTCCTCCCTGAAAATCTCATTGTCAAGAGAAGCCTTCCAGCTAGGGTGAGTAATTCCTTCCGGTTTCCTATGCACTTTTCCAGTGTGTTAGCCCTAAAAATCTTGCTTCAGAAACTGGTCAACCAGGACAGTTGGTCCTCATTCCCAGCCCATTGCCTGGCTGTTTTACCCAGTTTCCCTGGAGTTAACCATTCTATGAGTCTATGTGCTTCAGGGAGCTGCCTCGTAGGAACCTGGGGAGCCAACCGTTGAATCGAAGCCGTTCTTTTCCAAAAGGACGTAAGTGCTACCCTTTCAGAGAAGAGTGGACAGAAAATGCAAACAATCTCCAGAATATGGAGGTGGACATCTGAGTGTCTGGATTTGGTGTGAGAGTCTTAGCTGACGACTGGCTTGCGTGTTGGACATCAGCTGATGGTCACGCCAAATCGATAAGAATGATTGTGCGTGTTGACATATAGGCGTACACACACATGCTTGGTTACCTATTTTGTTCACCGCTGCCCCCCAAGCTACATAGAATAGAAACTTAGCAAATCCTCATCAAATGACTGGGAACGTACGCTTTATATGTTCAAGGACTATGTCGAGATCCACTAGAAGAGCAGCAGAATTGCAATTAGACTGGCTTCTACTCATTTTCAAGGAGCTCGAATGCAAACGCCAACAGGAGTCTGTAGATAATATAAATAGTGAAAGAGGGAGATTAGCCCACAGGAACTGGGGGTCCCCAACTCTATCTACAGGGGGCAGCCTCTACTGACTTCCAGCGTCTACTGCCAAATAGCAAATCTGCATTATTTTTTTTTTTTTAGGGGAAGGGGGTCAAGCTTTCTGATTTGCAAATGTTGGAAGCTAATAAAAAACACAAACCAAACCAGACAAAAAATACTGCGTGTGCCAAATAAAACAGAACCGAGGGCTGTGCTAGGTTCTCAGGCCCCTAGGTTTGCAACCTCTGGCTTTTGAGTTATGGAAGCATGGGCACATCACAGAGCCTCCCCAAGCCTCAGTTTCCTCCGCTGTAAAATGACGAGGCCACTCCCTGCCCTGCTTTGCTGTCCAAGTGCTGTGAGGCACTCGTGCGAATGCACAGGTGAGACGCTGTCACTCTGTGAGTGGTGATGACTCAGCATTCTGTAGGGAGCGACATCCTTATTGATGCATGTACATTTCACCTGAAAGTTGTAGCCTGCCTCCCTCAAAGTCAGCCACTACCAGGAATATTATTCCTTCTCCTTTTCTGCCTTTCGGTAGAAACGTGGAGCTGATAGCTTTAGGTGGTAAATATAGCCCTGGCTTCGAAAGGGGTTGTTCTGATGATGTTAGAATTCTTCTGAATTTAAAACAAATCCACCTAGTCAATGGAAGGAGGGAAACTTTATAGTTTTAGTGGGACCCAGCCTCCTGGGTCTGCGTGGGAGCTGACAGGTGTTGGCAGACGCATCAGTCAGGGTTCAATCTGAGAAGCAGGACCCACTAGGAGATGTGTCTGTTGCAGGGATTCGAGGTGACACATGGCGTTGGGGGGCTGGCTAAGACGCCTCTGGTGGGCTGTTCTCCCACATCTGATGCTGGAACTCGCCCTCAGGGTAGCAGCTGGGAAGGGAAGAAGGATAAAAATGTCTGGAGAGCAAGAACAAGCTGGGACCGCAGCCGGAGCTGGCGCCTTGGGGACAGACGGAAATCTTGTCTCTGATTTTGGTGGGGTGGGCTCGTGCAGAGATGCTGAGGAAGATGCAGGGGAAGGTGGAGCTGTGCCGGCCCAGCTGCTGCTTCATCCCACTTTGCTGAGCCAGGAGGTGCGGCTACAAAATGCCTCCCCTCTACCCCCCAGACCCCCCAAGTTGCCCCCTGGGGCCCACTCCAGATGCAGATCTAAAGGGAGGAGAATTCTGTGGACTGCAGTTCAGCCTGGCTGAGTCCACACCTTACAAAGCCGCCACGGCAGATGAGGTGGGATTCGATTATGCCAAACGAGGGAGAATTTTGTATCCCAGCGATGGGGCTGGAAGCTTGGTGGTTGACACCAATGGCTGCTTGTTCTGAAGACTAGAGATTTGGGTTTGGGCCAACGGGCCACATCTAGCAGGTCTCCAGATAGGGAGAGGCAAGCCTCAGAGCAGAGGGCTGGTGGGCTGAGGGCTTCCACAGTGCTATGGTCTGCATATTTGTGTCCCCCTAAAATTCATGTGTTGAAATGCTAATGCCCAGTGTGATGGCATTAGAAGATGGAGCCTTTGGGAAGAGCTCAGGTCATGAGGGCAGAGGCCTCATGAAGAGGCAGAGGCCTCATGAGAGACCCTGCAGAGCCCCCTAGTGCTTTCCACCAAGTGAGGATAGGACAGGAAGTCTGCAACCCAGAAGAGAGCCTTCACCAGAACCCAAACACCCAACCATCAGGGACTTCCAACCTCCAGAACCGGGAGAAATCCAATTCTGCTGTTTCTGAGCCACCCGGTCTGCGGTTGTTACAGCAGCCCAGACAGACGAAGGCATACGGTAACCTGTCTATCCCGAGTCTCTGAGGAGCTCACGAGAAGAGAAGAGGCCTGGTTCCTGCACCAGCGGCGTGTGACACAGGGAAAAGAGCCTTGTCAGGAGGGAGATGGCGGGTAGCTGGGGTGTCACGTCTGAGCACGCCTCACAGGCTGGAAGTGAAAACACAAACAGGTCTTGATAAAGCGGGGGGCACCCAGGGCACCCAACTTTTCAGAAAGACTTTGAAGAAGAGAGTCGTCGGGGGGCTTTATTCACACGTGCAACAAACGTTCACTTCCTGACAGACAGCATGCAGGCCCGAGGGGGATGGTGACAACGTCTAAAACTTGGTCACCACCTGGAGAAGTGTGTGTGTGCGAGAGAGAGCAAATCATGGTCAACAGACAACAGCCTGTTTCAGAGCTAAGGATCGGTAGGGTGAAAACCATACACGGACCAAAACGAAGTGGCCTTTGTATAGCATGTTATGACAATTCTCTCCTCCTCAGAGATCGCCCATGGTCACCTCGCCCAGCGTCCAGCCTCCCTCAGCCCCTCGGCTCCTGACGGAGGGGCAGCTGGCCCGTGGGTTCCACGCTGAACCCCCCAGGTCCCCGCTTTCTGTGAGAGATCTGAGTCGAGAGGCGCTGAGAGCTGTGAGGCAAGGGGGTATTAACCACGGGGCTTGAAGCAGAAAGGCAGGCTGTCGGAGCAAGTGTCACCTTGGGCCACGCGTAGGCTGATGTGTGACGGGAAACTACTCACGAGAGAGCCAGCACGGGGCAGAGCCTCTTCCCGGAAAGGGAAACCTCCCCCTCATGCCTTCGCACCCGGAAAGATAAATCAGCCTCGGGACCACCCAACCCCTGTGAGATGGCTCTTCTTTGCAGACACCTCCGGATCCCTGGACCCTCATAGTCATCCCCATGCCCCTCATTCCCTTCCCTTGAGCTAAGTGAGGAGAAGGTCTATGACTTCAGCCACGGCTCCTTGACGGGAGTAAAGCTACGCTTCTAACCTCAGCCTGTTCTCACCACAGCCCTGGCAAGTGGAAAGCATCCTCCCTTTTCTGATAAGCAAATGGAGAAAAGTCGAGTAACATGGCCAAACACAGCCAGGAGTCGGGGGAGGGGGGAGCCTGAACTCCTACCCAGGCCTTAGGACCCCAAAGTCTTTGCTCTCCTTCTTTACCAACGGTTCCCTCCAAGGTCCAGCAAGCTCAAGGCCTCTAAGGAGGCAGATGGAATTTGGGTCTTCCCTCTTGGGGATGAAGAGAAGATGCTGAATGAGGCTGGGGAGTGTGGTGAAAGCAGAGGCCTGTGGGCTCATGTGAGAGGGAAGCTCGGCTTCTGCTTCTGGCATTATGCTACGGGGAAGGGAAGGGAGCTCACCTGTGTGGACCGTGCCCAGGGCCTCTGAAAACGAGGTGACCATTCTGAGCAGATGCCGGGAGCCTTTGGACCAACTTCCTGGCTCGCGCTGCCATCTTTCCACGGAAGGGAAACAGACTGGGTCCTCATATCTGCTGATGGGCTGTTTAAAAAGAGTGACATTTAACTAAGTGAGCCATGGTTCTGAAAGAGGCAGAAAACAAATGACCCAAAGAAAATCTTCATGTCCTTATTATCTCCCTTTTGGGGATTTATTTTAAGGAATGAATCCTTAAGAAGAAAAGAACGCTACGTGCAAAAAGATGTCTGCGGTGGAAGTGTGTGCCACCCCCTCTCTGGGCTCTGCTTTCTGGTCTATAACATGAGGGACAGGAGCCCGTGCAGCCACAGGCCCTCCTCGACGAAGTGACAGTGCCAGGCTAGCGCCCAGAGGCCCAGCCTCCATCCACGTACCCATCCTCCTGCCCCAACCCTGTCCAGGAAGACGGCCTCAGGCTTCTCAGACCTGGGGCCCCGCCTGCCTGAGTCACGCCGGGACACTGTGGTCACCTGCACGAGGCTGAGGCCTCCCGCTCTGCCTGGTTTCCTGGGCCACAGCCTCAGGGGCAGCATTTGTGGACTTTAAACGCGCCAGATACTTCCCTGCCTCGGGGCATTCCTCTCTACAGTCCCCTTGGCCGGGAACTTGGATGGCTCCTTCCAAAACACCACAGACTGGATGGCTTTGACAGCAGGAATGTATTTCCTCGAAGCTCTAGAAACCGAAAGTCTGAGCTCAACGGGTTTGCAGGATTGGTTTCTCCTGAGGCGTCTCTCCTTGGCTTATAGACACCACCTTCTCCCCGTGTCCTCACGTGGTCCTTCCTCTGTGTGTGCACATCTCAGTGTGCCCAAATTTCCTCTTCTTAGAAGGAAAGCACTCAGGTTGGCCCACCCAAGGCCTCAGTTTTACTTAATTACCTCTTTAAAGGTCCCATCTCCAGATGCAGACGCACTCTGAGGTACTGGGGGTCAGAGATTCAACAGGAATTTGGGGGAAACACCCTTCAGCCAATAACACCACCCCTCAAGCTTCTTCTCGAATGTCATTTTCCGGGAGTAGCGCCACATAGAGACGTGCAGGTGGCTGCCTGTTGGGGGAGGCTTGTCTCAGGGGGGCTGACACCAGTCTGGCTCTGTAGCCAAGCTGTGTGCCTAGCACGGAGCTATGTCTGTCTGGGACAGGAGAGCCTTTCCTTTGCCAAAGACACCACCCGCTTGTGAAGTCACACACCGAGGGGCCACGTCTGCCCAGATGGGAGACCTTTTTCTAATTCTTCTAAAAGACACCGCGTAGGCAAGTGGGAACAGTGCTTGTCCCCTGATCCACCCTGCCGCCTGCATCCCCTCCGAATTCACACCCCAATATTTTGCTTGTTTTCTTTAGTGCACGGATAACAACCTGTTCTGGTGGTTTCGTGTTTTGTTTTTCAAAAGGACCTTGGCTTACTCAGTGTCACAGCCTGAGCCCCTCACGCTCAGCCCGGCACGGGAGTAAGTATCCATCAGAGGGAGGAAAGTGCAGACCGACTCTTCCCACCGCCTCCTGGCAGATGCTGGGATGCTCTTTGCTTCCTTGTCTTCCAGGTCTGATGAGCTCATGCCTGAAGGCAAGGGCAGGGGGTAGGAGAGCCAGGAGGCTTTCTGAGGAATGGGAGACAGGTTCAGGGGGGCCAGGCGGCTGCTGGCCGGCCTGAACCCCAGCTGATGGAAATGCTGAGTGAGAGGGAAAAACGGAAAAACTTCTCGAGCGGAGAGGAAGCAGCTGAGTGAGCCTCGGAGACACATAAGGTGCGCTTACGGGGGAGAGTGGAAGAAAGCACAGGAGCCCGTGAAAGAGCCCCCAGTCTGCCTAAAAACGCCACGGAGGCCGAGCCAGCCCCAGATTGGTGGGAAGCGTGTAGGGCCCAGGCGGAAGAGCCATGCATCTGTGAGAGCAGCCCATAATACCTGCAAGGCCAGCGTGTAAATCACTCCCACGGCTGGCAGGTTGCAGAAGACATTACCCTCTAAGG
Source organism: Pseudorca crassidens (assembly GCF_039906515.1). Taxonomy (NCBI): domain Eukaryota; kingdom Metazoa; phylum Chordata; class Mammalia; order Artiodactyla; family Delphinidae; genus Pseudorca; species Pseudorca crassidens. Next base: position 29,575,122 of record NC_090315.1, on the reverse strand, counting down.
AAAACTGTTTCCTGACCCACTGGTTCATCTATTTCAGGGTGTTGTTTTTGGAATAATGGCAGGCACATAACTTGCAAAAGCACCCTCTGAATATTTTTCTTGAGGCCTGCTGAAAACCAGAGCCTCCGAATTCCCTTTTCCTGCTAAGGATTGCCCGGCCTGGTCACTAAAGCCTAGAGGAACATTGAGAATTCCTTTTCTTAGCTCAGTGGGCCATTGTAAATCCAGGGTGATAGTTTTCCTCGCAGGTGGACATATTCATTTTTTGGGTTGTCGTTAGGTCACCCGAAGTCCTGGGAAGTGGCCTATTGTTCAGAGTTGGAAGGCAAAGGCACAGAAGGAATGACATTCTTATTAGAGGTTTGATGAATGAAATGCAATAATGAAGTTTCTTTTGTTCTTGCCTCTGGGGCCCACAATTGTTAATCTATAACTTGCTATATGGATTCAAACTTATTAATCATTTTAAAACAAAATTCTCTGTAATGACTGAGATGGAAAATGAGGCCTTGATGAAATAAAATGTCAGTCTGGCCCGATTTTCCTCCCCAGTGGATGCAAAGTGGCAAATTCTAGAGTTCCCCCCACCCCCCACCCCGCCCCCAGAGAGGGTTTGGGGGAACCAACACGGGCAAGATGGGAGAAGGCTGGGAGATTCACGGGTGAGGGTGTCATCCTTGCCCCATGCACAGGTGTGAACAAGGCCTGTGGCTCCAGGTGAGACCTTTGGTTTCGCCATGTTGGTGTCGGCGGTTGCTTCCCGGGAAGGCAGGCCCTTGTCCGCTTCCCACCTGGTTTGCTGCCCAGACTAGAAGCTGGGCTGGAAAGGGTTCAGCCATTCTGACCAGAGCTCATCATGGGAATTCTAATTTCTTATACCTATACAGCACTTTAAGATCTGTAAACTGTTTTTATAACCATGGCCCTCTTTGACTTCACAGCATTCTTGGGAGGTGAGCAGGTCTGGGTTGATTATCCCCATTAGAGAGGTGAGCAAACTGAGGAAGAGAGAGGCAAAGTGACTTGGCCAGATCACCGAGCGAGGACTCCAGCCCAGGCAACCCCGTGTGTCCCACTGTGCGCCACGCTGTGCCCATCCAGGGGGGTCCAGGCCTCAGGGAAGAACATCCAGGGGTTCAGACCCTGGGAAAAGAAAATCAATCTGCTTCTCTTTCCAATAGGAGTGTGCAGTGAGAAGGTCCCAGCCCAGATGATTTGTGGAAGGGGTAGGACTTTTTTGGTTTATTGTTTGTTCCCCCGTAGAATGTGAGGCCCGTGAACTCAGGGAGATGGGTCTGTTCTGTTCACTCTTGTTTCCTCGGCATCTAAAAAGTGCCTAGCACACAGTAGGTGCTCAATACGTATTTGATAAATGAATTCGCGAATAGGAAATGAATGAAGCAATCTATCTCAGAACCCAAGGTCCCCTTCTCTGGGCACCACCTCGTATCCATCCTCTGGACCCGCAGACCCTTCCTGGCTCTTTCCTCTCTGAGAGCGTCTGTGTCCAAGGACCGAGGAGTCCTTTTTAGAGAGCAGATTCAGTATGTCTCAGCCACAGGCCATCCTGGAGAGAGAAGAGATGTCCCATGCCCTACTGTTCAGACAGCCTTGTCTCTAATTCTTCAAGAAAAAAAAAAATCAGCAAGATATTGGTTTGTCTTCTTCTGGAATAAAATAAATCAACGAATTCACAATTATTCTGAAAATCTGATTGGAGAAGTGCCTCTGTGCCGGGCCCTGGACTCGACTCTGCAGATGCCGCAGCGAACACACGGGGCCACTCACTCACGTGTAGGACCTCTGAGGGCACAGGCGAGAGTGCCGGGGCCACCCGCCAGGCCAGCCCCGTCCCCAAAGTTCCAGTTGTTACTGCTGCATAGCTATCTTAAGTTTCGTGGGATAAACCAACAGCCGTCATTTATTATTATTATTGCCATTGTCATTATCATTATTATTTCAGGGCTCTGGCCTGCGGCCCCTCATGCAATGACGGTCAGATGGTGGCTGCAGTCACCCTGAAGGCCTCTCCTCTCTCATCTGATGGGTAACGGGGGCTGTTGCGTAGAAACTGTGAGGGGTCTCCACGTGGCCTGGGTTTCCTCACAGCATGACGAACAGAATCAAAGAGGAAGTGTCCCAAGAGAGACCCAGGTGGAAGCAGGGTCCCCTTCTGTGACCTAGGAAGTCACGTAGGGTTGCCGCCACCATACACTGGTTGACGTCATCACGAAGGTCCATTTGGGACAAAGGGAAAGGGCAGAGGTTCCACCTGGGTGGGGGAATGGCAAGGCCTCACTGTAACAAGAGTGTGTAGGATGGAAAAAATTTGTTGGGGATGTTCTGGGCAGTGAAGCTTGCCAGCCTCACAGATCCTGAGGTGGAGGACGGACTGGGACCCTTTTCTTCCTTTTTCCTCCCTCTGTCCCTCCCTCTTGTCCGCCCTATTCTCTGAGACACGTTACAGCTGCCAGGTCAGCCCTGCAGCCAGGAGGCATGGAGATCCCGGCTCCTCAGCTGTCAGGTCAGAAATAGGATAGTGTAGACCCTGCCTGCCTGAGGTGATTGCTGTGATGAGCAGGGGTTGGCAGAAAAGACAGAATATTCGGTCTGACAAGCTGGGAGTGAATCCAAGTTCCTCCTTCCTAGCTCTCTGTCCTCAGGACAACAACAACACTAATATTTAAATATTTTTTTGTTACTGCTTTTTGAGTACTTTCCAGGATCAGGCCCTGACTAAAGCTTTTCATGTTTATTTTCCTACTTAAACCTCACAACAATCCAATACCCAATAGATGGGTATCAATATACCCTTTTTCGATTAAGAAACTGAGGTTCAGAGAGGTTAAGTCATTTGTCTAAGGTCACACAGGTAAGTGGAAGAGCTGAACCTAGAAACGAGCTCATCTGCCTCCTTGGAGTTTAAGCTGTTATTCCACCTCCCTGTTTACTTAAATCACAAAATGCCACAGTTCATCATCCAGGACAAATAAGACTTCTAACACCAACCACACAGGCTCGTTCTGAGGGTAATCTTGGAGAGTGGCATCACAGTAGATGTTGGTTGGGGCAGCCTGACTCTGTGTCGGATACGAAGGGGAGACCAATCTAGCAACGGCTTCAGATTCCTTATAACCAAGACTCCACAGCCTTCGGAACAAGCAATTTCCAGATGTTCACCAGCTCTCTGCTGCCTGCCCCCGCCCCCTCCCTCCCTCTCCTCCCGCAGCCTCTATCCCTCTGTCCTCTGGGTTTCCCAAACCTGCAGGGCTTGCAGCCTCCTCGCTGCTCCCACCAGCTGAAGAAACAGCCCGGGAAAGGCGACAGTTTTACAGGGGAAGTGCTGTGTTGAGAGAGCCGTATCTGGGAGGTCCCTGACGCCAAGTCAGAATAACAAGTCTGATGTTTCTTTTGGTTTTCCTGACTTTTCTTTCTTCTTTAGAGCTGATGAAATAAGAAAAAAAAAAACACAAGCAGGAACGCTTATAGGTGTAAGTGTGTGTGTTGGCAAGGGGGCATCCTTTGCAACTGGGTGAGCCTGAGTTTTGCCTGAGTCCTTGAGAGGGGTGTGCTGGGAAATTCACAGTAACTGGTGGCTTCCGTGGCTCCAGCATTGCCCCCCTCACCCCCATCAAAATCCAAATCCTTGCTCAGAACCCTCCAATGCCTTCCCACCTCCACCATCGTAACACCTAAAGTCCTCACCCACCGTAGCTAGCTACTAGGTCAGGTTTCTCCATCCACCTCCCGGACCTGGCTAAGCCTCCTCCAGGCCACCCCAGACACAATGAACTTCCTCTTTGTCCATCTTCAAACCCTCCAAGCTCATTCCTGCCTCGGGGATTTTACACTAGAATTCCCTCTGCACCACTCCTCACCCACCCAAGCCATCTTTCATGTGACTCCCTCTGCTTTTCTGTCACCTCCTCCAAGCAGCCCTCCCTGACCACTCTGTCTAAAGTAGCCACGCCTACTCCACCCATTTCTATCCCCTTACCGTCTTTTCTTTTCCTTTATGGCTCTTATGTTTGTTACTACCTGAAATTATGCTACTATTAGTTATGTCTGTCTCCCCTCCAGCTAGAATTCTTGGGCCAGATACAGTGTCTGTCTTGTTCACTTTTGTATGTCCAGCATCAGGAACAGAGCTGGAACATGATAGGATCTCAATAAATATTTGGTGAACAAACGGATACATGAATGATGAATGAAAAGTTCTTTCTGGAAACTGACTAAGGTTGTATAAAGGAATCAAGTCAATTCTCCCAGAAGCGGGGGCACCGCAGGAAGTCCCAGGGGAGGGTGGGGATAGGAAGGTAAGGCATAGAGGGTAGGGGCAGCTCTGCAGCCCCGCTGATGAGGACCTGCACTGAGCTGGGAGGCCACAGTGGGTTGGGGGGCGGGGTTCGGGGGCTCAACTATTTCTGATGCCACACCCAGTCTTCAGCTGCAGGAGAACTGCAGGCATTAGGGATTAAGAGTCAGACTCAAGTTTTGCAACCCAGCTCTGCAACTTCCTAGCTTTCTGCCAGTAGAACAGTTAATTAACCACTCTTAGCCTCAGTTTCTCCTTCTGTCAAGTGGAGCTAGCAACAAGGTAGCTCTTGTGAAGATCAAAGAGCAGGTGCATGAAAACTCTTGCACTCAGCATTTTATCAGTTCATAGAGGTGACCGTTGTATGTGTGGCCTCGGTCCTCTGAGAAAGTCCCGTCCAACACCCAAGCTCCATCTCCACCTGAGAGTGCGGATTTGCTCATCAGAATATGTTTTTCTTTCCTTTCATATTTTACAAGAGTTTGCTTGCTTTAGGGGAAAGGCACAGACCTGGCTTAGAACACCTAGGTAGGGTCCTGGCTCTGCTCTGTGGCCTTGGACCCATCACTTTGCACGTCTGACTGCCTTCCACATTGGCACTGAGATTAGCAATGGTCTCTGATCCCTCCACCCACACACACCTACCAGGTTGCTCTGAGAATAAGATATTTCATCTTTCATGTCTAAAATTCTGTATCTTTCATTGGATCTTAATTGTAGATTTACTTCCATGAACTATAAATTGCTGTATATATTTTTCCGTAAGTAAGTATATCTATTTATGGAATTCCATAGATTTATCTATAAGGAGACCATGATGATGAAGACTGTGTTTAGACAAGATAAATTCAAATCCTGGCTCTGCCATCTCCCAGGTGTGATCTTGGGCAGGTGGCCTTCTCGCCACCTCTGTTTCCATCATCTTAAAATGTGAAAGCAATAAGACCCATCTCGCAGATTTGAAGAGTGACAAAAAGCATATAAAGTTGTACACCAGTGTTCACAAAAGCATCATTCATAATAGCCAAAGGGTGGAAACCACCCAAAAGTCCATTGACGGATGAAGGGATAAACAAAAAATGTGGTCTATACATACAATGGAATATTATTCAGTCCTAAAAATGAGGGGAAATCTGACACATGCTACAACATGGAAGAGCCTTGAAAACGTTATGCTAAGTGAACGAAGCCAGACTCCAAAGGACAAATACTGTATGATTCTACCTATACGAGGTATTAGAGTCGACAAATTCATAGAGACAGAAAGTCGAATGGTGGTTTCCAGAGACTGGAGAGGGGGAAATGGGAGTTATTGTTTAATGGGGACAGAGGTTCAGTTTTGAAAGTGAGAAAAGTTCCGGAGATGCACGGGGGTGATGGTTGCACAACAGCGTGAATGGACTTAATGCCACTGAACTGTACACTTGAAAATAGTCAAAATAGTACATTTTATGCTGTGTATAATTTACCACAATAAAAAATAAATGAATAATATATATACTTACCACAGTGCCTGGCATGATGAATGTTAGGTTTTTTTTTTTTAAAAAAAAAAACCCTAAAATAAGATGCACTTTTCAGGGACCGGTGATGTTAACGTGCTTTATAACCGTAATGTGCAATCAAAATATACGGCGTTCCCACCACACTGTACCTGCCAGGTGAGTTCCCCAGATTTTCTGGTGGAATAGACCCAATGTGACAGTCATTCCTAGAAATGTTTCCTTTCCCACCACCGCCCCGCCCATCAGCCTCTCGATATTTCTGCTGAAGGGCCGTGGAGGCCTCTGTAAACTCAGGCAGATGGGCATTTCGGCCACTCACTATTTACAGAAAACCAGGAACGACTCACACTCTAATTTGCTGGTCTGGGGAGTCCGGATTTTCATGACTTGTTGGATGTTGTGTTGCAAAGCCAGCTTCGGCGGCGTTAACTTTTGGGGGGGCAGGACAAAGGGTTTTGCCCAAGTGTGTGGTAATCTGGGGCCCACATCCCACAGGCTCCATCCTCGACAGCTTCTCCAGTGTTATTGTACATCCCCGATCTCAAGCTGTGATCCCAAGACCCATGTCCATCCAGGAGGAAAAGAGGTCTGGGCTCTTGAGCCAGCTTGGAGGAGACCGGAAGTTCTCTTAGTCTTAAATGATTTCATCCTCGTGCGCCTTGGAGGGATGCTGTCACATCCACACTGACACGGGGTACTCAGGCTCCTAGAGTGTCACCAGGGTTTAAAACTTCCTTCTTTCCTTCTCAGGCAAAGCCCAGGGCTGGTGGGGGGGGGGGTGGGCGGGGGCAGTGCGGGGAGAGCAGGAGGCCTGAGTCCTAACTCTGCCCCCAACATTCCAGGAGACCAGTAGAGACTCGTTGAACTGTCCCGCACCTCAGCCTCTCTCACTTTAAAAGCAGGACTCATGGCTCAGGGCCTCCTCCAGGTGAGAAGGACCGGGAGGCTGATCTGGGAGATGAGAAGGTGCTGGTCACGATGCTGGCTTTGGAATGAGAGCCGGGGTGATCCTGGAGGTAGATGGTCTGAGTTTGAGATCGCAGCTCTGCCACGTGCTGACCTGCCTCAGTTTCTCCATCGGTAAGACAGCGATAAAAACTCCTGCCTACTTCATGGTGTTACTGTGAGAGTTGGCGAAGTTGATTTTAGCAAAGTCGCCAGCACGACGGAGGTACATCATCGGCAAACAGGCAAGAGCACCCTGTCCACGCTCTCCATCGCGACAAGCAGGGTCGCTGTTGCATTTGGCAGAGGCCTTGACTGATCAGAGCCTGAAAATGTATGGCTCTGGGATGTGGCCTAGTGGGCGCTCAGATGCAATGGGTCGGTGAGGATCTGCTGAGAAACGGATTGTGAAATAATGATCAAAACAGAAGCTGCCTGGAGATATTCGAAAATATTCTCATTCCTTTCATTAACTCCCATGACGGGAGTACAGAAATCAAGTTAGGTAATTTAGGATGGAATGTGGCAGCATGGAGGAAGAAAATGGATTTTTTTTTTTGCGGTACGCGGACCTCTCACTGCTGTGGCCTCTCCCGTTGCGGAGCACAGGCTCCGGACGCGCAGGCTCAGAGGCCATGGCTCACGGGCCCAGCCGCTCCGCGGCATGTGGGATCCTCCCGGACCGGGGCACGAACCCACGTCCCCTGCATTGGCAGGCGGACTCTCAACCACTGCGCCACCAGGGAAGCCCAGAAAATGGATTTTGATGTCACACAATCTTGAGTTCAGATCGATTCTCTAGCTGTGTGGCTTTGGGGAATTTGTTTAACCTGAGTCTCAGTTTCTGTATCTATAAAGTGTGGGTGGCAATCCTTTCCCTTTCGAGGTTCCTGTGAGAACTAAATGAGATGACGTAAGTAAATTACATGGCCCCTTTGTCTTAAATTAAATATGGTCATAACGTTTTGCTGCTCTCTTTACAGAGAGGCACAATCTATTTCTCCACTTCTGAACACGGGCTGGCCTTGTGACTGGTTTTGACCAATAAAACATGGCAAAAGTGACATCATGCAACCTTGGAAGAGAGGCCTTAAGAGGCCATGTGGCTTCTGCCGGGGTCCTCTTGGAACGCCGCCCTGAGACCGCCAGGTGAGGAAGCTTCTCTAGCCTCCTGGAGGATAAGAAACTGCACGGAGGGGCTCCAGGGGGCCCAGCACAGATGCTAGACATGAGTGAGGCCATCTCGGAATCTTCCAGCCTAGGGGACCTTCCAGCTGAAACAAGTATGCTGCCCAGCCCACTTACAGAGTTGTGAGAAATAATGTCATTGTGGCTTTCAGTCATCAAGTTTTGGGGTGGTTTGTTCCATAGCAAAGACTGCCTGAAGCAGTCCTCCACACAGACTGGCTGAATTGAATAAAGATGAAAGTTTTTCGGGAAATACGGTATGCGCTTCTAAGCGCAAGCTCTTGGTATTATTATTGTTGTTTTCATTGTTATTCATACTGATTAGCTATAATAATAATGTAATATAAGGTAACACAATATAATCATCATTGTTGGTTGATGACTTCTCACTTCCTGTCCCCTGGGAGAAGACCACAGTCCGGAACGGGCTTTGACAGGCTCAGACAAGCAGCAACCTTCTCTACAGGTGAACGTTTTAAATCTCTGTGTCTTTTCACATCTGTAATAGCTCCACATCACCTTGTTTGGCCACCTGGGATGGTGCCACAGCTCCTATTAATCTCGCCATACATGGCAGCATTGCGCTCAAGTGCCACACTCCCGGCTGCCTGTGTGGGGCACGGAACCTATTTTTAGTGTTTTACATCTATAATTATGTATGTTTCACTGCCTCTCAAATGCATATTTGCTCTGGGGAGAGGTTATGGTTATATAATCTCAGTTATTTTTGATAGGGCCAAATGTGTTATACCAACCTGCTAAGTCTCATTCAGCCAGAGAAAACTGTCCAACTGTTCCTTCCTCACTCAGACTCCCATGGAAGCAGGGGTGAAATTAAAAATATTTAAGTACTGGTAAAGCATGGGCACTGACAGATCAGAATGGAACCAGCCATTACTTCACTTGGTGTTTACGGGGTATATTAGTTCTGCTCTTGAGGGTCAATTTAGCCTAAGAAACAATTTGTGATTTTTCAGAAGTTAGAAATTCCCTTCATAGAAACTAATCAACTGGGAACTGGGGCTTGGAATAATGCTAGTCGTAATAGGATGGTATCAATGTCCTGGATCAATGTCCCAAGGTGTCATGCCCTTTGGCCAAGAAGTTTCTCCAGTGGCAGTTTCTACTGCAGAAAGAAGAAGAGCTGGAAAAGTCAAGGCTGAGGTTGGGCCCTGAGAGAGGGAGATGTGGGACCCGGGACTAGCAGATGGAGCGGGTGACCTGGGGAGGCTGCAGCCATGGCCGACTGAAGGAGATCTGGGAGGCGTCCACTGGGCTTGGAGCTGCAAAGATCCAGGTAGGGGGATATGAGTGCGGGGGGCCAAAGCAACTGAGCATCTTGCAGCAGGAAGCAAGCAGATATGGGCCAGGAAGAAAGCAGGCAATCCAAAGATGCTCAAGAAAAGGTATTCTGCCTGGGAAAAACATACCATCTTTTATTCATTCACTCACTCACTCACTCACTTATTCACTCAACAAACATTGGCAAAGTACCCACTGGGAACCAGATACTGTCCTAGTTGCTGGGGAAACTTAAAAATTGTGTTTCCCTATGAATCCAGCTTACTTACAAGGTATCTTTTTACCCTATGTATTAAAATATTGAAGTAGAAAACTTAGCAAATAGGGAAAAGCATACAGAAAAATATCTGTATTGGGCCTCCCTGGTGGCGCAGTGGTTGAGAGTCCGCCTGCCGACGCAGGGGACACGGGTTCGTGCCCCGGTCCGGGAGGATCCCACATGCTGCGGAGCGGCTGGGCCCGTGAGCCATGGCCACTGAGCCTGCGCGTCCGGAACCTGTGCTCCGCAACGGGAGAGGCCACAACAGTGAGAGGCCCGCGTACCGCAAAAAAACAACAAAAAAAAAACAACAAAAAAAAACTGTATTCTCAACTCTTAATCCCTGTTAATATCTCATACACATCCTTCTTATTATTTGTACATAATATGTATTTTTTAACTTCAAAACTGGGGTCATGTCATATAAAATATTTTTTCACTTGTTACTATGTTGTGAAAAGTTTCTTATACTTCTGATATCCTTTATGGATATGACTTTTATTGGATGTAGGGGAATTCCATCTTAGGAACATGCAGTGGATTATTTAACCAACCCCCAATCGTTGGTCATAAATGTTGTCTCCAAATAAAGAATTTAACAACCTGACAAAATTGTCATTTATATGCCATGCAAACATGCCACCTAATACTTTCATGAAAAATGAAAGAATCTAAATAAAGAGTGGGGTGGGGGGTCTCTCCTGTTTAAGTGCATCAGTGAAAGTTAAAGAATTATAGCAAATAGCCTTCAATTTGCTCTAATTTGTACAAAATTTTTCAAATTCTGTACATCTAATACACTATATTAACTATTGTTAATTGCAGAATGATAATAACTGTGTTGGCATGGGTGCAGAGAAATGAAAGCTTACATATTTCTGGTAAGAGTTCAAACTCCCATTGTATTGAAAGATTTTTTTAAATGTTCAGACTCAGCATTTCACCTTCTAAGAACTGATGTTAAAGAATTAGTATTAGAGATGGGTACAAAGATTTATGGAAAAACAATATTTATATCAGCATTATTTTTGTGCTTAATACACAGTAACTTCTAAAAATGGAAGCTATAATTACCAGTATTATCATCATCAATTCTTTTTCCAGCCCCATCTGGCTTTGAGAATAAGAATATTATAATTAATATATTTTTACATTGGGTGTCATCTCTTTCCAGAATTATTTTTTGACACTTACATTGTTTTATAATCATGTTAAGTGCAATTACTGAGAAATTAACTTTAAGTTTTGGGTTCTCTGCTCAGCAATCTTTCTTTTATACTGCTTTTCCTTGTATCTGAATTATTTATTTTGCTTCCTTTTTCAGCCACCTGGAGTATTTCTTTGATCATTTTCTTTTTTTTCAAGATAGTAATAGCCACAGCATAAGTTCTGAGTCCTTCCATAAATAATTACCCACCTTCAAGAATGGCAGCTTGGCTGCACGTACAATTCTTTGTTCCTAAGTCTCATTCCTTCAGAAGTCTTCAGATTTTGAAATATTCTATCCTAGAATTTGCTAAAAAGTGTGGCCTAATGGAATTTCTTCCTTTCTTTTCTTGAGGGAATTTGGAATTTTTTCCCCCCAGAGGACTGAATGTTTATAGGATTTTTAATACCTGTCCTTGAAATTCAAACTTTTACCCATGGATGTCTCAAAGAACTCTGTTATAAAGTCGCAAAACTTTTCTTAACCGTCCACGTGGCTTTGGGGGGTCACATGGTTTCTGTCACAACTATGCAATTCTGCTGTTGTAACCTGAAAGCAGCCATAGAGAAGGTATAAATGAACAGATGTGGCTTGTTCAAATAAAACTTTATTTACAAAAACAGGTGAACAACTCATCGGATGTAGTTTGCCTTTAGATTCTAAAGGCACAAGTCTTTCTTCAGTGGAGAGGAATTTTCCAACAGGTCTTTCTTTTTTCTCCTTCATTTGTTCTGTTGTCACCATTTCAAATCTCTCCTACATATATATTTGATTCCTAGCATCTAGCTTCCTTTCTCTCTCTGTCTCTCTGTTTCTCTCTCTCTCTCCCCCTTTCTCTTTCCCTCTCTCTCTCTCTTTTTTCACTATCTCCGTATATTTTCTCCTTCTCACTGATTTCTGGCAGTGTTCCTTGAACTCACTTCTGAATTCGCAGATTCTGCTTTCTGTTCTTCTAAATCTGTTCTTTACTGCCTTAATGGCATTAGCAAATTTCCATGATTATGTTTTTCACTGGGGAACAACCTTTCTGAATTTAAAATTTTTCCATTAAGAGAGGCAAAATCTAATCTTCTAAGAAATACTCAAATTAGAGATTCTTTTTTTCCTGGTAGTTTTGTATCATGGGAAAATGTTTGCTTTGATTTCTCAGAATAACCTCCATTTTTTAAATCACAGAAACTTCTCATATGCCTGTTAAATTTTTTTTTCATTATATACACCTGCAGAGGGAGAGTGCTTACCCACTTCTAGAAATTGAGAAAGATTCCCTGAGAATCCTTATTTAGATCTTTTACTCACGGAGGGGAAAAGAACTTCCCTGTCTATTCCGCCGTTCTCGTTTTTAGTTTGGGAGCTCAGTCGACCCTGACGAGCAGTAAGTGAGCTACTTGAGAAGGTAAGTGTGCAGCACAGAATTCACTCTTTGACCAGCATTTCTGTGCAGACTTCGGCTGGGGAGCCGAAGTCGTCTGCAGGGCTAAGATTAGCTCACTGCACTGTGTTAGACTCTCTCCCGGTCACACTCACCTCTCATCTGGCAGGGAAGTTCACTGCTATCCCAGTGTTCATTTTTCTGCTGTGACTGTATTAACAGCCCCAAATCCGGGCACCAAATCCCTTCTCTCTCTGGCACAACGACGACCCTTAGCAGTACTCTTCTTTGCTTCACACACCATTCCTACCGTGTGAAGGTGCGGTTGGCTATTTCCTAGGAACGGCAGTGAGGCAATTCCCAAAGTCCTTGAATTTCCCACATTCCCACTGTTCTGTGGTCTCCCTTAGTAGATAACGTGACTCCAAGTCTGAGGGGTCTTTGAGACTCTTGGGGCAGCCCTTCCACTTCTGACTGGGCCCTTCCCGTGCTGCATTCACTGCAGACCTCCTGTTCCTTTACTTCCAACACCTTCCTTCTCCATCATCTCTTTTTCAAAAAAACCTTTCAAGTTTCTAGTTCAATCACAGCTTATTTTCTTACACTGATAAAGGATCTTCCTTCCTTCCTTTCTTTCTTTTTCAAATTTGGTCCTAATGAGGTTTTGAGAGGAAGAGGAATTAAACAGATCAACTCAAATTGCTCTCTGGAAATGGAAGTCACAGTTCGTTCTTGATTCTTTCTGACAACTTGAATCAACAAGCTCGGGAAATCTTCTCTTGCTTCTTGCAGTAACTCCATTTTCTTGGAAGGCACCTGTGGTCCCCCTTTTTTTGAACAGTTCTGTCTTCTCACATGTCCTGTGATTTTTCTTGGTTTTCTTCTCCACGTTTATCCGTCACTAGGAGTTCTGCTGGAGATGGCGTGGGACCCTATCTGAATCATGCAGGCCAGGATGGTAGGAGAAAGGAGTGGATGAAACATAATGGAGTTTGTCTGCTGATTCAAAGATCCAGACGCTGAAGGCAAAGGGAACTAGAAAAGGATAGGGTAAGGGACTCAGAGCTGGAGGTGGTTGTAGCTGGGGAGGTCTCCATGCTTTGCTCAACCTTCCTTTCTCCTGTTTGCTATGTGCATCAGGGGTCTTTCTATTGCAAGTGATACAAAATCCAACTCAGGCCAGGTTAATCGAGGAAGGGAAATTAGGGGTTGTTCTGGTTTCAAGTAAAGCTGAATGCAGAGTACAATGTCCTTGAGAATCCAGTTTCTTTGCATCGATTGGTTCTGTCTTCTGCTAAGTTACCTTCATTCTCGAGTTCCCATGGTAGCCCCTGGAACTTCTGGGTGGTAGAGTGTCTACAACAGTTCTGGCCTCACATCCCTGCAGTTCAACTCCGGCAGGCCTAGAGCTTGGGTCTTCCCCTTGTCTCCCGCTAAACTTTTTTTTTAATAACAGCTTTATTGAGATGTCATTCACATACCATACAATTCATGCATTTAAAATGTAAACATCAAGGGTTTTAGTATATTCATAGAATTGTGCAGCCATCAGTACAGTCAATTTTTAGAACATTTTCATTATCTCAAGAAGAAACCTTGCACCCATTCACAGTCACCCTCCAGCCCCCAGACCTAAGCAACTACTGACCTACTTTCTGTCTCTATAAACACCCCATTTCTGGACATTTCATATAGATGGAATCATATAGTATGTGGTCCTTTCTAACTGGCTTCTTTCATTTAGCATAATGTTTTCAAGGTTTAGCCAGGTTGTAGCATCTATCAAAACATCATTCATTTTTTATGGCTGAATAACACTCCATTGCATGGATGTACCATATTTTGTTTATCCATTCTTCAGCTGATGGACATTTGGGTTGTTTCCGCCTTTTGACTGTTATAATGCTACTGTGAACATTTGTGTACTGTGTGGACATTTGGTTTCATTTCTCTTAGGTATATACTTTGGAGCAGAATTGCTAGGTTAGATAGTAACCCTATATTTAACCTTCTCAGGAACTGTTAGACTGTTTTCCAAAGCAGCGACATCATTTATTTATTTACAATCCCATCAACAGCCTAGGAGGGTTCCAATTTTCCCACATCTTTCCTAACCTTTGCTTTTATCTATCTTTTTGGTTACAGCTCTCTTAGTGGTGTGAAGTGGTATCTCACTGTGGACTCCCACGGAACTTTTGAGAATCATTCTGATTGGACCACCCCGGGTGACGTGACCATTCCTGAAGGAATCACTGGCCAGGTCTCCTTGGTGCTGGATTGACCAGACCTAGGTCGTGAACTCCACCCTGGAAATCCACTCTGAACATGTGAACTCAGAATGAAGGAAGGATTGATACCAAGTTTAAAATCAGAACCATTACTAGGATAAGAGGAACTAGGTGCTGGGAAGATGAAGAATTAATATTTACTAAAGCTGGGCAGCCAGTAGTTCGTTGGGGCAATGCCCTGACCCAGGTCTTGCATGGCAGTCTGTTTCAGGGTTACATCCCAAGGACCCCTGCTGTGGACATCCATCTCACCATGCCCTTGGCACTGTGGACACTTCCTCACAGCACTGACCAGCTTCAGATGTTCTAGCCCACTCCCATCTCTAGTTCTCACCCCAGTAGGGCTATTGGTGAGGTTCTGCAAAGATCTTTCTGAGATTCTTATCAAGCAGATTGCTTATTCTCATTCGAGAAATCCTGACTCTGATTGGCCCATCCTTCAATCTGCTCCCCTGCTCTCTTCGTAACAGACATTCTTCAGATTTTCTAGCCTATAAATAACACCCTCCTCTAATACCCAGGGCTGATATAAGTATTTTCCTATTTTTACATACATTGGTCATTTTCTTGGGAACCTGGGAAATAGAAGACAGTTAGACACTTAAGTTGTTGTCTTCCTGCACTAGAGAAGTAACTTATGCCCCCAAATAATCTACTTCAAGACTGTGTTAGGAATGACACTACTTCAGAACACAGTGTGTCTCATTGGACGTCCCCCACAAGGTCAATAATATAGTAGAATTTAACTACCATTAATTGAAGCTTTACTATATGGTGGGCACTGAGCCGCATATTTTTCATACATTACTTCATTTCATTGTCATTAAAGCTCTACGGGGTAGATAATATTATCTTCATATTATAGGTGAGGGAACTGAGACTCAGAGAGGTTAAGTGACTTGCCAAAAGTCACACAGTAAGTCACTATAAGTCACAGGTAGTGCCAGGATTAAGGGTCACTCCCTCCCATCACTTCACTCACCCCCAGTCTCTCACCAAACCCTGCAGAGCCTCCCTCACAAATATCTGAAACCCAGCCTCTCCTCTGCCACTTCCTTGTCTGGCCATATCATCATTGCTGGCCTTGCCTGCAGGCATAACCTACTCTCTGGCTCCCTGACCCTGGTCTTGCCCCCTCCAATCCACCTTCTGCCCTCTAGCCAGCATGAACTTGTCACAGTGCGACACTGATCGTGTTACTCTCCTGATTCAAAACGCTTCAAAGCAGATAGTTCATAACTCTTATTACAGGACACCCACTGGCCGCCTGGTTGCTGTCTTTCTTGCCGCCCCTTCATGCACCCACCCTGTTGTTAATGGGAACCGTCTGTGATCTTCTCAGTTGCCAGGCTTCTTCTTGCCTCTGTGCCTTAACGTGAGTTATCTCTTTGTCCTCTTTCCTCTGTCTCCAACTCCTCATCCTTCACCAGCTTCCCTTCTCCACTCTCCTCGTCCTTCAAGACCAAATCTAAATAGCAGCCTGTAGAGGAAGCCACTCTTGCATCCCACCACAGCCCCTGGGCCTTTAGTCAGGGTGCACGGTCTGGTGGCCCCTGAGGGACATGACCCACCTGGTTGACCTACTTACCAGATGTCCTCAGGGTCATTGTTGCAAGACACGATGGTCATCTGGTCGACCTTCAACCCTTTCGTTAACAGAGACCAAGGCTTAACCCATTTTCTATATGAGCTGGCTCATTTTCCCCAGGCAGCTTCAGCAACCCAATACATATGGAACTTTGGGCCAGCTACCAGTTTTTCCACCTGGGAATTGGAAGGGAACAATTTTCCAGACAATCTCCAAGCCCCTTTTCCACTCTAAATTTCAGGATTTCACATATCATCTTATCTTAGGGTCTACACCAAGCTAAGCACGACCTCCTATTTTCCCATCTCCATTTCTCTGTCTCTGTCTCTCTGTCGCTATCTCACTCTCCACACCACCCTCCTTCTCCGTGTCCTTTGGCTGCCTCGAAGGTGGGACCTGCTCCTGGAAAGCCGTCTGGGCTGTACTATTTCTATGATATCTGAGTCTCAGGGGCTGCAATCTTGCAGGTGGAGGTTCTTAGCAGTGGGTCCCCAGCATGCTGTGTGTCCTACTTGAGGAGGAATAAAAGGCCAGGCTGGACGCCTGGAGGATGGATAAACAAACCTATACATTTGCTACCAAAAAAAAAAAAAAAAAGGAAAGAAAGAACGAAAAGATATTGATTATGTGGCATTGAAATGCCTGGGGCTTTAACAGACATTCAAAATTGGATGCTTTGCTCAAGATCAATAGTAGGTTTTATGTCTCTGACCTAAAAAGTACCAGCGCCATGTAATTTAAACACAGACAGCTATGAGTGTATCTCCTAACACCTGGCACACTTTCCTCAGCTACCTCTGACACTTGTGCTCACTTCTCTGCAGCCATTTTCCTTTTTTTAGCCAGAAGATGACATGGATAAATACAAGGATATTTAGGAATGCAGAATCAAGTGTTTCTGATATCATTACCTTAAATGATAACCTCACAGAGCTGGGAATGGCTGGGAACGAACCCTTGGGGGGAAGGCAGCTGATAAGGGGATACAGATAGGGTGCGGTTCTGAGCTTGGAAATGAAGGAGAGAAGGGTTGGGTGGCCCCCTGGGTGCACATGAGGTCTTCCAGGACTTTGCAACAGCCCTGTGGGATGGGAAGTGCCCAGTTTACAGAGGAAGAAACACAGTCCATTGCTTCCTTGATTGAATGTCAGTTCGGCTGCAGCCAGGGGAAGGGCCAGGGGATTTCTAGGGGATTTCTCGCACCCAAGAATCCACACACGCATGCATGCATGTGCGTGTGCATGTGCACACACACACACTTCTCACCGCGGGCAAACAAACAGAAGCAGAAAAGTGTCACTGTTATGACTATGGGTTCTGACGTAACTGAAGTTCAATCTTCGCTCCACTAATTATGAGCTGTGACTTTGGACCAGTTACCTAGCTTGCTTGGGCCTCAGTTCCTGCGTATGTAAAATGGAGATAATAATTCATAATAATAATGATATGATTATTGTTTGGGGGGGATTCAAAGGCTTAACACAGGTAAAGTTTAGCACATGGCAAGCATTCTATAAATGTTAGTTAACTTCAACAACTAGCAGACAAGCCGCCTAGTGAAAATCATGGCTGAATCAGGGTGCCAGGTTGTAGCTTTAGATGCTATTTCAACAGAAGTTCTAGTTCACTGTGGATGGCGTGGGTCAAAACCCACCCTCACATCCCAGGCCTACGCTTATGAGGTGAAGCTTGATGCCAGCCTCCCAAGCAGTGGATTCCCACCTGTCGCTCCTGCCTCCCCCCGCCCCGAGCCAGCTCCATCTCTGGCAGCGCACTCAGGGGCCCAAGCAGAAAGGGTGCACCTAACTGGATGAACCTGCAGCTTTTCTCAGTGCCCTGGCTCCCGTAACCCAGACAGGGACCATCCTTGCCCCTCTATACCGTCTTTGTTTACGGGCACATGTGCATTTGTTGAACAGAGTTGTACAAAATTCTCTCCCTTAATTTTGTGGCAGAATAAGATGGCTAATCTGTTTTGACATGCTATCTAAACGGCCCTCAGATCAGTATACGGAAGAAGTCATCCATAAGTCATGTCTTTTGTACACATGTACTGGTGTGTTCCAGAGAAAGAGTTATATTGGCTGCAAGAGGCTGAATAATAATGGCCGTTATTATGGCGAATTCAGGGTCTCCACATTCACTCCACATATCAAATCCTCTTTCAATGGGGCCAGTTCCATCAGCTGTCAGATTCTATTAAATATATCCCTCAGACCTACTGACCAGCTGACAGGAGAGAAACTCCAAACCGTACAGCCACCATTAGCATCATAAAATGTGAAATCAGCTGGAAGGAATGATAACAGAACTAAAAACAGAAGAGATGAAAATCTGTAATGCCCTTGTGTGCTCCTAAATAGAAACCCTGAGAGTTACAAACACACCCATAAAATACCGAGGTTAAAACAAAACAAAACAAAACAAAAAAACAAAGGTCGTCCTCTTGTATGCTTCATAACGTAGAATAGTTCTTTGACCTTTTGTTAGTGCGAGATTTGCATAAATGTTTCATGAGGTTAATACAATGCATAAAACAAACGTTTATTAGGCAACATCTGTGCTGTTTTTCCAGATAATGCTGTGTTTCTTCCAAGTCAATGAAATATAACCTCTCAGAAGCTTGGGGTTGTGAAAATACTTGTGCAAAGGCTATTGATCATATTTTACACTTTTGCAAATGCTCGGATCCTCCCAGAGAATTCCTTAATCAGGGAAAAGCAGGGGCTGGCTGGTGCCCTAGAAGAAGATGCAGAGATTCCCTTGGAGACATAGCACTGGGGCTATCGAGGAATCAAGGCCTGCAAGGAGAAGAAAGATTTCTGCATGTGGACTAGATCTGCTTCATCATTTCTTTAGTCTAACTTTCTAAGTTTGGAGTTGTTTGCTGAGATAGTCACTTAATACTCGAAGGAAATAAAAAGAGTTGCACTTAAAATCTCTCAGGAAGCAGAGAGTGGGTCAAAATGCCCAGTGGTTTTATGCAGCTACAATTCCATCATGATATTGGTTCCATATGGGTCCCTTTAAAGCAAAAAACAAAAAAAAATGTTATGAGACCAATAATTTTTAATGAAACTTGGTTTAGCTTACAAGCAGGTCTAACAGATGAAACAGCAGCCCAAGCTGGAAACATGACTTTTCTTCTTCCTGGCAGGGATGAAAGAAAGCATCTCTTCAATTAAAGAAGACCCTAATGGAGATATGTTTTATATTATCAATTTTATGCAAGTAGGGGTTTAGGCATTGTCTCTTTTACCACACATGTCTAAGCACGTCCTCTCTTTCTCTAATGGGTGTGTCAGACCATTTTGAAAGTGGGAAACGTCTTGATCCTGCCTTCTGAGATGAATTTTGGGTGGAAATTTTTAGTAGAATAGTTGTATTAGCCAGCTTGGGCTGCCATCAACAAGCTGTCATAGACTTGGTGGCTTAAACAGTAGGAATTTATTTCTCATGGTTCTGGAGGCTGGGAAGTCCAAGATCAAGGTGCCAGCTAATTCAATCCCCAATGGTGATTTCTGATTTGCATACAGTTGCCTTCTCACTGGGTCCTTACATGGCAGAGAGTGAGAGACAGAGAGAGAAGGGGAGAGAGAGAGAAGAGGAGAGAGAGAGAGAGAGAGAGAGAGAGAGAGAGAGAAAGCTCTCTGGTGTCTAATCTTATAAGGGCACTAATCCCATCATGAGGGCCCCACCATCACGACCTCATCTAAGCCTAATTACTTCCCAAAGGCCCCATCTCCAAATACTATCACATTAAGAATTAAGCTTTCAACATGTGGATTTGAAGAGGTGAGGGAAGACGCAATTCAGGACACAGCAATGATGTTGCAAGCTGTTGTCTCCCTAAAACTTTGGAAGGATTTTGGGTGCAGAGATTCTTCAGAAAATGAGGGTGGTGCTCTCTCTCTTTACACATATATACCACTTCAGGGTGAGGCTTCTGAACCTCAGCACTGCTGACATTTGGATTGGATCATCTTTGTTACAGGGAGCTGTCCTTTGCATCCTAGGATGTTTAGCAGTGTCCCTGGCCTCTGCCCACTAGATGCTATTAGCATCCCTCTCCCAGTTGTGACAACCAAGACTGTCTCTAGATATTGCCATATGTCCCTTGGGGACAAAACTTGTGCCTGTTAAGAGTCACTGATTTTAGTGTTTCCCAATCTTTGGACACCTGCTTAGTACCATATCTGGTATCCTCTGTAGGATTATTTGCTTAAGGACAAAGGTGACTTTTTACTTAGGTATCATCTAACTCAGCTCACCTCTAACCATCTAGCTCTCTCCGTGCTGGGAAATCCCATGTGTCAGAACATGTGGGAAGAACGCTGTAAGCAGTGGCAAGTGTTATCCGTACATCCATAGAATGAAAGGCGCCACAGAAGGATCCTTCATCCAGCCTCCTGCCTACAGGTGGAACAATTAGGCCCAAGGAGAACCAGTCCTGCTGTCATAAGTGCCAAGGTAGGGCAGGAGGGTCTTCTGAGTACCTTTCCCTTGTCACTGCCTCTCACATCACTCTGCTCTATATTCTCCCATGCCCTTACTGCTATTGAAATGATCTTGCTTGTTTATACACTTACATTTGTCTTTCTTTGCAATTGACTGTCTCTCCATTAGAATGCAAGCTCCATGGAGCAAAGACTGCTTGCCTTAAGTGGCAGTGAAGTGTTTTAGGCAAACTTGAGGGTCTTGGTAACACATTGTGGGGTTGAAATCCAAGGTCTGCTGCTTAATAGCTTTGTGGACCTTGGGCAGTCATTTAGTTTCTCTAAGCCTCAGTTTTCTCCTCTGTATTTATTTATAAATAATTAAAATAAATAAGACTAGTTCCTATATGATGGGACAGACTAATGAAATACTCCCATGACTATTGATGGGAATGACTAATGAAATAATGTTTCTATGTGCACAAAGAATGTAAGGGATTGCTGTTCACCACTGTAAGTACAGCCCCCAGAGTAGTCCCTGGCACAGGAAGAAGCACAAGAAATATCAGTAAAATGAATGAATGAATGAATGAATGTATTCTCTTGTGTCTCTGATTTTTCAATTCTTCCTGTTGCAGTCGATAATTTGCTCTCTATCCAATCCTCTCTTTTATTTTCACTACAGGTGGGAAGCAGAGGTCTAATCAAATGTTTGTTTCTAAGCAAGGAATTATAGCAATCACATATAGATAAAAGGTCTAGACTTGGGAACGAAATGAACAATACCATTCATTTTTCACGGTAACATCCCAAATTCTCTACAAGGACTCCATCATCCTCTGAAACTCAACTTTGGGCTGACCCAGAAGCTCTTTCCTTCCTTGTGGATTTGGGGGGATCTGTCAATGTCCCAAATCAGGCACCTGTTGGAGAGGGACAGTAGTAAGCTGAGGGCCTGGCATGGGAGGCGATACAGTTCAGGACTGGAGAGGCAAGGCTGCCGGGGCACACGGCATCCCTTCAGCCTCCTCCTGCATCCAAGTGGTAAATCACCATTTGCAAGAAATGTGCTCAGTCAGAGAAGAAAAAGAGATGTAATTATGTCACTTATAATGAATTCTGAAGGAAACAAAGAATTTAAGGAGAAAAGCTCTGGAGGCGACCAGAGAGCCGAAGCCTTTCGGATCGTCTGAGCTGCCCTGGAGAAGACGCATAGCTGATCAAACATTCCTGTTGATCACAGGGGGCCCTTCCAGCCTCTGAGAGTGCTCCTAAGGAAGCAGGAAAACTCAGGAGCCCCAGCAAACGCTGTCCGCCTTTTATTAAATAAATTACATGCTCCTCTCAGCTTCCCCCAGCATCAATAATATCAACTTTTGGACAAACGGTTCTCTCTGGGGAACGGGTTCTAAGACTCACTCCTAATCTTCTTGCTTTGAAGTATCCAAGGGCTTAAAGGCATGTGTCAATATCTCGGGCCTCTGGCCTTTGTGGGAGGGGGTGTGAAAGGGTCCTGTTGTGGAGGGAAGTGAGACCACCAGCATCCTCATCCTTCCTCTCGGGCCGGCTGTTTTCCTGCAGCTAGTTTCCAGGGCGCTCCAGATCACCACCTACCCATTCCGGGGTGAGCATTCCAGGAGGAGCCTGATGTCTCATAAGGAAACGCTCCCCGCGCTCCTCCAGTTCTAACTCGGGCCACTCTCATGGATCTTTCTTTGTTTTCAAGAATGAAAAAAGGGGGAGGCCTGATTGGAGGGTGGGGAGGGATACATTAAGAGCTTGGGATTAACAGATACACACTACTATATATAAAATAGATAACTACCAAGGACTTATGGTATAACACAGGGAACTATATTCAGTATCTCCTAATAACCTATAATGGACAAGAATCTGAAAAAGAATATATATATAGAACATATATGTGTGTATATATATGTATATATATACACACTTTGTTATATACCTGAAACTAACACAACTAACACAAATTGACTATATTTCAATTAAAAAAAAAGAAAAAAGCAGGAGGCCTGGGATAGTGAGTGTCTGCCTTGGACTGAAATTTCTAAAAATTCCCAAAAGATCAGTTATGGTATTTGTTATACCCTAAGGTATGAAATACCATGAACTTACTCCTTGAAAAATTAATATGAGACATGGATTTATTAATACGTTTCTAGATGCTCTTGACCTGCATTTCCAATGCATCTGGTACTGGGGTGCTGTTTCACAGGCCACGTACTAAGCCCTGCGTAGGCTTCGTCGTGTGTGTTCGTCACTCCAGCCCCCGAGATAGGTATTATTGTTCTCATTTTATTGGATCCAGACCCTGTGTTTTTAACCTGTGAGCTATTAAGTTTTTGTGGTCAAGTGAGTTTGTAAAACCCAGAGTTAACCAAGATGAACGGGTTTTGTTACTATAGGAATGCTCAGCCTTTATAATATACTTATATCCATTAGGAATCTCCAAGAGGGAGACGAGAATAGATGGACTTTCCAAACGTATTTTACCATAGAACACTGTTTCCCCCAGTGCATTTCCAAGGATTATTGTTCTGTAGGAGCAGGAAAATTATACTCCTAAGGAGACACAGGGTGATCATTTTGTGGATTAGACGGGATGCCACAAAGGGGATCCTTGAATGACTTTTTGTAAGTCGATCTTTCTATTCCTACAAACCACTTTCAAAATTGCAAATATCACAATTGAAAACTTGACACAGAGCCAGGCTCATGGCATGCTGGCTACAAAAACTTATAGGAAAACGTTGGCAGAACTTTTCACTGTTTACGAAAGCTCTCACTCCTTCTGTCATTTACCCTGGGAACAATTTCCTATTCTACAGGATCTTCTCCCATGCTTGGAAGAGAAATTGCCAGCAGAACCTCTATACTCCTACCCCAGAGCAGGGGTCAGCAAATTACAGCTTGTAAGCTAAATCTGGGCCGCCACTTGTTTTTTGTAAATAAAGTTTTATTGGAACACAGCCAAGTTCATTCACTTACATATCATCTTTAGCTGCTTTCACGCTACAACAGCAGAGTTGAGCAGCTGTGACAGACACTGGGTGGCCCGCAAAGCCTAAAATATTTACTATTTGACTCTTTAAAGAAAAAGTTTGCTGACCACTGCCCTAGAGCTACCCATTTACACTAGTTATAGAGCCTGGCTTCAAGGCAAAACTTCTCCGGTAGGGGCCACTGACTGTCTAAAATACCATATGTTCAAATTGAGGCAAGCTACCACCATGACTTACTCACTGTTCAAATTCAGAAATCTTATGTGATGTATGTTTTCTCCCGTGAGGAGAAAGGAAAAAACACTACGATTATGTATCTGGAAAGATGCATGTATCGTCTCATTTGCAATAATCTGGATAAGCAAGTACGGCTCCATTTTACGGAGAAAAAAACAGATTCAAAAAGGTGGAGTTATTTAACCAAGGTTACGCAGAAAATAATTTGCATCTCAAACTCTCTGACTCAAATGTGGGTGCTGATGCTCTAGGACTGGTTAAGAAGGCAGGCTCTGGGGCTTCCCTGGTGGCACAGTGGTTGAGAGTCCACCTGCCGATGCAGGGGGCATGGGTTCGTGCCCCGGTCCGGGAAGATCCCACATGCCGCGGAGCGGCTGGGCCCATGAGCCATGGCCGCTGAGCCTGCGCGTCCGGAGCCTGTGCTCTGAAAAAAAAAGAAGGCAGGCTCTGGAATCACCCAGCCTAGATTCAAATCCTAGCTCTCTCATGGACTAACTTTGTGACTTGGGCAAGAGACTTAACATTGCACCTCAGTTTTCTCAACTGTGAAGTGGGGAGGAAAATACTCCTTTCTTCTTAAGGTTGTTATGAGGACTAAATGAATTGATTCATGTAAAATTCTTAGAATGATGCCTGACACAGTAAGAGCACTGAGAAAACGTTGGTTGCTACTGTCAGATGGGGAGGGGTAGGGAAGGATCAAGGAGAAGTTCTAACTTTCTGGCTCTAACAAATTGGGATGCTACATTTGTCTTTCCACATATATAGTGATCCCCTTGAGGGCAGGGAGTATTTTCCTGTGTCTTCTGTAACCCAGGAGTGCCTCAGAAAACATATTCCATTGATGTTTACAGGCTGATTGACAGTAAAATTGGGGGAAGAGGCCTGTCAGGAAAATGAAATCTTGAGCAACAGAGCCAATGTGGGGAGCTTGGCCAGCACAGGTGACAGCTTCAGAGGACTGACTGGGCCTTGGTCTGATATTTCAGGTATCGATCATGCCAACCTGCATGCCTTAAAGCAATCATTTCTCATCTCTCAAGACTCTGTATCGATGGGGCTCAGTGTTGTCAGCTGGAGCTGGGGACTCAGTTCTTCTGGAACAACCACCAAGATGGCACTCTCACACAGTGGGCAGCTGGCGCTGGCTATGGCTTGGAGTCCATTTGGGGCCACTGAGCACCTTGGTTTATGTCCACGTGGCCTCTGCATTTGGCTTGGGGTTCTCTCAGTGTGGTCACTGAGTTTTCAAGAGGAAGAAAGCACGCCTGTCTTCTCAAAGTCTGTACTTGGAAGTTCCAGAAAGATACTTCCTCTGTATCCCTTGGTCAAAACAAATTCTAGAGGCAACCCAAACTCAAGGGGAGAGGAAATAGACTGTCTTTTGATGCAAGAAATGGCAAAGAATTTGTGGCCATCTTTAATCTAGATAAACTCCCTGGACCTCGCCCTGGAACTATTAGACTACAGCCTGCATCTTCCTCCCCCAAAAGACACTCCCTTTATTCTATCTTCGAGGTTACTCAGAGCTGAACTGGGCATTTGAAGCATTTGACAAATGCAGCCTATTCAATGAGGTTGCAAACAAGGGGTTCCCACTTCCAGCCCTTGACCTTGCCGTGCGTTAGCTTCCTAGAACAATGACAAGCTTGCTCTCACTTCTCCTTCAGGTCTTCCTCCTCTGCAACTAAATAATTTCCACTTGTCCTTCACGGTTCAATTTAAGAAACGTCTCCTCCAGGAAGTATTCCCTGCTTTACACCCACCCCACTAGCTCAATGCTCCCATAATACTGTGACAACCACCACCCTGCCCATCCAATCATTGCATTTCTCCTCCTGAGTTATCACTAACTGTTCATCCCCATCAGAGAGAAGGTTTAATGCGAGTAGAGACGATACCTTATTCTCCTTACCAGTAGGTGCTCAGTAAATAAAAGTTTCCCACTGACTGTTTCCTACCCTCCTGCTCTCAGAACCTGGACCATCAGGAATGCCAAAGTTTGGAGATTGGAAGAAGGAAGGCCAAGAGGAGTCGAATGGGGATGATGTGAGAGCCAGGGGGAAGGGAACAGAAGGAGAAGCTAAGACCAAGATGGCAGGCAAAGTGGACAGCCCGGCTGAGCCAGGAACCCTGGTATCTGCCACTCGAATTCAGGCACATGCAGCTGTCCCCGTGGCTTCCTGAGCTCTAGTAAAGACTTCAACCCCAGGGCTTCCCCGGTGGCGCAGTGATTGAGAGCCCGCCTGCCAATGCAGGGCACACGGGCTCGTGCCCCGGTCCGGGAAGATCCCACACGCTGCGGAGCGGCTGGGCCCGTGAGCCATGGCCGCTGGGCCTGCGCGTTCAGAGCCTGTGCTCCGCAACGGGAGAGGCCACACAGTGAGAGGCCCGCGTACCGCAAAAAAAA
Organism: Pseudorca crassidens; assembly: GCF_039906515.1. Taxonomy (NCBI): domain Eukaryota; kingdom Metazoa; phylum Chordata; class Mammalia; order Artiodactyla; family Delphinidae; genus Pseudorca; species Pseudorca crassidens. The sequence goes on along the minus strand of NC_090315.1, from coordinate 29,549,047 downwards.
AAAAAAAAAAAAAAAAAAGACTTCAACCCCAATAAATGTTTTATTCACATCTGAGCACACCTGACTCCCTGACGTGGCTCAGAGACTCTGACTGGGAAGGAGAGGGGAGCCCGTTGAGGGGGCCACGTCTTCGTGCTGCCCCTGAAAATCGTTCTTCCAAACACGTGTGAGTGTGTAAAGGCAGGTTCATAAAAGAGAAATCAGAGGGAAAGGAGTGTAATAACGCCCCAATCCCTTATACCTTTCCAGAAGCATCTGAGCCCTGACACCCCTGGGGGTCTGACCGCTCACCCAGACGACCTATGACCTCTAAGCTGAGGGGTCCAGGGAGCCTGTGGTGCCCCCCGGCCACTGGAACTGTCACCTCATCTGCCCATGACTCCAGGGCAGTGGAGGTGAGTGTTTTTTCGTAATAAGCAGCACGGGGCTGAGCAGGGCACTCCCTCTCCGATTCTGGGCCATTCATAGCGTGTCCTCCTGCAGAGGCAGCTTCAAAACAGCTCCTTGAAGGCCTTCTCTCTAGATTTTAAACAACACTGCTGCTTCTCTCTGTATCTCATGTCCTCCCGACTTCTTCCCTAAAAGCGACACCCCACGTCCCCAGCTGAGAACATCAACCCCTTACCTCCTCTATACAAAATAGAGTTGTGTGTTTCCTGCACCCTTGCTTCTGAGACTTCAGAGCAGAGAAAGGGGGTCTGATCTCTAACTTTGGGGACAGAAAGAGCAAAACTGTTGCCTTCCTGAGCTTCCCAGGCATTGCACCCGCACGCCAACCTTTGTCACATGCAAATGAACGTGCTATTCCCAACATGATAAATTTCACATCAGTCCTGCTGACTTGGGCTTACTAATTGCCCGATAGCATTTTCTTTGTTAAGCTTCACTGTGATCATCACACTTTTTGTTGAACTGACAGTAGAAATATTCCGCAGCTGACAACCCAAATGCAGCCCTAGTCTTTCATGCAGGCCCCCGGCATCCCAGCCCCTGGAACTATCTCTGTGGAGGGCTCCCCAGGGCTGCCATGATGCACAACTCCAGGGGGATGCCATTCACGCTATGCTCTTGTGCCCCCTGTAAGTGAGCAGGGCATAACCTGTACACAGTGACCCTGGCAGCCCCATTCTGTACCTGGAGCTTTTGATGGGCAAGAGGCAAGGGACCCAGCAAGCCTAACTATTAAAAGCGGTGGCAACAGGAATGGGGACCAGAAGGAGAATGTCCGTGTTCACAGAGTTCTTCTAGGTTGTGTGGCGCTGTCTGTCTCCCTGGCAAAGCCTTCTGATGGAGGGGAAGCATCTTCAGTTTTGGCTGCCAAGTCCAGCTGTCAAATGATACCCAGGGAAAGGGGGGCGGCCTGGGTACCACTGACTGTCTGGAATCCAACCTGGGTTTGATGTGGGTAAGAGGAGACCCTGTGGAAGATGGGGGTGTTTCCCCTGGAGGGGCAGGGACAGAACGAACCACAGGGAGGTCTCCTCACCCCAATTTGCACGCTCCCTCTTAGCAAGAGACCGAGTACTCTTATCAGCTGAAGAATTCAGCCAGCCAGTCGGGGTCGCATACCACACGGTGGCTGGGCCTGGCTCGGCTGTCTAGCCAAGAACAGGCTGGTCTTTGTTCCTGTGTAACTGGGGGTGCTGCTTGGGGATGGTGGATCCAGGGTGCGTGCAATTATAGGATTTTTTTAGAAGGTATAGAAATTGTATCTCCCATCTTGGACCTTGGGAAAATAAATTGAAGAAGGGAGTGTGATATTAAAGAGGCAAGGGGAGTCATTTTCATTGCTGGCAACTCTTCTCCCAAAAGTGACCCTATATGCTCACATGCCTTCTGATGGTTGCAAGAGCCACCAATATTGCCGAAACACTGCATTTAACTTCTCAAACGTCGTTCACCTTACCCTAATGTCTTATCCTCCAAGGACTCAGAAGTCTGAAGTTTGGAGTTTGAAAAATCCTTATAGGTCATCCATCCATCCATTCATCCATCCATCCATCCATCTATCCATCTATCCATTTATCCACCCATCCATCTACCCATTCACCCATCCACCCACCCACCACTCATCTACCCACCCACCTATCCATCTGTCCATCCATGCATCCATCCATCCATCTGCCCACCCACTGACCTATCCACCCATCTACCCATTCATCTAGCCACTCACCCACCTACTTATACTCCCACACAACCGCCCATCCACCGATCCATTCATCCATCCGTCGAAGAAGCAGTTATTGAGCGCTTACCATGTGCCACCCTGTTCAGTGGTGAACAGGGAGACAAGGTGCCTGCTCTCCCGAAACGGACATGCTCTAGGGGGAGATGGATAGTAAACAAGTAAGCGAGTAAACAAACAAAATCATTCCAAGGCTGTGGTAAGTTCCTGGAAAGGGAAAATGAAGGAGATATGAGAGAATAAATGCAGAGGCCTGGGAGGATACAGAAAGGTCTCTCCAAGAAGTTATCACTTAAGCTGAAAAGTAATCGGCAAGGAGGAGCCAACCACACTAAAAAACGAAAGAAGAGCATTCTAGGCAGAGGGAACAGCCAGCATTAAGTGGAGGCTCAGAAACGGGCGCAAGCTTGAGGGGTAGACAGGAAGCCAGCATGGCCGGAGCAGAGGGAACTTTGCAAAAACCACTTGTTCAAGTGAAATATGGCACAACGTCTACTAGAAAATAAACCGAAGCAGAGGGATTCATATAAAGTCAGTTTAAAACCACTGATAAGATTCGACTGCTGGCAGCAGCTCAGCTCTCCCCTGTGATATTTAGCATTTCTTGGAATGCTTTGCTGATGCTAAGTCATGGGCCCCTCCGTAGCGTACACGCAAGGGGGTGGGAGCTGAGGCCAGCGGGGCTTTCCTTGGGGACACCTCTTTCTGAACAAAAAGTCTGCATATGTGCTGATGGCTTGATGCTCTGCCAGCCAAATCACGCTGTGGTTTCCCCCTCCCGGCGGCGGCAGGCTTATCCCAGCTGGTTCTTGCTGAGCAGCGTAAAGGACATATTTCAGGCTAGGAGACTTTGAAGTATGTGTTCTCTTAAGGCTTAACAATGTCAAGCTTCATAACCCAAGAACTGGCTTGCTAGCTTCCTACTTTAAATTGCTCATAATTTGAAACATGCAAACATTTCCACTTTATCAAGCAGGGCTACTAAACATACTATTGCTGGAACCTGCATGTTTTATGGTCTCCATACAGCCAGGGAGCTGAGTTTTATTAAAATAGACTGTTAAGAGGCTCAACTCATTATAGGATCTTCCAGGCCCCAGAATGAAAGAGTTTTGTTTATTATAAGGATGGGAGGAAAAAAAGCACTGGGAAGAGGGTGGGGATGAGTGTGTGGGGGGGGTGGGGTGGGGTGGAGAGGTAGGAAGAAAGCAGAGACCACCAACAGTCTGGGCTCTGCCCCTCACCGCCCTTCCCGCCCCACCTCTGTGTCCACTGCCTATCCAGACCCAGCGTCTGTTTGTGGGGCTATGAATCCTTACTTACGGCAAAGTTCAGTCCGGCTTCGAGACAACTGGAATTTAGCAAAGAAGGATGATTCTTCACTTGGTAAAAAAAAGGCTCAGGGCCTCCAATGAGGGCAAGCATAGCAAGTATGTTAAAAATCAGATCTGACAAACAAACATACACTGTGCACAAAGGTTTTTAAACAGATGCTGACAGTGAGAACCCAGGTCAGGCTGCATTTGTCCTTTTAAGTGTGCTCCTGGGCTTGGGCAGGATTTAATGATATTAAGGATAAGACTAGGTAATACAGTTATACCTTGGTATCCACGGGGGACTGGTCCAGGACCCCCTGCAGATACCAAAATCTATAGATGCTCTAAGTCCCTTACAGTCAGCCCTCTGCATCTGCGGATGTGGACCCACAGATCCTCAGGGCCGGCAGTACTGTCGTTCCCGCCTGTTTGGGTAGCCTTCTTTGCTTGCCAGAGCAGAGGCAGTGAGCTCCGTGTGGCGTGCTGCGCCCGACCTGCCCTATCTATTGCTCTGCTAGTTCCCACACTGATCTTGTAGAAAGGAGAGGCCCCAAGACTGCATGGGGTGGCAGAGAGGGACCCAGCTGTCCTCACATCCCAGATGAGTCTGCACAAAATCTCTAGCCCCAGATGTCACTGGGCAGTGACTGCGTGAGAGACCCCAGGTGAGACCAGCAAAAGAGCTGCCCTGCTGAACCCAGTCAACCCACAGAAACATCAAAGACTGTCAGTAGTTGTTGCAGTTTCAAGTCTCTAGGTTGTATCGGATTTTGATGAAGCAACAAAAAGCCAAAGCGCCACCCTTCACTTCCTCCCGCCTCCTCTTGGGGGTTTTGGGGAAAGAAACAGTTCTCCAGGGACAGAAAAAGATGTCTACCAGCCATTGTGATCACTGATAATGAGAATGAGAATGATAGCTGTGATTTATGGAACATCTAGAATGTACCAGGCACCATTTCTGAATGTGTTATATGTTTTCATACATCACCTGAGGTTCATCCAATTGTTGTCCCCATTTTGCAGACAGGGAGACTGAGGCTCGAAATCTGATTCCTGAGTCCATGTGTTTGAATCTTACACTGCGCGGCTCCCATAGCCAGACCTATACCCGGCACCATGGCTGTTAGCACAAAACCCCGCACACAGGAAGTGCTCAGTAATGTGAGTGGCAGCAAATGACACTAGGAACTCACCTTTCATCCCACACTTACTAAGTTATCACTCAGTTTCCAGAAACTGCTGGATTTTAGGAATATTCCTGGAGCTTGGAATGAGATGCACTGCCCTCTCTCACATAGAGGCACTAGCAGTACTTGGAATTGTCCTGGAATTGCCCATGATCTCCTTTAATCCCTGCAACTGTGGTGCCCAATGCCATAAGCATAAGCAACCAGTGTTTATCAAATGGGTCTAAGACTGAATTACATATGAATAAACAAGGGACAGGTGGATGGATGAACGGACAGATGGACGGATGTATAAGCAAATCACATTCTGACGCAATACAGTAAAGAAGGCCCCTCTGGAGTATCTCTTATGGTGGTTTTAATTTTATCAGAAGTGTCATACCCACCATGATTTTTTATTTGGCCTGGGTACAAGGCCAAGAGGGTTGGGGAATGTGATCTGGCCGTGGAGGAGGTCGGAAAGGTGTTAACAAGCTATAAATGACCTTCCTGGCCTATTCAGGCATAAGTAATGTCCCCAAATTGCCTACAGTCAAAACTGCCAATTCCAAGCTGATTGCGATGAATCAGGCTCCCCCTATACGCAATAATGTGATCAATTTCTCATTTCGCTGAATAAATAAGCTGGAGGATGGGGAACTGTCTCTGACCCACCGTTAACCTTCTGTCTCATTATTCATATCAGACCTATGACATGCATGTAAGAAACCCCTGGTTCAATTTTAGCTAATTATTTGTTAGGACTGAAGGTTCCGTGAAGTGCTACTGATGGTACAAGTGCCCAGGGACCTCCAGGCGGAGAAAACCAGACGGAGAAAGCCTTTGTCTACCAGGAGGGAGGCCGAGAGTTGCCGCCTTTTCTAGCCCCATCTCTAAGCTTCCGGTCAGTGTGTTCACGCCCTTGTACACGTGTATTTGCCTCTGAGTGTGATGCCCCCATGATTTATGACACGATTTTGACTATTGTTAACTTACATCTTTTTAGCGTACTTAGCAAAGATCACCCTCACAGATCAATTGTTTCACTGGGAATAAATCCTGCCGTCGTATTTCCTCTCCCCCTGCCCCACACAGCATCGTCCTGGCACGGTATTGAAAGATCAGAGCTTTTGGAAACATTTAAAATTTTTGTTTAATTGGCTGGCTGCCTCTGAGAGCTTTCTGGGAAAACTGCAAAAGTAGTTTGTATATACTGGGAGGGATGAAGCCCACGTGGGGGGTTTGGCAAGAGCTGCCCCCAGAGGTGCTGGGGGTGGTTGATCCTATTCCAGGGGCCGTGGTGATGCTCCCGGAAGAAGATATTGCTTGGGGCTCCTCTGGGAGGGACCCACTGGCTCAGTCTGGAAGACCCGGTGCCTGCCCCAGAGGGGGCCTGGTTGGAAGGTTTGTGACTGGTTGCCCTTGCCAGGGGTCCACCTGAAAATCAGGATGCGTGACTCCCAAGGAATCTCCCAAGCCTAGAAGAGCACAAGGTATTGTTGGTACATTTGTGTTTCCTTAAGAGGACAGAGACCTTCATTGCCCACCAGCTGTCACGGTGCCTTTATAAAGATCTAGTCCGTATTCAGAGTTCCTGAGAAGTTCTCCCAAACACTCTCACCTTGGGAGACTTAGCGAATCAGCAAGCCCATTCCTTTCATTCAACATACAATTTTTGAAAGTGGGTTGTGCATTGGGCTAGACTTTGAAGGTACAGTAATGGAGCAATAGTGTTATCAGGTACAGTCTCGTCTTTACAGAGCTTTCTGTCTAGTGTGGAGACAGATAATATTGAAGATATCACTGTGATGAGGTGATGAGTTAGGGAGAATTCATGGGTGTAGGAGGCACAGAGGAGGTGATGGATTTGGGAGGTCAGAGAGGCTTCCTGGAGGTAACCCTGAGGATGAAATCTGTGGTAAAGAGAAGAGGTAGAAAAAGGGGTGTGATGGTGGGGCAGGGGAGTTGTCCCACTAGAAGCGGCAGCATGTAGGATATCTCAGAGGTTAAGAGGGAGCATGGGGCTTCCCTGGTGGCGCAGTGGTTGCGAGTCCACCTGCCGATGCAGGGGACGCGGGTTCGTGCCCCGGTCCGGGAAGGTCCCACATGCTGCGGAGCAGCTGGGCCCGTGAGCCATGGCTGCTGAACCTGCGCGTCTGGAGCCTGTGCTCCACAACGGGAGAGGCCACAGCAGTGAGAGGCCCGCGTACCGCAAAAAAAAAAAAAAAAAAAAAGAGGGAGCATGGCGGGTTGGAGGACAGTTTGATTACAGGAGGTGAAAGAAGAGGCCAAAGAGGTAAATAGGACCAAGCATGAAGGGTCTCATTTGTACGCTTCTGGATGTGAATGTTTCAATTTGGGGGGTGGGGAGAGGAAGTGGGCTCCATTAATAATTGCTCTAGATCTTCGATAAATCTTCAATCAGGACTACCTCACACAGACCAGTATGCACAGTCACCCTATTTCATCATTAGCAATCGTTAGCAATCATTAGCAATCGTTGGGTGACTACGTTACCCAATCAATCAAAGAGAGCTCCATCACGGACCCAGCTTTGCTGTTTTCCGCCGTGGGAAACCTATTTTCTGTTTGGGAGATGCGAGTGGTCCCAAACCTAATGTCAAATATATAAAACCTCAGGAAAGGGGGGAGAATTTGTCACTAGTAAAAAACGATAGTTGGCTCCCAGGAACCAAACCCTGTACATCTCGTCCAAAGAGCTAAGGAATCTGTTTTTCTGAAAAGCAGTAACCCCATGTCTAAACGATCAAGTTATAGAGATATCCCTCTTCCCCTGGAATGAGAATGACTGGTCCACAGCTCCGCACTATCATTAGGAACCACCGCCGGGCACACACGCCCACGGGGAGTACCAACACCTCCCCCAGGGCTCTGCGTATTCCGTTCCCTCTACCTGTCATGCTCTTCCACTTAAGTGTCACATGCTTCATTCAGGTCTCTGCTCAGACGTGGTCTCGGCCAAGAGACCTTTCCTGACCATCTTGTCCCAAACAGCCTTGCCCCCGTTACCTGTGACTATTTTCTCCTGCCATCCTATGGTAGTCAGTTGATGATCTGCTTCCCCCACTAGAACGTGAGCTTCCTAAGGGCAGGGACTCTGTGTCCTTCACCCCTGCATCTTCAGTGCCTCGCATACAGTGGGTGTTTAGTGCGTGTATGAAATGAGCAAATCATTGTTGAAGTTATTGCTCCCTTGTGAAGATTCTCGGAAGGGGCTTCCCGTGATGCTGTGAAGGGCCAGCTGCAGGAAGACAGAACAGGGCACACCGAACCCCTGGACCAGCGCTCCCTCCCTCCCCGGTCCCTCGGCATCCCTGAGGCCCAGAAAGAGCCAGGCACGGGACACAGCCGGTTGAGGTTTGTTTCGATGATGAATGACCGAATGGCTTGACTGAGCAGCCCATTAAATCTCCCCTGGGGTCAGGACCGGAAGTGGATCCAGCTCGGGGGAACTGCGGAACCATGGGTGGTAATAGCGTCATCATGATCGGAGCTGCCATCTCCTGATTGCTTATTACGTGCCAGACACAGTCTAATCATTCCACATTCATTATCTCATTTAACCCTCTCAAACTGCCCATTAAGTGGTACTATTATTGTCTCCATTTTACATATGAGAAAATTGAGACCCAGAGAGGTTAAGTAGCCAGCTCAAAATGCTACAGGACAGACATAGAACAGTCAGGATTACAGTCCAGACCACTGGCTTTCCCTGTGAGCAGGGGAGGGTAGATCAGGGGGGCTGAAACCCCGGATGATGGTAGGTCACATCTGATAAGTGGGCACAGTGGAGGAGGGTCTTCTAGATATCTATGTGCAAAGAAGATGAAATTCTCACCTTGGAGATATGTGTGTCTGATGACGGAAGCTTAGCCCATCTCCCCTAATACTTTGGGAGATTCCAGCTGCGGGAGAGAAACCATTCCTACCTCTATGTGAATAGCTGTAGAACAGCAAACTCTCTCAAGGGAAAACACAAAAATACAGATGATTTTGGACTTCATTGCTTGGTTCATTCATTAATTCAGCCATTCTACTGAGTCCCTACAATGTGCCAGGTGCCACTTTACAGGCTGGGGTTACATCAGGGCACTGGGCAGATAGGATCCCTGCCCTCCTGGAGAGATAACAATACAGGAGCTGAGAGAGCAAAGAGTGGGGTGGGGAGAGGTGGCTGAGGCCCCTCTAGAGGTTTCCACCAAGGGAGGGCAGGAGAGGCCAGGTAAAGTGGCTGGGGAGGGGAGGGGTGAATAAGAGCCTGGCTCTAAGGAGGGGCATTCATCTGCCCAAGAGGGGCAGCAGTACAGATGGAAGAAGTGGGTCTGTGCTGAAGAGGGGAGCAGAGCCTATGCTCAGACTTGAAAAAAGGAAATCAGTTGCCCAAAGGCATCTAGCCAAGGCAGGGAGTGGGGCAGAAACCCCGCTCAAGCAGCCTCTGCAAGCTGCATGCCCAGGAGCTCCATCCACCAGATGGAGTTCACACCAGGTCCCTATGGACCAGCAGTTACCCTCATCAGGTCACTTCATAAACAAGCCCCCAGTGTGTTTCTTCTGGTTAGAAGTAGCTTGGACTCTGGATGGCCAAAGCAATCATTTTCCTCTCTGAGCCTAATGTGTTTTTATGGTGTCAGGTGGCTGACCTTGGGAGCTTTGAGGTTCCATCCTCAAACCAGTGCAGATGGGAAACAGCCCCCTAACCTGGTCGTGGGAAGAACTGGCCTGGGCCCATTTCTTTCCCCCATCTTGGAGATCCCTTTCATGAAGTCATATTTATTTGTGTTTCAAATTCACTGCAAACTCCATTTTTTAATTTTTCTTGCTTTTTCCATTTCTTAGGATTCCTCCAAAAATTGGTGACAAATAACGGCTGAACGGACTTACACTGTTGCAGCTCAATGTCCTGCCCTGAGTGGTCCAGGCCGAGGCTGGCTCCTCCCAGGGCTGGGTAGGAAGCCTGGGCAGGAAGCGGGTGATGAAGTTCACGTGACGAAAAATGAAGGCCTCTCTCTCTGCGATTCAGCATCCCACCGTCTGCTCTGACCCAGAGCCAAGGATCGGTGGCCGGTATCTCAGGGGCTGTTTTCCATGACAACTCACATGCCTGAGCTCATTCATCAATTTCTATGCAACAAAATCAGTTGGTGGAAAACTCACATGAGTTCCTGAATCCAGGGGCGAAGGGGGGACACAGGGAGATACAAGACAGACTTTTCCCGGGATGGTAGGAAAGTTCCCAACTCCCCCACAGGCCTCCCTTCCTGTCCCCAGCCACAGTCTCACTTTTTCCATGGCCTTATCGAGCTCTGATAGGCAGGGACGAATCCAGCATTTGAGGGAAAAGGAAGCTCTGGGAAAACCACAGCCCACCAGGTCCCCCCGCCATACACAAGGGCAGCGCCTCATAGGCTCAGCCCCACTCTCTAAGCATGACGTCATCCAGCTCGGTCACATCTCTTCATCTCCTCACCCACTGCACACGTGGACTCTGGAACAGGGAGGAAGCTGGGCAGGACAGGAAGTCGTCAGTGGTAGGAGGTCACAGATACTCCGACCATGCCTGGCTTTGGCGTCCAAAATGGAAGAAGATGGGACTTCCTGAAAAGGTTTCTCTGCAGCCTCTGAGCGCAGCTGTTAGTCATTAGTCATGCTCACCAAGTATTCCTGGTTCTCTTCCCTCCTGGGCTACAGGTGGGATTGTAATTCCTGTCCTCCAACACCCACCTATAAGTGAGCGGGACCCTGTGACTAGTGACTGATGGAAGCGACATGCGTCACTGCCTGGCTCAGAATTTAACTGCCAGTGGGAGATCTCCCAGATTTTGCTGTCTCTTTTATTTCTGGTCTCCTGATTGGCAGCGTTTGAGATGATGGAAGCCCTGATCATTTGGATACCTGGGTGACTACGGCATGACCAGGGCCCTTCTACCCATCATGATGGACATGCAGCATGAAGGAGAAGCAACCCTATATCGACTGATATTTCTGAAACTTGGTGCTGTTTGTTACTGCCACATAATGTGGCTTATACTAACTGAAACAATGGTGGAGAACCATCAAGGTAAATGGAGGAGAGGAAGCTGGGGTTTCAAGTGTCAAGACTCCCAGTTTCGTGCTTGTTCCTCTTAATAATATTAGTAACAACTTTATGAACTTGAAGCACTTAATTTAAATTTCTCTGAGTCTTATTATTCTTACTTATAAAATGAGGATAATGATATTTGCCTCTCCATAGTCTATGAGGTTTCAATGAGATAATGCATGTAGGGTGTAGCCTGTTGTCTACACTCTGCTTGATGTATTTCATTGATTCTAAAATGCCTGTTTATTCACATCCAACATTTCTGACACTTATAATCAATGCTATCTTCCAACTAATAGGCAGTTTTGTTTTTCCTTTCTCAGAGGCATGTAAATAATGCCATTTACCTTCAAATGTTGTGAGAGTTACTTATACACAGTAGTTGGCCATTAATAAACGATAACAATCATTCTTATCTTTCATATTATCCCACTGAACTTTTTCTGGGTTTACGTTACATCTGGAAAATGGGAATCATAATCATAATCTCAGAGGAGCTGATGAAGCTGAAATGCTTTCAGAGGATTAAGCATTCTGATAATGGAGTAAATAGTAAAACTCCAGGGGCACTGCCTCCAGGAAGCCTTCCTGATCACACCCTCTCAAAGCCTGTGCATTTTTAACATTTAGTTCTAGCAGAGCTATTGAGGTTGCGGTATTTAAGGTGTGGTGAGAAATGGTTCAGTCAGATGCACACAACTGTGCCCAGTCAATGCCCAGTTGGGGTAGAAATATTCAGCCAGACCCAGGTTGAAATGTGAGTTTCATCTCTCAGAAGCCACAAGCCCTTAGAAAATCTATTTCTCCTTTAGAAACCTCAGATTTATCATCTGCAACGTGAGGACATTAGTAGATTTCTTAAGGGATTATTGTAAGGACGCAATGAAAAAAAATATATATGTAGAATACAGAGCTGTGCTGTCCCATACTGTAGCCGCTGCCCACATGGGGCTAGTAAGTGGCCACTTGAAATGTAGCCAGTCCAAACTGAGTGTGCTGTAAGTGTATAATACACACCATATTCCAAAGATTCAGTATGGAGAAAAAGAATGTAAAATAGCTCATTAACAATTTTTATATTGATATTGAAACGATAATATTGTTGAAATGATATTTTGGAGTTAAGTAAGATATACAATTAAAGGTAATTTCACCCATTTCTTTTTACTATATCTTATGTAGTTACTAGGAAATTTTAAATTACGGCTCGCGTTTGTGACCACATCGTACTGGTCTAGAACAGGGCCTGGCCCCTGATAGGTACTCAATAAAATTGGACAGAGGCAGGGTGCTGGAGGCTTTCCGGGGAGAATTCCAGGATTGCCTCAGGGGACGGCAGTAAGGAGGAAAAGAAAACATTTTACTGTGGGGAAAATTGCCTTAATGGTTTCAATATGAAAGAGGAAATGCTTCCCATTTTGACTGTGGGTAGAGATGAGGAACGGCACATTCTGTCTTTTATCTTTTATCTCTCCTCCCTGCCTTCTCTCCTTTAACCACGCCAGTGCTTATGCTTCTCAGGCTTCAGAGATGATGTTTTCTGTGACCTTGTTTGTCCTTCTCACTAAAATGCCAACTCCCCACAAGCAAGGCCCATATCTGTCATGGTCACTTTTTATCCCTGGTATCTATCATGGTGTGTGGCTCACACTAGGTACTCAGTAAACATTTGCGCAAATAATAAATTAATTTCTCCAGAGGGTCTTAAGACATTTGGACATTTACTGTTCTTTGTTTACCCTCCCCATCTGCATACATGAGAGGTGTTTTAAAAGAGCAAGAGCTTGGCATTCGAGCTCCTCCGCGTGCTCCGGCGGGAAGGAATAGAGCATCTTCAGCCTCAGGGTTTCCATCTGTCAAATGGGCGTATTCCTCCTTCTCCTACTATTTCCTTCACACAGCTGTTGTGGGATCAGATAACAAAGATGGCCAGTGAATGAAGCGGGTGAGAGATGGGACTGTGCTAACTCAGCTTGCCACAGACATAAGCTTCTCTCTAGCAACATTGCAAAAGTGATTTTGCTCCTTCGAGGCACCTGATATTTCACTGTGGTCTCAGCTGCATCCAGCTAAGAGAGAAGTGTTGAACTCCTTCCTCCGGGAAGACTACCTTCCTTGTGTGGGTCTGAGTTGAAAGATGCTTTGTGAGACTCTCACCCTCTGGGAGAGAGGGTGGACATTTCCATTGACCCTTTTATGACCATTCGTCTGGGGGCTCCAGAAATATTTTGTACATGACAAATCCCTAGACAGAGGAATGTGATAATAGTCGTCATGATAATGATGGGGTGACGATGGTCTTTTTTTTTTCTGTAAAAGAACAGAGTAGCAATAAATCATTGGGTGAAGGTATAAAAAGATGTATTTGTTGTGATATAAGATTACCCAACCAGTAGCAGAGGACTTGAATTCAAGTCTAGGTTCTATGCTTTTGAGCCTCAGTTTCTGCAACGTGGAGGAGGGCTGGTCCCTCCTGTCCTGCCCATCTTGAAGAGTCAGTGAAAGATAAAACATGACGATGGATGTAAAATCGCTTTATGAACCGTGATACCCTTTACAAAGGCAAATGATTATTGATTTTCATTAAAGCATCTGTCAGCAAAATACGCCGTCTTGTGAAGCTGTGTCAATTGGCCAAAGATGATTTGGAACAAGATTGGGTGTCGGAAACCAGGTAATGTGGAGACAACCGAGGATTAGGTCAGAACGATTTCCAAGCCATGTGAATATACAGGAGCTCAGGCTGCGGCAGGCTCGGGAGCAGGGCTGTGCCCAGAGCGTTAGTCCTGGGAGGATGGAGGTGTGGGACACTGCGTCGGCCTCTGAACGCTGAGGGGAGCGAGGCTGAGCCTCCCTGACTCCCACTGTTCCGTGTTCTAGACTCGAAACCATGCCCTGCAGATGGTGGCTTCCTTAGGGGACCCAGGCGTGTTTCAGTTTGAGGAAACGATGTGTGGAGCGCTGCAGCAGAAGCCTCTAATAAATGGCTGTCGTGGGTCTCTGGACATCAAACAGTTCTTGGAAATAATATTTTGAGGAGCTAAGTGTCAATGAACGGAAACACATGGATTAAATTTCCGTGAAATACATATGGATGTAAAAAATGAAAGAAAGGCTTCAGGCACTGCGTGCTAAAATTCATTTGACCTTGAATGAAACAAAATGAAAACTTCAGAGGAAGTGGACCTATCCCAGAAGGATTCTTTTTCTCTAACCCCCAGTAGCACCCACTAGTTCTAGTAAGGCAGGGTATGGGGAAGGGATGGCGTGGAGGGAGAGAGAAGGAGGGTACCCAACCAGACAGGCCACGAAGCTGTCCTAGATGGGGCTGTTAACACCTCGGCTTTTATACTCCGTGTTGCCTGAGGATGGAGGGAACGAACATGACAGCCTCTTGAAGCTCTGGCTGGTAGAGCCGCAGGTAACAGGGCTATTTAAAAAGCCAGCAACCGTTTCCCAGGCCCCGCTCGGCTCGCGAGCTCTAGAGCTGACTGTGATACATCAGAAGAAATGCAAGCTAAATAATGTTTAACTGACAGAGCCGCTTGTTTACTTTCGAATAATTGCAGTAAATTGCAGTGCTTAAAAAGTACTTAGACTTTGCAACTTGGCTCTGCCGCCTGCTCAAGTGGGGATGGGGGGCGGGCCTGGGGAGGGGTGGAAGACATTTAGAGCAGGCAGAGCGGTGAATGGGCTGCAGGGAAGATCTGTGGGTGGTTGGCCACGAGCCCGTGCCTCCCGCGGCCTTGCTGGGGCTCCTGCGTGTCAGGCAGCAGCTCACCTGAGCTCTTGCTGAGATCTGGATGCAAAGGTCCCTCCAGCACAGAGCGCTTTGTCCTCCGTGAATGGACCCTCCAGCAGCCCTGGAGGGTACCCATGCCTGTGGCCCACATGGTGGTGTTAGAACAGTTCTGAAAACTTGCTACTTTGAGCGGAAGCATGAGCCCCATCACGACGGGGGAGCCAGGGAGCCTGGGCACGGACCCCGGGCCCCCGGGAGACGTGAACGTGTGTACAACCAGAGCTGAGTCTCAGCAGGTCATTAAAGCACTGACATGCTTCTGCACTGGTTGGGACACAGCTGTGGCCTGAGCTCCTGAGTGCCCCCTGCCTTCCTGGTTGCCCCAAACCCTTCTCTGGGACCCCCAAGACCACTCCACACTCCAGAAACGAACAAGCCAAACTTAGGCACTGAAGGGGTCCTTCAAGATCTGCTCCAACACCTGGGCGGTGGCCATCCTGGCTGGTGACGCCACAGCACAGCACATGTTCAAAGCTGTCACACCACTCTGACACTGCCCGTGACCTGGTAGGTGACTGAGTGACCCACCCAGGAAACCAACCAGGTGGGGACATTTCATGGAAGTAAATGTAACCAGATTAGAGGACGGTCTTTGTCAGCCCCTGGCTCACAGCATCCACCCCATCTCTCCATCCCTGTCACCTTAACCCCAGGCTGGGCCATTGAAAACATTTGGCACTACAGGAAAAATAGCTAAGCTTTTTAATATGCTTCTCAAGGGCTTGTGAAAATATCTGAGGACTGAAAAAAAAAATCCTTTGGGCTTTCAAATAGGAAAAGAAAACCACAAAATTAAAATTAATATGTGTTTAAATGTCTACAACACAATTAAAATGTGTTTAAATTACATCAGTGACTCAACTATAAGCCAACTCAATTTGTATATAGTTATATAAAAATTATGTTTAATGTGGACCGGGGGGGTACTTTTAATTGGTTTGATGAGGGCCAGGACCTTCTAAAGAAAGAGTCCCTGGGGTCAAGGGGGTCAAAATCGCCTCAAACCTAGTACCAAGAAGGCAGTTCCAGTGCCTGTGGTCCCTGTCTTCTGCTCCCCTGAGCCACTGACCATCGGCTTCTCGAATCGCCTTCTTCCTTGGCCATTCGACATGTCGGATGCTTCCGTTTCCTACTCCTCTGACCGTTTGTTGCTAGTTCCCTTGCTGTGATATTTTTGATATTTGATACTGAACTGTGAGTGTTTGCCCCAAATGGGCCTCAGCTCTCTCCTCTTGCTCTCTCCTTCCGAAAGCTCATCTGTCCTGACCGTGTCAGCTATCACCTTGATGTGGCCGCCTTCCAAATCCATGTCCCCAGCTCCAGCCTCCAACTGAGTCCAGGCTCCTATCTCCAAGCGCGGATTGAATGCTTCCTCTCGGATGTCCCCCGCAAGCCTCCCGCTCAGTACGGCCCAAAGCCACCTGGCCTTCATCCAAGTTGCTGGACTCTGCACCTCCAGGCCACACCCTGCCTTTTCTATCGCTAACAATACCAAACACGTTTTCTCCATCCCCCTAGAACTCGAAGTCATCCCTGATCTTTTCCATCCATTAGCCCACCTCGTACTGCACGTTCTTTCTTTCCTCAATTAGCGCTCACGTGGGTCCATCCCTCTCCTCCTCAGTCCCACTCTCTTAGTCCAGACCCAAGCGGGCAAGCTGTTTTCCTCTCAAGTCCCAGCTCTGACCCATAGGCGGTAACCACCTGGAGTACAGGGTGGAGGAAGACTTCCAGGCTACATTTGGCCTCAATGGGAAAGTTGGCTGTGATCGATTAGTGATGTCTGCCATGGACACAGGAACGGAGGGCAGCAGCAGGAGTTTTGCCATCCAGTCTCGGCCCTTTGAAGTTGGCATCTGCACTGAGGTGAGTTGCTACCTACCTGGCCTCCCAGCCTCCAAGGGCTCCCTTCCTGCACATTGTCCTGTGCATTGTCACAAGATTACCCAGGGACAACACTTGCATTCAACAAGCCCCCTGCCCAGAAACCATCTGTGACTGTTTACCTGATATGAGGTCAAGCCCAGCCTTGTGGGATGGCATTCAGAGCCTATATGGTCTGACTCCAGTTTCCTTCTCCCCCTTCCATTTCCCACTAACAACACCTTGTTCCAACTAACTAGGCTAGTCATCACTCCCTGACTGCGTCTTGCTCCTCCCACCTCCACATTTTTGCTCACAACCCTCTACCAGCCTGGAGTCCCCTCCTCTTTCCACTCCCACCTACCCACATCTTCCAGCCAGTGTCAGGCTTAGCTTAATAATAGCAGGCTTATTGAATGTTCTCTCTGTGACGAGTGTGATTCCAAGTGATTCACTCAGATGAACTCACTTGATGCCTGTAACACTATGTGGGAAATATCTATTATGATCATTCTTATTTTACAGATGGGGAAACTGAGGCACGGAGAGGTTCAATAACTAGCCCAAGGTCACATAGCTTCTAAGAAGCAGAGGGGGAATAAGGACCCAGGAAGTCTAGCTCCAGAGTCTGCACCTTGGTTATCATGTTACCTTGTCCCTTAACTCTCACCTCTTCCAGGCAGACCTCCTTACTACCCAGCCCCTCCTCTGCGGTGACTATTATCTGGGCCACTTAGCTTTTACCAGATGCTGCCTTTGCTCCACTGCTTTAGCCTCCTTTGCTGTATTTCAGATATCAGTGAGGACAAGAACAAGTCAAACCCATGGGTCAGTAGAAATAACATTAATGACATAACGACAGCCATACATCAAGTCCCTCCCAAGTACTGAGAATGCCCTCTCATGGTGCTTTATAGACATTATTTTATTTTATTTTTACCCTGGGAGGCAGGAGGGTATTATTACCCATACTTTTTTTTTTTTTGCGGTACACGGGCCTCTCACTGTTGTGGTCTCTCCCCTTGCGGAGCACAGGCTCCGGACGTGCAGGCCCAGCGGCCATGGCTCACGGGCCCAGCCGCTCCGCTGCATGTGGGAACTTCCCGGACAGGGGCACAAACCCATGTCCCCTGCATCAGCAGGCGGACTCTCAACCACTGCGCCACCAGGGAAGCGCTACCCATACTTTTAAAAAATAAATTTATTTATTATTTATTTTTGGCTGCTTTAAGTCTTTGTTATTGCGCACGGGCTTTCTCTAGTTGTGGCGAGCGGGGGCTACTCTTAGTTGCGGTACACAGGCTTCTCATTGCAGTGGCTTCTCTTGTTGCGGAGCACGGGCTCTAGGCACATGGGCTTCAGTAGTTGTGGCACACGGGCTCAGTAGTTGTGGCTCACGGGCTCTAGAGCGCAGGCTCAGTAATTGTGGCGCACGAGCTTAGTTGTTCCATGGCATGTGGGATCTTCCCGGACCAGGGCTCGAACCCGTGTCCCCTGCATTGGCAGGCGGATTCTTAACCACTGCGCCATCAGGGAAGTCCCATACTTTACATATAAGGAAAATGAGACCAGAAGAGTTAAGATATTTACTCAAGCTCACATAGCGATCCTTTTCTCCCTAGTTGACAACTTCCTTTTTCTGGGTTTACAAGGAAGAGGAGAATGTGGGGAGGGAGTAAATAGTGGACTTCTCCTTTCTGTCCCACTGCACATAAGTGTCAAGAGGATGAGACCCCGATGCAGGGCATGGGAGGACACTGGTGTCCAGATGGGGAGGACACAACCACAGCCTCAGGGCAAATCTGCGATAAAAGTGGACAGAATCTGAGTGATGTCTTGGCTCAGACCCTCCCCCTCTTTTTTTGCTTCTCCTTTCTTTGCTATTTTGTCTTCATTTATCTCTTTCTCCCCAATCTCCCCACCTCCTATAAAATACGATTTTAGTCATCTCTGTGGGAATACGCCTGCGAGGCCCTCTTCATGGGACAAGCAGCCCCAAGCAGCCGCTCTAGAGCCAGGAGACGCGTGGCAGCCGCCCAGGTGCAGACATCTGGTGGGGGGGGAGGGGAGGGGGGCGGGGGCACCTGGCAGACGAGTTCCAGGTGATGCACAGAGAAGGGATGTCTCAAAACAGAGGATGTCGTCTGCATTTCCAGGATGGAAATCACTTTTGTGCTTTTGAGTAAAAAGGTGAAGCCAAAAGGACCCTTTACTGCCACCAGGAGCGAGACCAGTCAACTCCATCAACACAGTGAGTTCATAAACCTTTCTGATCCGAGACAGTTTGTATTACCTGAGTTTCCCCTAAAATCCTACATGAGGGCAATCGCCGGCTTCTAAATTTAGGCGTTTGTGGGCGCCTGTTGGCACAGAGAAGAAAGGCTTGCTTCAGTGCTGTGGTTTGCCTTGAAACCCAGTCAAGCCCCAAATTCTAAACACAAAGCAGCTGTTTGCCCAGAATCTGAGCCGGGATGTTTCATATCGATGGCTCTTCCCATCGTCACCTCCCCCGCACCCAACCTTGCCACCCCTTCTCTTTTTTCCTCTCTCTTTTTTCATTACTAAAGTGCCAAAAAAGCTCAGTGTGAATGAAAATTGGGATGGAGGCACATTCAAGCCAGCATTATCTGCTATAGACGATCACAGATTCTGGGGCGGGCCTGTGGGCGAGCCATCCAGGCAGACCTGCCCCAGCGCCACTGTTTACAGAAGAAAGGAAAAAATAGAAATTGATCTGCAGCATTGGTACAGGGGCCGGGTCAGGCAGGGCAGAGGATTCAGTTGCCGCTCTTTCAGCCACACGAAATGCCAGCTGATCTCTATCGGGCCCCAGCCGGGGTATCTTTAAGGTAAATCTTCTGTTCCACACTTGGAGCCAGGGCTCTACTTTCCGATGCCTTGGGCAGAGCAGTCCACCACTGAATCCGCCCCGATCGGGTGACGTCTCGGGTACCGGGGCGAGGCGGGCTTTCTGACACACCCCCTTCCCGTCGCTGGTCCCTTTTGGCCCTCTCTAGAGGAAGGTTCTGTCCCTAGGCCTGGCTCCAACTGTCTCCATAATGCTGTGTCACATTCGCCTGACAAAGTCCCATGGAGTCTGGCCTTCTGTGAAATGCCCAGTTCTCGAATTCATCGAAAATCAATAACAGGGGGACGGTGGGTGTACAGGTGTCCATCTGATACCTAGAGACAGAAGGTATGTTTATGGAGCGCCTGTTACTCGCCGGTCACCATGGATGGATGGGCAGGCCATTTCCCATTTTACAGATGAGAAGGCTGAGGTGCAGACCTTTAGTAAACTTTCCCAAGGTCACGCTGCTAAAATGACACAGTGAGGATTTGAACGAAAATACACATGGTTCTAAAGTTTATTTCTTCTCCTCACACTTGACACCTCCCACCAATACCAGCATTTCTTTATATCAATCTACAGTTTATTTCCAGATGCCTAAATTTCTCTATGGGCCTCTGTTTCTCCATCAGTAAATAAGGCAGTTGGAGGAAAACAGCCCTGGCATTTTCTTTCCCAGCTCTGACATTTCTGAAATCCTGTGTCTGTGGCCCCAGTCAGGGGCTTCTGAGCAATAAATCAAGATGTTTGAAAATTACAAATCAGCAAGGGAAGGCAGGACTCGCAGTGGCTGGGACCTTTAAGCCATGGTCTATAAAAATAAAGGCTGACTTGAGAGGTTTATCGTCAGCAGGCCAGATGCCCAGCCTAACTGGGGTGTTGCACTGGCATCCCTGCAGCCAGGCTCCACAACGTGGCTGGACAGATGCAGCCCAGTCTGCGTGTTGGGGTCCTGGTTGGAGGTGCGCCCTCACCAGCCCACAGCGGGGGGGGGACATGTGACTTCCTGTGAGACGGCAGGAGGGGTTTGGGGAGCCACGTGGGGTGGCGTCAGGCCGTGTGGCAGCCAGATTTGGCAGGCTCTGGGGTGTTTTCTTTGCACAGAGAGCTCTGGGGAACCAGCTTTCCAATTCCCCTTGGCTGCCCTCTACGGCCCTCACCTTCCCTCTCCTGCCCCCCTCTTCCCGCTCTCAATGAGTGTGGTGGGAACCTGGCCAACCACTGAGAGAAAATGAAGACGTTTCGCAAATGGCATGTTCCAGTGGCTGAGCGCTGGCAGGCAGAGCCTGGGGGGAGTGGGGCTGTTCCCTGTCCATCCCCTAAATATCCTAAGTATGTTCCCTCCTGGGCCGCAAAACCACAGCAATGTCTCCCTTCCTCCCCTCCGCCCTCGGACCCCGGGGTCTGCAAGGAGCTCAGCCTGCCGCAAGGTTCCCAAGGCGCTGCCCAGGGAGGGGGCTGCCCAGGGAGGGGCCTCGGCCAGCGTGGCGCTCCGGCTGGCCCAGTCCATCGGCGGCCCATCCTGCCCGGGCTTCTGCCTGCGCTGACCTGGCTGCCATGCCCAGGGCTGCCTCTCAGGGGGTGTGTCCACTTCATGGGGAAGGCCTGTTGCCCCCTTGTCACTCCTTCTGTTCCTAAGTCACAGCTCTGGGGTCTGTTGGACATGAGGCTGACCTGGTGACATTCACTCGCAGGCCCATTGCCTGACCATCTGTGGGACCCCTTGGAAAATCACTTCCTTTCCTAGGCCTCGGTTGTGCCATGAAAACCTCAGGGGAGATGAGTGGTTTGGGAATTTTCTTTTGGGAGTTTGGTGGAGGGAGCTCAGGCCAGAGGGAGAGAGCCCACCAGAGCTATCACCCACCAGAGGTGCCAGGCCCTCAACTCTCAGAGAAGCCCCATTTTTACTTGTTTCACAACCACTCAACCAAAGGTCTTTGCATACAGCAAGCTATGCATGCCAAGACGAACACTGATGTCACAGGTGCCTGTGACATGGTGCCTGTCTTCATGGGGGCTTCCACTACTCTAAGGATAGAGTTTACACCAGCAGAAAAGGTCAGCAGTTAGATCCAACGGGGAAAAGACAGGCGAGGTCCTGCAGAAGACTTGAAGGGGACGGGACTTGGGCTGAGTAACTGTTATCCCTGCCCTTCCACTTAGGGTTTTCCTAGAGTCTTGGGATCATAAAGGTCTTCTCAGGCCTTTCCTTTGGATGGGCCACTACTGCTCCTTTTTCTTGCACCACCTCCAAATACCAGAGCTCTCGAGTTCTGGCTGTCTTCTCCAGGTGCTCTGCTCTCTCAGCCTTGGTGGGCTCAACCATGCTGATGGCTTCCAACCCCACCCTGAGTCCCTTGTAATCTGCATTTGCCGTCCCAGTCCGCTAAGATCTAGACCGACAATTCTACCTCCACTGGGTCGTTTTCCAACGTACCCTCTTCATGCCTCTCACTCAACAGGACACCAAAGTAAACTTTCCCAAACCAACGCTTCCTCTAATTCCCCCACTTTGGTTCTGGGAACCCCACATCCCAGGTTATCCAGGTCCAGATCTTGGACTTTACTTAGGATGTGCCCTGTCTCTCCTCGACCCTCTGACCTGGTCCCCAGTCGGTAGCTCTTTGTTGTATGGCTTCCCTCTCTTTCCTCTTTATTGACACCCCTGTCACCTAGCTCATGACTTGTGGCCGTTGTCTGCATCCTTGAAGCAGCCTTTCCTCACTTTGTCAGTGGAAGCTTCCTGCTGCTGCTCAGTGGGTCATTGGCCCCATTTCCCAGATCAGACCCTATTCCTACTCTCCTGCTTCCAGGCCTTGACCTGTGGGCATCATGGAACCCAGGTGTGGCAAAAGTAGTCAGAACCATATTTCCTGTCCCACGTACTCTTCTAGAACTTTGCTACTCCCCCATGAAGAGGCATAGGCGATAGAGCCCTCCCCTGGAACCTGGGGAGGTGGATTACCTTCTTGATGGCCTCGGCTGAAGCAATGCAGTACAAGTGACACAGGACGAAGTGACACTAGGTGATGTCCAAGTCCAGATCGTGCAAGTCAATACCATCCACCTGACATCTCTCTTGAGATACACACCTTTAGGGACCTGAGCCGCCATGCTGAAGCCACCATGCTGAAGAGGCCACAGGAAGAGAGAGAATGCCCGAGGACACTCACTGTCCCAGTCTCCAGCCCAGAAGCAGCCACCGTCTCGTTCCACTGAGGTCCCTTCAGACGATTCCAGCCTCATCACCAGCTGGCAGGAAGGAACTGCTCGAGAGATGCCAGCGAGAACCACGGAGGTGAGCCCAGGCACCCCTCAAACTATGAGATAATAACAAATGATTGTTGTTGTTGAAGCCGCTCATTTTAGAATGGTTTTTTACACAGAAGCTTGTTGACGTATCAGGCTCTGACGCTAGAAAGCCCTTGTTTCAAAGCCTGAGCTCTAAGGCAAGCTGCCTCAGCAGGTCTCTTCCCTTCTGGTCCAGAGCGGCTTCATCTATAAAATGGAAGCAATAAGACCAGCTCAGCAGGCTTGCTTGGAGGCTCACAGTTGATATGGGAAAAGGTCTGGGCAGCACCCCTCGTTCAGCTGGTTCTTGACAAATGACAGCTGTGTTACTATCACCTCTAACTAGAACAAGTCCCGGGCCCCCAACTCAGTCTCAGTTTAGCCAAAGTCTACTCTGATCAGCTCCCTCCTCTTCGATGATGCCCTTCCCTCCTCTCCAGTGGAAGAAAACCTTCTTGACTCAGAACTTGGTAAGAGCTGCCTGACGTTTTTCACACATTTCCTCGTCTCATGGGTATTTGGCGTACTGGCATAAGACTCACACATACCTTATGAGCCAGGGAACTGCATGTGGTAGAAGCCATGGAGCACATCTCAGTCGTCCTGCCTCCCCTGGACGCCTCCTTCCTCAGGTATATGGGCTGCAACAAGTTCTTGACCAAAGCAAATGGACAATAGAGCGTATTTCCTTCAAAAGTCCCTCTTCATCTCTGAACTGAAATCCTTGTGCTGCAGAGTCTAAGCTGCTTCAGCCTGGTCCCCTCCCAATGCTGTTTCGGGCCTTGTGCCTCTCCTACCTGTACTCCATGGTTTTCCTCGAGGGAAGGCCACAACCTACCCATGATCAACACCCGCCAGCCAGTCAGCACCTGCGGCCTCAAACATGCAGAATATGGATGATAAGAGAGAAGCAGATGTTCCCTGAAGTGCCTAAAACGGGAGCGAGTTTGGGATGGATCAGGCAGGTGCCAGGAGAGCAGTCGTCTCAGAGAAGTGAGCAGATCTGCCCAGACAGAGGGAGGACCTTGGCCAAGAAGGGAGTGCAGCTCAGAGCACGAGAGCTGCATGCATCACCCTTCTATTAAGGGGATGAGGATGGTACAGGCAATTACATCAGCACCACACTTGGCCAAGGACATAGTCTCCACTGTTCCCTGAGCTTTTCTCTTTCCTTCCTTCTCCCATCCTCCCTCCCTCCCTCCCTCCCTCCCCCTTCCTCACTTCCTTCCTTCCTTCTCCCATCCTCCCTCCCTCCCTCCTCCCATCCTCCCTCCCTCCCTTCCTTGCTTCCTTCCTTCTTTCCTTCAGCAATCATTTACTCCAGACTACTACATGCCAGATGAGTCCTTGGGGACAAAATGTTGATCAAGACACAGGCCTTGCCCCCAAGGAGCTCCTATACTAGTGCATGCACGTGTGTGTGCAAATAACTAATGAAGTAATTGTCACACAATCTGTTAAGTACTGGGCACGGTAGAGGCTGGGGACCCACCCAACCTTGGAATTCAGGGAAGCCTTGCAGAAGAGGTGGCAGCTAAGCTGTGTCAGGAACAGCTAAGCATACAAAAGCGTGATTGGAGTGAAGTACGGGAGCTGGGAAAGGGCATTCCAGGCCACAGGGACAGCAGGTTCAAAGGCCCAGAGGTGACTGAGGGCCCCGAGGAACTGTAGATAGACATCGCTGACCCAGAAAAGATGGATGAGGTGGAGTAGAGAGAGGGAAGATGGAGAGGGGCTCAGGACTTGGATCACCGAGGGGCTTGTGGACCATGTTAAGGGGCTTGTGTCACTGATGGACTTTTTTTTTTTTTTTTTTGGTACGCGGGCCTCTCACTGCTGTGGCCTCTCCCATTGCGGATCACATGCTCCGGACGCACAGGCCCAGCGGCCATGGCTCACGGGCCCAGCCGCTCCGTCGGATGCGGGATCTTCCTGGACTGGGGCACGAACCCGTGTCCCCTGCATCGGCAGGCGGACTCTCAACCACTGCACCACCAGGGAAGCCCACTGATGGACTTTTGACCCAGGGACCAGCTCTGCATATTAGAAAGATCCCATCAGCAGGATGAAGAATGGATTGGAGGGGCCATGCCTGGTGTACGGGGTCAGTTAGGAGATCACTGTCATCTCCCAGGCAAGTGTTTGTAGTGGTCCAGACTTTGGGGGCGGGGTGGGCATAGAGCTAGAGAGGGACAGGTGGACAGTCCTCAGAGAGGCAAAAGAAACAGAAAACACGTGGAAAGTTGAAGTACATGCTGTGCAAGGAAGCATAAGAGAACATTTCAAACGCAGGGGCAAACAGGCATTCCAAGGAAGGCGAGGCCATTGGGAGACATACCACTCAATCCGAATCTTCAGCAGTGAGCACCTGTCTGCTTTTAACCTCTGTCTCTACCTGCATGCGTGTCTGCCAGGAGACACACGGCAGCGTGGTGTGCTGGGGGAAGCAAAGGGCCTGGATCACCACCTCCCACCCCAAGCGTTCCTGTGCCCACAGCGGGGACCTGGCCGACACGCATTCCTCGAGGCTGCAAAGCCATGGCCCTCTGGACTCTGGAGTAGGACGGGGTCTGAGTCACAAGGAGAGCATAGCAGCACTGTGCAGCCAGGGAAGTGCCCTTCTAACAGTGTTGCCATGTGCTGAGCCCAAGGCTTAGCAACCGGCAATGAGACGGAACCAGATGGACAGTGCACGGGGTCACCGGGAAGCACTGGGTGCTTCCTCTCTCAGCAGTGGGGCCTCAGTGTGTCTGTGGGTCCTGGCTTGTCTGCATGGTACTTGTTCCCAGGACAACTGCCTTCCCTCAGCCACTGGACTCCAGGAAGCATGTGAGGGCCATGGTTCATGGCCACTCACTGGTCCATAGAGTCCTGACTTGGGTGGTGTTTGTCTACATGCGCAGGCACGAGTGTTTACATATATGTGTACGTGTGTTACATAATATGTTGTAGGTGTACTTGTGTAAGTGCACTGTCTATGCATGCACACGTGTGTGCTGTGTGTGTGATCACCGAAGTGTGTGTGAGTTTACCTTTCTGTGCTCTCCTATACAGATAAGTACAGGCAATGCATGGGTATATGTGTGGTATGTCTCTGTATGTTCCTGTGTCACTGCTTGTATCAGTTAGCTTGTGCTGTATAACAAGTCACCCCAAAATTTAGCATCTTAAGGCAACAAACATTTATAATTTCTCCTAACTTTGTGGGTTGGCTGGGAGGTTCTTCTCAGCTTGGCTAAACTCTGCTGAGCCTGTCCATGTGTCTGGGGCAGCTGGTAACTCTGCTGCAGGTGGTCTGCAGAGACATCACTCCTGTGTCTGGCACTGGCAGTTGACTGGAAGTCAGGGGATGACTTGGCCACATGGTCTTTCAGCCTCCAGCAAGCTATCCAGGGCTGGCTCACACAGTTCCAAATACAGCAAGAGCAAGTCTTAACATACAAACACTTTTCAATCTCTATCTGCATTTGCTACTTTCCCACTGGCCAAATCAAATTACATGGTTAAGCCCAGAGTCAGTGTGGGGGAAGGAGAGTCCCAGTGGCATGGATGCAGGGAGGGAACTCATTGCTCCTCTTTTTGCAAAAAATGCACCCAGACTGTATGTGTGTGTGTGTGCCTCTAAGGGTATACCCATGTGTACCCCTGTATGTACATGTACACCTGTTTGTGTACATGCATGTGGTTGCCCCAAAGAGCACCTGCAGGAGGCAGTATGTGAGTGCAGCTGGGTGTGCCTCTGTGTGTGCACACACACGTGTACATGTGTACATATCCACAGCGTTCGTAGATGCAAGCGCGTGGACGTGGGCATGCATGGGCATGTGATTGCCCCACTGAGCAGGTACGGGAGCCTGGGTGTGAGTGCCTACCTGGATCTGCCTCTGGGTATATATGTACCCATGCAACTTGGAAAGGAGCCGGAGCCTAGGCTAGGTCATGGGCTTGGGTCTGGATCTAGTTCTAGAGCGTTTGCATAGGAGGTTAAGTTAATGGAGACCAGCTTGCGGTCCTCAATTCATACCTGTTGTTGCTCAACTCAGCCGGCTGCCACTGCCCAGCACCCCCCTCCCTCCACATCCCATGCCTTAATCCTCCCTGTTTGAAAGCTCAGCTCACTATCCTCCTCCTCCAGGAAGCCTTTCCAGGTGCAAACACAGTGACACCCTCAGGGCTCTCCAAACCCTTTCCTGAGTCGCTGGCTGTGTTAGAGTTAACTGCTATCCACTGGGCACCATGGCTGTGTGTGCAGGTACCTATCTCCCCCTTTTGCCTAAGGACCCCAGGAGGTGGTGACTGCTGTCACCTCATGTTCTGTCCTGTGTCCTCCTCGCCCCCTTCTCCCACATGGTGCCTGTATACAGTAGGTGTTCGATCCACACTGGTTGGATTGAAAAGGGCGCCGTCTGCTATTCCTCCGGAAGCGGGGGCCGAGGAGTTTAGTGGCCTCCCCCCTGGTTGAGAATCACTTTTCCCAAAGCACCCCAAGTCCCACCACCACCCACCCCTTCCACGGGTCCTCTTTCCCTCCACTTTCGGCATACGCACCTGCAAGTGTACCATATAAAAATGGTAATCAGCCCCAAAACGAGATGAGCAGCTACTCCACAACCGACACTTACCGAGTTCATCAATTCTAAGATGGCTTTTTTTTTTTTTTTTCCATTTTCACGTTCTGATATCGGGCCCCATTTCACAAACGATGATGTCTCAAGCCATCGGCCAAGTGGCTGTCATGATGCGGTCGTCATCGCCTGGCGAGCGTGGTCATAGCCGTCCCCA
Organism: Pseudorca crassidens; assembly: GCF_039906515.1. Classification (NCBI taxonomy): domain Eukaryota; kingdom Metazoa; phylum Chordata; class Mammalia; order Artiodactyla; family Delphinidae; genus Pseudorca; species Pseudorca crassidens. The sequence continues at coordinate 29,521,691 of NC_090315.1, read as the reverse complement.
TTGTTGTCACGTCAGTGGAGGGCTCTGCATTGCTGTACTACCCGTGCGGAGTGTAATTGCCATTTTATGCATCTTCAAAAAGATCAGACTGTGTGATTCAGTGACGGAATGAAAAGTTACTGTGGAGGCAGAAAGGCACAGATAAGACGGCGGGCACGCAGCTGGGATTAGAGTCGCAAACGCTTACTGCTGGAGCGACCACGATGTATTATTCCCTTGCAAAGGAACGTTCCACAACAACATGCATAATGGAACCTAAGACGGGAAGATAGCTCAAGGAGATGAAGTTGTTGTTGCTTTATATTACTGAGATAC